>NC_059117.1:29079210-29679210 GCF_020740685.1 Jaculus jaculus | reverse complement strand
CCTATTTTTAGCAAATGTAATCTTAGCAAAGATTTTCAAAAGGATTAACTTTCATGTATGAAATCGTTAGACATTTTATAGATTTTTCAATTGGATTACTTAATGCTATGTGCTTTTCCACTGCTTTTTGAAGTCTGTCTCCTTAAAACATGGTAGTTTCCATTAACTGAGGTCACTTTATTGTGGATGACAACATGAGTTTGAGGCAATAGGCGTGGTCAACTTTAACAAATGAAAATGTGTAACATTGCTTGTCTATGAACTAAATATTGCTCATATCCAATATTTATGGAGACATTTTAAAACAATTGAGTACTTTTGAAATAATTCCCTTGGAGCTGCTTTGCTGTGGAGAGGAATATGTGTGATGATAAGGTGGCCTGGCTGGTTGGATAAGCTGAAGTCCTAGCCAAGAAATGTTGAAAGGTGTGGGGCATTTTGCAGATCACACTGGCGCTCGCGGCAGGATCATGCAAGCCATGCTCTTATTGTGAAGTGGAATGGATTCTCACTCATTAACATATGTGGAGGTGGCAAAAATACTTACATATTTGAATATACTTGTGTACATATACATTACATGCCCATGTCTTAATGTGCATAGTAGGGGGAAAATCCAGGACTTTAGAAAATCCACTAGATAACCGGGTGTGGTGGCTCATGCCTTTAATCCCAGCTCTCTGGAGGCAGAGGTAGGAGGATCACCATGAGTCTGATGCCACCCTGAGACTACATAGTGAATTCCAGGTCAGTGAGACCCTACCTTGAAAAACAAACAAACAAACAAGAAAAATAAAAAAAAAAAAACAAAGAAAGAAAGAAAGAGAGAAAGAAAGAGAGAAAATCCACTGGATGCTGCTAGCAGGTGTAAGAGCAGGAGCCTGGCTCCTTTTTGCCATCGAGTTCTTTTGGGCTAAAGACATTTGTGATTCTGCAGTGCTATTAAACTGAAAACAGGTGTAGTGACTGGGCATGGTGGGTTATGGATGTCTCTTTTTATCAGTAGTAATGATCAGTATGCTCAAGTTAGGAGAGGACCACGGTGTCAGAGCACATGGTAAGCGAGGGGGCTCGTAAGGACACAAGCGGCACTGGAAAGGAGTTCTGGAACGAGTTCTGAGAAGCCACAGTCTCTCAGGACTGCTGCCCAGCATAGGAATCCTCACACAGGGCACCGTTTCAAGACTGTCAGAGACTCTGTTGCTCTCTGCTTCAATGAAACACAGAACAAAGTACCTTTATCCAGCTCACCAGGAACTATTTGTGCCTAAGATTTTTCCTCTGGAGGATTGTAACCATTATCTGACTTTGTGTGTGTGTGTGTGTGTGTGTGTGTGTGTGTGTAGACACACTCCATCACTCCATGTATGCACACGGCAGAGGGTAGAGGAGAACACTGGACGTCCTCTACTATTGTTCTTTGCTTTACTTTCTTGACACAAGGTGTCTCGCTGAACCTGGAGCTGCCACTTTTTAAATTTTATTTTATTTTTTATTCTTTTTTTTTTTTTGTCAGAATGGATGAGCAGCAAGCCCCAGTGATTTTCTCTGGTCTGCTCCCTTCGGGAGTTGGGTCACATGTGTGCATGTTCACTCCCAGCTGTTTATGTGAATGCTGGGAATTGAACTCTGGGGCAAACAGTTGCTTTCAGGCCTTCATGCCTGTGCAGCAAGTGCCTTTACCCAAATGTCTCTGGAAGAGAAAACACATCAAAGTAAGGTTTGCAAACTCAATGCTTACAAGATCAATAGAATGTAACTAAAGTAAAGGAAAATGATGAGGCATGTAGGACAGAATGCAGTTTGAAGTCTGATAGCAAACATAGTAGCCAAATTCTGCAACAACCCTAAATATATAAATTTTATTAATTTTAAAAATTGGAAGCAGGGCATGGCGGCACACGCCTTTCATCCCAGCCCTTGGGAGACAGAGGTAGGAGGATCGCTGTGAGTTGGAGGCCACCCTGAGACTACATAGTAAATTCCAGGGCAGCCTGGGCTAGAGTGAGACCCTACCTTGAAAACAAAACAAAACAAAAATTAGCAGTTAATTTTCTCAAATCCTGTACCTACCTACACAATTGTACATTCCCAGCCATCTGGTGGATCAATTTAATCTGATCTGAGGGCAGGTGGGTACTTACATGATTTCTCAGACAGAAGTGAGGAGACCTCAATCTAATCTTAAGTCTGCTAATACCGAATGACTAATGACTATGGATCTCAATAGGTTCTAAACTCCCTGAGATCCAAGTTGACATTTCTGTACGAGCATCCCAAAGTAAACCGGAAGATATCGTCTGAATAAATTAAAGGAGGCTTTTATATGGCGTGCCACTCATTAAAAGTCTGGATGGGAAAGTCGAGGGCTGAGCGCAGAAACACAGGCAGGGGCAGCAGCCACAGAGCTGTCAGCACCCCAGGCCCTGAATAATGAGGAAAGGATCAAGTTATGGGAGGCTGCAAGGCTAGGGTAGACTAAAAGGACTGTGGTGGGCTGTGGCCAGCCTGAGTCCATCAGAGAAACTTACAGAAAGAGGGAGCCAAGGGGGCAATTACCTTGTCGCTCTCCCTCCTTCTTCTGATTGATCTGCTGCCAAGGCGCCCACTGGCTGACTCCATCTGGGGGGCACGGGCTTGGGAGCTGGTGAACTCAATCCCTAGCTGTTCTTCTGGGCTCACCTTTCTTGGCCACATCTGGAAGAGTGTATTGCATTGCATTTAGTTGGCATTGGATGATTGTAGATACTCTTGGTATTGTGTGTGTATGTATGTGTGTGTGTTTGTGTATGCATGTAATTTCAAATAGGAAGATATTAAGATACTCTGTTTAAGGTCCTTTTCAGCATCAACCTTTCCATTTCATGTTTTATACTTGAGATGCAAATGTGACAAACTTGATAGCACTTATAATAGTTGGATGTCTTTGCTGAACAGGCAGGTATCACAAACTTCAAGAAACAAATTAATAGGACACACAAAAACTCACATTTGTTTTGAGTAATATTTAGTATAAGAAACACAGGAATATTTACTATAGGCTCTTAGAGCATCTGAGACATTTTCCATGTACTTGCATTCTCCATTGGGGAGCCTGGGGAGGGTGTTTTTGCTATTAATGTTGTCAGATGTTTCCCTAGCAACCGCGTTGCTAGAATATGCCATCGACCAGTGATTAATTAGGAGATGCTACTTACCAATTTTCATTAAGGGTTTTGTTTCAGAAAGGTTACTAGCTTTGCAATGAAAATGTTAGTTGGAAGAAGAAAGTACATAGCTTACAGATCAGTTAAACTTGAGAGCAAGGGCTCACCAAATATGGTAATGCTCACCAAAAGGCAATGCCTACAACACAGCAGAAGCACGCTTTATGCCTCAGCCTTAAACAAAACAAAACAAATCAAAAGGCATTGGGATTTAGCAGATCTTCAGTTCCCTCCATTGTAATCAAAGGTGGGAACGAAACTTCAGAACAAAGGTTGGAAGTCTGCTGCGCTATGAGGTGTTTTAGCTGCGTGACCCTCTCCCCTTCCACCAGTGTGCCCAGTGAAACTCAGGAGCCATGTGCAGCTGTAGGACATCGTTACTGTTCATGTACAGCTGGTCTCCTCACGTGGGGCAGTGATGATCATATCAGTTTCACAGAGACAGATCCAGGCAATTGTGACAGCGGGGTGCCAAGCCACTTTAGATCCACATCAAAGCCAATCTTGAAACTTGGCATAGGTGTGGGATGATGGGAAATGAAGCACGCGGCATTCAGAATTTCAAAGACTCTCTTGAAGGGGAAGCGCTCTGTAGATAAAAGATGATGGGACATGACTAACAGCTGTGCCAGGCTGTGCTTAGTGGGTGCACTGCTGAGCACAGCCTTCGGAAGCAAAAGCAAAGTGAGCAATGCCAACTCCACAATTTCATCCTCACCTGCTTCAGAGAGCCCAGAGATAACATCACCTGTGCCTGGAATGGAGCCTTTTCCTTCTCGTTCCACTCCTGTACCCGTGCTGGTCACCACCCTTGACAGTAGATATATAGTACTGGATACAAATAGGGTCCCAGAATTTTTGAGTTTTAGGGCTACGAACTCAGGATAAATGTTAAATACAGAATCTGCTCCCACTTCCCCTGCATTTTATTGAACATCGTCAGATAGTCGTGTATAGAAGTGACGAATATGGGTGAAGAACCAACCACTTGGGTTTGAATCCTGCCCTCTGCACTTAAGGTTGATTACTTTGGTCAGTTTATGTCTTGGTTTCCTTAGTTTTCAAATGGAATAATTATGTCTACCTCAGAGTTCCTGTAGGTCAGGGCTCATGGTGTTAGCACTATTGCTATTGTTGCTATATTTCTTAGGCTGAGATTGGCTCAGTGGGGCAGAAGGAGGGGTTTGGGTAAGGACTTCAGTTTATCCAAGTGTTGGATCCAGAAAATAGACGAAGACTGTGACACAGAGAGGGAGGGGACAGAGGCATTCGTGAGGCAGGAGGATTCAAAGCCCCGTGCAGAAGCAGCGCTAAGCGGCAGTCTGAGCCCACCCTTCACATGTGCACCCAGCAGCTGTCACAGTCATTCCTTCCTCCACTCTCTTTGCACCGCCCCACGCTTACTCTTCTTGGCCGTGTTAGCATTTCACATTTCTTTCAAATACTTGTGTCATACAAAATAGACACTGGATCCATTTCATACGCTTACGTTCTGTGGCCACTCTACTTAGCCCTGACTACCCTTGTGTTCGTTTACACTGCCAGTGTGTAACTTCAGGCTTCACCCTTCCTTCCTCGTGTCCTGTATGGAGGGAACAAGAGTGGTTCCCACCTTCACTCTTACCTCTTCATGATTCCAACCAAATGTGTCGCTCTCACTCTACAGCTTCAGATTACCACTTTTCCTGCTTTACCATTTCAGTATTCATGTTCAATAATGGCTCATAACTCTCTCAAGTCTATTTTCATTATGATTGCCCCAACAAAAAATTAAATTGGGGCATTTTCATGTATATATCTAATGGCACTCTTAATATTGCAAAACAATATAAAATTATAAAACAGTTAAAAGCTAGAGTTCATTGAACTTAAAAAATATGGGCTGAAGGGATAGCTGAGTGGTTAAGGTGCTTGCCTGTAAAGCCTAATGACCTGGGTTCCATTCCCCAGTATCCATGTAATACTGGATGCACAAAGTGGCACATGCATCTGGAGTTCATTTAGTGGCTATAGGCCCTGGCATGCCCATTCTCTCTCCCTCACTTTCTTAGAGCTGTATAAATCCTTCACTCGTTTTTCAATATTTTTACCATATATTTTTCTTCTGTATGCCAAAATGCTTTTATGGGGGCAAATCACAGAAGATAACAACATAAATGAGCCCAAAATATGCAACGCCATAAAAAAAAAAAAAACAATGACTAAATTTCAGGGAAACATGCCTACCATATCCAAAAGTGCATTTTATTATTAATTTTATAAAAGGATATTTGAAGGGAGGATAAATACAGGCATTGTGTTTCAGCATAGTTTGCTTACTTTAAGAGTTATAAATTTTTTTATGCTAATATACTGTTAGTTGTCATGGTGAATTTATTTTATACTCTTTATAAACTTTACATTTCAAACTAACAGCTGTATTTCATATGGGTGGTAACTCTTCATTTATGCCATTGCTTATAAGGGAAGTGTGGCGGTTTGACTATAAAATGTCCTTCCTAGCCTTGAGTGTTTTGAGTAGTTGGTGCCCAGCTGGTGCCAAACGTGGAAAGCTTTAGAAGCTATATGTAGTGTTTGAGGAAGTGTGTCCCTGCAGCCAGGTTGACTAGCCCATCCTCACTGAGTAGGTTTCCTTACTAAGATCGCTCTTGCTGCTCTTTTCTGCTTATATGTGACCGTGTGAGCTGGCTACCTGCTCTGCCATGCTTTCCTGGCCACATAAAACGTCCCCTCAAAGCTAGAAGCTGAAATGTACCCTTCTCTTTCATTAGCTGCTTTGGTCAGTTGTTTTGTCCCTAAGAAGGTAACTGCTATAGGAAGACTTACTAGAAACATTAAAGATTTCATTTGCATAAATGAGATTTTTTTCTTTGACTTTTCTTTGCTAGAAATAGGCATTACTCAACTTCAAAAATGCTACTTAGCTTTGTTTTTCTTTCCCATTTTCTGTTTGTTTTCTGTGGGCAGAACCACTGTTACGTAAAGTTTAAATCAGACCTGAGTAGTCAACAGTTTCTATTACAACATTACATATACATTTTAGATTAATTATCAAACTTTTGGAATGAAAATACAAATAATATTATTACTGGATGCCTGCACCATCTGTTGCCTCTATAGCCTAATCAGTGTAATTGAGCACTAATTGCACTAGGCATTAGGTATATTTTTATTTAATTAAGTGGAAATTTCTTGGAAGCATAGACCGTGTTTTATAAAATTTGTATAGTGGTGGGCCTTGTGGTCAGTTCTTAATTTCTGGCTGACCAAGGTTCCTCTATAACAGGTTGAAATTCATAGATAAATGAAAAGTGTTGGAAGGGGTTCAGCATAATCATGGGACCAAGCATGTGTCAAGAATTCAAGAAGGAGCCAGGCGTGGTGGCACATGCAGCTAATCTAGAAGTAGGAGGATGGCTGTGAGTTCGAGGCCACCCTGAGACTACATAGTGAATTCCAGGTCAGCCTGGGCTGAGCAAAACCCTACCATTAAAATCAAAAAAAGAAAAAAATAATAATTTTAAAAGGTCTGTTTCACAGCAACCTTGTTTTCCTTTAATGCTTCTTATCATTTTTTTTCTAGCCTTTTCTCCTTAGAATCTTTATCTCAGTCACTCTTGCAATTATCTCCTACATTTCTTGATACTATAATTCAATCCATCTGAGGGTGAAGTCAGAATGTAAATCGGGTTTTTTTTTTTTAATCTCAAATGACTAGTTACAGTATACACCACACTGCTCTTCATTGTTTAACAAAACAGAAAAATCTCAGCAATGTGGATGAAACAAAGTAGGTTTCTATGTGCGTCTCATTGATGAATGTTCTCTTTGATATGGCTTTTATACATCAAAATAAGGTTTTTGTGGTTAGTTTGTCAGTCACTTGTTATTTTATTCCTTTCTTGGTCCTAATCTTAACAATGTTCATAAAATAATTTGAAGCTAGAGCAAAAGGTAAAAAGGTATCAGTATTGATATATTCTTCTTAATTTGATGAATCTTGGGAGGACTTAGTCAAGTCCTTCTCTTCTGCCACTATATACAATGACTTGTTGGTTCTTAGTCTTTTTTTCCACTGAGGATGAGATCTGAGACTTCATGAGCCTTTAGCAATGGCCTAAGGTGGGTACGTACTTTACTCTTACACAAGATCTAGCCTGTTTCTGCAGTGTGTTGGTAATGAGATCAAAAGAACAGAAAATGTTTCAAAGTTCCATATCTAACTCCACTGCTAAACTACCAAGGCTTGATGAAAGTAATTTCATTGTTCTGCGTCCATGGATTCATTTTTTGTAAAACTTGCTATTGGTGGTGGTGGGGCAATCATACATTAATATAATATAATGCATCAATATAATATAATGCATTCTTCCTGTTATGCCATAAGGACTATCATATTGTATCTGATTTAATTGGTCCTGGAAGTCATGGATCATATTTTATTTGGAGGCTGCTATATTTGTCTTTGAATTTATTTATTATCAAGACTAAGAATCTTGAATCTAATATGGACAGAGAAAGAGAAATTATTTCAGAGAAGAAACTGGTAATTTGAGTCAGATGTCCCCCATCATTGAGTATTGAGTATGTCTCCCTCATTTATTTCTTCTTTGAGATCACTCATCAGAGTTTTCTAGTTTTTGTTATGTATATCTTATACAAACTTAAGAGATTTGTACCCAAATATTTCAAATATTTGGGCAGGATAATATAATGTTGTGTTTTGAATGTAAAATATCCCTAGTAGCCTAATGTGTTTGAGAATGAGCCTTATATTTAATCCCAGCTGTTGGCACTGTTTGGGAAGTGTGTGGCCTTTAGGAGCTGTTGCCTTGCTGGAGGAGGTGTGTCACTGGAGGCAGGCCTTGGAGTGTTATGGCCATACTTAGCTAACTTGCTCTGTTTCCTCTCTGCTGCTCTGGAGATGTGGCATCCAGGTATCTGCTCCTGCCATGCTGTACCTTTATGGAGAAACTTCCCCTTGAAGCTGTGAATTAGAAATAAATCTTTCCCTTCCATAAGTCTGGTGCTTTTTCCCATCAGTGAGAAGGTAATCATTACAAAGTATTGGTACTACGAAATGGGGCCATTACAGCAATAAATTTGACCTTTTTTTTTTTTTTTTTTTGTCTTTTTGACCTGGTTGCAGGAAGGATTTGGAACTTTGAGTTTAGGGGAACCTTGCAGTGATATAAACAGAGCTTTATGAGCCAATCTGGTGTTAGTTTGGAAGATCAGAGTTCTAAGAGAAATGTGCACTATGGAGGCTTGTCTCATGAGGTTTCAGAGGGGGAAAAAGACACTATTGAGAATTGGACTAGAGGCAGTTTGTGTGATGTTCTAGCAAAGAGGCTGGCTGTGTTCTGCCTGTGTCCTGAGAACTTGAGCAAAATTAAATTTAAAAGTAATGATTTGGTGCATTTCGTGGATGCACATACGCAGCAGAAGAGTATAAAAGATGTTACGTTTGATAGGGAAGGAAGCGTGGGTAGGTTCAGGTCGCAGGCCCGTGGGCTGCAGCCACTCTGCATTGGGACAACAGGAAGGATGCTCTGCCCTGAGGACCAGAACCAGCTCTGCTGCTATGGAGCTGTGACACCCAGCTATCTGCTCCTGCCAAGATTTCCCCACCTTGATAAGACTTTGCTTGAAACTGTAATCCAGAAATAAAACCTTTCTTTTTATAAGCTGCTTCTGGTTCCAAGGGTTTGTCAATTTAAAATTTTTTTATATGAAAAATAATATTAACTGTGACAGTTTTATTTCTTGTTGCAGAAGTTATATCCTATTTGTTTTCATTTCTTATCATATTTGATTAGCTTTTACTTCTAGGGAGTGATGAGAGGATGAGTCTTTATTTAGTTACAGACTTTTTATTCAAGATTTTGTCTCATCTCATATAGCCTAGGCTGGCCTCAAACTTACTACATAGCTGAAGATGACCTTGAACTTATGATACTACTGCCTCTACCTTCCAAGTCCTGGAATTCCAGGCATATGCCCCCACACTTGACTGCTACTAATCTTAATTGGAAAGTTTGGGGGTTTCATCATTAAATATGACATTTCCTGCAAATATTTTGTTGATACTCTTTATCAAGCTGAGGATGTTTCCCTCTATTCATGTTTTACTAAGAGTTATTTAAGAAAAAATCATGAACAGCTCACAGAGGCATTGCCTGTCCCCCATAACTGATCATTCCCCCCTCCCCAACCCCATGGGGATACCCTGCATCCCCCCCAAAGGACAGCCCCTTTGGAAAAGGGGCAGGGATAAGGGAAAGGATGGTACCAACATGTGTTGTTTACATACTAAGTATGTCCATATCTAATAAAAATAAATTTTAAAAAATCATGAATGGCTGTTAGATTTTGTCAAATGCCCTTCTTTGGCATTTATGTGTTATGTAGTATTGTACTATGTGATATGTATGCAGAGATGCACATGATTCTTGCACATGCATACAGAGGCAAGAGGAGGAGGTTAGTCTCTTCCTCTACCACTCACCTCTGTGTTTCCTTGAGCTAGAGCTTCTCACTGAACTGGAGTAGTTGTTTGCAGTTCATCTGTGTCCAGTTCTACCTGCTGGATCTATCCATTTTTCACAGAAGTATGTTAAAATCTCAACTATATAATAGTGTATTCATGTTTATCTCCTTTTTTAAATCACTTTTTGCCATATGTATATTGGTGTTCTCTTACTAGTGACTTGTTTGAGAACTGACCCCTTATTGTTATGTATTTCGTTATGTAGCATTGTTATGGATCTTGTTCCTTAATAGCTTTCTGTTCTCTTAAGTTGACAGAAACTAACATGCATATCCACCCTCTTTTTATTTTGGTATACTTTTCTCCATATGTTTACTGTAAATCTATATGTGTCTTTATGTGCAAAGTAGATTTCTCATAGACATTTGGTTGGGACTTCTTTTAAGATCTACTCTTTTTAAAATTAATGTTTTACTTATGTATTTGACAGAGTGATAAAGAGGTAAATGGAGAAAGAGAGAATGGGTGCACCAGGGCCTCCAGCCACTGGGAATCAGCTCCTGATGCATGTATTACCTTGTGCATCTGGTTTATGTGGGTCATGGGGAATTGAACCTGTGCCCTTCAGTTTTGCAGGCAAGTGCCTTAAATTCTAAGTCATCTCTCCAGCCCCAGATCTACAGTTTTAATAGTGTCTTTATGCAATTAGATTTAAAAATTATTATTGAACTAGTTGGAATAATATCTACCGATTTATCATTTTGTTTGTCATTCTTATTCTTTATTCCTATTGTATCTTTCACAGATTTTCCAACTTTTATTGTTGAGAATGTTATATGATGAGATATATATATATATATGTGTGTGTGTGTGTGTGTGTGTGTGTGTGTGTGTGTGAGATACATATGGTGGTTTGGATCATATGTCCCCCCCATAAGCTCATGTGAGTTTTATACTTGGTCTTTAGCCACTTACTTCATCTGATCTTGGTCAGCCTCATCTAAGACAAGTGGGCTTTCTGGCACATATCTCTAAGCTTCATCTCAGAACCATCAAGCTTTGATATGTCATGGTGATTCAAGATATTTGTTTCAGTCAGGTTCATATTGCTGGCAGACATCTTTTGGGAAAAAGGGAGTTATTTTGGCTTATAGACTCAAGGAAAAGCTCCACGAGGGCAGGGGAAAACAGTGGCATGAGGAGAGAGTAGACATCACCCCATGGCAAACATCAGGTGGACATCATGAACAGGAGAGTGTGATAAACACTGGCAAAGGGAAACTGGCTATAATACCCATAAGCCTGCCCCCATCAATACACTGCTTCCAGGAAGTGCTAATTCCAAAATCTCTATCAGATGTGAACCTAGCAGTCAGAACACTTAAGTTTATGGGAGGCACCTGAAATAAACCATCACATTCAAATCCTGGCCCTCATAAACTGATAACCATCCATGATGTAAAATGCAATGCATTCATCCAACTTGAGAAGTCTCCATAGTTTTATCAATCCCAATGATGTTCAAACATACCTATAGTCCAATATCTTTTAACTGAGCCATAATACCAAAAAGTCCTCCCCAAACCCGTAATGGCACAGAATAAACAACACTGCAAGAGGTGGCATCGGGCATAGCAAAGAAATATTCAACCAATACAAGATTTAAGCAGGGCAAAGATCAAACTCTGTAGTTCCCAGTCCAACAACTCTAGCCAGTGATAAATCTCCAAGTCTGGTAATTCTAACCAGCAACAAGGCTCTTGAGTTCTAATCTGCCTCTCCAGCTAGGATACTCACCGACTTGGAAAACTTCATCCAAGGCTGGCAGCTCTCTTTAGCAGCTATTTCATGGTCCCAGCATATCCACGTTGTCTCCCTTGCAACCTATAGTCCATCCTCATGGCTCCATCTGGTCTCTATGTAGGCATCTACCTACATCAACCTGCTTCACACTGTCCATGGCAGTTTCCAAAACACAAGACTGTGCTGCAAATTCAGTGACCCTCTCTTATCTGCATTGCTATACTCCATTATACCACGATGGGTGCCAATTTGTTAATTTGGGGGGAATAAAGCAGACTTTGAAGAACAGGACATTCCTTCAACATTCAAACCCCTTCAAAAGATTGCATTCTTTCTGTTATCCTAATGCAGTTAAACTGACCCAATCTCAATGGTTGTAATTTCTCATACAATTGCATCTGAACAGGCAGCAGTTTGGGCCCAAAGATTTTTTTCTGTGCCATATCCCCCAGCACACACCAGCCTGTTTCTACACAAAGCAATCCTGCACAAATTTTCAGGACACAGACATAACAGCAATCATCTTACACAAACTGCTTCAAGCCCAGTCCAGGCAAAGCTCTTTCTCACCCTCACAAGCCAAACCTCACAGTCCATAGTTCTTAATACATTCAGGTCTTTCAACTCTGATGGGAATAGTCCATCAAGCTGTACTTACAGCACTGCCTGGTGTCTCTTAGGTCAAGGTTACAAATCCTTCCACATTCCTCTTGAAAATCAGATCCAAAAGGCCAAAGCCACATAGTGAGGTATGTAGAAGAAATTGACACCATTCCTTGGTACCAACATTACTGTTGCAGCCAGGTTCACATTGCTGGCAGAAATCACCCAACCAAGATCAGCTTGTGGGCAAAAGGTTTATTTTGGCTTATAGACTAGAGGGGAAGCTCCATGATGGCAGGGGAAATCTATGGCACATGCAAAGGGTGGACATAATCCTCTGGCCAACATCAGGTGGACAACAGGAACAGGATAGTGTGCCAAACACTGACAAGGGGAAACTGGCTATAATACCCATAAGCCTGCCTCCAACAAAACACTGCTTCCAGGAGGTGCTAATTCCCAAATCTCCATCAGTTGGGAACCTAGCATTCAGAACACCTGTTTACGGGGGACACCTGAATCAAACCACCACAATACCCCAAAGAGAAAGTCTATTAGCACAAGAATTTTTTGAAGCTTTCATTTACTCATGCTTCGTAGTCTACTAAATATCAAAATAACAATAAAGTTACTCAACTGTGCTTAAAGTTAGGGAGAGGGAGATGTACATTCAGCCTTCTGTATTGGTGGGTTTGACCATCCAAAGATAGAAATTATTTGAAAATATTGCATATGTTGAATATGTGCATTTTTTCATTTTTAAAATATTTTATTTATTTCTTTATTTATGAGAGAGAGAAAAAAAATGAATGAGCATGCCAAGGCTTCTAGCCACTACAAACTCCAGATGCATGAGTCACCTTGGATATCTGATACATGGGTACTGGGGAATATAATCTGGGTCCTTAGATGTCATAGGCAAGTGTCTTAACCCCTAAACTATTTCTCCAACCCAGATTTTTCTTATGACTACTTCATAAATGACATGACAATAATTTTTACATCATATTTACATTGTAGTAAGAATTATAAGTAAGTGATAAAGAGATTGAAGTATATTGGTTTTCTGTAAGTTGCAAACAAATACATTTGAAAACTATACCATTAAATATAAGGGACTTGATCATTTCCAGATTTAGTGTATGCTTGTTTTTCTGGAACCAATCCCCCATATGTAATGATAGCCAACAGTACTCAGTATCTTTATTGGAAGAAACTATAAAGACATTTGTAACAGGGCAGTGTTATATAGACATGAATAAAGATTTGTAGCTACTAATAGAACTCACTACACATAACTTTATCCAGATCCAGTTTTTAACCCTGTCCTTGGAATACTGCTGAGAATCAATGCTTGTCAAAGAATTTTCAGTTCTGGATTAAGTGTATATAAAAGGTTGAGGGGTCTGGAGAGTTGATTCACTTAGTAATTATGCTTCCCATACAAGCAGGAGATCCTGGGAGGGCCTGAGACCACCTGAGTTTGATTCACCAGCTCCCATATATACATATATATGTATATATACATATATATACATATATCCATATATATACAGCTGCCATGGTTACTTGCACCTGTAATCCCAGTTACAGTGTGAGAAGCAGAGACTGGAGAATCATTGGGGCTTATGAACACATAAAGCCCCTGCATCAATGAGAGATTCTGCTTCAAGGAAACACAGGGGTATGGAGGAACACCTGAAGTTCTCTGGCCTCTTCATGTACATGTACATGTACATAGTATGTTCATCTTCACACTCATGCATGTACAACACACACATACTATTCACATGAAAAGAAGGTGAATCTGATTTCTCTCAATTTGAATTTTATTCATTGTATAGTACCTTTCCTTAGGGTTAATTAAAGGCTTATTATTCTGCAATGTGGTTTTATTTTACATTCAAGAGAAAGTAATAATAAACCATTCTTTTTTCATTTTTAAAATACATGCATTAATCTGCAGAATCAATTTTGATCATACTAAGGAAAATTTCATTCTTCTACAAAATTTTCACATTGTGACAAAAGAAACTTTTTACTTAAGGAAAGAATTAAGTATTTTGGAAGGTGATCAAGTAAAAATATGAATATTGTATCAACAAAATAAATTAAGTCTGTGGCTGCCAAAGTAAACTATTGTACAAAAGTGAATTACTCATTATTCAACTCAAAGGTTTAAATGAGAAAACAAAGAATGTATTCACTTATGAATGCCAAGAATACTTCCGTAAGCTTGGGGCATGTAATTCAATTTCTGTGAATCACTGTGTTGTAGTTTGAATGTATGTCACCCATAGACTTGGGCTTTTTAATATACTTTTTTGTTAATTTTTATTTATTATTTATTTGCAAGTAGAGAAAGAATGGCACCAGGATCTCTTGTGACTGCAAGTGGTCTCCACATGCATGCTGCTCTCTGTGCATCTGGCTTTATGTGGATAGTAGGGAATTGAAACAGAGCTGTCAGGATTTGCCAGCAAGTGCCTGTAACAACTGACCTACCTTCCCAGCCTGACTCAGGTGTTTTATTAAAGCTTCCATCCTGGGTCTCCAGCTGCCTGGCTGGAGGAGGTGTCACTAGGGCCAAATCCTGGGATCCAGCCCTTAGTGTGTTTGGAGGTGGATTTGAATTCTAGTCCAAATATATGCAAAAGGCGAGCTCTGGGTGTCCTGCTTTCTTCAATTCCCTGCTTCTTGTTGTTGGACTTATATTTTGTTGTTTTTTTTTTGGTGTTTGCTGGCTGGTAGTTTCTTTCTCTGCTTGGATGTATGAAAGCAGCTTCTTCCACCACTGATGGAACTTCCCCTTGGACATGTAAGCTTTAAATAAATCCCTTCTTCCCCAAAACTGTGTCTAATGTTCATCCCAGCAACATGAAGCTGCCTATAGCATAAATTTGGTACCAGCAGTGGGGTAATTATGTGTGGTGACTCTAACCATATGGATTTAGGTCTTTTGGAACTTTTGTTCTAAAGGAATGTGCATATACTTGTTAATTGAAACTGAACATGTCTTCAACAGTGGTAATACATGTTTCATGGGCTACTCTGGGTGAGAGTTTGAAAATGTTAACTTCAGAAAGAATGATGGATATTTGGAGGCTTTTCTTAACTTTCAAAGGTGAAGCAAAGACAGCAGAAAACTATGTTGGAATGGGGCTATTGGCATAAGGTGTGGCTACATTTTCTTGCTCATGTCCACAAAAATTGATCAAGGTTGAATTTGTAAGCAATGGATTGATGTGCTTGGCAGAAGATATAGAACTGAGAGATACAGATTTGAAGTTGGGTGGCTGAGGTGATTCCACCCAGGAGGCCTAAATGGTAGAAATGCAAACTCTTTGTAAGAAGCTGACTTGATGGAGGTAAAGAGTGCTTCAGGGCCAAGATTTATTTAACCCTCAATTAACAATGGCTGGGTTGCTACACATCTAGTATTGGTTTTGAAAGCATAACAAATGAATGGAAGTGGATCATGATGAACACATGGTTCCAGGAGCCACTGCTGAGATGTAGCAAATGGAACAGGGCAATGTCCCTGGTAGAGAAACCAATGAGGCCATTTTAAGATGGACTGTGGTTTACAATTGGAAGGTGGTTTGGATATATGCCAGGACTGTGTAAGTGCTACCATGGAGCACTGTTGTCTTAGTATGAAAGTTTTCCCAGGGTATTAAACTAAGCTGGAGGGATAGAAATTAAAAATCCAGAGAATGTTGTCCCTGGTTATGGATATAGGACTTGAACTTCTAATGTTTGATGTTAACCCATTGGTTATTAAGTTTTAATTGGTCTAGTGTCTCCTTGTTAGTCCTTATAACAATTGAGATGTTTACTCTGCATCCTTATATATTGGAAGGATGTAAGTTTTTATGATTTGATAGGACTCACAGTTAACAAACAGTCTTGAGGGCTGGAGAGGTGGCTTAGCACTAAATGCACTTGCTTGTGAGTCCTAAGGACTCAGGTTCAATTCCCCAGTACCCACATAAGGCAGATGCACGAGGTGCTGTATGCATCTGGAATTGGTTTGCAGTGGCTGGAGGCCCTGACATGCCCATTCTCTCTGCCCCCTCCCGAAAAAAAATAAATGAATAAGCCATATATATATATATATATATATATATATATATATATATATATATATTTTAAAAGGACAGTCTTGAATCTCAGATGAGACTTGGGACAATCTTAAAGCTTCTAGCGACTATAGGAACCTCTGAAGTTGGACTAAATACAATCTACAATATGAGATTGTCATGAGTTTATTGAGGGCCAAGGACTGAATGTGGTAGTTTGAATGCATGTCCTCTATTGTCCCCCATGTTTTATTAAAGGTTGAAACTGGGTCTCCAATGTCCTGGCTGGAGGAAGTGCCACTGGGGGTGGATTCTGGGTTCCAGTCCTAAGGTGTGTTTTGGAGCAGATCTGATTTCCATCCCAAAGTTATGCAGAGCTCTACTTGGGTCTTGCTTGCTATAGTTCTCTGCTGCTTGTGGTTGGTTTTTTTTTCTTTTGCTTCTGGTATTTGCTGGCTGATGGTGGTTGCTCTCTCTGCTTGGATTTATTAATGGGAGCCAGCTTCTTCTAAAATTATAGAAATTCCCCCTGGATCCATATGCTTAAAATAAATCCCATCCTTCTGTAAGCTGTGTCTGGTTTGGACGTTCATTCCGGCAATGTGAAGCTAAGTACAGCACGCTGTCTCCTCTACTGTGCAATGAGGTGGCAGGAGGATGGTCATTAGGATGCCTTCCTGTTGCTCACATACCATTATGTTATCAAATTAGTGCCGTTTTCCTATTGTACATCATCTATTTGGGCTTGAAAATAGTATTCAGGAAAGGGGCTATTTATCTAGAGATTTTTTTCAAAATTGTGCAATGGGATAGAAATCTTGTTTTGTTTCTTACAAATTTGAAATGATTAATAAAAGGCAAGTAGTCATTTAGATTCTGCTTACTTACATCCTTTGAATGTACTCATCACTTCTTGAGTATATCAAATTGGCCATGAAGTGGATATCTACTTAACCACTCTGGAAAACTGAAACTGAACATATGCATAATGCCATGACATGATGATTCTACTGCTAAGTAGATATGCCACAGAAATGTATATATACATTCACTAAATGACATATATTTTTGGTAAACATACATATATTTGTTTCATTACTTGGAAAATTTCTAAGTAGAAACTCCTCAAGTACACATCATCAAGAGAATGTATAAACACATCTGGGATATTTGCACAGTCATGTCACAGAGCAGCAAGAAGGAACAACGTGTGCATTACGTTTCTGTCACTATAATGAAACACTAGAGGTAATTAATCTATTGAGAGTAGAGGTTTATTTTGGCTCACAGTTTTCAAGTTAACAGTCACAGATTGGATAGATCCATTACTTTAAACCTCTGAAATATATGTGTCAGGTGACAATGGAAGGGAGTATGTGGTAGGGTAAACCGTTTACCTCTTCAACAGGAGGCAAAGGACAGGAAGAACAAGCAGTTAGAATCTGATACTTTCCTTTACACACATATCTTCAATGACCTGAAGACTTTGCAATGTGCCTTACCATTCATAAGTTCTACCACCTCCTGATATGTCTATCCTGAGTGCCCAACATTTAACACATGAACCTTTGGGGACCACATCTAAATTGTTTATTTACTTATTTATTTTTATTTATTTGAGAGCAACAGAGAGAGAAAGAGGCAGATATATATAGAGAGAGAATGGGCATGCTAGAGCCTTCAGCCACTGCAAATGAACTCCAGAGGTGTGCACCCCCTTGTGCATCTGGCTAACTTGGGTTCTGGGGAATTGAGCCTTGAACAAGCATTCTCAGGCTTCACAGGCAATCACTTAACTGTAAGCCATCTCTGCAGCCCGGGGACCACATCTAAACTGTAGTAATCTATGTCTATACTGACATACAAAACTTACAGGATGATTTTGAACAAAATCAATTAGACACAAAGTGGTCCATATTTTCAAATTTAATTTATACTAAGTGCCAAGAAAGTTTTTAAAAGTCAGAAAATGGAGACTGGAGAGATGGCTTAGTTGTTAAACACTTGCCTGTGAAGTCTAAGGACCTCGGTTCAAGGCTCAATTCCCCAGGGCCCATGTAAGCCAGATGCACAAGGGGGCACACACCTCCGGGGTTCGTTTGCAGTGGCTGGAGGCCATGGTGTGCCCATTCTCTCTCACTTTATCTCTCTCTGACTCTTTGTCTCTCTTTCTGTCTGTCACTCTCAAATAAATAAGTAAAAATAAACAACAAAAAATTTTTAAAGTCAGGAATTGTTTGCCTTTTCAGTAGGACAAGTAGGCTGCTGCCAATCTTCCATGTAAGTGGTATCTCCCTACCTAAGAGAAATGACAATGGATAGTTTGCTGTTCAGAGCACAAGACAAATAAATGGCAACAAGTACAATGAAGTAAGTGAAGAACATGCAGTAAATATTGAGCGCCTACAGTAGGGAAAGCAGATTGGAGAAATCATGTCCCTTGCCTGACAATCATAGGATGCCAAGAACATTTGGTGACTCAAAACTGCCTTTTGCCTTCTGTGACTTGAAGGCATTTGTCCAGAGGGAGAAAGACACTTCTCTTCGTGAAGTGTATTGTGGGTAGGTCAGTTGATCATCACGACTTTTAAGGCACAGTTACGCATTGCTCCTTGCACACTCTTGCCTTCAGAGCTCAATTATTCTGCCTGTCATGCCTATGGTTTCTCCACCAACTCCCCTTCCATCTGCTCTCTTTTTACCTCCTCGGCCCTGGAGGAGGTGGTAACCATCCGCGGACATTTCAGCACTCATGACGGGGTTGGTGACATTAAGAACATCTGGGCAGCTGGCACTTTGACTTCATTAGGGACAGAGTTGAGAACTATTTATAAATTAATTTGGAGTAGCTGAGATCCAAAGATTGTGTGATTGGGTTTTCTAACTTCAAAAGCTTCTCTTTGTCTCTGGTGGTTAAACTCTTAGGCATCTGTGAGGTTTTGTGTATATTTAATGACAGTAAAATCTGTCAATTTTTTTTTAAAAAGATCCTGCTGCATTGCTGCAATAAATGAATATTGAAAGCTTGAGATCTGAATTAAGTTCTATTTTAGCTCAATTTAGTCATCTATCCAAAAGGAGTTGAATTATGTCAATCTGCCTGTGAAATATCCCGAGGTCTCAGGGTAAGGCAATGAATCAATAACCAAGACTTCATCATCACTTTTTTCTTTAATTAACTTGGGACCAGAAAAAAAATTCATTTTTTACAATTATAAGCAATTTTAGAAGCACAAATGTGTTTACAACATGTTGTTAATATGCAACAGACTAAGCAACCTCCAAGAAATGTAATCCTGATTCATGAGAAAAGGCTTCATTTCTATTCACTCTGTCCTCCAAGCTCCCAAGGTTTTAGCTTGGCCACTAGATCCTCCATGCTGCTAGCTGTCAGGTTACATCATCTGCATGACAATCAACCACTCCTGACAAATTGAATTCTCCAGTCTGTTAAAGAGACAACAATTTGAAGTCTCCTTTGAAAAGAATTATTTTTAAGTCAATTCTTGTCTAGTTAGGATGTAATTATCTATGGTCTAATATGTAGTTCTCATTATCCAGAGCACCACCTCTCTCACCCCTTCATTTCCTATTCTTTTTTTTTTGCAAATTCACTTATCATTAGTCGAACCAATAGGAGGTAGACAAGATGAGTCAAGAGAAGGAACCTAATTGGTTAGTTGAGCAGTTAGTTGGCTACAACGCTGTCCCTTAGTGCTCTTAACAGCTTTGGAGACATATTTATTAACTGCTTCAGAGATGTGCTATAGAGTGAGAAACATTGCATTACAACTGACTCTTAGGAAAACCAGCGTTTTCCCTCTTTATTCGCAATTATTAGTTGTACAAGGTAATGGGTTGCATGATGACATTTTCATACATGCATAGCATGTACTTTGATCACATTTATTCTCTCTGTGAGCCTCTCTTATACCCCTCCCTTATCCTTATCAGCAAGGATTTTTGCATATGATCTGAAGAACCTTGATTTTGAAATCTTTTATTTTTATTCACATTTTAAAAAATTTTAGACAGAGAGAGAATGGGACAGGTTCTCAGCCACTGCAATCAAACTCCCAACACTTGTGCCACCCAGTGGGCATGTGCAACCTTGTACTTCCCTCACCTTTGTGTGTCTGGCTTACATGGGACCTGGAGAGTCGAACATGAGTCCTTAGGCTTCACAGGCAAGCACTTTAACTGCTAAGCCATCTCTCCAGCCTGATTTTGAAATCTTACCAAGGAATTAGAGAGGTATCTACCTAGTAATTCCTTAATCTAATGGACAGGGGTGGAGGGTTGTAAGGAAGTTGTGGTTTCCATCTGACAGCAGTATGTTTTTTGAATCTAGAGTTTAGAAACTTGGAAGGTAGAAGGCAGAGCTATAGGAAAATTTATTTATACTCTGATTGGAATTCCAGGGGAATTCTGCAAAAGTAGAACAGTTTGGGACTAAAATGAAGTTATAAGGCCATAACTAAGGGGAAAGGCTGCGATGGGGAGTGAGCAGTCCTTTCTTTTTGAAAGTCATGATTGGAATGTCTAACTGTTCCATGTTCAGAACAGTGGCACACTGTTGTCTGGCTGCAGCTCCTTAAGGACTGTCTTGTCTCACTGCAGGGTAGGGACTGGCTATGGCTTAATTCATTACACTTATAACTGGAAAGACTGTGTTGGTGCCATTCTATTATTCTATGTCTTTAGAAAGTCTTTTGTAAGTACAGATAGGATTTTGGAATTATTTCAACTTTAAGAAAAAAGCAGTTATTTTCTAACCTTCAAATCCATACTTCTGAAGATATAGGAAAAATAATAGTATCTTGAATGCTTAAATTTTAATATTCATCCTATAACTTCTCTGATTTGTGTGTAAAGTATTTTCTTGTGTTATCAACTGGGGGAGAGTATAGTTCATCCAGTTAGTCCAAAGAGAAGCATACCTTTGAGAATAAATGCATTTATATTCAAATGCATAATTTATAATTATTTATTTTCTTTCTTTGAAATATGAAATCATGATCCTCTTAAAATCAAGAGGCCAATTAACAGTGGGTTTTAATCACAAGGATGTTTATATATTTGAAATAAACACAAATATACGCAAACACAGGAGAGAAATTGCAATGTGATTTCTGTAAGGAACAAGCCTAAGTTTGGGAATAAACTCAATATAAATTGTCATTTATCACAATCGTTTCCATAATGAAGGAAGCTAGGAAAAAAAAACCATTTTCGGGCTGGAGAGATGGCTTAGCGGTTAAGCACTTGCCTGTGAAGCCTAAGGACCCCGGTTCGAGGCTCGGTTCCCCAGGTCCCACGTTAGCCAGATGCACAAGGGGGCGCACGCATCTGGAGTTCGTTTGCAGAGGCTGGAAGCCCTGGCGCGCCCATTCTCTCTCTCTCCCTCTATCTGTCTTTCTCTCTGTGTCTGTCGCTCTCAAATAAATAAATAAAAATTTTAAAAAAATATTTTAAAAAAACAAAACAAACAAAAAAACATTTTCATCAAATTAGTCAAGTGTGGTAGAGCACATCTTTAATTCCAATACTTGGGAGGCAGAGGTAGGAGGATCACCATGAATTCGAGGCCACCCTGAGACTACATAGTGAATTCTAGGTCAGCCTGGGCTAAAGTGAGACCTTACCTCAAAAATAAAAAAATTAAAAAAAAAAAGAAATAAATAATTTCATCAAATTAAGGGTTGAGTAACAACACAAAATTATAAGAGAGTGCAAATATTCAAATATTCTCATTTATTTTTTTCAGAGTGAATGTCTCCATTCACTAAGTATTCACTGAGCTTTTGGGACATCCAGGCACTCCTTTGTCCTGGAAGTACTGAGGAGATACAGACATGCCTCTGTCCACAGAGCTCTCATTATGGGATGCAGTGAGCAAGGATATATGACGAGCTCAAAGGTACAGCAGTAGAGCGCAAAGCATCAAAAGTGCCTTACTGATTAACTGCCAAACTTCCACCCTCCTGTGGGTGGCAGGTTGATTGCCTAGGCAGGTATAAATCAAGCATTCCCTTGGTACATGCTTTTCCTTTTTATTGATACAAAGTGCTTCTGGGCACACAAGTTGGTACTAGTTGGAATCTTTCAAATACCATCACTTTTCTTTTCTTTTTTTTTTTTTTTCTGACAAGGAAGGGCAGCCTTAAAACAGAAGGCCGCCATTCATTTTAAAAAAGAATTCACAATGGATAGGGCATTGTGCTAGACACTGATGGGGATGCCATAAAAGTATCAGGCAGGGAGAGTCCTTTCTTTCCAGTCAAGTACTATTTGGCAGATGACGTAACCAGAGGAAGTAATAACTACTGCTTGCATAGTTGAACAGAATTTTATTTAGAGTTTGTGATCAATTTTCAGACATGTAATATAGATCTATATCAAACATACATTTTATCTGAACACAAGCCTGTGGGGTAGAAGAGGAAAACTATATTATTATGCCCAATTTGTAGAGTAACCGAGCTCAGCAAAAGTGACTGACATTTTCAGAAGTCGCTCTGCCAGAATCGAGCGAGGCTTAGCGTGGTCGCTTCCACTTGCTGTCATTTATTTTCTACCACGTCTTGCCCTTTCTCATAAGAACATTAAGGATAGTGAACCTTGCTCATCTATTTATTTCCATACTTACTGAATATTCTGTATATGTATGAAAACATCTGGGGTTATACAAATGAGGTTTCTGCTCTCAAAATACCTACACATCTTTGAAATATTTGTTTTTGTTCATTTTTTATTTATTTATTTGAGAGCGACAGACACAGGGAGAAAGACAGATAGAGGGAGAGAGAGAGAATGGGCGCGCCAGGGCTTCCAGCCTCTGCAAACGAACTCCAGACGCGTGCACCCCCTTGTGCATCTGGCTAATGTGGGACCTGGGGAACCAAGCCTTGAACCGGGGTCCTTAGGCTTCACAGGCAAGCGCTTAACTGCTAAGCCATCTCTCCAGCCCTACCTACACATCTTTGAATAGCATTTAATTTCTTACAAAACTCTTCTTGAAAATAATATGATCTCCTACATCCTGTACAATGTATTAATTTTTTATAATTCATAGATGAGGAAAGAGAAGCTTAGAGGAACTCAATAATTTAGCTAAGATTGAAAAGATAGGAAGAATTGGTCACAGTTATTCACTACTTAAGAAAACAGGTTAAGAACTACAGAACCCTTGTTTGGAACATTCTTTAGTACGTGTCTCTTCACTAAACATTTTTGAATCTACACTAGCATACATTTTAAAAGTGGAAATATATATATATATATATTATATATATATATGTATGTATATATATATGTATATATATATATATTCTATTTAAAATATTTATTTGCAAACACAGAGGGGAAGAGAGAGAGAGAATGGGTTTATCAACACCTCTTGCCAATGCAAATGAACTCCAGATGCATGCACCACTTGGTGCATCTGGCATTACATGGGTGCTGGGGAATTGAATCTGAACTGTCAGGCATTGCAACCAAGGGCCTTAACCACTGAGAATTCTCTCCAGCCATCTACATATTCTTGTATTAGGGATAAATGTACTATCAAACTCCCAGAATTAAGGTTCAAAAGGATGAAATGAAAAAAGAATACAAGTAGAAGCTTTACTTCTTTCTTACTGTAATTATTTCCCAATGAATTATTTTTCAAAACCTCCAGGACACAGTACCTTCCTTTGGAGGTAACTGTTGTAATAGAAAGTGAATTATAAACATGTGTTAGAGGAAGGACAGTCAGGTAGAGTCAGCAATACAGTGGAGGTGTGCCTGCATTGAATTGGTGTCTTCATATTCTAAGCTCGAATGGTATAGAAAAACCCTAGTGAGATATAAGATTTCATCATTTTTATCAGTCTGTTTCAGGACTACATGTTCAGCTTTTAAGAAATGGGACAAAGAATCACTTAAATATCAATCATTATATGTAAGAAAACTAAACAAGTGAATTTCTTTCTATAAGCGACATAAAGTGAAATGCTTAGATATCATTGCATTCATTTGACAATCACACAAATCACTTTAAAAAAATGTTTATTTTACTTATTTGACAGAGAAAGAAGGAGAGAGAATGGGCACGCCAGGGCCTCCAGCCACTGCAGATGAACTCCAGATGTGTGTTCCCCCTTGTGCATCTGGCTAATGTGGGGCCTGGAGAATCGAACCTGGGTCCTTTGGCTTTACAGGCAAACATCGTAACTGCTAAGCCATCCCTCCAGGCCACAAACCACTTTACTATTTTTTTTTTTAATTCAAAAGGAAACTTTGACACTTAGAAACATTTTATTTCAATTCTTTATTAGCTATGAATATAATTTTTCTACAATGACTGCACCATTCTATTAAAATTGTTTCTAAATATGAAGAAGAGATCATGTTTCCCTCCATAACTATTTAGTAGAGTTCCACTCTTATTAGTTATGTATAATTTGTTCAAACTCTCCCTACACACACACACACACACACACACACACACACACACACAAATTTCCACCTCAAATATGGTACTACAGAAATATATTTTTCATATGTTATCTCAGTGAATGGCTTTTGCCATGAAAAAGAAAGAAAAACTAACTTCATTCTTTTTTTGAAAGACCTAAAACATGTAATTTAAGGGTATGCAAACTCCTCTGTAAGACACACACAACATTTCTTCACCCCTACTTTCTCAAATTAATTAACAATATGTAAAAGAAAAATAAGCAAAAGCTTTCATCTGTTTCATTGCATTTCCCAATTTCAGGAAGTGACATTTACAGTGTATTTTCTGGAAATGGTGACTTCTAGAATTTTGTAACATGGTGGCCTTGGCCCCTACTAAGTTAGGACAAATTACTGGGGAAATTAAAATATGCTTTTTTAAAGGGCTAATTATGTCTCCATATTATACTAAGACTTTGAACATATTTGAGATGTGAAAAAAGCTTTTTACAATTTTAACAACAAAGACCATTAAAAATTGAGTCACTGTGCAATTTTTGGGAATATTTAATCATGAGTTGAGAGCTCAATTTCAAGTTATTTACTTACTTAACATTTCTATTCAAGAAAAATTGTGGTATTCTTTCTGGCTTATGTCAGAAAAATTTGTAGTTGATTTTTTTTTTTTTTTCCTCATGTGGATGCTGGGGGTTGAACCCAGGACCTAGCACATTTGAGATGAGTTTTAAATAAATGTTTGAAAATAACAGAAAATGTTAAGTCAGGTAATAAAACAAATAAATAGAAATATTTGGAGGGAAGCTAATTGATAGCATGGGATGATGACAAGGGACGTCATTCAAGACAAAAAGACATGTTAATGGCTAAGGCATTTTATCATTTCAGTGTGGTTAGGGTTTGCATGCAAAATGTCCCCGACAGACTCCTGTGTTTGAACATTTGGTCTTCAGTTGGGGTCAGTGTTGGGGGGGGTTGTGGAACCTTTGCAACCGTGGCCTAACCAGCAGAAGTGTGCCAAGTGTGCCACTGGTGGTGAGCCTTGAAGGTGCCACTCATGTCCAGTGTCCTTCCTCTCTTTGCTTTCTGCTCTTCTAGGATGTTCCTACTCAGCTGCCACGCTCTGCCCACCACACCGGACTGTGTTCCCTTACACTGTGGGTGAAAGTACTCCTCTCCTCCTTTAGCTTGCTCGGTCTGGAGTTTTGTCACAGCGATGAGAAAAGCAACAGACGCGTAGAAAAGCAGGCCCTAGCAGTGGTGCTCTTGCTGTGATAAGCCAGGGCACAGAGGTCTGTATGCTTCTGGAATGAGTTTGTGGGAGGAGCCGTGTGGGAGTTTGGAGACGTGGAGTAGAGAAGTCCTGGGATGCTCTCAGCAGAGCTCATGAGAGATTCTGCTACAAGTTCTGAACCCAGAATGCCAAGGGGGAAAAAAAAAATGTGGACAGTAAACACTGAGCACAAAGTTCCAGGTGGGAACAAAACCTGCCTTAGCAATTGGGTAGAGGTCATGCATATTATCTTTTGGCCGAGAACCTGCCTACACTGCACACTGAAAATGTGAGTGAGGATGAACTTAAAAGCAATAGACTAATGCACTTGGCCTTAGAGAACATTTCCAGACAGCATAGCATTACTGGTACCTGCTGTTAGCCAGGATACTGGGATGATGGTTGTGGACAGGAGGGATGAGGGGGCACTTGCACTCCACTTTATGAGAGCACACTTGTGCTTCCTTTTGGAAAAAGGAATGTGCACATGCAGGCTGTAAGTGGCCTTGCATGAACACCCTGCTAAGAGTTTGTTTGCTCTTAGTTAACTTTTGACTCAGGTGGCACCTTGGAAGGAATGTGAGACTTCACAGCCTTCAGAGGCGGCGAACTTGGCTACTGAGGCAAAGGAAGCAATGAGGACACCATGCAGCAGGCTATTTGGAAAGAAGCACCAATACCGGAAATCTTGGAAGCGGGCTGACCACCTGACCACGGGGACAAGACTAGACTTTGGGTTGACTACCTGCCCTTTCTTCTGATTCTCTATAAAACAGGCTCGTTGGAAATGGCACAGGGAAGGCAGATCTCTTAGGGAGTATCATCTAGTCTGTCTTCCAAGATTCCTGCATTTCTGAACAAAATGTAATTTAAAAATTTAATTCTTGTCTCCGTTTACTGGCATCTGCAGTGACAGTCGTGACAAACTACCACATTCCTGTTTCAAGAATGGAAAGAAAAATGTGGAACAAAAAGATGTGAAGAGCGGGCAGCTTGGCAAGGAAAGGAGTGTGAGCACACTGGATGCTGTGTACAAAGTGGGGCAGACAAAGAGGCTGTAATTGTTTGAGAGATTAGTGCCATTAAAGAAAAACTTTGATGTCTGCACTGGGAAATATGAAATGTGCTTGGAGGCCAAGACCTCACCTAGAAAAGCCTCCAGGTTATGAAATAGAACTCGTTAGAAAAGCCTTCATTTTAAATAAATGAGACTACCTAAACAGTGAGTGCCCCGCATGAACAAAACTTCCTAGGGGATGTGTGGCTAAGTTTAGCTTTACATGCCCTCAGGGGCAGCCACAGAAGTCCTACCAGGGAACCACGATACCCGTGGAACTAGCAACAGAACTTGGCTCCTGCCTTAGGCACACGGAATGCAAGAGTCAATGAGACTTGCATCAATGTTCCAAAAAGTTCTGAAGAGGCAGTGCCGGGGCAGAGGCACATCCCTTGCAACTGGAGGCCTTAAGAGGTTAACCAGGGAAACTATCAGGGGGAAGCCTAAGTAGAAACACCCAGGATGTTGGAGAGTCAAGAATATGGATTATCTGTTGCGGAAAGCTGCAGGCACCAAAGTGGGGCAGACCCAAGAAAGATTCTATAGGCAGCAGGGCAGTCAGGGCAAGGTTGACCAAGCCTGGAGGACCCTACGCGATGCCAGTAAGGGCCTCACATGCTGGACATGGATCTACAAAGTGTGGTGTTTGTCTTACCAGGATTTTTTTTTTTTTGTCTTCGTTTGGTCCTGTAGTTCCTTGTTATCCTCCTATCCCTCATTTTGGAAAGAGAATGTTTGCTTTGTGCTATTATATATTGGAAGTATATAGCTTGCTTTTCTGTTTTATGGGGGCTCACAGTTAGGAGTATGCCTGGAGACTTCGGGCTTTTTAGAAATGCACGTGTATGTCTGGGTGTGTGGTGGTTTGAATGTGAAATGTCTCCCATAGCCTCTTGTGTTTCTGATGAACCCTCATGCTCAGTGGTGGAGTGGTTGCGAGATGGAACCTTATTGGAGGAGGCTTTATAGTCCAGCTCTACTGACTGCTCTTAGGCTAGTTCTCTCCATCTACTTCCCTCAAGATGATGTGACAGATGTGATGTCTAGCTGTCTTCTTGCCATACTTGCCCCACGATGAAACTTTCCCTTGAAGCTATAAACTGAAATGATCCCTTTCCTCTCATAAGCTGCTTAAATTTTTTTTGTTTATTTTTATTTATTTGAGAGCGACAGACAGAGAAAGGAGGAGGGAGGAAGGGAAGGAGGGAGAGAGAGAGAGAGAGAGAGAGAGAGAGAGAGAGGGAAAGAGAGAACGCGTGTACCGGGCCTCCAGCCACTGCAAACGAATTCCAGACGCATGCGTCCCCTTATGCATCTGGCTAACGTGGGTCCTGGGGAATCGAGCCTCAAATTGGGGTCCTTAGGCTTCACAGGCAAGCGCTTAACTGCTAAGCCATCTTTCCAGCCCTCATAAGCTGCGTTTGGTCAGGTGTTTGTCCCAGCAATGAGGGGGTAACTGCAACAGCGGACAGGCATAAGTGTGCATGTGGAGACCTGAGGACCTTGAAGGTCACTCCTGAAGAACAGCGTCCGCCTTTGTTGAGGCGGCATCTCTCACTTGCCTGGACCTCACCAGTTAAGTCTCCCCTGGCTAGCTAGCAAGTCCCAGGACTTCTCTTGTCTCTGTCACTCCAACCCTGGGATTACGTATCTTCAGCACCACACACAGCATTTTTACATGGGTTCTGGGGATTGCAATCAGGTCCTCGTGCTTTTGAAGCAAGTACTTAGCAACTGAGCTATCACCTCAGCCCCACCTTTTCACTTTTGAGTCGCATTGAGATTATGAAGACAAGAGGACATGTCAAGTTTGAACAAAGGGATTTTGCATTATGTGATGATAGGACACCATGGAGGCCAGGGGACAGAAGGCTATGGCTTGACTGCCTCAAACACTCCTGTGTATGAGAACTGGGTCTCCACTGGTGGCACTGTTTTGGGAGGTGTGGAGCCTTTGTGACTGTGGCCTGGTCTAAGTTCAGGTGGGCTTGAATATGATTTCTGCTTCTGGCTTTTCCCTTGATTCCTCTGCCCTCGGATCCGACTGTAAGCTCCTGCCACCATGCCTTCCTTCTCACCATGATGGAAGCCAAAAATAAATGCCCTCCTTTACATGACTTCTGTCAGGTGTTTTGTCGCGGGAATGAGAAAAATACCCAACAGAAATGTCTTCTTCACTTACCACATCTCATTTCCCCAGAAAACTTTGTTCTAGGAGATATTGTTCATTGAAAAAAATTTTTTTTTGTATTTTCTTTTGTGGGGGTGGTGGTGTTTTGTATGTGTGCTTTGTAATATGTTACCAAAACAGGAATGAAAGAGCTGAACCTGGCTATAAGGAACACTAAAATGAAGTTGTAACCACCATCCTGACTTCTCTTTTAAGGTGCGTATGGGTTTTATCAACTTGGGATCTAATTACTGTAATTTCAGTTTCCATACCTTCCAAAAGGTAGCACTCACAACTTTTTTTCTCACAAAAATGTAGCAAGACCTGGAAGAAATATTTATATATGCACATAATGCTATTTCTGATATCCAGTTGCCTATAATTAGCTATAATTATTCAACAAGTGTATGGCATCATAGCGTGAAAGCAGGCATATTCCTGGAATCAGGGCTAAGCTCATTAAACAACTCTGCCCTTTGTTTATCTTCCTCGATTACAACTTGTTAAATGAGGCCAAGATGCGACCCATGTACATAATCTAGTACAGAGACTGTAGTACAGGGTTCCTCATAATGATCAGGTCCAAACTTCCATCTCAGATTCTGATTTAGCCCATGCACCTGTGCAAACCCTATGGATGATGCTGATGTGTGGTTCAGTTGAAAATTACTGATCTACGTCATGTGCCAAGAAAGAACAGTGCTTGCCGTTTACTCCCCCGCCCTTCGGTTTGTCAGCACAAAGCTGCTTTCCTTTAGTTGCTGTTACTGGTTGTCAACTTGCTTTCTCCCCACTTGCAGTTGACTCAGTCTCTGGAATATATGAGGCAATAGCAAAAGTCCCTATTCCACCAAATTGTTCTCATCTCTTAATTCTTTTTTTTTTTTTTTCTTCCAGAAGTTCTGTTCTGATACTTTCACTCATTTTCCAGAAGAGTTTTAACTGGCCAAAGGCTTCACTAAGACAAGATTCTTAATCCAGTCTTAGTACTAAGTTAGGAAGAAACATTTCATAGTTTAAAGGTGGCATACATGATTTCAAAGGAGAGGTCTAACTCAAATAGAGTTGAAGGGAAGCTCATGTCCCTATGAAAAGGCTTAGGCAAATAGGTTTATTTTTCTCCCGTAACAATCACCAGTGGGGTTTTCAAAAATTGAAAACTGGATGGCCTTTTGGGTTGGGCAACTTGGTACATTACCAGAGTATAGTGGAGCCCTGTGGTTCCTTTCCCAGATAGCATAGGCTTGATGTTCATAAGTACCCAGTGGATCAGTACATAATTCTAGGTGGAGAAAAGAAAATAACTCATCTTATTATATAGATCTTTTCTAATTTAGAATAAATGGATACAACAGGAACAAACTGAAGATGAAATGAAGAAGGGTATAATTTTTTTTTAAATATTTTACTTTTATTTCTTTATTCGTTTGATGGAGAAAGAGGGGGAGAGAGGGAGAGCATGAGAGAATGGGTGCGCCAGGGCCTCCAGCCGCTGCAAACGAACTCCAGATGTGTGCGCCCCCTTGTGCAGCTGGCTAACTTGGGTCCAGGGGAATCGAACCTGGGTCCTTTGACCTTCCTGGAAAATACCTTAACTGCTAAGTCATCCCTCCAGCCCAGGGTATAATTCTTTTAATTCAATATTTATGTAAATTTGATTTGTACCTCCACCAGCATCACCTCAGGAGGCATAATTTTTAAAAAATGTAGATTTCTCATACCCTCCAAGGCTCAATGACCATGGTGGAAGAGGTGGCAGAAAGAATGTAAGAGCTAAATGATGAGGAGGAGTGGTTTGGAAAGCTGTCTTCCCAACACAAAGTGGCCCTTGCATTTATGACCTCATGTTGCCTGTCATTGTCTGCACAATACTGGCCTCATGGCAGCATAATGTTAGTGCAAATGGAAGAGAGGCACAAAAAGACATCAAGATAGAATGGGCTAGTTAGAAAGAAAAGGGGACTCAATGGAAGGGCAGGGAGGGGAAACAAAGGAAGCTTGTGGGAGGGGATCAAGATTATATACACCGTTTACGTGTAGGGAAGTTGTCAACAAGTTTTTTAGTAAGAAAGTTAATTAAAAAAAGAAATTTAATAAAATCTATTGAACAAAATATTTAGATTTCTAGGACAAATGCAGATGTACTGAATAAAAATTTCTGTCAAAAGATGTCAGGAATACTTTTCCATGATTGTTGTATAATATATAAACTATTATTTTAAATTATCATAAAAGTTAAACTTTAATATATTGAAGTCTGTTTTATCTTTTAATCTTGAGAATAACTTTTCATTGCTTTTTTTTTTCTTTTAGCTTAACTGTAAAAACAAAGCAGTTGACAACAGTCAATGATTCACTTTGCAAGATATAGTACAAAAATCAAAGATAATAATCTTTCATGTGGTGCTGCTCAGCACACTTAATTATGAGTTGTTATTTATTTTCCATGCTGGGGATTAGACAGATGACCTCACACAAGCTAGGCCAGCATTCTATCACTGAGCTACATGCTCACCCTTCACTTTTTCTTATGCCTGCAAATAAGCTTAAAGTAAGAAGCAGAATCAGAATCAGAAAAAAAAGTGAGAATCAGAATTGCAAGCTAGGAGCTAAAATTCATAGACTGAGAGAAATTCTGGTGCTGGCCAGTGGACAGCAGAAAAATGGTAGTTTATCTTCTCTGATATTTGTGAGTAAAACCCTAGTTTATCTCTAGAAATTATATTAACATAATAAGTGTGGTTGAGGAGAAAATGACTGGGTGAACTAACTGTATTTGAACTGACAGAAAAACATCCCCTCAAGTATATTCATCTGCCAAACAAATAGTAAACAAACAGAATTTGAAGTTGAAATCGTAGCACCATTGCTACATTTTTTTTCTTAATTTTTTTTATCTTATTAACATATTTTGTATGAATACATCATGTGTTGGTACCCTCTTTTCCCTCGTCCCTTTTCCCATTCCATTGGGTACACTCCTAAGTGGGGTTGCAGGTATTTCCCATAGGGTTGTGGGAGCAGTAGTCAGCTATTTTTTTTTGCGGGGGGGGGGGTGGAGGGGGAGGAATGCCTCTGGGCATGATGTCTCAACCTGTGGCTCTTACAATTTTTCTGCACCCTCTTTTGAAAAATTGCCTGAGCCGTGGTGGGTGAGTTTTAAGTTTACTTCAGTGATGAGCTCTTAGGAGCCTCTAGATCTCTGCTTTGGTAGGTGCTGAGTATCCTCAGGGACTGTCTCCTACACCCTGGTGCGGATTGTCAGGTTCAGTGGGGAAGTAGCACTCTTCCCGATTCCTCTGTACTTTCAGCTGTGGCTTGGCTAAAGTGGGAGGGGTAGTTTATCTCCTCCAGTTTTGCTACCCTGTTTGCTTTCTGTTTAACTGTGCCCTCTAAGGGTGCATCTGCTAAAGGTTTGGTCCCTATCATGTTGTTCCTGGGAGGTGCTGTGCTGTGGACCTTTAAAAGGTAGGGCCTTGTTGCAGGTCCTTAGGTCATAGAGGTGTGTACTTGAAAGGGTCTGTGCAGCCTTGGCTTCCCCCGCTATGGTTTGAAATGTGATGATTTGCTACCTTGCTCCATACATGATGGGCCACTGTCACCAGCGGTATGCTGTTCACTCTATCTACTTTCTCCTTGCTGCTGTAACTATGACTCAGGTCTCTCACTCCAGCCTGCCATGCTTTCTCCACGGTAAAGGATTCTACCCTCTGGAATTGTAAGCCATATCAAACCCATTTCCTTCCATAAGTTTCTTCTGGTAAGGTATTTGTCCCAGCAATGAGAAAAGTAACTGATAGGTTCATGGAAAGGCAGAGTTGATATTGTCAAGATGTCAGTTCCTCCAAGCTTCAACTCTACATTCAAAACAGACAAAATGTTGGAAAATTATCAAAATATCAAATAAATAAATATCAAATAAATATCAAGTAAATATCAAAATATCAGAAAATTATTTTGTATCGACGAACTGATTTTAACATACATACAGAGAGGCAAAGGACTCGGAGTGGCCACGATGTATGGAAGAGAAAATTGGAAAACAATTCTGTCCTATGTGAATACCTACTGTAAAGCTAGTAATTAAACTGTAGTATAAAGCTATATAAATCTAGTCCATTGGAGACTGGTGAAAGGACTTAAACATATCTCAATAAAATCTTATGAATGACCCAGGACTAGATTCACATAAATATAGATCGTTGGGAACTGAGAAAAATTAATAAAATGGCTCAAAGATAGTCTTTTCAATAAATGGTGCTGTAACTACTGGACACGCACTCCTTCACCAGAACGGTAGATACATCTGTAAAACATTAACCTAAACATTGGTATGGTACTCTTCATGAAAGTTAATTACAAATGCACCATAGACTTAACAGTAAAATGCAAACTAGAAAAATCCTAGACAGTAACTTAAGTGGAGACAGATGAATAGGCAATGTGTGGACGACTAAGGGATGAATTGGAAAAGTATACAGGCTTTTAAAAAGCAATGAAGAAACTACTACACGTTATACTATGAAGGAGAATATGTGCCATTTTAGGATTGTGCACACTCAAAATTAAAGTACAACACCAGTCGTGAACCCTAATGGAAAATGGGTGGTGGATGGTGATGCATCTGTATAGCAGATGTCCCTTCTCTGGTGCGGGATGCTGGATGGAGAAGGCGACCAATATGCAGGGAGCATATGGGAATCTCTGTACCTTCCTCTCAATTTTGCTATATATGTAAGACTATAGATATGTAAGACTATACACACACACACACACACACACACACACACACACACACACGTAGCTATGGTACTGATTTCAAGATGCTGGGTTGGAAGCACTCAGTAATTTCCAGCTTCTCCCAGTAATAGCATCAACCAAACTGGTGGGTGAGTTTGTCCAGACCTTGGAACAAACGCAGACTGTGGAAAGCATGCCAGTATTGGGCCACAGTGGCCACAGGACAGAGGGTGGGGCTGAAGCAGAGGAAAGAGAGGGAAACTTAAAAATCACAACCAGCACAGGCCTTAGTTCCACACAGAAATGCAGCCTAGCCAGTCAGAGGACCTGTCTCCTGCCTAGCATACTGCACTGGGGACGTTCTCTCTTCTTCCTAACCCATAGTTATGGTGCCCTGTTGGAAGACATCATGAGAAGGTCTTGTCTAACTTGCTCTCTCTTGGAATGACAGCAAGGGCCTTGTTGATCCAGTGAGGGTTGTTTGGATGGTCTGGAGAATCACTTTGGCCTGGATAGGGTGGGGGAATGGATTAGAGATGGAGATAACTTTGAATGAAACATGCTGATAATCCCACTCAGGAAGGCCCTCAGTGGACTGGGGGCAGGGAGGAGGGAGACAATGGTACCCATGCAACTTTCTATTTAATTAAAAAAAATGCTAAGACTTCCGTGTATTGGCTGGTGACGGATGAACAGTTGCATTTCATAAGAGGTTACCAGAATAGCAGAATGCATTTGGGGTAAGCGTACTTGGAATGTGCCATTGCACCCAAACCAGCATTTGTGGCTGCAACCTTGTAGCATTTCCCAGTGCTCCAGATCAAGTTCCAGCAGGGTAACCGGTGCCACACAGCGGCAGGAGTACAAGAAAAATGGAACTGGAACGAGAGCGAATTGCCTTGGGTGGAAGTCATGCATTTGTTCCAGGCTGTCCTGCACACAGCACAGCAGAGAGGGCTTAGGACAGGGCTCTGTTGCACATCTACGCTGCTGATCGCTCCATCAGCAACACAAAAGGCAAGAAAAGGATGTGTGGCACAAGCCCATGCATTCTCTAAAGAGCATTATATATGTGTGTATGTGTTTATGTGTGCTTGCACAGGTATTCCTTTTTTGTCTTTTATCTCTCCTGTTCATGTTTTCTCCTTTTTTGACTTGTATATGTGTGGTGTGTGCATGTTTGTTCATGTGTGTGTGTGTACATATATATTATGTATGTGTGTGCATGTAGAGGCCCATGTTGGGTGTCTTCCTCAGTCACTTTCCACCTTATTTTTTGAGATGAGTTCTCTCAGTGAACCCGGAACTCCCCGATTCAGTGAAACTGTAGCCACCCAAGGATCCACCCATCTCTGCCTCCCATAGTTGGGATTACAGGAGTGCACCATGTTCTGCTCCTTTTCTTCAATGGCAAGAGAGTTTTATTTAAATTTATTTTTACTAGTTATGGACAGACTTAGTATGTAAATACAATGCATGTTGGTACCATCTTTTCCCTCACCCCTGCCTCCTTGTTGGGGATACTGGTTATCCCCATGGGGACTGTGAGTCATGTATTATGGGGGCAGCAGTCAGTTGTAAGGGAGACACAATACCTCTGTGCTTCATGTTTTTAAGAGAACATTTTATTAAATAATTTTTTTCTTTGTTTATTTTTATTTATTTATTTCAGAGTGACAGACACAGAGACAAAGGGGCAGATAAATAGAGAGAGAATGGGTGCGCCAGGGCCTCCAGCCAGTGCAAACAAACTCCAGACACATGCGCCACCATGTGCATCTGGCCTAAGTGAGAGAATAAAACCTGGGTCCTTAGCCTTCATAGGCAAGTGCTTAACTACTAAGCCATCTCTACAGCCCAAGAGAACTGTTAAAATCCCAATTCATTTATTTATTGAGAAAGATGCTCCACAGACTCTTGCCACTGCAAACAAACCCCAGATGCCACTTTGAGCATCTGGCTTTACATAGGTACTGGGGAATTGAACCTGGGCTGACAGGACTTGCAAACCAAGGACATTTAACTCCTGGGCCATTTTCTCAACCCATGAGCCCCTGCTGAGCTTGTGCCTGGGTTCTGGGGATCTGAATTCAGGTGTTCCCACTTGTGCTTTGCCCACTGAGAATCCTCTAGCCTTTTTCTTCCAATAATTAATTTTTTTAAAAAAAATTGTTAATTTTTATTTATTTATTTATTAGAGAGAGAGAGAGAGAATTAGTGTTTGCCAGGGCTCCTGCCACTGCAGATGAACTCCAGTCACATGTGCCACTTTGTGCATCTGGCTTATGTGGGTCCTGGGGAATTGAACCTGGGTGCTTTGGCTTTGCAGGCAAGTTTCTTAACTGCTAAGCCATATCTCTAGCCCCTCAATAGTTAATTTTAATCTTCTTTCTTTCTTTTCCCTCCCTCTCTCCTTCCCTCCCTCCCTCCCTCCCTTCCTTCTTTCCTTCCTCTTTCTTTCTTCTCCCTCTCCTTTCTCCTTTCCCACCTTCTTTCTTTCCCTTCCTGTCTCCCTCCCTTCTTCCCCTCCTTTCCTTTCATTACAAAATGTTTAATTCAAGCCGGGCATTTTGGTGCATGCCTTTAATCCCAGCACTTGGGAGGCAGAAGTAGGAGGATCACCATGAGTTCAAGGACCCTGAGACTACATAGTGAATTCCAGGTCAGCCTGAGCTAGAGTGAGACCCTAACTCAAAAAACAAAAAAAGAAAAAAAAGTTTAATTCAATTCAGGCTCAGCTGGGGATGTGGCTTAGTAGTATAGTACTTGCTTAGAATACTTGAGTTTCTAGATTCCATCTCTGGCACTGTGAAAAATTTAAAAAAATTAATTCAGGCCTAGAACAATGTTTTATTGGGTAATAATGCTTGCTGTGTAAGCACAAGGAACTGAGTTTTATCCCTAGCAACCACTTAAAAAACCAGACTTTGCCATCCCCCAGCACTGAGGGGATAGGAGGATCACTGAGGCTCACTGGTGTAAGCTCCAGGTTCAGTGAGAAATTTCATCTCAAGGAAGTAAAGCAGAAGAGAGATGATGAAGGGTACATGAGGTTCTCCTCTGTCCTTCTCACGTGCATGGGAATGTGCAGTTGCACAAATGTGTGTTTACAACACACACCACATCAAAAATGTTTAATTGGATTGTTTTCTTTTTTTTCATGTTTCTTTTTTTTATTATTTTTATTTATTTATTTTTATTTTCATTAACATTTTCCATGCTTATAACAAAATATCCCATGGTAATTCCCTCCCTCCCCCCAACACTTCCCCCTTTGAAATTCCATTTGGATTGTTTTCTGTTGTTCCATTTTCTTTTTCATCTTTCCCCATTTTTACTTTGTCCTATTCTTTTTAAAAAGTATTTATTTATGTATTTATTTTTGAGAGAGAGAGAGAAAGAGAGAGAGAGCAAGCGAGCATGCCAAGGCCTTCAGCTTCTGTGAACACACTCCAAATGTGTGTACCCCTTTGTGCACATGTGAAACATTGTGCACTTGGTGTCACTGTGTGTCTGGCTACATGGGACCTGGAGATTTGAACTTGAATTCTTAGGTTTCATAGGCAAGTGCCTTAACAGTTAAGCCCTCCTACTTTTTAAATATATTTAAAAATTTTTATTTATTTATTTGAGGGGTGGGGCAAAGATAGAATATGAGGACACCAGGGCCTCAAGTCACCGCAAACTAACTCCAGATGCATATGCCACACTTTTTTTTTTTTTTTTTTTTTTTTGAGGTAGGGTCTCACTTTGGCCCAGGCTGACCTGGAATTCACTCTGTAGTCTCAGGGCAGCCTTGAAGTCACAGCAATCCTCCTATCTCTGCCTCCTGAGTGCTGGGATTAAAGGCGTGCTCCACCATGCCTAATGCATGTGCCACATTAAAAAAAAAAATTAGTTTCATTTATTTATTTGAGAGGCACAGAGACAGAGAAAGAGGCAGATAGACACACACAGAGAATGGGCATGCCAGGGCCTCCAGTGCTGCAAATGAACTCCAGACACATTTGCCACCTTGTGTATGTGGCTTTTGTGGGTACTGATCAAACCTGGGTCCTTAGGCCTCACAGGCAAGTGCCTTAATTGCTAAGCCACCACTCCAGCCCTTCTACTTTTTAATTTCAATTGAAAATTCTTTCTCATTGGCCCATTATATTTTTGGTTTTATATCTTTTATTAGTAGTAACTTAAGCACATTTAAAATTGTTATTTTATTTATGAACTAGTACTTAAAAAAAATTACTTACTTATTTTAGAGAGAGGAAGAGGCAGAGAAAAAGAGAGAATGGGCATGCCAGGGCCTCTAACCACTGCAAACGAACTCCAGATGCATGTGCCCCCTTGTGCATCTGGCTTATGTGGGTCCTGGGGAATCCAACCGGGGTCTCTGGGCTTTGAAGGCAAATGCCTTAACCACTAAGCCATTTCCCCAGCCCAGAACTAGTACTTTTTAGTTCATTCTTTATTCTTTGATCCTTCTCTTTTTCTATTATTCTTGATATACTGGTCTTGCTTTTCATTTGCTATTGTTTATGATTCCATATTTGGTTTATTTTGTGGTTGATACTATAGTTTGTTTTCTTTTCTCTGAGTGAAGCTGGGGATCTCTTAATGGTTTTGGGGATTGAGCCTAATGCTCACATTAGGTGGGTGGTGTGACTGAGTTACATACCCAGCCCAGTTATGAGAAAGTGTACCTCAATATTGCCGCAAATTAATTCTGTTCAGATAAAGAATATGTGAGATATAAACTTCTAGTTGAGAAAATCTCAGCATAGAAACATAGAAATGGACATCCAGGTAAGAAGGTGTTTTAAAACCCCAGATATGGGAGTGGAAAAGAACTCTCCATGTTATATTATATAGTTAAAATGCTAAGACTACAGAACAATGACACACTCCTGAAAGCTTCAAGAGGGATGTGCCAAGCAAACCCTGCAAAACAACTGCAAATTTCTTGGCAGGCATACTCAGGGCCAGAACAAATGGTGATGCGTTCTTAGCTATGGAATAAAGGAAGTCCCAACCCAGATGACTATGTTTAGCAGCTTTTCAGAATCAAAGGTGACATGAGGAACTTCCAAGATAAGCAAAACTGAAGAAATGGCTACCACGCCAGTATTGCCGAAGGTTTTGAGTGAGTTTGACATGTAGACGACAAAGATAAATGACCACAGAACATGGAAGAGTATAAACCTGACTAAAAGAAGGCAGGCTCACAGAAGAGGACCATTCTTCTAGGCAGCTTATGGAACTTTCTGCAAATAGATCACATTTTAGCATGTTCAGTCAGTCTGGCCAAATTAAAAAAAAAATATTAAGTGACTTATGGAATTTGCCAGATTGAATGAATCTAGAAATCAATAGCAAGAAAAACCACAGACATAATATAAACCCAGGAAGATTAAAAATCCTAGACTTCAATTCAAATGAACACCACATAGCAGTAAGAATGAGGTATATACAAGTGATTCTTTTAATTTTTCAGTACTAGGGATTGAACACAGAAATTTGTTACACATGCTATGGAAATGGTATACCACTGAGACACATCTGCAGCCTCAGAAAGGCTGTTCTAAGAGGGAAATTTATCACTAAGAGAGGCTATGTTAATCAATCACAGAAAGATCAAATAAATAACCTGATGGCACATTCAAGGTCTGCAAAAATCAAAAACCACCCAAAACTCAAAATCAGGGCATAGAAATAAACAATAGATTGTGCTGAAATTAATGAAATGGAGCCTGAAAGAAAAATAGAAAGCATAAATAAAGTCGAGTTGTTCTTTGACATAGTAAACACAATCAGAAAACACTTAGCCAAACTAGTCAGAGGAAAGAAAGAGAAGACCCAAGTTAATAAAATGACAGCTAAATGAGATCTATTATAATAAATATCACTGAAAAACAGGGAATCATTAGTAATTATTATGAAAGACTATATTCCAATATATTGGAAAATCTAGGGGGAATAGACCAATTTGTATACACATATGACCTATCAAAATTGAACCAGGTCCATACATTTTTTTGTGGATGATGCATAAAATAATCATTATTCTTTATGGCCAAGTTATACTCCACTGTGTGTATGTACTGTGATGGTTTGAATTAGGTGTCCCCAGTAAACTCATGTGTACTGAATGCTGGGTACCCAGCTGATGGCAATTTGAGAGGTGGAGCTTTGGTGGAGGAGAGTGTATTGCTAGGAGCAGGCTTATGACTATTATAGCAAGCTCCCCCTTGCCAGTGGCAAACTCTTTTGCCACTGTTCTCCACCTGCTGCTGGCCAGGAAGTGATTCCCAGCCGCTGCTCATATCATGCTTTCCCCTGTCAACATGGAGTTTACCCTCAAGTCTGTGAGGCAACATAACTCCTTTCCTCTCATAAACAGCTGGGTGCCAACAATGCAAAGGTTAATAAATGCACTATATGTATATTTACATTTATCTGTTGTTAGACATAGAAGCTGAATCTCTATCTTGAAATTTGTGAATGTTGCTGTAATAAACAGGAGAATGCACACATCTCTGACTTCATTTCCTTCTGGTGTCTATATCCACGAGTAGTATAGTGGCTCATATGGTAGTTTTCCTTTCTGTTTTTAGAGGAACCTTCATACTGATTTCTATAGTGCCTATACTTACAATCCCTCTCTCAGTGTAAAAGGGTCCATTTTTCCAGCATGTGTTCTTATAAAAGTTCTCTTCCTTGTGTGGTGGTGTTCTACATAACTTTCTTGTTGCACATCCCACAGACTCCAAACTTAACATATCTCAGAACAACTATTCATGATAAAAACCTAATGGTTAACACCACAGACATGGGGAAAATTTCCATCTTTGAACAAGTTTTATTTTTTAATTTTATTTTTAAAGTCTAACCAACTTACAATTACTTTGGGAAAGCCCAAAGGCATGGGCCTTCCTAACAGCATGGTTCCACAAAGCTGCTGTCTCTGTTCTTGTCCACCTTCTGATTGAGCATTCTGTTGTCTCTGGTCTTGTCATTGAGCTCTGTGGACACTCCTTTTTCCCCAAGGTTCTGTAAGTATTGAAATCATTCTCTCATGTTTGTGGTACTGCTTCCTTCAATGTTTTACCTGAACAAGCTACCACATACCCAATCCTGTCTAATTCCCTACTAAGGAGCTCTCTGTGTCTCTCCCTGTCTTCCTCTACATCTTTATCTTTCTTGCTCTCTGAAACTACAAAGAAACAACTAAAGGAAACTCAGGAGAAAGCTAGTTGGCATAGGAGCCCAAAGAGAGAACCAGAAGATGCCAGATCACCATGGCAGGAAGGAAACGTGTATTAAATCCAGTTAGATGCTGTGCCTCCTGCTATCTCCACAGTCTAGCATACTACCTAGGAGGGCTGGCCTTTGGGGTCAACCCCTTGACTTTGCAAGCCAATAGGTCTTCCACTTACATATGTGAAAGAATTTGTTTTTTAATCGACTACAAGGCATGTCCATACTGATCCCTGCCCTCTGAGCTGTGTGTGGAAATGTGTAAGTTGGGCTTTCCCCTACCCAGGCAGTCTGGGTAAGGGACAGCAGTTTCTTAGCCTGGGTAGTTTTCTGCTTGCCTTCTATCTTCTTTATGTTTTGATGTAACTTCTCACTTTAATTACATGTGTGATTTTTCTCTAATCTTTGAGTCTATCATATGAGTGTTTCCTTAATACTCTAGATCTACCATGTGGGAATTTCCTCTAAACTCTGGATCTTCTTACCTGTGTAATTTCTATAAACACAGGGTGACCACGGGTGTAACTCTCTTTACTATCCATTTCTAACCTGAATTTCATGGTCTCTACTTTGTTACTTTCCTATCATCACCACTTGCCTCTTAACTTTCTTACATGGGGAGGTTCAAGATAGATGCTGTGCCTTCCACGCAAGTGTATGTTTCTTCCAAATCCCCCTACATAAGCTCCTAGGTCCTATCTTCCGCATGTTTGTGGCTCTGCTACAGCCTCTTCCTAGACCTCCATTTCTCTTAAATGATCCTCATGGACTATGCTGTGCCTCCCATACAAGTGTTTCCTGTCTTCCATGTGTTTGCGATTCTACTCCAGCTTTTTACTTGATCCCAATTTCCTTTAAATAACCCCCTAAATTTGTGATTTCTCCCTAAACTTGATAATTTGAGTCCTTTTTTTTTTAAATCAATTCCTTGTTAGAAACAAATAAGGGCCCATAATTGGGGTTCGTAAATTTGGGAGAACCCTCCTGAACCCCCAAATCATACAACATTATTAACTATTGCAATATAGATAGGTACACCATGTTTACTTTTCATCTAAGAATCAGTAATTGATAAACTTCAAAAAGAACAGGAGCTAACCATTAGTCATAATGAAAGTATCAAAAGCAAAACAATGTTATAATATCAGACAAGCAGATAAGAGTAGAGAATTCTGGGGCTGGCGAGATGGCTTAGTGGTTATGTGCTTGCCTGTGAAACCTAAGGACCTTGGTTCCAGGCTCGATTCCCCAGGACCCACGTAAGCCAGATGCACAAGGTGGTGCATGCATCTGGAGTTCGTTTGCAATGGCTGGAGGCCCTGGCGCGCCCATTCTCTCTCTACCTAACTGCCTGTTTCTCTCTGTGTTTGTCTGTTGCTCTCAAATAAATAAGTAAAAATTAAAAAAAAAAAAAGATCAGAGAAGTTTTTATTTTGAACACATCAAACTGGCAAAGTGGGGGCTGAAGACATGGTAAAGTATAAGCATGAAGTCCTGAGTTTTGGTCCCAAGCATTTACCCAAATACACTAAGTTTGGTGGTGTATATCTATAATCCTAGTATTTGGGAGAAAAAGGACGAGCCCTAGGGCTGGCTGGCTAGCTCATCTAACTAAAAGCAGTAGATTTCCTCAACATAATAAATAAATAAATAAATAAATAAACTGTCAAAAGGCATAAAGATAATGGAATTTCTTGTAAATGGATAATTTCAGTGCTCAAGATTCTTTTTATGAGTCTACCTTAGCTATTGGTAGGAGAAGTTTGATAGCTTTGAATGAACAAATAGTTGCACACACTTCATTATTGTTCTATCATTATTAGGTTTCTGTTACATTCCAGAAGCTGTATGTACAACCCAAACCAACAGAAAAAAGTAAGGGCTTGCTCTCCTGAGTTTTGCACTCCAGGGACTGAATTCAATAGTGCTGTGGCGCTCCATACACTCCATTACATTTCATGGTAAACACTTCCAATAATACGGTACTAAATACGGGCATGAGATGCTTCAAGGCCTGGAATTCCTCAACTCTGGGAGTACTTCTGTATATTGGGCTAAGGCCTTTTTGCCATAAACAGTGCAGTCTTACACGTGGAACAGCATTCTGACTAAGTGACTCCAGAATTTTCCCGGTTAAAATGAGATGCAGGGGCCTGATTGTTCAGCAGTTGGTTTCGTTGCTTTCACTGTGTGGTTTCAAAAAAAAACAAGCCTGCTCCTTGGAACCACCTGAGGAACTGAAAACATTCCCTAGCCCAGGCCACACACCACACCGAATTAAACCCTGATTTATGGAGGCAGCATTCCGGCTTTGGAACACATTCCCCTGGTAGTTCCAGAAGTGCAGAGAAGTTTGGCTTTTTTTTTTTTTTGTTGTTGATATTTCTTATTTACTTATTTGAGAGAGAATGGGCGGTCCAGGGCATCCCGCCCCTGCAAAGAAACTCCAGACGCATGTGCCACGTTGTGTTATCTGGCTTACGCGGGTACTGGGGAATCAAACCTGGGTCCTTTGGCTTTGACAGTCAGTGCCTTGACCTGCTAAGCCATCTCTCCAGCCCCCCCCCCCCCCAGTTTGGATTTTGTGATGTTTCCTAGCATTTACCTACCCACTGGTCTACTCCGGGTGGAAACGGGGTTCCTCTGAGGTGGCTAAAATTCAGATACACGAGGTGGCGGGGGGAGGGGGAGTGGCATGGAGCAGCCTTGTCCAGCGCAGCGCGCAGGCCGCTAAGTGTGCGCGGCCCTCGGGACTTCACCTGCCGGGCGCGTCTGGAGAGGGGCAAGCTCAGGAAGCGGGGCCCGGCGTGCGGGCGCGGAGGCCGGGGAGATCGGCACCCGGCGGGAGCCTGGGGCCTGGCGGCTCCGGGGCTTCAGGCTCGGCCCGCTCTGCCTCCTCCTCCCCGCCCGCCCGCCCGCAGGCCACCCCGAGGGGTCAAGGCGCAGCCGCAGCCGCCACGCTCCGGGCGGGTTCGGATCCTCGGCGCAGCCATGGAGCGGGAGCTGGGCTGCAGGCCCGCCGAGCCGGGGCGCGGCGTGAGCAGAGAGGCCGGCTTCCCCCCGGCATCGTCGGCGTGCGCGCTGCCGGCTCGGGGGGCCGAGGCTCCGCTCGCCGTGGCCGCCGTGCTGCCGGCGGGAGGCTGCGGGGAGAGGATGGGCGTGCGCACCCCGAAGCAGTTCTGCCCCATCCTGGAGAGGCCGCTCATCAGCTACACCCTGCAGGCCCTGGAGAGGTAACCGCTCCCCCGGGCGCCCCCGGCCTCCCGGCCCTCCAGTCCCCGAGCCTGAGCTGCTTTTCCCGCCACGCTTGGCAGAAGGGGACAGCTCAGCCTCTGGAGCTGCCCTGGACACGTCCCAGCGGGTAACGTGCTGGGTGGGAGACGCCCGGCCCGGCCCGGCGGCGGGATTAAAGACGGCATGCTCGGGGCTGCAGGACCGCGTAGGCCGGGGTCCCCGAGGAGGTCCAGTGACAAGACTGACCTGGGCATCTCTGACTGGCAGGCCCGGCCTTCGCGCATGCGTGCAGCGGACTCTGGTGAAACACTTCCTGTTTCCTGGACTCTTTCTCCTCCTCACTGGAGCCTGTTTTTTTTTTTTTTTTTTAAATTTTTATTTATTTATTTATTTGAGAGAGACAGACACAGAGAGAAAGACAGATAGAGGGAGAGAGAGAGAATGGGCGCGCCAGGGCTTCCAGCCTCTGCAAACGAACTCCAGACGCGTGCGCCCCCTTGTGCATCTGGCTAACGTGGGACCTGGGGAACCGAGCCTCGAACCGGGGTCCTTAGGCTTCACAGGCAAGCGCTTAACCGCTAAGCCATCTCTCCAGCCCGAGCCTGTTTTGAGATAGCCTGGGCTCCTGAAGGTGGAGAGAGAAGGAAGGATTTAACCCTTACCTTTCAGTAAGGGAAACTGAGGCCAATACATCCTTTACCTTTTTTTTTTTTTTTTTTTTTTTTTAGATAGAGATTGAAGAAACATAGCAGGAGGATCAGGGGAGAGGTGATGAGGAGGTGAAAAAATGGAGTTTGTGCCTTGGGATGTGATGGAGCTGGGGTGTGGTTGGAGTAGGAAGTAGTAGCGATTTTGAAGGTCCCTTCCTTCTGCAAGGCGTTTGAACTTCTTTTTAAAGTCAGTGGGGGGCTGTAGTAATAGCTTAAATTTTGCGGTGGTCCATTTGTATTTCAAAGAGATGCCATCCGTTATGCACAGGCAGACACTGCGCATGGCAAATTGTTCGTAAAGGTAGCCCAGTTCTCTGCACCCAACACATTTCGGATGCCGAAAGGGGGACAAAGATTGCTCATTAGGTTATTTTACTCTCTTGCATATTGGCATTTGGAAAATGCAAGTGTAAACGGCCGTGATCATCGTCATTGATTAATCAGGCCAGTGGCCACTTCTGAAACTCACACAGTCCTGAACCAGTCTCAACCTCCCCCCTGCGCCAACCCTCTGGATAGTGGGGAGAGGAGTCCTTGCAACCGTCCTGTAGAGCCCAGGACAAACCTACAATGTTCTAGTGCCATTGACATTCTGACAACAGAGCTCCAATATGCACGCAGTAGGACAAGGACATGATGAGTCTTGGCCAGCTAGGCTTTTTGTCTACTTTGGTAATTATATGGAGGGGATTAGAGGCTTTTTTACATTAAACATTTTTTTTTCCCCTCTGGAAAAAGTTTTGTAGTCATTTGCATTTTTTGTATGCTCTGAGCATTCTGAGATACGTGGACACTAAAAAGTCTTTTAAAGTAAAAGAATGTTTGGAAAAAGGTTGTTTATGGAAAATAAGGCATAAGAACACTTGCTTTTCATTTCATTTAATTGATTACAGCAGTCTTGAAATCCTGACTAATAGCTTCCTCGAGAGATTGGTATAAATTATAACAGGTTCAACTTAGAGAACTTTGATTTATTTTATTTGACTAGCAAGGAACTGAGATTGGGTATTAATTTCTGATGTAACTACTGCTTTGTAGAACTATTACTCCAAGAAACCAGGTGACAAAGATGTTACCTGGGGCATGAAACTCTGACTTCAAGCTCAGTTGATTAACTCGTGTATCTACATTTTACTGTTTAGAAAAATGAACTCCCTAGATCTGAAGTAGGAGGTTACGTTGTCCCTCACAACCATTGGTCTACATTCCCCAAAAGCAGTAGCAGGAGAGTTCCCACAAAGAGCTAACCCAAATTATCCGCAGAAGGGGCTGATTGGGAATCCAAAGGAAGAAACAGGTGATACAACGGTGAGGAATCCAGAACTTGTATTAGGGGAAAGTAGGGAATGTAGCTGCTCATCCTCATGACGTGTGAGCCGGAGATGTTCTCTTTAGGTATTTCTGCAAAGGGTGGTGTGGGGCGGGGTGTTATAGTATGAAGTCCATGACAGTTTAAAGAATTTTGACTCAGGGTCAGGGTCAGTTTCTTTCCCTCTTCTGGGCAACAGGTTTATCAGTACCTTAAGGCCCTAGTATGGACGAAAGCCTCCTAGGAAAAATCTACAGTCTGGTGGGCCATAGAAAACTCAAACCATTGTGATCTATTTATCTTTCCTCCTTCCTTCCTTCCTTCCTTCCTTCCTTCCTTCCTTCCTTCCTTCCTTCCTTCCTTTCTTTCTTCTTTCTTTCGACACAAAAAGTAGGGATAGCATCTGGGGGACTACAGAGGTAAAAAAATTTGTCCGTGCCAGATGCACAAGGGGGCGCACGCATCTGGAGTTCGTTTGCAGAGGCTGGAAGCCCTGGCGCGCCCATTCTCTCTCTCCCTCTATCTGTCTTTCTCTGTGTGTCTGTCGCTCTCAAATAAATAAATAAAAATTAAAAAAAAATTTGTCCGCTCTCAAATAAATAAATAAAAATTAAAAAAAAATTTGTCCGTAATCTAACTTTTAATTTAAAATAACTGAAGATAATTTCATTTTGGAGGGTTCTTATCTTGAAATAACTTTTAAAAAAAGGACAAGATGATTACAAGAAGAATCAGTAAGAGAGCTGATCTTTAGCTATGTTTATTTCTATGTATGGCGTGGGAATTTCTTTCCTCAGACTGTAGTTATCTGTGCAGCTCTGACATAACTTTTCCAAGAGCTCCTAGGGTTTCTTGGGTTCTCCTGGGTGGAAGATTGCTTAAGATAACTTAATGATTCATACTTATCATAAACTATTATAATTTGGCATCCCATATACATCTTTGGGAAAATGTCCCACTGGTAAGAAGCATCCCAGGCATGCCTTAAGGCAGTAATGTGTGCTATTGAATATTCATATATTGGCATCCTAACCCATAGTGCCATCTGTTTAGTTTAGTTAGTGTGAATTAGTCTTAACAACAGATGAATTTGAAAATTACCAGTTCTGTGGACCTGTATGTGAAATTAAGGAGGTGGTGCATTGTTGGGGGTGGGCTTATGGATGTTATAGCCAGTTTTCCCATGCCAGTGTTTGACACACTCTCCTGTTGCTGTTGTCTACCTTTTGTTAGCCAGGGGCTGATGTCCACCCTCTGCTTATGCCATCTTTTCCCCTGCCATGATGGAGCTTCCACTCAAGTGGGTAAACCAAAATGACCCCCCCCCACCACAAAGCTGCTCTTGGTCAGGTGATTTTCACCAGCAATGCAAACCTGACTGTAACATGAGTATGCTGTAATTTGGTCATGGTTCCATCATGTCGTCGTGTTGTTTTTTAGAAAGTTTTCACAGCCCCTTCTTTTTATTTTGCAGTGCTGGGAATTGAACCCAGGCCCTTATGTATGCTTAACTAAGCACCCTACTATTGAGCTATACCTCTAGTCCATGTTAGCCTTTTTTTTTTTAATCCCAGCCCCCCTGTCCCTATTTCACTGATGACCCTTGTCTTTCAAGATAGTCCTTTTTCAGTTTTATTCTGTTTATTGTCATACTCCTTTTGCCCTCTTCCATCCTCTATGTCAAAATGTTTCTGGGCTCAGAACAGTGCCCATCTTGTAGGGATATCAGGCACCACTGTGGGGTCATGAATATACCAGTTGATTCATGTTAGGAGGACAGTGGCCCACAGTGCACCTCGCCATCCTGTGGCTCTTACATTCTTTCTGTCCCCTAATATGCACTGTTGTTTGAACTTTGGTGGGCATGATGGAAATCTCATTCAGTGTTGAGCTTTTTTCAGCTTCTTTTTTTTTTTTTTTTTTTTTTCGAGGTAGGGTCTTACTCTAGCCCAGGCTGACCTGGAATTCACTATGGAGTCTCAGGTTGGCCTTGAACTCATGGCAGTCCTCCTACCTCTGCCTCCCAAGTGCTGGGATTAAAGGCATGCGCCACCATGCCCGGCTCAGCCTCTTTTTTTTTTTTTTTTTTAAATTTTACTTATTTATTTGCAAGTAGAAGTATGGAGAGAGCGTGAGATAATGAGAATGAGAGAGGGAATGGGTGCACCTGGGTATTCTGCCCCTGCAAATGAACTCCAGACGCATGTGTCACTATGTGCATCTGGTCTTATCTGGCTTATTTGGGTTTTGGGGAATGGAACTTCAGCTGTCAGGCTTTGTAAGTAAGCGCCTTTACCTGCCGAACCATCTCTCCAGCCCCACCCTCTTATTTCTTGCTTTGATGAGGTTTGAGTCTCCTAAGTGTCTACCACAGAGAGAGCTCTATGGTGAGTAGTGAGTGCATCACTTATATTCAATCCTCCATGTCCTCTGCAATGTTTCCTGTGTGATACAGATGACTTACTCAGTGATAGGCATGTGACTTCCTCCTCTTGTCATTTTTGATGGGTCTTGGGTGTCTCTGTCTATAAATAAGGGTTCGCTAACCAAAAGTGAGAACAGCATTAATCAAAGGGCATAAACATATATGTATATATTTAGAAGGCTTTTTGATGGGCTTAACATCTCTATTTAGTTAAAGAACAGTGGAGGCTTCTCTCTTGGGGCCTATGGCTTGGAAAGTTCCCAGTACCAGGCATTAATTTTCCTCTCACTAAGAGGGCCTCATATCCAATCAGAGAGCAGTTGATCATCTCCGTAATTTATATGTCACTGTTTTCAGCGAGTACATCTTGTCTGGCTGGTTGATTTTGTAGCTTGCAGGATACACTGTTCACATTGATGGGGAGTTTTCTCTCTCAGCAGCTTGCACAGTCCTTCTCAGCACTGTTAACAGTTAGTCGACAGGAAGATGTTTTCTATCCCAGTTCCTGCTTGATTTCTCAAAGTCCTGTGAACACAGCCTGTGATCTCCTCAGCAATAGGGTCTTACCATCTTGTTCTGGAGGGTAACCAGGTGCTTTGGCAATGGCCTTCATTGTTTTGGAGACCACATAGACTTTCCCGACCAACAGCTCCCTGTGCGTGTGGAATCATCCATCTTTGGTGCTGGGATTTACCTGCAATTGCCTACCACTGTGGCTTCAGGGTAAAGATTTCCCCAGTGTGGCACTTCTGCTCAATCTCTCCCTCTTTATATGTAATTAATTAATTAATTAATTAATGAGGGGGCAGAGGTAGAAAGAATGGGAATACATGGGCCTCTAGCCACTGCAGATAAACTCCAGATGCATGCACCACCTTGTGCATCTGGCATATGTGGGTACTGGGGAATCGAACTTGGGTCCTTAGGCTTTGCAGGCAAGTACCTTAACTACTAAGCCATCTTTCCAGCTTTTCTCTCTCTGTCTTTTAAATAAAATTTATATTTTAATTAACTAATAAGAAGTAGGTTTCTATAGTAATTATTCATGCTGTCTTTAGTTTTGGGTATCTCTGCCCTCTCCCATCCCTTCCTTTTCTCCATCCTCCCTTAGACTTTTCTACTTCCTGTATTCTGTCCCTCTACTTACCTGTCTACTGTCTCCTCCCCTCAAGCCTCCCACTTCTTCTCTCTCCAAGCCTCATTCTATCTTCCTGACCTGAACTACTGATGCCTACTACAGCTTACAGACCAACTGAACTGTTGTTGTAGTTGTTTCTCCATCCTGTAGTCTCTGGACTATATTTACTCTTCTCTTGAGTGTGAAGTATTCCTTTTAGTATTCTGTGTAGGGTTGGCTTAGTGCTTACATGTCCAGAAGCCAGTTTTTATCATGGAAAGCTTCTCTTCTTCAATTATGAGGGATAATTTGGCTGCGATAGTTTGGGTTTGCAGCCGTGGCCTTTCAATACTCTATTCCAAGTTCTTCAGGTTTTTATAATTTCTCTTGAAAAATTGGATATCATTCTGATGGGCTTACCTTTATAAGTGATAAGCTCATTTTCTTTTGCAGCTTTTAGTACTATAGTTTTGTTTGCTGTGTTTAGTGTTTTAACTATAATGTGATGTGGGGATTTTTTTTTTTCAGGCATTGCTTATTGTTCTATATAGTTTTGTAATTAAATGTACCTCTTTTTTGGTAAGATTTGTAAACTTTTCTTTTATAATTATATTGAAAATGTTTTCTATGCCATTTACCTGAAGTTCTCCTTCTTGTATGCCCATGATTTGAACATTTAGTCATTTTAAGCTGTCTCACATTTCTGTCACATTCTGGTAATACCTGTTTTTTGAACTTGTATTGGTTTTTGACTTCCTGATCTATTTTTTCTGCCTTTTCCTCAAGTCCTGATATTCTGTCCTCCACAAGATGTATGCTGTTGTTTTGGCTTTTGTGAGTTTTTAGTTGAATAATTCAATTTTTGGTTTCCAGTTTGTTTTTCTTCAGTGTCTGTCTGTCTCTCTCTTTGGTTTTTTTTTTTTTTTTTTTTTTTTTTTTTTTGGCTTTTTGAGATAGTGTCTTGCTTTAGCCCAGGTTGATCTGGAATTCCCTGTGTAGTCTCAGGCTTTGAACTTATGGTGATCCTCCTACCTCTGCCTCCTGAGTGCTGTGCTATTATGCTTGGCAGTGTCTCTATCTCTTTCTTGGATTCCATTTACATTTCTTGGTTTACCTTTTATCATTATATTTAGTTGTAGTGTGTTATATTGGAATTCATTCAGTAATTTGTGTAATTTTTGAATTCATCCTGGATTTTCATGAAAAAAGAGCTACCAATTGACCCAGCCATTCCTCTATTGGGCATCTACCCTAAAGGCTCCACTCTTCACTGCAGAGGTATTTGCTCATCATGTTCATAGCTGCTCAATTCATAAGGGCTAAGAACTGAATCAATCCAGGTGCCCAACTATTAATAAATGGATAATGAAACCACAATGCATATACACAATGGGATTCTATTTGGCAGTAAGGAAAAAAATGACATAATGAAATTTGTAGAAAATGGACAGACTTGTAACAGATCATACGAAGTGAACTTACACAGGCAGAGAAAGACAAATGCTTTATGATCTCACTCATCTGTGGTTCCTAAGCTGGAACAGCTTGAGTTGCAGGCATAGCTGACAAGCTACTCAATAGACAGATAAGAGGGATGGAAGAGTTTGGGGAGAGGTGATTGGGAAAGAGGGGGGATATACATAAAACCAAATCTAAAATGAATTGGTGCCATAGAAACCTTCCTCCTGGATAGCAGACTAAAAGATAGAGCCTTCAATAGGAGCATGGAGGGATCATCTGGTAAGAAGGTCTCTGGACAGGGTCGGATGAAACCTAACTTTATTGAGTTCTTTTAGGTGATTCTCTTGCATTCATTCAAGCATGTGTTCATAACTTCTTTAAGTTCGTTGTGTATGTTTATCCTAAGCATGGTTTGGAACTTTGTCTAGAGTTTCCTCTAAGTAGTTCTTGGAGGCATCCATTATGGGACTAGGCATTCTTGGTGAAGATATTTTGCTTTGTTTCTTGTGTTACTTGTTTTGTGTCTGAGTTTATCTACCTGGAAACAATCCCTTTGTCCTTTCAAGAATGTAGCATCAGGGCTGGGGAAATGGCTTAATGGTTAAGGCGCTTGCCTGTGAAGCCTAAGGACCCCGGTTCAGTTCCTCAGGGCCCATGTAAGCCAGATGCACAAGGGGGCACATGTGTCTGGAGTTTATTTGCAGTGCCCATTCTCCCTCTCCCTCTCTTTCTCTCTGTTGCTCACAAATAAATTAATAAAAATAAATGATAAGAAAAAACCATAAGAAAAATAATTAAAAAAAGAAAGAATGTAGCATCAGGGGCTACACTGGGGGACACAGAGAGAGGTGTGGAGACTCCTCCAGTAACAGACACAAGTCTAGATCCTGAATTCACTAGGCCTGGCCTGGACTGCTTCAGGTGATCTATTCCAGTCAGTGTTAAGGTCAGTGGTCTGATCCTCCTGGTCCTGGGAGATGTCCTGTGTGCATCTGGGTTGTGTGGAGAGGATAGTACATCATGAGCTTGCCAGAGACACAGACTTGTGCCAAGTTTCCTGATCCTTCTGTCTTCAGGAGGACACCCCATGTGTTTGGGTTGGGTGGAGGGGTCAGCCATTTTCAAGCTCACTGGGGACCTGTATCTAATGACCTGTTCTTCCAGGTGGTTGGCCTGTGCATGTCTGGGTTGGGGGAAATGGGGAGCAATGAGGAGCTGACTAGGGGTCTGTGTTGAGTGGCCTGGTTGGTCCTCCTGGTTCTGGGTGGGCAGTCTACACACATCTCGTATTTTAAACAGCTCTTCCATCCTGCTATATTGGTTTAAACCATTGCAAATTCTATTGAGCAAAGTAGATGTGAACTAATTATATAAATGTTGGTCCAAATGATCAATATTGGTCACATTAGTTAAATTGAGATACTAGGGTTGGAATTTGGAAGATGGAAGAAATTGTATCAGAAATAGAATTAATAGATCTCAGTTATGATTAGGGATTTAGAAAGAGAAAGGTATTTAGAATCCTTTCAGTTGAATGATAAGATAGATAAGTATAGGTTTTTTTTTTCTTTCTGAGATATCATGGATAAGTGAAAGAAATGAATAGTGATAATTCAATTTGTTTCCCAAATACTTTCATGAGACTCCATGGAAAGAAGGGCAAGATCAGTGACCTGAGGCTTCATGATTAGAAACATTCAGGAGCAACAGTAAGAAGACCTGTTATTGCTAAGATCACCACATGAATCAAGTATTCTGCTGCTAAAACATTATGATGTCTGTGGACAGAAGGAAAGACATTTAGAGGTCAAGTTTCTATGCAGCTGTCACAATGGAGAGCAGCAGCTGCCACTGTCCCTTTACGGCTGGATGCAATATTGTGTATGTGTTAACAGGTCTTGATTTTCCTCAATTTAAAAAAGCATTTGTATAAATGGTCTGTTTTCAACGGATCTTTTAAAACTGTCTGAGCAGAATATGCTTGTGAGTAACATTTGTTATTCCAGGAGAAAATAATTTCTGAGCTATTATATTTCCTCCTTAAAATGTCTGTAGGTGTTATGAAGCTCGAGGCTAGGTTTATATTTGCTGTGGAATGTGCTAGGAAGGAAATAATCATGAGAATTTGATAGAATCCGGCCGCTGGGGTCTGGTGTGGACTTGTCTTCAGCTAAGAGGTAGTGTAGGTGCCTTTATTCAGCAAATATTTGTTCAGTAGGCACTGTGTGAGGTACTTAAAGTCTTTTACAGTCTCATGATTTACATTATTAAAAGCCTTTTACAGTATTAAAATTTAATTCTGTAACTAGGAAAGAATGTGAATAAATCCTGTGAAACACAAACAGTACTTATAAAAGCTTGCAAGTTCGTGATGTTTCTCTTGTTGGTGAACAAAATAGGATATCTCTTGAGCAGTATAAAGAAGTGTTCTCTAAGCTACTTTTTTTTGGGCCACTTCTCTCCATTTTATGCTATACATTTTATTCTAATATTTTTTCTCATTTTGTCAACAATATTGGACTTACTAGAGTTCATGATATACTAATGAGTCCTGTAATAGGCAGTTTGAAAAATATTGCCTTAAAATATTTTTAAACTAGGTATAATGGCTCACACATGTAATTATAGCACTCAGGAGACTGAGGCAGGAAGATTGCTATGAGTTTGAGACCAGCTTTGGCTATCCAGTGAGTTCCAAACAGTCTGTGTGAGATCCTATCTCAAAAAGCAAAACAAAATAAACAAAAGCATTATATTTAGAGCCTAATGCAATTATCTGCAAATAATAATCTAAAGACAGAGGAGCTACCTTTTTATGGTTATTTACATGTACTTTGATTTGTTCCAAACAGAAAACATCTATCTGGTAAAATTAGGAGTTAATGTCTGAAATTATTAAACAGTTATTTGAATGACTACTTTGTCATTTGATATCCCTGCATTTTTCTTCCTTTGATTTTTTTTGTGCTGTAATTTTTAATCAAATGTAATAAATTTTCTAGAAATATAGCAATATGATCTATTTAGAAGTTGCTTTTAATTAATATTTTTTGTGGGGAATATGCTATGAAAAGTACAAAAGGTGACTACCTTAGGGAAGAAATTAATCTCTTGCCTTACAAAAAACTTTACCACTGATATAACTGAAAATTTATTGTAACTCTTATATTAGAAAGAAGGTAACATGTCACATTAAATAATTTTCACATTTGATTGTGTTAAATAACTTCTTATAAAAGCAGTCTTGCTTAATTCTTCAAACATCCTCTTTATCTAACTGCTACTTATTAACATATGGTCAGTTATATTAGGAATTCTGTAGGTCTTTGTTCATTATTATCTTACCAGTGCCTAGCATGGATCTTGTAGGTGCTAGATGCTGAGCTGTGTATATTGAATGACTCAGTGAGTACATGGATGAAAGAAAGCCTACATTTGCTTGAGTTATTGGGTATGGTAGGAAGTTGACTATTTTTCTATAAACACACAATTTCACATGTTTCAGCCCTCATCACATAAATGAGGAGCTGGAGTCAAAGTGGTCAAAAATGATACTTTCTCTCCTGAATGCTTTACTGTCTTTGGACACAGTGCCAGCACATGTAGAGAAGTTGAATGTGTGAGCTCCGCAATCAGACTTACGTTACAGCTGGGTCCTTTATTTTTCTACCCTGTGTGATGATGGGTAGGTCAGTATCTCTGTGTCCTCAAGTATGAAGTTGAGATAATACTGACTTACCTCCCAGAGCTGGCTATGATGTAGGATATTGTAGGTAAACTGCTCAACTCAGTCCGTGGCAGCTAGCAAATATTCCATATTTCTTATCTAGTTCTATTAATATTACTGAAGGTAAAATTTGTGCCAAGTTCTGAGGTACAATCTGCATTCTGTGAGTTGCAGCCTAATTGAGGGTGATAGGAAATGGTAGGGCATTTTATGACATTTAGAAGTCTTCTAGAAATGAGTCTTTTGAGAGCAGAGAGTAGGGATATTCTCCCAGCATGATGTCACAGAAAGCTCGATAGATGGAGCTGTCTGAACTGAGAGTGGGAGGGAAACCATGGCTGAGACATGAGTACATGGAATGGGGAGAGAGAGATGGAGGCAGTGTCCAGAGGCAAACAAACTGAGCAAGCAGATATATATTTTGGTCTTTCAAGGTAGGGTCTCACTTTGGCCCAGGTTGACCTGGAATTCACTATGTAGTCTCAAGGTGGCCTTGAACTCACAGTGATCCTCCTACCTCAGCCTCCTGAGTGCTGGGATTAAAGGCATGTGCCCCATACCCAGCCTATATATAGCAATTTTCTGACTGCTGTGATATATTCAACTTAATGGGGGGAGAGCTTCATTTTGGCTCGTAGTTGCAGAGGATGTAGTCTGCCATGTTGAGGAAGGTCTGGCATCTGGTGTGGGACAGCCTGTGCTGGTGGAGTTTACAGCTATGCCTTCTTCCACGGTGCTTCCCATGAAGCAGAAAGCTATAGTCAGAGCTGGTGGGGTATAACTTCCAAAGACCCATGCCCAGTGACCCACCTGTGTCGGCCACTCCAAATGATTTTGCAATTTCCTAGAGTAGTACCACCAGCTGGGGCCCCAGCATTCAAACACAGCTGGGGGACATTTCCGACTCAAACCTCAGGAAATAACTGGGTGGGAGAAGTTCTATTTCTGTGTGCCTATCTGGCTTTACTTGGGTACTAGGGAATTGAACCTGGGTCTTTCAGATTTATAGGCAAGTACCTTAACCACTGAGCAATCTCTCCAGCCCATTTTTTAAAGCTACTTAATGAGCTCCTTCTCACTTGTTGCTGTAAGTTGTTACACTACTCCTGGCCATTTATGCATTTAATAAACATACATTAAGAGTTTGGTATAAGGAAATGTTCAAAACATATATTGTGTGTGCTGGCATGAAACTTATATTCTAGAAGATGGAAGAACACAGATATAATATTTGCAGTAAAATATGGGATTTTTTTCTGATTTTTGAATCAAATGATAATATAGAAACATATGTATTTATCACTTTGTGACTTGTTTCCTATGAGAGACAGCATAGAAGCATTATATAAAGATTATATGAGTTACAACATGAAAAGTGCCTTAAGACATGCCAAGGGCTATTTTTGTTAACTTTCATTATAGTGTTTGGTCCTTAATTTATTTTCAGGAATTAACTGTTCTAGCATGAATATCTAATATATATATTTATTATATACATTATATATATATGAATGAATGATTTCACGGGCTAGTAATTATCACATCCTTTTCTGATTTAAACATTTATTTTCCAGTTGGCATAGGAAACATTCAAACTATTATGTAACCTGTATTCAGACTTGACCCCATGGTTTGGAGGCACTGGTCCTAGTTTGAATCTGTTGGCATGGGAGATAAGTCTACACTCACTTATTGCCATTCAGAAGTCTGCTGCACTTCTGTGACTCAGAAGTCAGTCAGTAGTGTGAACTATTTTCAGTCTGTTACCTGATAGGTCCTTCGTTATTACTGTATTTTTATAATTAGAAGAAAATTTGTATTTCATTTGAGTCAACAAAGAAGTTACTTTTATTTCAGTGAGTTGTAGGATTTTATATATGTTTTATTTATAAAAATGATCATGTGGGCTGGAGAGATGGCTTAGTGGTTAAGCACTTGCCTGTGAAGCCTAAGCACCCCGGTTCGAGGCTCCCCAGGTCCCACATTAGCCAGATGCAGAAGGGGGCGCATGCGTCTGGAGTTCGTTTGCAGAGGTTGGAAGCCCTGGCGCGCCCATTCTCTCTCTCTCCCTCTATCTGTCTTTCTCTCTGTCTGTCACTCTCAAATAAATAAATAAATAAAAATTTTAAAAAATGATCATGTTTTTCCAGTCTTACACTGTTGTGATCAAGGTCTGTTAGATGGGTTATCCCATTCTAATATTCTTGGATTTCTTGAGACAGTGCTTCTAATCCAAAAGTACATTGAATTGTTCCTATTCCATTGAGGACAAAAAAAAAAAAAAAAAATCACAAGAAACATACATTTAAGACCACATTCCTCTTGTCTGTTGCATCACACGGTTTACTGATACTATGACTCAAATTTAAATCTAATGAAAAACCTGACATATCTCATACTTGGTGCACCATACTTTATGTACCATGTCCTAATGCACATAATTTGAGAAGCATCTGTATCTGTAGTGTGAAATGCTTACTGACTCATTTTCACCAGCCTTTTGCTGGATCTAATATAAATGCATAAGAACTGAGCTTTAAGATTTTAATCTCCCTATGTAAATATACTGGTACTTATTTGTCCTGTAATTTGGTTTCCTGTCATTAGCTTTACGTGTTTAAACATCCTCTCATATGAATGTGCACACACTTTCTTTTTAGAGTTCGTTGGATAAAGGACATCGTTGTCGCAGTAACTGATGAGAACGTGGAGGCAATGAGAAGTACCCTTCAGAAGTACGGGCACACGCGTGTCTCACTAGCTGCTGCTGGGGCGACACGCCACAGGTCGATTTTCAATGGACTCAAAGCCCTAGCAGAGGACCAGGAAGGCTCTAAACTCTCTAAGCCGGAAGTTGTCATTATCCATGATGCTGTGAGACCTTTTGTTGAGGAAGACATTCTCCTTAGAGTTGTCACAGCAGCTAAGGAACATGGGGTAAGTGAAATACCCTGGGAATGGATAAAAGGGGCAGACACTGTAGTGTGATTAATTTGCTGAATTTTAGTAGCAACATGTTAGTAAAGTGGGCACAATGACCTAAAGATATGATGGCTGTTTGTTTTAGGAACTTCATAACCTTGCAGATTGTGAGAGCATTATGGAATTTCTTTGGCTATGGAAATTTTTCATAATATGATAGGAGCTTTTTGGAGAATAATAAACTAATGATGTCATGTCATTAGAGTATATTTACAATAGGAAATTTAATGAGTGAAATTAAGGAAGTGGTTATCTTTTTAAAATGCCAGAGAAATCTCTAGAAGGGCAGGATATACATAATTAACAAAAACCTGGCTCACAGAGCCCACTTTTACATTTTGAATTTTCAGAAATGGTTAATTTTCTAGTACAAATAGGCATGCATGAATTTTGTACCCTTAAAGTGAGTCCTTTCTGGATGACATGAATGTTTCCCTGTCTGCTGCCAAAATAACCACAAGCTAGCAAAATACCTGTTGTTGTCTGTACAACATACTTCCTTTTTCTTGTTAGCACCAGGTAAACTAATGTGAATATGGTAGTGAATATTAAACTTCACTTTGCATCCTAGACTTGAGACTTCAGGGAAAAAAAAATATTGTACAGAGGTGGTATAGTATAATAGAACGAGGCTATAGAGCTAGACAGAAGCCCTGATCTCCAGTTTTTCTGATTTCTCTTGATGTAGTGTCTTCACCTCTCAACTCCTCTGAGCCCATTTTCCCTCATTGTAAAAGTATATAGAGCATTTGCCTGTTTGGGGTTGGAAATTTTCTTGGTACTCTCTGAAATGACAAAAAACAACAACAAAACGCCTTTCATCCTGCTCTAATTAACATGCTTATATCATTTTACATGTGTCAAATAGCTTATTAACATGCGTGACAGGTACTCTTTTGTTAAACATTTGTCACAATTCCTATTATACTGTAATTTGAAGTTCATGACTCAGAGCATTTTTAAGACTCCCTCCCATGATGTGTCTTAAAGTCAACAAATTGCATTTTAGTGAAATACTAACCTTAATGATTAGGTTTGAGAAACTGATTCAGAGCCCAAACTCTAGAGTTTATTTATTTTGAGGAAGACTTAAGAAATACAATCTCAAAAAAAAAAAAAAAAAGAGAGATACAATCTCGCTTAGAGATATTGCATTTTTTGTGGATAGTAAGTGATAATTTTCAAAAAGGGTAAAATTGTGAACTTTCTTTGGACATATATATTAAGGATTTTTCTTAATATATTCATGAAGAGCCCAGACATATGTTACAATGAAACACAAACTTATATGTATTTGAAATTTATGTTGAAATGAATTTATAAAACAGTTGAAAGTAGGATTTCCATAGAGCAATCAATTAACCCTCCATTGGACAGAATCTATTTGCATACTTGTAAGTAAGAATATTTTAGCATTGCTGTAGTTTTCTGGAACCTTTAAAGTTGTCCACATAGGGCAAAGATTAGATTCAGATAATCTGGAAGGGTTTCTTCACCAAGCAATGCATTTTTTCTATGAGAGCCACTCCATAACTTCTTGTTCTTAATTTATTTTTTTAAAGCGCTTAGGGTCCTGTCCCAGTCACCTCAATTACAGCCAAGAACTACTTCCTGCCAGTTCTGACTTGTAATCACAGAAATGTAAATGCAGTTGAAACTTGTGATGGCTGAGTTTTCAGTTTTTTTGGTTTTAAAAGGGTTGGGAGTGTTGCCATCTTTTGAACCTGTCAACATAATGTGTAGAAGAGTGAGCTAGATCTTGTTACTCTGTGGCATGAAAATTCTATTGACTTTCTTTAGCCTGAGACACTTTATATGTTCCATTTTAATTGAAAAAATTAATTAGTGAAGATGTGTTATCTCAAGAGACTAAAAGTAGTTTGGCCTCAATGTTGTGGAAGCTAATAAGTATTACCAGGACTTTATCTTTCTGTGTATAGATGGCTTTCACGGGGACAGTGGCTAGATTCTTTCAGGATTATTTGTTCCTTATTGCTACTGACAATATGTGGGTATAAAATTTTAAACATATTTTTTTCCTATTATTTTGAACACACTTTATTACTGTTTCCTGGATTTTTGTAGTTTTTTTTTTTTTTTTTTCCTCGAGGCAGGCTTTCCCTCTAGCACAGGCTGACCTGGCATTCACTCGTAGTCTCAGGCTGGCCTTGAACTGACAGTGATCCTCCTATGTCTGCCTCTCAAGTGCCGTGATTAAAGGAGTATATTGCTGTGCCTAGCTCTGTTTCCTGATTTTTATGTTACTTTTGAGAAATCTGCTAAACAAAATGAGAAGATTCCTTTGAAAGTAGTTTGCCTTAATGCTTATACCTTCTTTCTCACAAGTGACAAGTTTCATGTTGTGTCTAGATATAGGCTTCTTTTACTGTCAATTTTTGGTTCTTTATAAAACTGGATTCATATCTTTTTATTTTTGACATTCTGATCCATTATCTGTTATTGTTGTCTATTTTTCTCTGCATGTTTTTTCCTTCTCTTATGGGTTACTATATATATGCTACATCTCCTGTCTTTATGTTTAAGTTCTCTCTCCTATTTCCATTTTTTTTTTTTTTTTGGTCTAGTACACCCAGGTAATCTGTTTTTGATTTTATGTTGTGTCCTTTAATATTTTGACAGTGCCTGCATTGCCGTAATTGTACTTCTTGGTTGTTCTCCAGCTTCTCCTTTCTGTTCATTTTTGGTCCTGATTGGTCTCCTCCTTGCCTTATGATTTGCACTGAAACAGAGGTCAGAGAACGAGTCCTGCTCACATTTGGCACAACTCTTCATCAGGAAGACTTCTTTGGTCATGGGATATGGGTGTGGATCTGAAGCGTGATTTATGCCCCTTCTGCAGCGCGTCCAAGCTCTTTACCAATTTGGAACAACATCACGTTGATTCCTGGCTCAAGGATCTGTAGAGCCTGTGGTAATATTAAACCAGACTGTTTCCCCACTTGAGGCCAAGCTGACTGGGATGACTCTTCAGGAGAGATTGCTCCTGCCCTGTCCATCCAGAGTCAACACAATCTTATGTGCCATTTTCCTTAGTGTGTGTGTGTTACTTTTCAAATGAAGACAGTGTCTTTCATGAGTCTTTGTGTGAGAGCCATAGTCCTAACAAAGCAGCACAGGCTCAAGATCTTATTCACATTCAGTGTAGAAATCAAATATTTTTGTCAACCTGAATCATCTCTGAAGCAGTTACTTGTTTTGATGAACAAATGCTGGACCAGAAGCAACTTGGAGAAAGTATTTTTCTTGGCTTATAGTTCCAGTAGCAACAGTCTGTTTCTGTTGGGAAGGCCCAAAGAAGTGGGGAGCCAGTCTTTACATTGGCATGGAGGAGACAGAGGAAGAATAGCGAGTGGGGCTGGACTGTACCACCTCAAGGGCTATCCTCAGTGATCCGTTTCCTCAAGCAAGAGTCTGTAACCTTCCTAGACAGTGCCACTAGCTTGAGGCCAAGTGTTCAAAACACACGAGCATCTTAGATTCCAGCCACAACAATGTCTGTCATCTTATTTCTTTTGTATCTAGCTATTATCTTTGTTATTCCCAGGCAATTTTGTGGTGATTGCAGTCATACTTTTTAAGTTTGCTGAGTTCTCTTCAGCATTTTCTGATTATTTGAATTGCAAGATTCCTAGCAGTCATTTTGAAAAAAAATATAGAAGTCTTCATTTTTTTTTAAGTATAAAGTAATTGTATACTGTGCATAGTTATGTCAAGATAAGGGCCATGTAGGGAAGAGTAAGTAAGTTTCAGTGTGAAAGAAGAGCCACAAAGTGGGTGAGAATCATGTGTATAAGGATTGTAGACTATTGCATCTTGTAAGAAGTGACAATCAGAGCAGGAATTGCAAAGGATGGGACATCAACCAAATGGCTTTGAAAAGACTTGCTTCCGAAAGAAGACACATGCCAAGTTGCTTGTGCTTCTGTTTGTTCTTAGAGGCAGGGATGGGCTTTTCTGTTCATATGTGCATATCTTATTTTCTTCCTAATCAAAATGTCACAGTTACTGCCTGCACTTTCACACTCCAAGCCTATTCCCCAAGATAGAGCAGTTTGGCGTCTCCTGTGACTGTTATTTCCAGTATCTCTTGTGGCTTTCTGATTTATAAATTACATGTATTTTATTCCACAGTGTGATAAAGAATATGATTGGCTTTTGGTCTATGTTAGATGAAGAATCTAAATAATTGTGATTTTATATCCAACAGGAGGGTTTTTGTCATCTCTGATCTTTTTGGATCATACCTGAGTTTAAACTAATGAGATGGTATGAGTTGGGATGTGAGCTGGTCTTGGAAACAGCGATGATACAATTAGAATTTCTGATACTAATAAGCTGGTGCAGCAATTTAGGGGAGCAAGGGGGCTTAAGATTAACTGGAATCACATAGCCACTGATTTGGTGACTCATTCGTAAGTCAGGAAAGAAAGATAATCTTAGACTCTAAAGCTCAGGACACCTACCTGGTTATAGTGAGCACGCTGACGTTCTGGGAGGGTTCCATCTGGATCATGTAGACTTTTCATTCCACACTGTCTAGACCCTGCCCCATATGAATGTGACTCTTCATTTGAAGGTTGGTCTGACTTATTGCCTGGGTAATCAACCTGGAATTGTAAGTGTGCCACTTTCCTGAGTTTTCCTTGTTAGTTTTTCAGACCAGAGTAGGGGCCTTGGGAGCCTCCTGGATTTGTGTATAGTTGACTAGAGGTGTGGGTGGCCTGAGAACTCTATCTGGGGTGGTTGTCTGAAGTAAGGAGAGTCTTGTTGGGTACTGTGCCCTTGAACTTGTCAGTTCTGTGCTAAGCTGGGCAATAGCTATGAGAATTGGATAACATCAAAGTATGTCAGTTGGAGCTGACATACTGTGTAGTCTTTGTTAAACCTGACATGGCTAACAACCTTCTTTCTTGGGCTTCTCTCCATTGGTTAGCATCTGTGACACTATCTTCTATAATTAGTATTATTTATTATTATTACTAAGATTATTATTTTCTTCTTTTATTTTCTGTTCATTTTACTTACCTTATTTTATTTTTATATTTTGGCTTTTGGAGGTAGGATCTTACTCTAGCCTAGGCTGACCTGGATCTCACTCTGTTCTCAGGGTGGCCTTGAATGCATGGCAATCTTCCTACCTCTGCCTCCCATGTGCTGGGATTAAAGGTATGCCCCACCAAGCCTGGCTCCCCAATCTTTTTTTTTTTTAGTGTCTAGATCTTTCTTCTGCATTCTAGATCTTTTATTTTCAACATTCAACGGAACTGATTTGTCTTGATTTGTCTTGTCTTGAATTAGGTCATTCTGGTGGTGCGCTGATTCCTTCCCTCACTCTCCTTCCAACAGAGAACAGCATGAGCAGATTTAGATGTCAGAAAGATGACTGCTTGTACTCACGTGGTAGGGAGAGTAGAGGGCAAATTTTATGAAAATGAGAATTAGTTTGTGAGCCATAGTAATGGCTCATACGAGAGATAATGAAGGCCTAGCAGAGCCACTGAGAGGGGGACAAAGGTAGAATGCTCTGACACCAGACTGCCAGGGACTGAGTGGTGGTATGTGATCCCTTGGGGATTAAGACATGTGCCTTGGTGCTGCTTCCCTCCTCCTGCTGGCAGACAGCACAGCTTCTCTGCAGTCCTTGGACTTCTTCCCATCCCCACATTTCCAGATACCCCAAGGACCTGTGAGATTAAAGTTTACATAGTGAATTGCTTACCACCCTTTTGCACATGTACCCATAGAAATAGTTTTTATCTAGAGATTTAATGGCCTGGGGACCATGTGCACATTTACTGCTTAATCTCATAAAACAGGCGGTCCTACATTTATCTCTTGCATTGGCTTGTTTTTCCAGTAATTAAAACAGCGGGGCTTTTTGCACCTGGGAGCAGCTCCACTCCGTTGTCTTCTCTATTTGAATTCTAGTATGGCACAGAGGTTTTCAGGGTGACACCCGCACCCCTGCACACCTGACATTCTGCCTAATACTTGTCTTTGTTATGGGGAATCCCATGCACTGTACTTTGGGATGGTTAACAGCTTTCCTAGGGACCTCCCACTTCCTGGTTAAGAAGCACTAATGGGCTGGCATGCCTTTAATTCCAGCACTCTGGGATTACATAGTGAATTCCAGGCAATCCTGGGCTAGAGAGAGACCCTACAAATAGAGAAAAATTAATAAAAATAACTAAATAAAATAAAAGAAAAAAAGCATGAATGTGATGGTTATGAAGGAGAGACCATAAAAGTTCATAATTATATGTGTATGAATTTATCTTTATTCATTAACAAGGTGAACAATTAATAAGTTAATGAGTAATTGACTATAATGTGAGTTTACAAATGACTACAGTTTAAAATTCATTCCATTAAAAAGTGGTAGAAATTTAATAGCTAAAGCTATAAGCTTAAAAGCTAAAACTGGAATTTTACATAGAAATAATTTCTTGTTTAAAGAGGAAATACATTTTACCATTAAATATTTTTAAGTAGCTTCTAGTTTAAAAATATGAGTCACCTGCAATTTCTCAAGAGACAGTGGCAACTCTGTGACTAGCAACACTGATATGTGTATATCTGTGTAATCTTTGGATTATGCAATATGACTATATTTAGCAATGATTAATGGCACTGTGGAAATCCTCTTAAATTTCATGTGTGTTCATCCGGAAGAATATACTTAATTATGTAGTTTTACAACTTTGTGCCATGTATTCTGGGCATGGTTTTAGAATAGAGATGGAAAATCATTTGGCAGACTTTTTTTGACTCTGCATTTGGAAATTTGACTTTTGAGTGTGATTAACTATGGCGAATTGCTTGTATTTGATTGTGACGGGTGCACTGAAAGCCAGACTTACTTGTGTATAGGGGAGGTAATGATCTTTTGTGGGTGATTGGATTCCATATAATCACTGGAGAACAACTTTGGTATTGATTTAAATCCTAGAACTAATGCAGTATCTCTGGGCTTGGGGAGATAGCACAGTGGTTAAGGTGTTTGCCTTCAGAGCCTAATGACCCCAGTTGAATTCCTCAGTGTGCTATACATAATGCCAGATGCACAAAGTGGCACATGCACTGGAGTTCATTTGCTGTGGCTGGAGGCCCTGGCACACCCATTCTGTCTGTCTGTTTCTCTTCTATCTCTCTCTCTGCTTGCAAATAAATAAATAAATAAATAAAAAGTATAAAAAGAAACAACTTGGTGTTAAACCATTGAGTTCTGCTAACTTATATCAGTGGAAAATTTCAGGTTTATTTTGGCAAGCAACAATTCCAAGGGTATGTCCTTAACTACTCCTGGACTGCTGTGGGATTAGGTGAAACTCTGTTTACCAGTGAACCTGAAAAATGTACTGCTTTTAAAGCTTCTTCTTGGATTCATTTTGAATTCTTCTTGTGTTTTCTTTTTTTTAAATTTTTTTTGAGGCAAGCCCAATAGACTGTCCTTTATTTTATTTATTTATTTGAGAGCAACAGACAGAAGGAGAGAGAAGAGAGAGAATGGGTGCGCCAGGGCTTCCAGCCACTGCAAAGGAACTCCAGACGCATGCACCCCCTTGTGCATCTGGCTAACGTGGGTCCTGGGGAATTGAGCTTTGAACTGGATTTCTTAGGCTTTGCAGGCAAGCGCTTAACTGCTAAGCCATCTCTCCAGCCCTACTTTTGTGTTTTGTGTCTTAGGAAATACCTTCAAATGAGGCTAGAAGAAACATACCAAGGAGAGATGATTGTATTTAGAGATCCAAATGAAATAAGGTCTATTAACACACAAACATAATGCTTGGTAAGTTTAGAACTAAGATTAATTTTTAGTTTCCTGAGGTTAAACTTTAGTTTCCTTCCTTCCATTCATCCATCACAATCCTCCTGCCTCAGTCTTCCCCGTATTAGAATTACAGATGTGTGTGACCACATCTGTCTTAATAATTTAAACAGAGGTTTTTCTAAAACACAGCTACTCATTTATTGTAAAAAAAAGAGGCCACATATCTCACATTGCTTTCTGATTTGTTTGTGTGGGTCGGGGGGGGGGCATGCATGTGTGTGCGCCTCTGTGGCCCCTGTGGTGGGATCTCTTGCCTGTGGTGGCTGGTGTGGAACTCTGGGTGTCCTGCTGTGTTGCTCTTCCACCTGGACTCCTTTTTAAGCCTGAGTCTTTTTTTTTTTTAAACTGTTTTCAGGGCTTGTGGGGTTCCATTCTTGGGTGCTCTGTGGGACTGGGTTGCCTGCACACTTGGCTCAGCTCTGCGGTTTTACATGGTATCTGGAGACTTGAACTCAGCCCCCCTAAGGCCCTCATGTTTTGAACTGAAAGCACATTTAACAAGTGAACTCTCTCTCCAACCCATATTTCACATTTTTATAGATGTCCATGAATGCACACAGGTCCCAAACCACACTTCAACCTTAAGAGGTAGTGTACTTTCAAAGCCCCCAAAGTAATTTTTCAAAATTGTCATTATGACCGTAATTGAACTGCTTTAATAATTCGTTACCTCTGTCTTAATGATACATCATTCATCTTTTGTTTTGTCTCCTAAACTGACCATTCATAGTAATTACTTGTGCTTATTTCTGTCATTTTCCATCTTAAAGTGATTATTTTTGTCAGCATTTAGTTCACAACCAACCAGATAGTTCTGGGCTTCAGAGGGCGCATATTCATCAAGACAGAAAATTTTGTTACATATTTTTTTAATTAGTTAAAATGCAGGTACCTGAGGAATAATGTATTGTGGCAATTGCTGTGTGAATAAATTATAAATACTGTTCAGTTTTAAAAATACTTATTTATTTATTTGAGAGATACAGAAATAGGCAAGGAGAGAGAGAGAGAAAGGATGGGTGCTCCAGGGCCTCTAGCCACTGCAGATGATCTCCAGATGCATATACCCCCTTGTGCATATGGTTTACGTAGGTCTTGGGGAATTGAACCTGGGCCCTTTGGCTTTGCAGGCAAGCAGCTTAACTACTAAGCCATCCCTCCAGCCCAATACTGTTCAGTTATGCAGTCCAGGCTGGCCTTGATGTGATCCTCCTGCCACAGTCTCCCAAGTGCTGGGAGGATAGGCATGTACCATCACATCCAGATTAAATGTGCTTTTAAAAGTAAAACACAGAGGAGGGGATTCATGAGTCTGCATTTTGCAATGTGCATCCATGATGGTTGCCATGCATGGAGCTGAGTCAGTGCTTAGCTAGGTGATCTGAGAGGCAAGCGCTCCCTGAGACCTGAGCTCCTAAGCTTCTACCTAGAGCTCATTGGCTCACAACTAAGAGGATACTGTAAACTTGGATAACTTGGGAATAAAGTTTCATGTAACATGCCTCTAAGATAGCTAAGATTTTTCCGGACACTGGTTTTGTCCATACTTGTGTCATAATTCTGACACTTTCATTTTTCAGAAGATAGCATATAACTAGGGCTTCATTGTACGTGTGGCTCTGAACAGGGGTACACTAACAGAAGCAGCTCTGGTGTAAATACCTATTGGTATTGGTGTTTTCTGCATCTGCTTTTCTCATATGGATGGGGGGGGGATCAGAAAAAGAATTCACATGTGATCTCTCTTCATGGGCCTTTGGTTTAGTAAGACAAAACTGGAGGCTGCCCCCATCTTGTGCACTCATTACCATTTGCCTTGTATGACTTTTCCTACTGATTGCAATGTTGCCAGAGGTCAGGACCTATTAATTCTTTGAATTTACTCAGCTTAAATAATGATACTTAAAATGTGCATGGACGCTATTCTAGAGAAGCTAGTATTCAATAATTAAGATAGAAACACTCAAAGATACATTTAAAAGTATTTTATCTATTTATTTGAGAGAGAGAGAGAGAGAGAGAGAGAGAGAGAGAGAGAGAGAGAGAGAGAGAGAGAAATGGGGGGTGGGGGGGGAACCAGGGCCTCCAGCCATTGCAAACGTATTCCAGATGCATGATGCATGCACCACCTTTTACATCTGGCTTATGTGGACCTGGGGAAATGAACCTGGCTCATTTGGCTTTCTGGCAAGTGCCTTAACTGCTTAGATATCTGTCCAGCTCAAAATATACATTTTTTGATGTGCCCTATTGGGGGGGGCACCGCCCTTTATTTAGAGAAGACTAAGTTATGGAATTATCCTATTCAAAAGTAGGAAAAGTGCTTCTAGAAGTAGAGCCTGAGAGGTGGGAGAGCTATCTCTTGGCATTTCCAGCCTAGGCATGGGCTAGTTGCCCCTAGCAGGAGCATGAAGAAAAAAGAAGCTGAAGGAAGTTTAGTTTAAGATAGTAATAAACCCACTGCATCTGCATCTGATGTTATTGTGGTTGCGTTTTTCCCCCTGCATATTTGGCATTTTTATTGAATGGCCAAAAAGGTGAATAAGTACTACATTGTGTGAACAAAGGATAAGGAACTTCTGACTGGGTAATCCTTAAACATTTGTTAAAAGAAGGAATTTAGGGGTTTGACCTGCTGGACTCTGTTAGTCCAGAACACACACACACTCTGATCACAAATGCAATCACACCGAGCCAGTTGTTGTCAACAGATCTGTGGGCACTTAGTTACTGATTTCGTCGTCTTCAACATTGTGGTCATCACTTACTAAGAATGTGTGCTTGCTCTCAGTCAAGAGTCCAGTCAGCTCACTGTGGAAACTGGGCAAAGAGCACAGCTTCCGATCAGTCAGCAGCATCCCTAAGTATTGCTTGTCAGTGTTGGTCATCTGTGCTGTTCATGCCAAAGGCACACCAAGGCAGAGGAAACCTAGTCACAGTACTTGAGTAGTGGAAGTACTTGAGTACTTCAGCAGGTGGATTACATAGTTCTAAGATTAACTTGAGAGCAAGTTACAAGTCAGGGATTCAGCATCTTACAACACTAATATCACAAAAGTTATTTATAAGGTCCATAAGAAATGTTCCCATAGTTTTTTTTCCTGTAGTTCATCCCCATATTTCATTCTTACCTCACCGACTGTGGTTTCTTCTTATAGTTCTTCTCCATGTGGAGGACTGTGGGCCCTTATGTCTTCCAGCTAATATGACTGATAGAACATTGACACTAACTTGGAAGCTATTTCATCCTCAATTGCACTCAGGGCCCCTACCTAAATGTATAAACAATACCTGAACTTTATTGTTACTTGGCATTTTTGTTCAGCTATGTAACATGTGTCCCTAAAGAATATATTAGTCATGTTTGTATGACATATATTATTATTATTATTTTTACTTTGGGAAATTATTTTATGTGAATGTATTATATACAGTTACATTTTGTTCACAGTAATTTCTGTAATGTCACAGTTTGTTTCATAAATGAAATTTATTTTCTGAGTCCTTGTACTGCTGATTCTGCTAGTCTGAATATTGTTATATATGTCTCTTGGTGGCTGTATGCAGGAATTGCTCTACAATGATGTCATGTTCAGGTTCAGAACTTTACCAGACAATATTAAATTTCTCCCCAAACTTTTATCAAATCAAAGTGCCATCAGTAGTGTGTGACAGGCATTTGATCTGCCCTGGATCCTGAACATCACTTGCTTCTTCTTGGTACTAGGAAATACTCTTTCCCTTTTGTTTGGTGTTTTGTTAGTAGATTGGGCATCTTTGTACATATTTCAGGCTTTTAATGTTATCACTAAAATGTCCATGTAAGTTTTTGTTCTGTTTCTAGTTTTTAAACATGGCTTTTAGGAATTCCATTTTCTGAACAATAACTTTTGACTAGTTATATGCTATATGATATAAATGTTGTTTTGTGATGAAAACCAGTTTTGGTTTTTAGTTCAGTGAAAATTACTATTGTTTTTCTTTATTGATTTTGCTTGTATCTGGTTTAAATTTTTTTGAACCTGGATTACCTCACTTAGTAAAATATTTTCCAGATGCATCCATTTTCTTGCGACTTAAATGTTGTATTTTCCTTATAGCTAAATTGCACATGTGTACCATATCTTCATTATCCATTCATCGGTTGATGGACATCTAGGCTAATTCCATTTCCTAGGTTGTGAATAGAACAACAGCAAACATGGATGAGCAAGTATGTCAATCATAAATTATAGAATATTTACCTAAGAGTGGTGTAGCTTAGTCTTATGGTAGATTTACTTTTAGTTATAAGAAACCTCCACTCTTATTTCCACAATGACTGCACCAGTTTACACAGCCACAACACGTAAGGATTCCTTTATCCTCATACCTTCACTAGCATTCACTGTCATTTGATTCCTTGATGATAGATGACCTGAGTAGATTGAAGTAGGAGCTCAAAGTTGTTTTAATTTGTCTCTCCCTCATAGCTAAAGATGTTGTACACTTTTAAAAATATTTATTGGTCTTTTGTATTTGTTCTGTGAGAGCTGTCTGTTCAGTTATAATCAATCCAGTTTTGATTGAATTGTTTGATTTCTTATTGCTTATTTTTTTTAGAATTTTTTTGTATGATTTCTTACTGTTTAGCTTTTTGAGTTCTTTGTGTATCCTAGCTATTACTTCTCTATCAGAAGTATAGCTAGAAAAGATATGACTGGAAAAATTCTCCCATTCTGAAGGCTGCTTCTTTGATTATCATTTTCCTTTGCTATACAAAAGCTTTTAAATTTCACGAGCTTCCATTTGCTAACAAATGACCTTATTTCCTGAGCAACTGGAGTTCTACTCAGAAAGTCCTTAGCTATGATTGTATGTTCAAGCACTTCCCATACTTTTCCCTCTTGCAGTTTTAGAGTTTCAAGTCTTATATTAAGGTCTTTGATTCATTTGGAGTTAATTCTTGTACTTGGAAGGATAAGGTTTAGTTTCATTCATGCATATACATACAGATAGATATACAATTATCCCAGTGCCATTTGTTGGGCTGCCTTTCCTCCAGTTTGGCATTTTGGTCAAAAGTCAGATGGCTATTGTTGCCTGGGTTTATAACTATCCTCTACTCTATTCCATTGATCTATACATCTTTTTTTTTTTTTTGGTGCCCGTACTGTGCTGTTTTTGTTTCTAGGGCACTGTTATGATACATTGAAATCAATACTGGTAGTACATGTGTTCTATTATTATTAATTATTATTATTATTTTGTTCAGAATTGCTTTGACTATCTGTGGTCTTTTGTGCTTTCAAATTAGTTGTAGGATTTTTTTTTCTATTTCAGTAAAGAATAGCATTGAAGTTTTGAGGGGCATTGCATTAAATCTATAGATTGCATATGGTAAGATAGCCATTTTCACAAAGGTGATTTTCTACCAATTAGCATTGCTGAGACATATGACTATTTCTGCATGTGTGACTATACATTGAACATTTTTCGATGATTTTACAATATTAGGTCATCTTACAGTTTTCACTGTAGAGAGTTCTTCATTTCCTTGGTTAGTTGTATTCCATGTTTTTTGTTGCTGTTGATGCAATTGTGAATAGGATATATTTTTTTCACCTGATTTAATCCTCTGCATATTTGTTATGGCTTTGAATTTTTCTGTGTTAGTTTTATATTGTGTTTCTTTGCTGAAAGTGCTTATCAGGTCTAATGGTTTTTATTTTTTTGGTGGATTTTTTGGGATTTCTCTCTCTCTCTCTTTTAAAATTTATTTATTTGAGAACAACAGACAGAGAGAGAGAGAGAGAGAGAGGACACACACACACACACAGAGAGAGAGAGAGAGAGAGAGAGAGAGAGAGAGACAGACAGACAGACAGACAGACAGACAGACAGACAGACAGACAGAGTGGGCATGCCAGGGCCTCCAGCCACTGCAAATGAACTCAGATGTGTGTGCCCCATTGTGAATCTGGCTAACATGGGTCCTGGGGAATCAAACTGGGGTCCTAAGCTTCACAGGCAAGTGCTTAACCGCTAAGCCATCTTTCCAGCCCTCTTTCTTTTTTAAGTAGATTTATATCATCTACAAATAAAAATAATTTGACTTCTTTCTTTCCTATGTGTATTCCTTCCATTTGTATCTCATGTCTTATGCACACTTGCTTAACTACTCTATGGTCTAATTTTCTCTCATGATATTACTATTCCTGTATTATATGTATTCTAAAGCTTCAGAGAATTTTAATGTTTTGTTACAAGCAGTTTGATCATTTGTCCTTCAGCAGGCATTTGCAAACTTCTTCAGGAACTTCCTATTTTGCCTCAGGGCCCTTGTGCTCACCATCTTTAGTATTTTCTTTTCTGTATCTTATCTTTGCTGCCTGGCTTGACAGCCAAGTGCACTGGATCTTAAGATCCTTGGCAGTAATTACATCATTGAAGTTTGTATCCTTAGAACCCATGACACCTATTATGGAAGACAGTGCTTCATACATGTTTGTATGAAAAACATAAAAGAAATAAAAAAGAAGGAAACAGGCTGTGCAATTAAGAGAAATTCTTTTTTTAAAATTTTTTTTGTTTATTTATTTATTTGAGAGAAACAGAGAGAAGGAGGGAGGGAGGGAGGGAGGGAGGGAGGGAGGGAGGGAGGGAGGGAGGGAGGGAGAGAGAGAGAGAGAGAGAGAGAGAGAGAGAGAGAGAGAGAGAGAGAGAGAGAGAGAATGGGCATGCCAGAGCTTCCAGCCTCTCTAAACGAACTCTAGATGCCCCTTGTGCATCTGGCTAAAGTGGGTTTTGGGGAATTGAGCCTCAAACTGGGGTCCTTAGGCTTCACTGGCAAGTGCTTAACCACTAAGCCATCTCTTTAGCCCTAGGAGAAATTCTTAACTGGAACATGTAGGTGTAGAATGTATTATTGCTTACTCTGTGTTTTGTTCATATAGGAATATATGTGAGAGTTCACATTTTTATTTAAATGATTCAATTCTTTTAAAGTAATTTAAAATAGTATTTATGATTTTGATGTAACAAGAATTTATTAGGAAGAATTTGCAGTAGGAATTGAGGTCAAAGTGAGTATCACAGGCAATCTTATTCAGGTACTATTCAAGTAACTGAGAAGCCCTTTTGCATGTTATAAGTGGTCTCTGGCAGAAATGTGTCTATTATCTCCCCATCTTATGTCCTGTAACATATATGAGCTGTAACCCTTTCAGAGTCAAGCTGACATTCTGTCTTTGATTTTTGTATTAAATACAGTGCTTAGAATATAGCTGTTGCCCAATTACTTCTAAGTAATAAAAATAAATTTATTGTATGAGCTAGATAGATGAAAGAAAGTGGAACACATATCTGGAGAATCTGAGATGATTTGCTACCCATGTGTACTGCTGAGACAGATGACTATTTCTGCATGGGTAACTGCATATTGGACATTTTCTGGATGATTTTACAATATCCACTCATCTCTTCAAACTAGTATTTATTTATATTTTGGGTTAGAAAGCAGCTATCATCCATTGATGATTTTATGGGAACAGAACAACTGTTGAGAGGATTTGAAGCAACTATTGGATTAAGAACTTTGGTCACAACACTCAGGAGACTAACACAGGAGGACTACCACTAATGTAAGGCCAGCTGAGTATACAAGAGTGACTTCCAGGCCAGCCTGGGCTAGAGTCTGAGATCCTGTCTAAAGAACAAATCCATAACAAACAAATGAAAAGCAACCAGAAAACATCGAAACAAACAAACAAACAAAGTCCTGAGCTTTCACATGAGACTTTACTCATAAAATATTATAATATTCAAGGTTGGAAGAGCATGCAGTAGAATTCATGATTGAAGTGTTTTATTTTATAAAGACTAAATTTAAGCAGGAAAATGTGACCTGTTATGGAGAACCTGGCTATTAAGCAGCAAAAGTAAGAGTAGCATCATTCATTGTGTGTAGACTTGAAATATGGGGTACTTGCCACATTAAGGTGTCTCTCATTAATGGTGTGGATTTGACTTGGCCAGACCTTAAAACATTTTTATTTTATTCATTTGTTTATTTAAGAGGGAGGGAGGGAAAGAGAGAGAGAGAGAATGGGTGCGCACCAGATCCTGTAGCCATTGCAAACGAACTCCAAATGCATGCGCCACCTTGTGCATCTGGCTTATATGGTTCCTAGAGAATTGAACCTGGTTCCTTAGGCTTTGCAGGCAAGCACCTTAGTTGCTAAGCCATCTCTCCAGCCCCTTAAAGCATTTTTCATCTATAGACATACTGTATTACCAAGGCAATACTCTGACATCCTTATGAGGTAGGACTTCTAGCCCCGAAGACTCAGTCATTTACTGAGTGTTTGCTGCTTGTGCAGTACTCAGCAAGCTATTGGGAGGATTTGACTCACAGAGGGACTGTTCAGCGACAGTGCTGTCCAACAGAACATTCTGTAGTAAGGAGAATATTCTCAGTTCACTTTTAGGTACACATGTGGCTATTGAGTCTGTAACATGTTACTAGCAGAAGCAGGGACTAAGTTTAATATTGAAATGTAAAGATATTGACTAGCCCTTTGATTGAGATGGGAATTGAGTAACAATAACTGGAAGAATATAGTTGAAATTTTTGTAGATGAGGATATATGTAAGAGCAGTTTGGGAGGTGTGGATAGACAAAACCATAACTTTGACTTGAATGTGATAGCTGAGGTGTGTGTTTTGAATGGAGTGGAGGTGGACAGTAGGTATTTGGATTTACTCATCTAGAGTTGAAGAGAAGGTTCTGGAAGAGGATATATATGCTTGGGTGTCTTTATATACATGATGCTTAAAGTTATAGTACTCAATGTAGTGATATATGGAATGAGTATAGATAGAGAAGTATTGAACCTCAGCTCTAGAATATTTTAGTGTTAGAGTTTGAGAAAATAAGGATAATAGATTTTAATTTATTGTTACTCAATACCTTAAAGGTCATTCTTGATTCTCCTGCACTCTTATCATGAACACTACTCTGTCAGTTAGTTCTGCCAACTTCAGTTGGTGTAGAAAATTCAGAGTTTTGTTTCATTCTGTGTATTAGGCAGCTCCTCACATTCTGTGACAAATACCTAAAAGAACAGTGTGAAGTTTGAAAAATTTACTTTGGCTCTTTGTTTTGGAGGTATCTGTCCATGAACAGCTGGCTCTGTTAGAAACACCATGGCAGAAGAGCATGACAGAGGAAAGCTGGTTACCTCACGGCAGCTGGGAAGCAGAGAGAGAGAGAGAGAGAGAGAGAGAGAGAGAGAGAGAGAGAGAGAGAGACAGGAAAAGAATTTACTATTCTTTCTATAGAAATAATTCTATAAGGGAAAGATGAAGGAGACATCAGGGCTGCAGAGATGGCTTAGTAGTTAAGGCATTTGCCTGCAAAGTCTAAGGAGCCATGTTTGATCTCTCTCCAGATCTTAGTAAGCCAGACACACAAAGGTGACAAGTGCACAGTCGCACATGTGCACTAGGTGGTGCAAGCATCTGTAGTACCATTTCAGTAGCTGAGGCCCTGGCATGCCAATTCTCTCTCTCATTAAGAATAAAATAAAAGTAACATCAAAAGAGAAAGCAAAGATTAACTCTTTTACCTTTTGCATAATGAATTAACTAGAATGCATGTAGTCCCCAAATTTTTAGCTAAACATCCTGATACCAAATGTAAAACAGCCACGGTATCATGACCATGTACAGGTAGTGAGCTCCTTTCTTCCTTCGTTAGGGATTTTTATGAATGGATAACTGAGCAGACAGGGGCAAGCACCCCTGGACAAGATACGTCCTCAGAGGCCTGCTCCCAGCGATTGAGTTACTCCAGATAGGTCCTGTCTCCTAATGGTCCATTCAGATCTGAATTCACTAGTAGGTTAATGTAGTGGTAAAGTCAGGACTTTCATGCTTGAAGGTTACATCAGTGGGCTTTGAGGGCCAAACCTAGTACATGAGTGTTGGGGCATTTCATATCTAAACCACAATAACTTGTGTGAGTAAATTTCGTATTAGCTTTGGTGGTTTGAATGTACAGTGTCTCCCATATCCTCAGGTGGTTGTGATTTTGCCTCAGTTAATCCTCAGCTAGTGGAGCTTTGAGACTAGAGCCTTGCTGGAGGAGGTGTGTCACTAGGTGGGCCTTGGGATTTTATAATCCCACCCAATTGCCAGTGTTAGCAGGCTCATTTTGTTGCTCCCTCCCAGCTGATACCTGGCTGTCTAGTCTTACAATGTTTCTCTGCCATGATGAAACTTCTAGAGACTATAAGCTGGAATCAACTTTTCCTTCCCTAAGCTGCCTCTGGTCAATGTTGTGTCCCAGCAACAAGAAGGTGACTTCTACACTGGCTGGAAATGGATTTGTGGTCAAAAATAGCCTGATGTATTGGTGGCAGTTGACATGGCATGCCTGCATGCCAGTGGTGATCTTTCAATGGAGGAGTAGAAACTGAGGCAGGGAGAAGGGTGACCACTGAAGTGAAGGAGGGATACTTGAAGGGAAATAGGTAACAGTGTGCACAAGTGGAGATGTTGCCCATAGAAACTGAAAAATTGTCATAGGATTTTGAAATCTTAAGTTCTATACATTTGTTTGGTTGGATTTACTCCTGTTTTGTTATGATGCTACTGGAAGTGATTTCCTCTTTGGGTTGTACATGTCTAGTGTGCTGGAATACTTTGACTTTGTGTGGTATGCTTGTTCTTTGCGTTCTTTCTGAGTTTATTCAACCTAGCAATTCTTTCACAAATTCATAACAGGCCTCTATAAATGAGATACCATCTGTAAATAGAGATAGTTTTACATCTTTTGGATCACGTTTATTACATTTTCTTAAGTAATTTTCATGTTTAGAACTTCCATTATATTATTTAATAAAAGTAGTGACAGTGAATTTCCTTGTCTTTTTCCTGAGCATGAAAAGAGAACATTCAGTTTTCACTGTATGACCTTAGCCTTAGAATTTTCATGGATGCTGTTTTTTTTTAAATTATTTTTTTTTTATCAGATTAGATTCTTTTCTGTTTCTAATTTGTATTCTTTTTAAAGAATGGGGTATTGGATTTTGTGAAGTTTTCTGCATCTGTTGAGATGTTTGTATGTTTTTTTTTCTTATTTTACTTTTATGGTATATTATATTGGGGTTTGGTATGTTGAATCAATCTGGCATTTCTGGAGCAAATCCAGTTTGGTCATGGCATGGAATGCTTTTTATATGCTGTGAATTTCATTTGTAAGTACATTCAGCCCTTCGTGTCCTCAGGTTTTACATTACCCATTCAAACAACTCTGGATGGAAAATATTTGGATAAAAAATATACATCTGCACTGAACATGTCGAAACTTTTTCCTAGTCATTCCCTTAATTATATACTGTAACAACCATTTATGTGGTGTTTATATTGCACTTGGTATAAATAATATAGAGATTATTTAAAGTCTAGGAGAGGATGTGTGTAGCTATGGATAAACTCCATGCCACTTGAATGAGGGACTTGAGTATGTACAGATTTTGGTGCACACAAGTAGCTCTTGAACCTGTTCCCTGAGGACACAGAGGATGACCACATTTGGCAGATTTGTGCATGTGTGTTCATGAGAATATGGGTCTGTGGTTGTCTTTCCTTGTGATGGCCCTGCTTGATTTTGGAATGAGGGTAATGTCCCTCACTTACTTTTGTTTTTTCTTCTTTGGAAAACCTTTTGAGGAATTGGTAGTGTTTTTTTTTTTTTTTTTTTTTTTTTTGGCATAGTGAAGCCATGTGTGTCTTGAGTTTTCAGTGGGGGAATTTAAGTCACTAACTACATTTTCTTGTTCGAGGTTGTGGTGGTTTGATTCAGGCATCCCCCATAAACTTAGGTGTTCAGAATGCTAGGCTCCCACCTGATGGAGATTTAGGAATTAACACCTCCTGGAGGTGATTTTTTGTTGGAGGCGAGCTTACGGGTATTATAGTCAGTTTCCCTATGCCAGTGTTTGGCACATCCATCAGTTCCTGTTGTCCAATGTATGTTGGCCAGGAGGTGATGTCCACCCTCTGCTCATGCCATAGATTTCCCCTGCCGTCATGAAGCTTCCCGTAGAGTCTGTGAGCCAAAATAAATCCCCTTTTTTCCCCAGAAGCTGCTCTTGGTCAGGTGATTACTGTCAGAAATGCAAACCTGACTGCAACAGTGGTGTCATTTGCTGCTAGACACCTGTGTGGCTTTGGCCTTTTGGAGCTGATTTTAAGAGGAATGTGGATGAATTTGAAACCTTGGCATAAGAGACGACTTGCAATGCTGTAAGTAAGTACAGCTTGATGGACTATTCTGGTCAGAGTTGCAAAACCTGAGTGCAGTAAGAACTATGAACTGTGAGGTTTGGCTTATGAGGGTGAAAAGGAGCTCTTTTTGGACTGTGCTAGAAGAATTTGTGTGAGAGGCTTGCTGTTATGTCCATGTAGTGAGAACTTGTATAGGGTTGCATTGCATAGAAACGGACTGGTTTGATCAGAGGGATATAACACAGAAGTGAAATCTTGGGCTGAAACTTCTGCCCCTTCAGCTGCAATTATTATATGAGAGATTACAACCTTTGAGATTGGGCCAGCTGATGTGCACTGGGGCAACAGGAAGAATAGAGATTCTTTTGAAGGTTCCCGAGCACTCAAGGAGTGTCCTGTTCTTCAAAGTCTTGTCTTTTAGCCAAAATAACCCCCTTTTTCCTACAAGCTGCTCTTGGTGGGGGGATTTCTGCCAGCAATGAGAACATGAGTACAACATAGGTCTATTCTGACATTGTGCTCTTGAGCTCAGTTTTTTTCTCTAAGATTTTGTTCATTTAATTCATTCTTTTAGTTGTTAATACTCAGATGTTGATGTTTTGTACTCATTTTTATCTCGATAATATTAGTAGAAATATTATGCTTGTTTGTGATTTGACTAATTTGAGTTCTTTTGGGGGGATTTCTAAAGGTTTTTAAATTTCATTTTATGTTGAGGATTCACATTGGGTTTTTTTTCTTTTCTTACAAGGTGAAGGCAGCAATATCCTTCACTCCTTCCTTGTTCAGTTTTCTCATGTGCTACCCTTCAAACCTACATCTGTAGGTTCTATAGTTAAAACTTCTATGTAAAAGTCAACATTAGTTCGGCAACATAGTTCTGCAGAAGCTGAAGAACTGGCCAATGAAATCTGAGCACCATTGAACAGCAAATGGAATGACTTCGGACCATATCTGGTGTACAGTATTTTTGTCACGCACCTGCTGCATTGCTCTAACTTACACAGGATGAGAGGAGTAAGTGTTCTTGCCTTCAAATAGTGCTTTACGTTTTTTATCCTGCTGAAAAGTATATATAAAATATCTAACATTACAGGATATATGTTCAGTTTCTTAAAAAAATAAACACTGCTAAAATTGAGGGGTTAAAAAAAAGACACCATGTACTAGTTCTACCTTCCCACCCATGTTTTTAAACTAATTTATATAAAATCTGGAGGCTGTTACAGCTAAAAAAAAGCAGGTGTGTGGCAGAAATATTACCTTAAGTTTGTCTTGTGAGATTTTACTCTATCAGACAGCGTAACTGCTGTTTCAGCACTGGATCCTTTCACTGAGCACACAGAGTTGCTGGGGCTATAGCATCTGACTGACTTGTTTCGGGGTTGGTTCTGACCATAGGAAGTGTGCAGTGTGAGTCACTATTTACAGAGACACCTACAACACATGCTTGATGTTGGAGGGACTGGGACATAGGGATGCCAAGCAGGATTATACAAAACCTAGAAGGTGTTCAATATGCTTGTTGTGTTTCCAAAATTCACTGTGCATGATCAGTTTGGTGTTCTTGTACCACAGTTTTTAACTGAAGGAACCAGTTGGAATGATCTTAATTTTAACTCAAACTTGAAGACTGAAAAATAGCAATGCAAACCTTAAAGCATTGTTTGGCCAAACTTGTTAAAACTGTCATGCAAGAACCAAATGCACTGTGATGTGTCACCAACAAATTAGCAAGTAGGACTTTTTCACCTGTGAGTGATAAAAGAAAATCTACCACGGCTTGAAGTTAGAGAGCAGAACTCCTGACTACCATTCTATGACTGATCAAGAGACTAATAGTTAAAAACCTCAGCAGGCCTTGTTCACGATATGCAGAAAAACGTGCTAGAACTTATCCACAGTGTCACAGGTTTGTAATACTTGAAGCCCTATATTTCTAAGAATGTATTTCTCACTCAGTTGTTTCAGGCAAGCCCAAGACTTTGTAATTTTTAAAGAGCCCAAGATTTTTTTTTTTTCCAGTAACAGACCAGCTTCTTTTTCCTGCAGATGTAAATGTAATTTCTTTTTTGTTGTCAAACATAAGTTACCAAATATGATGCAGTAAATTGTTTTGAAAAACAAAAAAGATTAAAAACGTCAACATTATCTGCATCCTGTGTTTATATATTTTGTTTTCATCTCAAAGTATTTTTAAATTCTTTTGCACTTTCCTTGACACAATGTTTCTTACTACTATGCTTTTAAATTTCTACATTTTCTGGAATTCCTAACTTTTTGTTATGTTTTTATTTTATTGCAAGCAGAGAACATAGGTGATTCAGGATTTTTGGTCCAAAGAGGGATTCCATTAAAATACAAGAGGTCCCAGGCCTGTGAATCCCAACTATTGGGTCTTAATCTGATTTAGCAAAGAATTGTAAAAAAAAAAAAAAAACACCCCAAGGAATTCAAGAGTAAATTATGAATTATAAAGTTTATTTTAGAGAGAATTATGATACACGGGAAGGTTAGCTGAAAGATTCAAGCCAAAGGGGAATTCTTTTTGCCCAGCTGGAATGGGAAAGGGGAGACTGGGATATCTTTCTGGAAAAAAATTCTCTGGAGAAGGCTCATACACCTACATGTGGAAGGCAAAACAGGAGCGAGAGAGAGAGGGAGGGAGGGAGAAAGAGAAAGGAGAGAAGAGGAGAGGAGAGGGGAGGGGAGGGGAAGAGAGGAGGACAGAGGAGAGGTGAGGAGAGGAGAGAAGAGAGGAGGAGGAGGAGAGGGAAGAGAGTGAAAGCAAGCACACCATAGCCTTTGCCATTGCAAATGAACTCCAGATGAACTCCAAATGAACCCTGCTTTATGCAGCTGGCTTTACCTGGGTACTGGGGAATTGAACCTGGCCAGTCAGGCTATGCAAGAAAATACTTTTAATCATTGAACCATCTCTCCAGCCCTACATGTTAACATGAATAAGAATTTCACTACCTCAACTGCAAGCAAGCTACAAGAGCCCCTTTTATATTCTCTATTCTTTAAATCTTTGTGTTTTTATTGTAATGCATGTTGCTTCTGTGTTACCGTATTAGACCCTTGTTGTGACCAAACACCTGAGGAGCAGTAACTAAAGGAAGGAAGGACTGGAGGATTTACTTTGGCTTATAGTTCCAGAGGTGGTGAGGAATGCATGACCCAGGAACAGGAAGCCACATAGCATCTTCAGTTAGAGAGCAAGAAGGAGAACAGGAAGTGGAGCTGGACTGTGAAACTCTAAGGTTCCCCCTCCATAACCAGTTTCCTCCAGCAAGCTTTTACCCCCTAAAGGTTTCACAACCTTCCTAAATAGCACCATCAGCTGGGGCCAAGTACTTTAACATTTGAGTCTGTGGGGAGACATTTCACATTCAAGCCACAACAGAAATCTATTGTCATAATTATTAGCTTATATAGTCCTTTATAGACGTTTATGCAGATTTTATACATTCATGTTGCCATTTGTTGTTATTGTCTTATTCCTGAACACTTTTATCCCTTTCATTTTTGTTAAATACATTGTATTTCAGTATACGAATTATATATTCATTGTGTCATTCAGTTACTTTTAAAATCAGTTAATATAAGAAGGGAGCCACTATAATTTTCATTGAATTTTAACATATTACCTTTACTGTTGTTTTTTTTTTAACTGTGAATTAGGATTGCTGTGAGATTTCAAAGAATTGGCAATTCCAGATCCAAGAGAATGTTTTTTAATTAATTAATAATTTTTTTTTTCTATTTTGTTTTCTTTTTTTTTTATTTTTATTTATTTGAGAGCGACAGACACAGAAAGACAGATAGAAGGAGAGAGAGAGAATGGGCGCGCCAGGGCTTCCAGCCTCTGCAAACGAACTCCAGACGCGTGCGCCCCCTTGTGCATCTGGCTAACGTGGGACCTGGGGAACCGAGCCTCGAACCGGGGTCCTTAGGCTTCACAGGCAAGCGCTTAACCGCTAAGCCATCTCTCCAGCCCCTATTTTGTTTTCTTGAAGTAGGGTCTCACTAGAGTGAGCTCAGGCTGACCTAGAATTCACTATGTAGTCTCAGGGTAGCCTGGAACTCATGGCGATCCTCCTACCTCTGCTTCCCGAATGCTGGGATTAAAGGTGTGTGCCACCATGCCCAGCCAAGAGAATGTTTTTTAAAATACCACATTTTATTACAAAGGAGTGTGGAAAGGGGAGGGCTGAGAGGTAAGGGAAACAAAGTGGGGAGAGGAGAAGTGCACCATGTGGAGCCCAAATGCCCATGAGGTCCAAGTGTAGCTCAGGAGTCCATGTGACCAGATACAGATTTTAGAAAAAAAATATGAATTTAAAAATAATATGTGCTTTTAAGAAGGATTGTAAATGAAGATAAAAATAAAAGGAAAAAGGTATCCCTTCCTACCCTGGCATGGCTACTGGGGTGAGAAGGAGCTCTTACCCATCTGAAGATTGGAATGACACTGCTTCCAGCTCCAGAGAGAGGAAGAAATGGGCTACTCTCTCTGTGGGCCCAGGGGGATATAGGATTTGTGTTATCCCACCTACGCCCACCTACACCTGGTGTCCCAGCTGAAAGGTCTGGACTTAGAGGTGAAATCCACCCCTACACACTGGAGAGGGATTTAATTGGATGGAGGGATAAGCACTAAATCCCAGAATGGGCGCAGGTGGGGCAAGCTGAGATAGGTGTGGCATCCTAAGACTCCTACCCTTAAGGGCCGTCCTGATTCTGCCTAATTAATCTGTCTGTTCTGGCACTCCCCACATTTCCTCCTCTCATGAGAGAACACTCTAGCTGCTGTTAGAGCCCATCCTGGAAAACAAACAGTACCAGGGTGTTTTGAAGGAACATGGGGTTTCTGTCCCTAGCATAAGGGTATCTTTTGGTGTAAATGACCTTTAGTTGGTATTGTCTACATATATGTATCCCATATTTAAAATAACCATCCTGATATCTATGATTGTGTTTCGTTATTATAGAGTTCGAGCTGTCAGAGAGGGGACCAACACACCTCAGGATTTTGTCAGTGTCCTCCTTTGAGAAGTTCTTTTTATATCCAGTTCATTCCCCAGTAGACTTGATAGGCCATCGAGAGGCATCACATCTAGTAACTTGGGTTAGAGTCACTCTCTCCTGGTTAACATCTATTTGTAGCTGATTCTAATCATCCCCTGGGAGAGGAGATGTCTACCATGGAAGTCCAGAGGGGCTGGAAGTGGGTAAGAGCCCACAACCTCAGCAGTCAGTCTGATTACTATCCTGTGCATGTTGTTGGGCCCATACAAGGAATAAATTCTCATCCTGAGTATAGACAGGTAGAATGAGAAGGCTGAACAGGAGCATGGACAGAAAGTGAGTCATGTTTCCTGATGAGAAAATGAGAATAATGTATTTATGGTCTGAGGTACCCCTTTTTGTTTCTTACATTTCTTCTTTCAGTGTTTAAGACCAAGCAGATAGGCAAAAATTTAATCCAAGATATATTTTGGAGTGTCATTAATGGCTCTCCAAAGGAGTTTCTTACGGACCTGAGAGTAGCTTCTCCAATACTGGTATTATCTGTTAGGATGAGTCAGGGCCGTGCTGGCCAAGCAGTTTTCCCTTCTTTGGGAAGCCAAGAGGACAGATTTTTCCTCAGTTGTGACTCTCCTGTTTTATTTATTTTTATTTATTTATTTGAGAGTGACAGAGAGAGAGAAGGAGGGAGGGGGAGGGTGGAGAGAATGGGTGCGCCAGGGCTTCCAGCCACTGCAAACGAACTCCAGACGCGTGTGTCCCCTTGTGCATCTGGCTAACATGGGTCCTGGGGAATCGAGCCTCGAACTGGGGTCCTTAGGCTTCACAGGCAAGCGCTTAACTGCTAAGTCACCTCTCTAGCCTGACTTTCCTGTTTTAGACTACCCACCAATTCCCTTCTGTGTTTGGGTCTCCGTATCCTCTGTGATCAGGAGGATAGTTGACTCACCAGAGGGCCAGTGTTAGAGACGTCCCATTGTCGCCAGTGGCCTTGTGATTTGGGAGCATAGGCCAAAATATTGGCCTTTTTAGTCCCAAAGATTTCAACTGGCTTTGACTTTTACAGAGGTTATTAAGACACTTAGAAGAAAAAGTTACGCCAGTGACAGGAGTAGGGACTTGTCTCAGGTCTGAGCCGGCTGTCATCTGAAGAGCAGCTTGAGGGCTTCTGTTGGTTGGCAGGTGATGCTGCTGGTCTCTGTCTCGGGTTCCAGAGGAGTCTCCTGGGAGGCATGCCACCTTTTGACCCTGGTGTGATGAATCCAAGAGTCCATGCCTGTCATTTTGTCCACGGTGGGCATAGACAGAATGACTGGGTAGAGGTCCTCCCAGATGGGTTCTAAGGAGGGGCCCTTCTTAAATACCTTTACTAAAAAACTAAGTCACCAGGACCAAATGAAGGTGCCCTGATATCATCCTGTTCAGGGTTAGTCTGTCTTAGTTCTGAGAGTATTTGTTAGAACTTCGCTAAGTATGTAATATGAGGTAAGAGCCAGGTAGTCTCAGGATCATGTAGCAGGTCTCTGGAAAGGAAGGGCCTGCCATATAATGCTTCAAAGGAAGTTAATCCCATTGCCCCGGAGGGCTCCTTAACCTCACTAAGGCTAGTAGCAATCGTTTGGTCCAGGAGCTCTGGGCTCCCTGCATTAGCTTGGTTAGGTGTCTTTTAAGTAGGTCATGGATCTTTTCTACCTTTCTGGAGGATTGAGGATGCCAGGTACAGTGGAAATTAAATTGTATCCCCAAGGCCTGGGAGACCTTTCTAGTGACTTCTGCCTTAAAAGCTGGCTCACTGTCACCTTGGAATAATTTTACGCAAAAGGGCCTTTACTACATCTCTTGTGTTCTTTCTTTCTAGAAGGCCTCAACCCACCCAGTAAAGGTATCAACCCATACCAGCCACAAGTGGGTTTTGGGACCCCCTGGCAAGTGGGTGAAATCGATTTGCCAGTTTCTCCCTGGGTATCCTCGTCGCCTTTGATTTCCAGTCTTCCCTTGGGTATTCTCCTTGCCTTTGGCTTACAGCGGGAGGTAGATAATTATTACAAGGGTCTGTACTTGGACAAATTTCACATCTTTGAACTATCTGAGTCATAGTATCAGTTATTTCCTTTCCTACTAACATTTTTTTTTTTGTTAGCTGGATCGAGATTTTTCTCCCCAAATGATACATATGATGAAGAGGTTTTAAGATTTTTCCATTGTAAGGACTGAGGCAGCCATAAGCAGTCATCAGAGGCACCCCCCTCATAGTGATACAAACTGCAGCCCTCCTCCTGCGCCTCAGCGGCTTCCCTTGAGTTATATTGTGGCCTTTCAGGTGGGAGGAGGGAATCCTCCCCCAGAAGGAAAAACATTCCTTCCGTCTGCAGAGTCTGCCAGATGATTTCTTAAAATAACCAAATCATCTTCTTGATGCCCAAGGCAGTGTAAGGCTTCCACCTCACTAGGGAGCAGGACTGCCTCTAAAAGGTGCAGAATTTCCTTAGCTTGTTTAATTGGGGTTCCTGATGCACTTAGCAAACCCCTTTCCTTCCAAATAGCAGCATGAGCATGTAGCATTAAGTAAGCATATTTGGAGACTGTATAAATATTCATCCATTTTCCTGCACTAACATTTATGGCTCTGGTCAGAGCTATAAGCTCTGCTCGTTGGGCACTTATATTAGCTGGAAGTGGGCCCAATTCAAGAATCCCATGTTCTGTTACCACTGCATATCCTGCTTTTCTAGTTCCATCCTGAACGAAAGAATTCCCATCTGTAAACAATTGGAGATCGGGATTTTCTGAGGGCTGTTGCTTAAGGTCTGGTTGCAGTGTAGATTTTTTTTCTTTTTTCTTTTTGTTTATTTTTATTTAATTACTTGAGAGCAACACAGAGAGAAAAAGGCAGATAGAGAATGGGCACTCCAGGGCCGCAAACAAACTCCAGTTGCATGCGCCCCCTTGTGCATCTGGCTAATGTGGGTTGTGAATCAAGCCTTGAACCAGGGTCCTTAGGCTTCACAGGCAAGTGCTTAACCACTAAGCCATCTATCCAGCCCGCAGTGTAGCTTTTTAATAAGTCTTCTTCATATGAGGGCTCAAGCTCTTTCTCCTCTGGAAGGTAAGTGGCAGGGTTGGGAGAAGAGCAAACCTCAGGGTGATTTCTGGCCCCTCAGTCATGAGGGTTTGATATTTTACAATTCGACTCTCTGACAACCACATGTGCCCCATAGAGTTAAGAATGTTCACTGTGTCATGGGGAGTATGTGCAGTAAGAGACCTTCCCAAGGTTAGTGTATGTGTCTCAGGGATTAGGAGTCCTGCTGCTGCAATTGCCCTTAAACATCCAGGCCATCCTTTAGCTACTGAATCTAGCTTTTTGCTGAGATATCCCACAGGTTGGGGGGTTGGTCCCCAAGTTGAGTTAAAGACACCCAGAGCTATATCTTTTCTGTCTGTAACATAAAGAGAGAACCAAGACTGGGTAGGTAGTCCCAAAGCAGGGGCCGGGGTCAATGCTTCCTTCATTTGTTGAAAACAGCAGCATGCCTCAGGTCCCCATATCAGATGGGTTGAGAGACACTTTTGTGCCTCCTTGAGAAGATGGTATAAAGGCCTTGCTGGTTCTGCAAAACCTGGAATCCAAATCCCGCAGAAGCCTGTAACTCCCAGGAGAGCCCTCAGCTGCTGTGTGGTTTGAGGGAGTGGGTAGGCCAATGTCATTCCTAAATAAGTAACCTTAGGTTGTTAGGTTGGCTTAATTGAACTTTTTCCCTAAAGGCAGCTGTCTGGTTAGACGTAACCCCAGGACAAAAGTCAAGCTCCATAAAGCTGTGTCAGTGCGGAGGTTTATAGCCTACCGTGCCGCCTGTATAACTTACCTGGGGCTCCTCCAGGCGGACTGGAATCACAGGAGCCTGGATGGAAAGCCCCGGGGCCCATCAACAATTTGTTGAGGGATTTCTTTGATTCAGAGGGCATAAGCATTTCCCTTGGCATTTAGAACAGTGCCCTGGTGGGGGCCTAACAGGACTTTTCTTGGGACAGTGTTTATAAAAGTGTCCCTTCTGCGTACAGAATAAGACCTTATGAGGAGCCCTTTTCTGATCAACTTTCATTATCGCTATGATTTCTCAGTGATGTTATTTTTTTTTTAATTTAATTTATTAGTTTTCATTTCAGTGAATACAGGCAGTTTGGTACCATTATTTAGGCTCATCTGTGATCTACCCCCTCCCATTAGACCCTCCTTGTTAATGAAAATGGGTCGTGCATTGTGGAGATAGCCCCCAGTTATTAGTATGATAAATGTATTTTCCCCTTTTTAATTATTTTTTCCCCTCAGCTCTTTGATTATAATAAACGGAAGTTGCTTGGAGCAACTCATCTAAGTTTTCATTTGGTCTAGCCACCAACTTTTGTAAAGTTTACAAATATCAGGTGTTGACTGAGTTAAACATTTATCTTCAGGAGGAACTTCCTCCTCCAAGGTATCTGGAATTGCATTAGTATGTTGTTCTCCTTAAGTCTCTGGAGAAAAGTAATGGGCACATTTTGTTCTCCCTCTATTATAGTTGACAGTAAGTCATAGTTTAAAGGTTTGATCCTAGCTCTACGAATCTCTTCTAATGTACAATATATAAAATACTCACGCCTCCATGCCCCATTTTTCTTCTTTACCCCATTGGGGATTATGAGTGGGTATTGCTTTTGCCCCTGCAGGAACCATGGTATTGTCAGAGTTAGGAGTCCCAGCATGGGCAGCAGAGTACTCGTTCCTCACTGCTACTGCCTGAGCTCGTATCTTCTGTCTTCCAACAGAAGTTAGGGTCTGATCTAACATTAAAGTTGTATCTCCTTAACTCAGTTCATATTGTTTAGTGAACTGTTGGAAGACCTCTTAATAGTGGTCAAGGTCCTCCGAGTAACTGTTCAGTTCCCATTGTATCTGTTTCATTTACAGAAGAAGGTTGGTAAACATAAGAGATTTCGAATTCCCATGGGGACTCTTGTAGAAGAGATAGCCCTGGGAGTGGCAGTGGTTGTCTTTCTTATTAACATCTTTGGTGTCCTATAGTTAGACAATTCTGGGTATGGAGGACAGGGTTCAGGGGGTGTTAGGGAGGTTTTGGACAGGACACCCAAGGAGGCTTAGAGGCCTCAGAGTAAAGAACCTTAAGGTCAGTACTTAGTGGGGGTCTTTCTAGGTTTTGACCGTTAGTAGGTTTAGAAGTCCCTATAGGAGGCTTGGGGACCTCTTTAGGGAGCTCAAGGGTCACCTCAGAAAGTTTGCGGGTCTCATTGGGAGACTGTAAGGTCTCTTTAGGAACTGTGGGGTCAGCATTTATTGGGGTTAGAGAGATAAGGGCTATTGGGCAACTAATAGCAACTGGGGTGATCAGGCCCAACTGATAGTTAGTAGCCCACTCAGGAAGGTCACAGTGGTGAAAGAATAGTTGTACATAGGATACTTCTGTCCATTTCCCCTTTTTTCAACAAAAACAATCAAGTTGGAATACTGTATTGAACTTAAAACTGTCCTGTGGTGGCCATTTTTTTTTTTTTTCCTCTCTATTCTCTAGGTGGTATTCTGGCCATGTCTTTTGGCAATAAAAGATTTAAAAAGTTTCTTTCCTAAAACTTAGTGGATCTAAATGAGCCCACTTCTCAAGGAGATAGGCAACAGGAGACTTTTGGGGCATCTTGGAAGCCCACTGTTCCATCTGAAATGAATTGGAGGACAAAGAGTAGAAGAGTCTAGAGTCAGGTTATGTCCAATCCTGGCTCACATCTTCTGGTAGAAGGGGAGCATCTCTCTGACCAGATTTGGGAGAGGAAATTAGGGCTTCATAGGAGTAGTCCTCACCTAAATTTTCTTGTTTCTCCCCAGTCAAATGAGGACACACTGTGGTCTATGTGCCTCTGGGAACAGCGAAGGTCCAGGACAGGATTCCCATCTTCTAGTATTCCCCTAGCCCTGCACGTGTCTTACATCACGACATATAAGCAGTTTCATTGGCAGGATAGGCCCAAGTGTGAAGACTTCCCCATTTACTCCTGTCTTGACAGCCTATATGTCCTTGTGGGGGAAGGGAAATTTTTTGGGGACCTCTTTCCCTTCTTTGCTCTGTGGGAGCCTGGGATATGGGTCTCCCCATTTGTGAATGTTTCAGAATAGTCTAGGGACTAAAGGATCCTTAATCCTTTAGGGTTAGAGGCCTTCAAGTCTATGTTAGGGTCTTGAGGTGACAGGTTTAAACTGTTTTTATTAGCACTCACCAAAAATAAATTGAAACCATTTTTACAACTTTCTCAACACCTTCTTTATTACTTACTCAATGTCTTTTTTTCATCTTTATAATGTCCTTCTGTAAACTTTTATCCTAGATTTTTTTTAATGATCCTATGAGGATAATTAAGAGGAACCACACTCAATTAATCTCTGTTCTTAGTACCTTCTACCAATATAACACTTGGTATTATATTTAAATCTCAGTACCATTGAAATTATTTTTCTTATTAATCTTATGACATCCAACATGTATAATTTCTTTTTATTGATTTTATGTAAAACACATATTACAACCTCAGTTTAAAGGAAAAAATATATAGACAGGGAAAAGAGAAAAATCTATTTATTTTTATCTCTTTAATGTTGTTGGCCTCTGTGTTCTATGGCACCAAAAAACTTACTTAATATAGGATAGTCTAGGGAAAAAATAACAATTATGAATATTAAGAACAGTCATCATGTGTTGGGAGTGTTACCTTAAATCAGGATCATAGCTTGTTTTCTAGTACTGTGGAGATTGCAAGTTGGGAAATTGGTTCTGCTGTTCTACCCTCTCATTGCAGGCAGTAATCCTGTATAAATCTTATAGATATTGTTAAGTTAGAGAACAGAAGGAGAATCTGTCATTCCAATCGGGAAGGCCGTACGGTGGACACCATCGTTAATGGTGGAAAAGTCATCTGCTCTGTGCTATCTTTGATTAGGGAAAAGACACCTGGTGAATGCTATTTTTGATTAACCATGTGTTCACTAGTACTTGTTAAAACATACATCTTAGTATTTCAGAGAAAAGGAAGACACATTCTAAATTTAAATTTGAGAGAAGGAAAGGTGAGTCAGGAGTGGGCCTGGAATTATTTGTTTAGACATCAAGCATGGCAGAGTTAGTCAAGAGGAAAAGAGCAAAATATGAACCATAAACCTGATTTCTGTTTAGTTTTTCCTCTGTGTGAGGCTGTAAGAAATGAGTAAGATTTTCATGGAGTGTTTTTTCTTCCTGCTAAAGTACAAAGGACCAGGAGCAGTCGGAGCAGCAGCTGGGGTGCACCAGTGGCTCATGGGGGAAACCCAATAAAAATGTGACTGTTTGTATAAAAGTCATTCTCAAGATATTTCAGTGGGACCTCCATGATGTAATGGGGAAATTGGGGTTCTGAGGTGCTTCCTGGAACCCCAGGCCCTGAGTTCATATCTGTAAATTAACCAAAAAAATTGGTAATTCCAGATTCAAGAGAATGATTTTAAAATTTTTTTTTAATTTATTTATTTGAGAGTGACAGACACAGAGAGAAAGACAGACAGAGGGAGAGAGAGAGAATGGGCACGCCAGGGCTTCCAGCCTCTAAACGAACTCCAGACACGTGTGCCCCCTTCATAGGCAAGCGCTTAACCGCTAAGCAATCTCTCCAGCCCAAGAGAATGATTTTTAAAGTACCACATTTTATTCAGATTTTACAAGGGAGTGTGGAAAGGGGAAGGCTGGGAGGTAAGGGGAAACAAAGGGAGGAGAAGAGAAGTGCACCACACAGAGCCCAAAAGCCCTTGCTGGTCACATGTAGCTCAGGTGTCCATGTGACCAGATACAGATTTTAGAAAAAAATATGAGATGAAATTTTATTTTTATTTATTTTTTGGTATTTTTATTTATTTATTTGAGAGCAACAGAGAGAGAAAGAGGGAGAGAGAGAGAGAGAGAGAGAAGAGAAGAGAGAGAGAAAGAATGGGCACTCCAGGGCCTCCAGCCACTGTAAACAAACTCCATACGCATGTGCCCCCTTGTGCAGTGAGATGAAAATTTAAAATTATGTGCACTTTTAAGAAGGATCAAAAGTGAAGATGGTAATAAAAGGAAAAATATGTCTCTTCCAACCCTGGGTTGGCTGCTGGGGTGGGAAAGAGCTCTTACTCATCCCAAGATCAGAAAGATGCTGCTTCCAGCTCCAGAGCGAGGAGAAAATGGGCCCCTCTCTCTGTGGGCCCAGGGGGATATAGGATTTGTGTTATCCCGCCTAGGCCCACCTACACCAGGTGTCCCAGCCAATTGGTCTGGCTTAGAGGAGAAATCCACCCATCCCTGGGCCGGGTGCAAACTCGAGAGGGATTTAACTGGGTGAGATGGATAAGCACTAAATCCCAGGATTAGCACAGGTAGGGTACACTGAGATCGGTGTAGTGTACCAAGACCCCTCCCTTTAAGGGCTGTCCTGATCCTGCCTAATTAATCTAATTGCCTATTCTTGTACCCCCCTCCCCATATTAAGCACTTTTAACCCATAAGCCACCTCTCCAGCCCCTCATATAGATAATTATTTATCTTTTAAATTCTAGAACTGCTATTGTAAAAAAAAAAAACAAAAAAAAAACACCTGCTATCGTATATCAATACACTTTAAAAAAAACCACTCTTTGAACAGTTCATAATATGTGACTTGTCGCCTTTACCTGTTAATTTTGCATGTAGGCCTTCTCATTGACCATTCCTTGACTAGCTTCTCTCCTCCTTCAGGTCTACATCACAGTGATATCACAAGAAATGGGAGTTCATGGAGGAGGAGGGGTTTCCTAGATCATTTTGTTCCAGAACAAGGACTTACACAGAGATGCGTAGAAGGTATCAGAAGCAGAGGCAGTTTATTACATTTTCACTTCTAAGGCAGAGGAAGATGGCTGAAGGTGGGAGAAAATTTAGTGCTTCAAATGACTCTGCTGCATAAACGGTGGTGGCATTTTTGTCACCTCGCCTTGGGTTATTTGGGTCATTTGCATAGTGTGGCTTTCGCAGGATTATTCCATCTATTACATGTAATTCTGCACACAACTCCATACATTACACGTCTCAGCATTTTAAATCTCCATGCAAGGGTGTGAAGTTTCCCGTTACTGGTCATCTTCAGACTCTGGAGTGCTTCTGAGCCTATGCTGGTGGTTGGCTCTGTTGACATGACTTGGAGATTTCCACTTTTCCTCCTTTGCCAACAGGTATTTTTTTTTTAAACATTATTTATTTGAGAGAGAGATACAGAAAGAGGTAGCTAGAACAGGGGCACCAGGGCCTCCAAACACTGTAAAGGAACTCTAGATGCAGGCACTATTTTGTGCATGTGGCTTTAGGTGGGTACCGGGGAATTGAACCCGGGTGGTTAGGCTCTGCAGGCAAGTCGCTGAGCAATCTCTCCAGCCTGCCAACTGGCAGCTTTTATATGCTAACTTTGCAGATTTTGTGGGTGGCCTTCTGGACCTCACCTGTCTCAACACTTTACTACAACCTTTTGTTAAAAATGGAACATTTTAGAAAATGTGTTTTTCCACTTGGAAATATTGATTCTCTACCTACTACCTTCTTTTTCATTTATTTATTTATTTATTTATTTATTTATTTATTTATTTATTTATTTATTTATTTATTTGAGAGCGACAGACACAGAGAGAAAGACAGATAGAGGGAGAGAGAGAGAATGGGCACACCAGGGCTTCCAGCCTCTGCAAACGAACTCCAGACGCGTGCGCCCCCTTGTGCATCTGGCTAACGTGGGACCTGGGGAACCGAGCCTCGAACCGGGGTCCTTAGGCTTCACAGGCAAGCGCTTAACTGCTAAGCCATCTCTCCAGCCCCTTACTACCTTCTTAAAATTCATTTGCTTATTTATTTCTGACTGGGCTTATCTATTCCAGATGATTCTTTTCCTGATGTCACCTTCCCTGAAGCCAGAGACTGGGATATGTGTGTCATACTGGATGACCGGGTTTAGAGCTCTTTGTTTTGGCTCCTAGTGTCAGTTACACAGTCTGTTGGTATCACACTTAGTTGTTAAATGCCATGCTTTGTTTGCTAATTGCTCAACTTTTTGATAAGGCCTGGGGTATTCTGACTCTATAATCCGATCCAGTTAAGTGCTGGTCTGTTTGGGGGATGGGAGGGGAGGAGAGGGGGTTAGTTTGAAGGCCAGTGTTTGAGGTTGTTTTGATTTTAGGAGAATTCTTGTTAGCTATCTTCCCTTGGTCTCTTCTGGTAAATTAGCTGGCCTATATTGTAGCTTTTTTGCTGTCCTGTAAATTCCAATCTTGCTCACTATGACATTCTCCTTTTTCTAAGAGTGTACTTTTATTGGTGGGGGCAGGGTGCTCCATTGATCTCTATTCTTTGACCTTTCCTCCCCAGCTGTACAGTTATTTGGAGTGCTGAAGCTTAACTCTGGTTGGGCTTTGCTTAGGGGTTGATGTGCCAGACATCCAGTGGTCACTGGAACTCCCTAAGCCAGTGGCTCTTGACCTCTTGTCTTATGACTAACAAATAGCTGTCATATGTAGACACACAGAAGGATAGAATGCAGAAAAGCTCCCAAGGGGGAAGAATCCTGAGTGCACAGATGCACGGAGACTTGGACTGGGCGTTTCTTATAACCTTGGAGACATAAATTAGACATCCAGTTGGCATAAGTGTCTATGAAGGACCTTGCTTGTTGGGTCAGGGAGAGGAACAGAGTCTTGTAAAAAGCCCATGCAGATGGTCGGGGGTGCCTAGGGTAATCCACAAATTACTTCCCGAGAGAAAGAATCCGGAAGCCGAACCTAATCCCCATTTTGAGTGGGATTATCCTCCCCTTCTATTCTCAGCAGCAGGTCAGCATCTACATTCTTTTGGGCCTGTGTCCCTAAGTACTTGCAAAAAAGACTACCTTGCTCCTAATCTCTATCAGTGCATCTTTTGGAGTTGTACCCTACTGTTGCAAGTTTGGAGTCCCAGGGGATTAGATGTCCATAAAGATGCAAGAGACCCCAGCCTTTGAGTCCGTGTCAGTAAATTTAAAATGCAGACTCAGAGAAAGGTAAATTATGAACCATAAGGTTTATTTAAAAAGTGGGATCCAGAAGGAAGATAAGCAGGAAGGTCCACGCCAAAAATTTTTCCCTTCCCGGACTTCCCTCACACCCCTGGAAGAACTTCGGGGAGAGTCTCATGCACACTGGAAAGCAAAGCAGCCAAGATAAACCCCTCTCTCCACGTAGGGGGTCAGAGGGGACGCAGAGCGGGTAAGGGGCTCCTAGTGTAAGGAGAGAGGACACAAGGAGCCAAGCAGAAAAACATAAAATGAAACAGAAAAGTGCCCAGAAAAAGAGAAACCGAGGAGATCCTCCTCATACTGGGAAAGGGTCAAGAGCTTACCAAAGGGAACAAGGGATCAAGAGCCAAGAAGACCCACACCCACGTGCCGGGCACATTTACATGGATCACACATCCAATTAGGATGAACCTTATCATCAGGCTCAGGTGTGTATAAGGGAGCGACCTGATTGGTTGGTGGGCTCAAGAGGCTGGCTCTGAGAGGGCCAGTCCACAGGTGTGCTGAGCTGGGGGGAAAACCAGAGCTAGGAGGGGGAAGTCGCTACTCATGAGCTATTCCTTGCAGCCATCTCAGACGAAACTGGATTAGACGGCATTTTTTTTTTTTTTTTTTCAGCCTGCAAGGGCATTTGTGTTGCTGTGGGCCGGTCCCTAGCTAACCACCCACCAGCAATGAAGACGCTTCTTCCTAACCCACCTCATTGCTGCATATTATGGCTCTGCTGAGAGCCTCTGGCTTTTCATCCTGCCTCACTTTTCCTGGTGTGAAATCTCTGGGTAGGTGCGAGCTGAGCAACCTCTTGGTTTTAGCCTTGGTACCAGGTTGCCAAGGGATGGGAACTGCTGCACTCTGTTCTGCTGCCCACTGCCAGCTAGAAGAGTAGAGGTCCCTTATTGTTAAATTTTCAATTTTTTAAAAAAATTTCTACTTCAAGTAAAGCTTCTGTCACACTGAATTGGGTAGAGGATGACAAATGAAATAAGCCACGACTTGAGTGCCTCACACGTTTCTTTTATTAACCCCAAATTTAGAAGTGTTTCTTGAGTGTGTTCTCAGTGCCCATGGGACAATACTCAGAGGCTTTAAGTGTTAGTAAGGAAATACCTTTCACTAGTTCTTTTTACTGGGGAGAAAGTCTGCAAAGCTCCTTACGGTGCTGAGAGCTGAGGTTCTTGAGACAGCTGCACCTGTCTGGAGACACTGCGCAACTGGTTTCATGTGGAGAAACTGGAATGTGGTGATTCCAGAGCCAGGTTGTCTTGGGCTATTAGTTCCCTGGATAACCACCTATTGCCCACCTCTGTGTCTGACCTAACATCCTGGTGACTATCAGGTGATCAGGTGAAACCTTATTGGAATGTACTAACCAACCATCAGTGCCCACCATCCCAGGGTCTAGAGGTATCACCAGACAGCATTTGGAGCCTGTAGTGGAGACAATCTCCCCTCCCTGACTTTGCTGTTTTATTTATTTATTTATTTTCCTACCAATGTATCTGAGGGGGTGCCTTGTTTTATGATTTTCTTTGGTTCATGAATGTTCATGAAGTTGTTAAATGTGTTGGAGTGTGGAATTTTGTATGGCCTGGATCTGTGCTCCTGGGTCATGCACCACTCATATTGGCTCTATAATAAACTATTTCTTATTCCCTTTGAGGTGAGAACTATGTGATTTACTTTGACAACGCCCATTTGGATGTCTCATTTTCTCTTTTAGCTCTCATTATCTATGACCTTCCAATAGTACCTATAAGTGTTTGCAATAGAAATTGTGTTTTTCCTTAAAAAGCTGTACACATGTGTTTCCTCCCTTCATATCCTTTACCCCGATTGGTGGGTGTGTTGGTTTGATTCAGGTGTCCCCCATAAACATAGGTGTTTGGAATGCTAGGTTCCAAGCTGATGGATATTTGGGAATTAATGCCTTCTGGAGGGAGTGTATTGTTGGGGGTGGGCTTATGGGTGTTAAAGCCAGTTTCCCGTGCCAGTATTTGGCACACTCTCTTGTTGCTATTGTCCACTTTATGTTGGCCAGGGGGTGATGTCCACCCTCTGCTCATGCCATCGTCTTCCCCTGCCATCGTGAAGCTTCCTCTCAAAGCCAAAATAAATCTGTTTTTCCCAGAAACTGCTCTTGGTTGGGTGATTTCTACCAGCAACGTGAACCGGACTGCAACAGTGGGTATGAGGATTGGCCATTGGGCTTGCTTCTTTTCTTACTTTTCACCTAGCTGGGCACCATTTCCTGCGCACTTTTAGTTGTCTCGTTTTTGCATTTATGCCTAGGCTCCAAATCTTTATTTGATGCACTGGAAATGATGATGCAATTTGTAAACTGTCTGCTTGGCTCATATGTTAGCTTTGAGTTTTAGCCAGTCGCCTTGTGTTTGTGAACCAGCATGTGAACCATCTATCTTGCTCAGATGTTGGCATCGTCAAGAGCACACTCGTTCTGTTTGTGCACTGAAGTCATACCCTGCCATGCTCCTGCAGCAGCTGTGTGGAAGAAAGGACAATTTTGGTGTCACTATAAGAAGGTCTGGTTGAATACCTACCACCAAAATTTACATTAGGCAACTTCATTGAGATAGCTGTCTGGTAAAAATGAGACTGTGTGATAAAGGAGACCCAATTTAAAATAAAGAGAAAGATTATCAGACGCGAAGCTGTCTTTTTAAAAATAAAGTTTACGTGCAACTATTAATGACAGAATTTTCATCGAAGTAATGACAAACAATGAATGTATTGCCTGAGGAAGTGTTGTATGCAAGTTACATTTGAAGGGAACTGTTTTTAAAATGAGTTAAAATAAGACATAAATTAATTGTTATTTGGTTTTTGTTTAGTCTCTGTTTGGGCATCTGGGGAGCTTGTTTTTGTAATTACCTAATGTGTAAATTAAGTGTTCTGAAGGTACACTAATTTCTAAGCATTAATTTGAAACACAGTTATTTCACAATAGTCTTTCTCTTTCTCCACCCATCTCCAGGGAATACTCAATTGCATCTTAGCATGCCTTTATTGTACTGACCTCAGTGACTTCTGAGGGGAAGGATTTTGAACATACAGTCAAAACGGTATTTCCATCTTGTGGTGGATGGAATGATTATACTATGAAATTGACTTTGTGGCTTTGGATGGTAACTTCCATTATGACTTGAACAAACATCTGTTCGGATACATTCCTTTTTTTTTTTTTTTTTTTTTTTTTGAGGTAGGGTCTCACTCAAGCTCAGGCTGACCTTCACTATGTAGTCTCAGGGTGGCCTTGAACTCACGGCAATCCTCCCTCTGTTGGGATTAAAGGCATGCGCCACCATGCCTGGCCAGATACATTCTTAAAAGAGAATATGAAGAAGTTGAAAACATGAAGATGTGTTTTTGAACTCAGGGTTTTACTTCAAAATGTCACATGAGTAAATATACTACCTTCCTTTCTGTTTGTCTTTAAGGCAGCTGGAGCGATTCGACCTCTGGTATCGACTGTCATCAGCCCCTCTGCTGATGGTTGCTTAGACCACTCTCTGGAACGTGCCAGGTACAGAGCAAGTGAGATGCCCCAGGCTTTCCTCTTTGATGTGATCTATGGCGCGTATCAACAGGTAAGAATCCCAGGTTTCTAAGAAGCTGCTAGAATGTTGTGGTTTTCTTACAAGCCATGTCCACATTGGAAGAATTTCTAGAAAAACTGGTGAGGCTCAGCATATAATTGCACTGTAGGCTAAGTCTTACTGCCGTGAAGTGATACGGGCATTCAGCTGACTTGGAAGAGATTTACAGGCAAGGTTTGGAAGAGTCCAGATGGAAGCTGGCTATGCTGTCTCCCTGCATTGAAGGGTCACAGGAGGCGTGTCTTCCCTGATCCATGCAAGTGCAAAATGTGTGTGTGAGGTTTCTGCTCAAAGGGTTTATTAGGTGTGGTCACATAGATGTCTTCTGGCCATTCTCCTCCTCCCCGCCCCTCCATTCCCAGCTATCTCTTCTCTCCTTCCCCCTCCCTTCCCCCTCCCTTCCCCCTCCTTTCCCCCTCCCTTCCCCTCCCTTCTCTTCATCTCTTCCTTCTCTGTCCCTCCCTCCCTCTCCTCTTTCCCCTCCTCCTTCCCCTCCCTCTCTTCCCTTCCCTCTTTCATTTCTTCTTTAGGGATGGTTAGCCCAGGAGGGCCTTAAACTGGCTATGTAGCTGAGGCTGGCCTTGAACTTCTATTCTCCTGATTCTACCTCAAAAACTGGGATTGCATATATGTGTCACCATTCCTGGATTGCTGTAGTCTCTTTTTTTGCTCCCTCACCATGATCATGTGAGCTGCTCTGCTGTCTTGATGGACTGAAGCCTTTGACATCATGAGCAAAACACACTCTTCCTTAAGTTGTTTCCTTCAAGTATTCTACCAGATCAAGAAGTCTTGTATACATGTGCCATATTATGAGAATCTGGGTAGTGTATTTGAAGATCATGTATACTGAATGAATTTGTAGGTGAAACTGGGAAAGCTAGCCAGTAGATTGTACATGGGCTGTCAAATACAGGGAAGAATCAAAGACCCAAAGATTTTCCCTGAGAAACCAGAATACAGTTGTCCTCCCCCATTTTTTTCTTCTTTTGGTTTCTGGAGGTAGGGTCTTGCTCTAGCCCAGGCTGATCTGGAATTCACTGTGTAGATTCAGGCTGGCCTCAAACTCATGACAGTCCTCCTACCTCTGCCTCCTGAGTGCTGAGATTAAAGGCATGCACTACCACACTTGTTTCCCTTTTAGTGGGAGAAAACCTAAGCTTTTGCTTTGACACATGCGTGTAAGTTTGAGATTCCATCCAGATATGTAATCATAAATGTCAAGTGGGCATGACACGGATCCAGAGGCTGCTTTTGCTATTTCTACTTGGGCTTCAGATGCCACCGGGTACTAAAGGCAGAATAAAGTTTGAAATCTCCTTTTCATCTGCCTCTTATATTGCTTTAGAATTGAGGGTCAGATTTCTACCTAACTTGGCAAGTCATTTAATAGTGTCAAGCTGGTAAATTCTCCCCCTTAATGTTAAAGACAATATGATAAGAGCAACTAAGGTATTTTCAACAGCTCCCTGACTGTCAGTCTCTACGATATTCTGTGTCAGAGTCCTGGAGTGGAGCATAAAAAGCTTTTGTCACTATTCTGAGCTTCCCAGGAATGGCAAATTCTTGCATATAGATTACTCCATGTTGAGTAATAACGAGTAACCAAATTGTCCCCTTAAACAAAATCAGTCATGGGAACCAAATTGCCACCCTTTCCAGATACACATCTTACACAGCAAAGGGCAACTGCCCATCCACCCTGGATGTGCGTAGTTCCCTGCACACCAAATGGAGGCTATGTGGGACCAGAACTGAGATGATGAACAACCAGACTACAGTATGACTGGGGCTTCTGGACTACATGGATGTCCCCTTCCCTATGTAAGCATGGAGATCATGCCATTACCTCTGAAAACAGACCTCAAATACAGGATAATATTCATGTATACAAACGCACACACACATATATATATATTTGTGTATACACACATTTATTTATTCCTTTCCTTCATTTCACCTTTACTTGGATGTTTGATTATTGGAACAAGTGGCTTTGGGTTGATTGAGGTCATCAAAGGAGTGAGCTCAGAAAGAACAGAAAAACCAAAGGCTAAAACAAGATTTTGAGGCTGGGGAAGGATATTCACTTTGTATTGCAATTTCTAACAAATTGATTGAGACGTCATGAATGAAAACAATACAGATTTATTCTCTAGGGATCAGAAGTCTGAAATCAAGGTGCTGACAGAGTTGCATTCACTTTCAGAGACGCTCAGTGGAGAACTTGCATTCCTGTATTTCCCTTTTTTTAAAGTTAATATTTATTAGAGGGAGAGAGGGATAGAACTCCAGATGCATGTGCTGCCATGTGTATCTTGCTTATGTGAGTCCTGGGAAATTGAACCTAGGTTCTCAGGCTTGCAAGCAAGTGCCTTCATGAGGCTGAGCCATCTCTCCAGCCCATCTTTCCCTTTTTCTGCTCTGCTTGCATCACTTACTGATGTTCTTTTTCCTAGCATCCTAGCTCCTTCTTGCTTTCATGGTCACATGTACTCATGTTCACAGTAATATTCTGCCACCCTCTTACAAAGATCCTTGTGATTACTCAGAGCTGGGGCTCATCTGGGTAATTTAGGATAATTTTCTCGAAGTGGGAAATGGCTTAGAGGCTAGAGCTTTTGACTCTGAAGTTGAAGGACCCTGGTTCGAACCTCCGGGATGCAGGCAGGATAATTTTCTCATCTCATGTTTTTTTTTTTCCTGTCTTTTTCATGTTTAGTAGGTATAGTATGGTGTGCGTGATGTATATGCGGCATATATGTGGTATATGTATGTGCATGTGAAGGCCAGGGGAGACTGTTAGGTTTTTCAATTGCTTGCCAGTGTGTCTCTCACTGATCCCAATGCTTGCAATTTTTGTGATCCCAGTGGTTCTCAGATCTCCGTTCCCCAAAGGAGTGGGGTTATAGACATGTGTGGTCACACTCAACTGTTCATATGGGTGTTAGGAATCGAATTCAGGCCTCATGCATATGCAACGAGTATGCATACCTGCTGGCCCATCTTTGCAACTACTCACTTCCTGATTTTCAGTTTAATCATGTTGTCAAAGTCCTCTGGCCATCTGCTAATATGTTCACAGATTCTAGGAAAGCAGACATGGACATCATCATGCAGGGGATGTTACTCAGCCCACCCCATGAGGTAAAGAAGAATTGGCTGAGGGATACATGCCTAGCCAGGGGGAGAAGAGGATCACAATCAGAAACCCAGGGAAGAAAGTGTTTCAGGATTAAGGGAGCCAGTGGCCTAAATGTTGGATAATGATTTAAAACAAATAATGGTTGAGTATTACCCATTAGTCTAAGCAATGTGAAATCAGCAGTCTTTGTGGTGGTAGATAAGAAAACCTAGTTGGAGTTGATTGCAGAGAGAATAAAGGGCCAATTTTGGGAGGAACCTTGGCGTACTTGAGTAGGAAAATGAAAGGGTTACATGTAAGCAGTTTTAGAACCAGAGTTGTTTTCGTCAAGGTGGGTTACTGATACACTGATGGAAATGGGTCATTAGAGAAGATGGTGCTGGAGTGTGGGAATACAGAACAGTATACTAGAGGTGTTGAAATTAACCATGGCCAGAAATGCAGATGGTTCATCTTCAGGGACTGAGCCAGAGTCAGAGCAGGTAGATGCAAATGCAAGAGACTAGCTGGTGTGTGTGGATGGGAGAGGGTTTGAAAATGTGTCTCTTCTGTTCTCTGTGTTTTAAGGGAACAGGTCATCTTTGCAGGTAGGGTTGTGAGTGATGTGTAAGGATTTAGGAAAGAGAAGAAACTTGAAATTATATAGTGCCTTTCATTCTTACTTTTAAATATACTTCTAAAGATTAAATACAGGGTCTTACATTTGTTAGACAAGCACTCTACCCGTTTCCTTTTTATATTTAGCTTTAGAATGTATGCCAAAGTTTTCCTATGATATAAATATCAGGTCTATTTTTGAGGTATTCAGGACCAATTGTAATGAAGCTTCGACTAAGGAAAAAGTACAAAGCTATTGAATGGTCATTAATGTGACCTTGAGATATAGACTTACTATGTTTGCTTTTTATCAAGGTATAACTCTCCTTTGTGAAACTCATGCAGAAAGTACATAGTAGTACTTATCATTTTAAAAAACACTTTCCTTTTTTAAATATTTATTTATTTATGATAGTGAGAGGGAGAGGATGGGCACACCAGGGCCTCCAGCCACTGCAAAAGAACTCCAGACGTGTACACCACCATGTGAACTTATGTGGGTTCTGGGGAATTAAACCTGGGTCCCTTGGCTTTGCTGGCCAATGCTGAAACTGTTAAACTCTCTCTCTGGCCCTGTCTATCATTTTTTAGCAGTGTGTCAGAAATTGGGCAGTTGTAGCGCGGGTGCTGTGAAATTGAGCGGTCAGGCATCCACTTGTGCATTGTAGGTGACTGTCGTCCAGTCGGGTGAAGCGGTCTCCACTCCATTCTGCTTGTTGCTGCGCTGCACCACTCATTCCCTTCTTGTTGCTTCTGATTTATCATCTGTCCCATAAAATATTCTGGCTTCCCTTGGTGTAGTTCCTCCAAACAGAATTCCTTCTACCTGGTGCTTTCTTTCCTATTTTAGTTGATCTTTTAGATACCAAGTAAATGATGACCTTCATCAGCTTTTCCCGTTTCATGCAGATAAGTTGGGCCAAGCCATGTCGTGTTCTTCTAGCATCTGGTTTTAATTCCTTCGCAGTGTGACTTGGGAATTCACCTGTGAACTGTGTGCCTCCCTGATCGACCGTAAGCTCTGTGAAGGCAGGCACAGTGTCTGTCATGTCTTTAGCAGCCTGCCTAATATTTTATTAACACACTGCATCTATTTGTTCACAGGAATGATTATGAGTGGTATGTGAGCAGACACATACATAAAGAAAATCACATACTGTGTGCCTGGGTCAGATTTATCAGACAGTCTCATTGCTTGCTTTACTTTATTGTTTGCCTGTGTATGTATGTATGTATGTATGTATGTGGTGTGTGCATGCCGAGGCTAGAGGTTGATGGTGGGTGTCTTTCTCAGTCATTCTTTGTCTTATGTTTTTAGAATTTAATTATAATTTTATTTATTTGAGAGAGAAGGAGAGAGAGGGAGGTCAGATACAGAAAGAATGGGCATGCCAGGGCCTCCAGCCCTTGCAAATGAACCCCAGACATATGTAGTGTTCTGTGTATCTGACCTACGTGAAGTCCAGGGCATTGAAGCTGTGTCCTTAGGCTTCACAGGCAAACACTGTAACCACTAAGCCATCTCTCCAGCCCCACCTTATATTTTTAGTTGAGCCTCTCACTGAACCTGGCTTTGCCTGGATAAACGCAAACCCTGGAGACCCTCCTGTCTGCCTTCCCAGCACTGACGTCAATGGTTGTGTTGTAGGGCCTGGCGTTTACATTGCTCTGAGGCTCCAGTCTCGGGTCCTTATGCCTAGGTTGCAATCATTTTCCCTCATTGACCTCGCCAGCCCTACACTGCTGGTTCTCACTCTTCACCTGGATCTCTTTGCAAACCTTACCTTCTCTGAAGCCTTCCCTGGCAATGCCATGAAATGGTCTCTGCTCAATACGTCTGTTTTCCTTGTTAGATCTCAACACCTGACATGTACTGTTATGTTATTTTCCCCTCTTCCCTGCTGGCATGTATTCTCCATGAGGGCAAGAAGTTTGACATGTTCATTCCATCTGTAGAGATGGATGGACTGGGAATATAGCTCAGTGACAACATGCTTGTCTCTAGCACTGCAAAGACTAAAACAGAGAAACCAAACCAAACTCACACTGGCCTCCTAAACACTCTAAACCCTTTAAACCTTGATCTGTAATTACTAGATTACAGGCAGAGATGTGTGTGGGAGGTTGGTGATTTGTAGCCCTTTCATAAGTGCGAAAAATTCCCCACCTGTAATTCTAGGAATCAGTTAAATTGTGATGAGCTCCTTAAAGACAAATTTAAAAGCTCACTAGAAGTTGTTTTTGAATACCTTTTGAGCATAAGTGTTCATGATAGCATGCCACATTGACAGTGACATGATTGACATTACTCTAATGTATAAACTGTGCTCTTTATGGTTATGGATGTATGTATGAGTTGGTAGCACAGAAAGCAGGAAGATGGGCTGTGTCTATGACCAGAGATGTCACCATCAGTGTCTGGACTGCTTATAACATCAAAGTCATTAAAGTCTACAAGTAGGATGCTCAAGATACTCAAGACTGCTAAGATAAATACTCAGTAATTTGCTTTCAAGTGGTCCTGGGTAATTAGATATTTATTGGTTTTCTTTGTTGCTTAAGATCTTCTGAGACAAAAGACTGTTTCTTGGGAATTCATAATGGCATATTAAGAAGTGGCTAAAGGAAAAGATTCCTTAGGAAAATAGTGAGAATGAGAGAACAAGAAACAAATTAGTAAAGGTTATGAAACATCCAGGAACATGAATTAAAGCCCATAGATTGGTCCATGAGATTCCTATTGAAGGTTCAAATATGAAACTCCATTCTTATAGTTTTGAGGTAAACAATAAGCTTTATTTTTTTGAGGAATATATACAATAAGCTTTATTTTACAGGAATGAAAATCACAGCTGTAAGCAATAAGCTTCAATACAAAGAATTACTGCAATACGATGGGATAGTATGTATGTTTCTTGAGAACATTGGTGTGGTGGTCACAGATGGTATCCTGAACTGCATTGTGTGGAATCCCAGCCTCAGTTCTAGAACACATGATTTTGAACATATAGCTTTTAAGTATATAATTTGGTAAAATTTCATGACACTGGGCACAGATGAAAGATTGTAAGATTTATCAATGAGCAAACTTTCATGTTGAGTGTTAATTATGCATATTTGATTTGATATTCTAAACCTTAGTGAGGGAATATATAGCACTTTATGAATATATCACTAAACTTTGAAAGGGAAAAATTCCCTTAAATATAATAAGCATCTCCTCAATTTTCAAAGATTCTTGCTATGTCTTTGGTACTGAAATATGAGAACATTAAGGGAATGCAACAGGAATTTTCATTCACAACACATACCCTTTCCATACCCCACATAGATTAAAATGAATAATGTCTATGTCTTGTCAATATATTTGGAATTCAGTTGCTGAGTTAACAAGAAACCACTTAAGAAGATGGAATTTCATGATCTTGCCAAGCATTATAATTCTCCCACGTCTTATTCCCATTGTCAGTTTCATTCCCGATCTTTGTCCCTCAAGCCCTGGCTCTCTCTGGAGACTTTGTGGGATGGTCTGAGGGATTTGTGGACTGGATTCAGAGGTGATTGATGTTTCCAGTGTCAGAATAGACTTTTACAATTAACCTGATGTCACTGGGGACTTGGAGTGTAGTTAAGTAGAAATAAGAAGAGACATAATAAATGTTTTTTAAAATCATGGATGTGAGGAAAGCAACAGGGGCGAAAACTTTCTGGTGGAAGAATGAATGAAAGGTAGTAAGAAAAAATGAAAGAGAAGTAGTGACTATGGATTAAAAGGTGAAACATTCTAAATGGAAGATGATGTTTTATGCTAAAGTACCTGCTGACCACCATTTTGCTTCACATAAGTTTGAATTGCAAGCCATAGAGCAACTGATGAATAAAAACATGATATGTCTTCAGATAATTGAGCACAAACTAAGTTCAGAACCTTCATGGTGTGTTTGAAGTTAAACACTTCAAAGTCATGTTTTTCTCTACCTTCTTCAAGATTCTCTCTTTTACCAACAATCCTATGATATACACTTATTTAGCCTCTTATTTTCTTGGTTCTACTTTGGAAAAATTACAAATACTTATAAAAAGCAATTCTGTGGTCTAGGCTAGGGTCTTTAGGACAATTAATCCTTACCAAGAGAGATTCTTTTCTTAGTTACTAGTCTAAACCCATAAATTACTTTTATCTCATATTTGGTTTCTTGTACATTATGATGAGTTTATAAATTGCTCTTGGATAAATTACTATCCGTGTTTATCAGTAGTTCCAAGATCCACATGTCTCTGATAACTTAATTGTTGTCAGTTTGGTGGATATACATTTATTTATATATTTTAACTTTATTTAACTGAGAGCAAATATGCATTTGTATATATTGTTTCACTTTTCTCTGTTGCTTATTTCTGTAGCCTGAATTTTTGTGTTCCCTCTCCCCTTGAAATTCATATACTGGTGATGATAATAAGGTACTGTTAAGAAGTGGGGCTTTCAGGAGGTGATTAAGTCCTCAAGGCTACATCCTAATTAATTGGGTTATGCTTATTGCACCATGCCCCAGGAATCTTGTTTCCACCTTCTATGACGGAAGGCACAGAGAAAACCCCACCTATCACATCTGTGGGGAATAGGCATTACTAGACACAATCTACTGGTGGTTTGATTATATACTCAGCCTCTGCAATTGTAATAGTTTTTTACTTTTTATACATTTCTGTACTTGACTTACTTTATTATATTAGCCTGGACGGACTTAATATACATCAAGTTTCTCATTAATACTGCTCATTCATATTTCTTGTACATTTTTATTTTGGGAATATTTCTTGTTTAGTAGTTTCTTCTATAGCCTAAATATTATCACATTCTTGATTTTACTTGTTTTCACCTGCCAGTACTGTCTTTAGTGAATTTCCTTTTGATACAGCTAAGTCCTGTGAGTTTCAGGTCTTAAAACATTTCCTACATGTGGTGGTTACATTTTGTCCTACTGGTATTAGATTGTTATTTCATAAGAAAGTCTTCAATCCATTTGGAGGTCATTTAAAATATTCTGTCATTTAAGATGCTTACAGTTTTGTTTTTTAAAAATATTTATTTATTTGAGAGTGGTAGAGAGAGAGAGAAAGAGGCAGAGAGAGAGAGAGAAAGAGGGAGAGAGAGAGAGAGGGAGAGAGAGAGGGAGAGAGAGAGAGAGAGAGAGAGAGAGAGAGAGAGAGAGAGGGAATGAACAGGTGCACCACGGCCACCAGCCACTGCAAAGGAACTCCAGATGCGTGTGCCCCTTGTGCATCTGGCTAACGTGGGTCCTGGGGAAATGAGCCTCGAATCGGGGTCCTTAGGTGTCACAGGCAAGTGCTTAACCCCTAAACCACCTCTCCAGCCCCAGTTTTGTTTTTTAATGCTCTTATAATATAACCTAAGTTTTCTAGCATTATTTACTAAACCATCCATTCTTAGTAATTTGTTTCTTCGTTATATTAATTTATTCAACATACATAAATTTATTTTGGGGTTTATTATTCACTGATTTGTATTCTATGAAACCACCATATTGTTTTATTTTCTTAGTTTCCATATTCTCTTTTTAGCATAGGCTCTCTAGGAAATTGAGCCTGGGCAAAGGGTGATGCAAGATGATATATTACCAGTGTGGCTGACCACTCTCTCCAGCACTCACAGCTGGTTGCTTCATCACATAGGACATATCCATGTAGGCCTATCCAGAACTGTGTGCATTCTTCTCGTGACAGGATTGTCTCAAGGGACACAACTCATCTCTCTCAACTCCCTCTTGAATGATGTCACTTCCTCATAGAGTGAAATCCTGTTAATCTCACTCTAGTGGCAGGAGAAGCCAGATGCCCTGGCACGGGGGGGTACTGGGGACTGTGGCTTATGTTGCAGGACCAAACAACTCACGTGCTGTCAATTGCTTTGGTGTAAGCAGCCTGGAGACAGAGACAAAGGACTGGGAGGCGAGGAAGCAGTGTTCCTGGAACACCATGCATTGGCCTTTATTGTTAATTCTTCTACAAGTCAGATATCTGAGGTGATTTTCCCCTCTTTCTCTCTTTTAAACATCAGAGCTGTAAGTTTATTTGCCAGTGTGTGACAGCAATATAATGACTCACATGCATGATATTCCATCACTGAGGAAAATGGCTAAGAATGGTCTGTGTGTGAAATAATTCCTTAGTGAAACATGGAGTTGGAAAGATAACTACCAATTAGTTCAGTGTATAACATGACAAAAGCAAGAAGGCTCGTTCCAAGAACATGGGCCATGTCTTCCTGCACCGGTACCATCATAATTCCACCATGACAAATGCCAGACATTAAGGTTAAGCTAACACCAATGTTTTGTTTTTTTCTTTTGCTACACCTATGATAGACCAGTTGGTTACAATCACTATTTGGTACAGTAAACTTTACCCCCAAAAGGAAATTTTTTTTTTTTAAGAAATTTGAGGACTTTTTTGTTAAAGGAATACCTAACATAATATAAGTTAATGAATTTCAAGCTACTGTGTAGAAATATAACACCAGCATGCACAATGCTGCACAGTAGAGTAACAGAGGAATACTCATTTCACTGGAGACAGAATCATAGGCAAGCACATTTCTTTAAAAATAAAAAAGAAACCGTTCAGGCTGCTTAAACATCAGCAGCAAGGAGCAGAAGACATCGGTGGATGGCAACAAGAAGAAGTTGGAGATGGTCCACCCCTGCCACAAAACGATGAAGGAGCTGGAGGCTGTCTGTTGGAGTGGGTTGAGCCTGCTGGACGAGTACCTGATCTAGAACTGCAGAGAGACCCTACTCTGTGACTGCCATCTGGCAGAGAGGGCTACTGTCATTCAGGCCTTGGAGAAGACCTACAGTGAAGCCCATGAGATCAGCAGCAGGCACCTGCAGCCATCCCATCCCATGGGGGAGGTCTGGCTATCAACTCCTCCTCTTCCTCTTCCCCCTCCTCTTTCTCCTCCTCCTCTTCTTCCCCCTCCCACCCTTCCTCCTCCCCCCACCTTCCCTTATCCTTCTCTTCCTCCTCCTCTTCCCCCTTCTGGATTCAGAACGCACAGGAGCAAGCCTGCCATTTGGCCAAGACCACCTGAACGAGGACACCTACAAGGCCACCACTCTCCTCACCCAGCTGCTGCACCACAACCTAATACTCTGGAGAAGTGATGGTGGCGAAGGCCACAGTTAAGGTCCCCCTCCCCCCAGTGGACTGGCAGCCACACTGATGCTACAACTGTCATCTTTATTTCCTTCCCATGTGTTGGGGGGTCAGGTGGGGGAGAGGAGAGGGAGGGATGACCTTCCCAGGGAGAAACCTGTGACCAGTCCTGAGTTTGATCGCCTCTTTGACATTTTTCCAAAATACCACTACTGGAAAGTCAGGTTAGCTGTGCTGGTATTGGAGGAGCAAACCTTACGGACTGTCCTGTTGGTTCATGAAACTGGAGCCCTCAGTCTTGAATTTGACCTACTGATAGAGCATACAGTTTGTAAGATGAATAGAAATCACAAGGGAATGACCCTCATTTGGTAAGTTCTGAGTTTGGTGGTTTTTATTGCTGTTTGTTGGGATGATAAACTTTGGGATCAAACTAATGTGTTTAAAGTTTATTTATTTATGAATGCATAGACCATTTACTCAGAAATTTTACATTTTTTGAAGGATGTTTACTTCATGAAGTTTGTATTCTTAGTAATTTCTTAAATTATATATCCTAGTTTTAGATTTTACACAATATTATTTCATAACATTATTTTTTGAGACAGGTTCTCGTGTATTTGAGGCTGACATGCTGTATAGTTGAGGCTGACTTTGACCCTGAACTTTTAATCCTCCTGTCTCCACCTCCCTGGGCTGGGATTACAGGTGAGCATCACCATTCCTGGCTTATGCAGTGCTGGGAATTGAACCTAGGGCTTTATGCATGCTAAGCAAGCACTGTACCAACTGAGCTACATCCTTAGTCCTTTTACTTCTTTTTTCATTAATTAATTGATTAATTAATTTGCACTTGCATATGTATGTGTGTGGGAGGGTATGAGAACAACTGCAAATGAACACCAGATACTTGTGCAACTTTTTGCACTTGGGTTGCATGAGTGCATTGGGAATTGAACCCAGGCAGGCAGGCTTTGCAAGCAAGTGCCTCTAATCACTGGGCAATCTTCCCAGCTCCCTCGGTTATACTTTTAACAAATATTTACTGTTATGAGTTTGTTTGTCTCTGACATACTGAGTTTTTGCTGGTAACTTTGTTGAAAGTTTGATCTTAAGTTTAGACTATATTCTAAGTAGATAATAACATATCTGCCTTTTTCTTTCCTATTTTTTGTGTTTTTCATATTGCTGTGGCCAGGACCTTGGTGTAATTTTGTAGAACAATGATTGTAGTAGTGGCAGTTTTGCACATGTTATTGTGAGAACTTAAAATATTGGGATTTTATTTTTTTAATAGCATAAAATGTGGCATGCCCTTGAAACTCTGAATCTTCTCTCCTTATGTACTATGGAGTAGAAAATGGTATTTGTTGCAGAATTCTCAAGAGAATACTACCACAAAAGTTTTACACTTTTACTGTTGTTCATATTTTCTGAAGGACCACATAGTAATGTGGGCACTTTATGGCCCCATTTCTTAGTTTTATGAACTTAAATTCCTTATATTTTTGGCATTTTTCGAAAATTAAACTATGATGGAGGTTGGTGAGGTTGGTGATAAATTTTACCACAATGGAGTGTGTGTTTTCAAAGTAAGTAATGATTTTATTCATACCCTGTTACTGTTTCATTAAGCAAATGAATGAATTCTTGACATACTTGGATGATATATTTTTCATCTATAGTAGATGAAAATGTGACAGTTTTAATTAAAGTGAGGCGAACTTCTTCTTTTTTTTGGGGGGGGGGTAAATTGACCAAAAGAGCAATGTGAGTCAGGTAGGGTGACCAGAGCAATGCAGAAGCCATTGTTCCCAAAGACTGCTTTGCTGTCATTTGTGGTCATCACAGACAGGAAGGTGACCTGTGTGTGTCACTGTTGTTATTGAGGTCTACTGATGAGCTGGTCTAACTTCTTACCCTGCTGACCATTAGTAACCTTATTAACACACACTACGCACGCCAGCTTGCGAGCGACTGCGGGAGACACACAGGACCAAAGCAGATGAAAAGCTAACACATTTCATCAGGATGTTCACTACCAGGCTTTCTAGAGCAGTATTAAGGTAAACCAAAGAGGTTTTTGTTCTTCACTTTGAACTTTATTTCTCCCTGTTAGGTAGTGGTTTGTCCTTGCTAGCATACAGTCTGTGATAGGGTTACAGGCACTGCTGTTGTGGAAGTGCTTAGTCACCTGTGCTTCCAGTATCCTGAGAGAAATGTCAGAAGGCTACCTGGGAACTAGTTCTTGCCAGTTCAAAGTAGGACTTTGATTTTCTCTTGTGTTTAATTCTACACTGTCCACCTGTATAACTTCTCAAAACTTCCTTATGACTTAAGCCTTTCCTAAGTTTCCACCAGAATTGATCATCAGAGGTGATGGACCAAAGTTCTTTTTTATCCTTCAGAGAGTCAGCCTTTCTTTCTTTATATTTTATTTTATTTTTTTGATTTTTCGAGGTGAGGTTTCACTGTAGCTCAGGCTGACCTGGAATTTACTATGTAATCTCTGGGTAGCCTTGAACTCATGGCAATCCTCCTACCTCTGCCTCCCAAGTGCTGGGATTAAAGGCGTGAGCCACCATGCCCAGCTGAGGCAGCCTTTCTTGCCAAATTCTGTAACAAAGAGATCAAAACAGTGAAAGATGAAGCAGAAAGCCCTCAACAGTGCCAATAAGTCAGTTTACTACTCCTTACTATGGGGTAAGCACCCTATAATATGCATCTTTGTACACATTCCATGCTCCACCTTTAACCTTTTAACTTCCTGAACAGAAAAGATATTTCAAATAATCTTCCAAATGGAAAACTTCCTTAAGAAACCTGCTCCTTCTAGTATGATGTCATGAATTCAAGACAGGAAAGTAATTTACTTTATCTTCTTTATAATGGTTCTGACTTGATTTCTAGCTCCAGCTATGGGTTCCGTTCCACTTAGCAGGTCAGTTAGCCAAATCAAGAGCAGTTGTTTACCCACCATGGCTGTGTGCCACTATTGCACTTGTGTGAGCATAATGTCAGGTTGTTTGCTGCTGAGTAGCTTGGACCACTAGTTGCTTGGACAGATGTTGGCCATTTTCCCCCAGTTGCTCATGTAGCACCTTTTGGTACTAGAGGAGCTAACTGTTTCGGGACTGACTGTCTTCCAGATTCCAACCATGTCACTCCATGTTCCATACCAGCAGCATATGGTGTCTTAAGCAGTTGGATCTTACCACTAACCTTTGGTGGGTCATCAAGTACTCTGTCAGAACCTGTCTTCTTTTGGGAAACCTGTAGGTCTCTCTGATCAACAGCTCATTGTGGATGTTAACCACATGCTGGTACTGGGAGTTACAGGCCAGTGCCAAGGAAAAGAAGGAAGAAATAGATAGGTAATATATAAGAGAGAGAAACAGGAGAAGATTAAGGTTAGTCTTCATCATACCTTCTTCAGGGCCCTGTAATTCAGGTGTTCCTGCTAAGGACCTGAATAAGGTTCAACCATTTCATCTCTTTTAGGATGTAGAATTTTATTGTCCCCTTGCCATTTGGATCCAGTTTTGTGTCCCCCACCCCCACCCTTACCCTTCCCTCCCACCCCACCTTCCCTATTGTCTGGTCCTCAAAATGCTTATTAGGTATGTCAACATCTCGGGCTGATTCAGGTGAGGAGCCACAGATGAGTGAGACCATGGAAGACTGTCTTTCTGTGATTGGGTGAGTTCACTAAGAATGATCTATTCCAGGTTCAACTATTTTTCCTCAAATTTCATTGTGTGATTTTTTTCCTTAGTGCTGTGTAGAATTCCATTGTGTAGATATACCACATGTTGGTTATCCATTTATCTAATGATGGACATCTGGGTTGATTACAGCTCTTAACTATTATGAATTGAGCAGCTATAGACATGGTTGAACAAATCTTTCTGAATTGAGGTATGAAACTTTTAGGGTAAATGCCCAGTAAGGGAATAACTGAGTCTTTTGGTAACGCTATAGTTAACCTTTTAAGGAGTCTCCATTAATGCTTTCCATAGTGGTTGTACCATCTTACATTCCCATCAACAGTGAATGAGGGTTCCTATTTCTCCATTTCCTCACTAGCATTTGTTTTCATTTGATTTTTTGTTTGCTATACTTATTGGGGTAAGGTGGAATCTCATAGTTGTTTTAATTTGCATTTTCCTGATGATTAGGGATGATGAACATTTTCTTATTGCCATTTGTATTTCTTCTTCTGAGAACTCTCTGCCCAGTTCTTTGCCCCATGTTGAGAGTGGGTTATTTGACTTTTTATTCTTTAGGTTTTTGAGTTCTTTGTAGACTGTAGAAATTATGCCTCTGTCAGTTGTATAGCTGGCAAAAATTTTCTCCCATTCTGTGAGTAATCTATTGGCTCTGCTTATTGTATGTTTCTCCGTGAAGAAACTTTTCAGCTTCATGAGATTCCAATGGTTGAGTGATTGTTTAAGTTCCTGAGCTACTTCAGTTTTGTTTGGGAAGTTTTTTACCATTCCTATATCATGGAAAGTTCCTCCTATTTTTTTTTCCACTAGTAGCATAGTTTGTGGTCTTATAATGAGGTCTTTGATCCATTTGGACTTGACTTTTTGTGCATGGCGAGATGTATGGATCAAGTTTCATTTTCCTGCATATGGTTATCCAGTTTGTCCAGCACCATTGGTTGAAGATACTGTCTTTTTTCCAGCCTACATTTTTAGGGCCTTTGTCAAATATCAAGTAGCTGTAGTTACTTGACCCAAAGTTCAGGTCCTTGATTCTGTTCTATTGGTCTATACTCCTGTTTTTATGCCAGTACAGTCCTGTTTTTATTACTATGGCTTTGTAATATAGCTTTAGATCAGGTATGGTGATGCTTCTAGAGGTGTTTCTTTTGCTGAAGATATTCTTGGATATCCAAGGCCTTCTGCCATTCCATATGAATCTTGAGATCATTTTTTCTATCTCAGAAGAAAAATGTTGGGATTTTTATTGGTATTGCATTAAATCTGTATATTGTCTTTGGTAAGATTGCCATTTCCATGATGTTAATTCTGCTTATCCAGGAGCATGGGAGGTCTTCCCATTTTCTCAAGTCCTCCTCAATTTTTCTTGAGCGTTTTTATGTTTTTGTTGTATAGATCTTTCACTTCCTTGGTTCATGCTATTCCAAGGTATTTTATTATTATTTTTTGTTACTATTGAAAATGGGACAATGTTGCTTATTTCTTTCTCTGTATCTTTGTATTTTGCATGTAGAAAGGCTACTGATTTTTGTGCATTGATTTTGTATCCTGCTACTTTGCTGAAGGAGTTTATCACCTTTAAGAGTTTTGAGATGGAGATTTTCGGGTCTCTTATATATAGAATTATGTTGTTTGTGAATAGGGCTAACTTTACTTCTTCCTTTCCAATTTGTATTCCTTTTTTCTTTTTCCTTTCTCCTGTCTTATTGCTTGAGCTAGGATATCCAGTACTATGTTGAAGAGCAGAGGTGAGAGTGGACACCCCTATCTTGTTCCTGATCTCAATGGGAATTCCTTCAGTCTCTCCCCATTAAGTATTATTTGGGCTTTATGACTTTATATATAGCCTTTATTATGTTGAGATATAAACTGTCCATGCCTATTCTCTCCAATGTTGTGATCATGACGTGATGTTGTATTTTGTCAAAGGCCTTTTCTGCATCTATCGAAATGATCATGAGCTTTTTGTGTTTAAGCTTACTTATGTTGTGTATTACATCGACAGATTTCCATATGTTGAACCACCCCTGCATTCCTGGGATGAAGCCCACTTGATCCAGGTGGATAATGCTTTTGATATGTTGTTGAATTCAGTTTGTGAGGATTTTGTTCAGGATCTTTTCATCTAAGTTCATCAGGGATATAGGCCAATAGTTTTCTTTTCTTGTGGCATCTCTGCCTGATTTTGGTATTAGGGTTATACTAACTTCATAGAAGGAATTGGGGAGCTTTCCCTGTTGTGATTTTTTTTTTTGCCTTGTCTTTTGATTGTCTTCTGTTGTCCTTCCATACATTTGCAAGTGGGCTGTCTTCACATTGGACTTCTTCATAAACCTGTTGAACACAGCTAGAGATCCATGTTCATATGTTGCTAGAGGATCATCAATTACTAGGCCAGGGACTCCCCATAAGCTGTAGCTAGACATGAGTCATGGAGCCTGCATCGCTGTCCCTCTTCAGTGGGGTGTGCTTGGCTTGTTGGAATCAGTCACTTTCTCCTTCTTTGGTTCCTCAGCCTGTGCTTTCAGACTTTCCCTCCCTATCTACCTTTGAACACATGCTTCTCACAGTGGTCCTGATACCCACTCCACTTTCCATCTAGTTCAAACAAGGAGGGGGAACTCTTCCCCGAGTCCTCTTAGATGTTACACAAGCAGCTCTTTCCTTTTTGAAATCACTGCTAAATTACTTTCTTGTATTGTTTAGAAAGGCACATACTTTTAGAAGATGCATATGTCTCTTATAAGGTAGTAATTTTCTTAGATGATTGTTGCCAAGGTTGTTTTATTTTGTAATATAAGTTTCTTCTTGGGTGTATCACAAAGCACTAGGCATTGCCAAAAGAATGAAGAGGAAAGTCATGCTTTTAAGTGGTTTTGGCAGGGCTTTGGCTATTGGTAAGCTGCCTAGTACATTGAGAAGTCATACATAATTTCTAAAAAAGATTATCTGCAAATGTTAAAGCTATTGTGTTTATGAACCCACCTACATTATAGAAATTAGCCAGGTGTGACATATTTTATGGGACCTATACCCTACAAAATTTTCTCCTTGAAGTATATAAGTATTTTACACTTCTTCAGTTTTGTTTTTGTGTGTGTTTGGTGGTATGTGGGTTTATATATATATATATATATATATATATATATATATATATATAGTGAATGTGCACATCCGTGCAGGGCAGAGGTCAACGTCAGTGTCTGTTGTCTTCATCCATCACTCTCCACCTTATTTTTGAGACAAGGTCGGTTATTGAAACTGGAATTTGCTAACTTGGCCACCAGGACCCAGGGTTCCTCCAGTCTCTCCCTTCCCAGCAATAGGTTCACAGGTGCACCACTATTGCATGCAGTTTTTATGTGGGTGCTGGGGATTTGGAATCAGATCCTGATGCTTGTGTGGCTGGCAGTTGATTAACTAAGCCATCTCTCCAATCCTCTCATTTCTATTCTTAATGCTTTTTTTTTTTATTTTACAGTATTGGCTGTTGACCTTAGAGCCAAGTTTATGCTAGATAAATGCTCTACCATTGAGACATGGCTCTAGTCACACCATTATAAACTCTTACTAGATAAAAATTTAGCATTTTCCTTATGCGCGATTTTAAAGTTAATGTTATTGTTTTATTGACATTATCACTTGTGGGTATTAGTATTTTTGGAAAGTCATTGGTTTTCGAGAAAGTTCTCTGCCTGCATGCACCCCTGGTGGAGGCTTTCCTGTGTGGGGTCTGTGCTTGCTGTTCTCAGCTCGCTGTGCTGCCACAGTAGACTTTGAACTTGTTGGTCCTGTGTATAAGTTTAGCAGTGTCAGTCTCCTTGGGAATCAGGCAGGGCTCCCAGACTGCAGGTCCTTGGCTGTGGTTTCTATATAGATCCTTGGCTTGATCCCCTCATGCTCTATCTAGGCATGATACTTGTCCAACCTCTGGTGTGTCATGGCTGCACTGTGATCACCAAGGAACTTTGAATTTCAGTCTTGGATAAAGAATAGTTCATCCTTGGGTATTCTCCTTCAGGCTAAGTACATTTAAAATATTTTACTTACTTTTTGAGAGAGACACACACACACACATACATAGATGGAAATAGAAAAAGAGCGTTGAGTGCACCAGGACCTCTTGCTACTGAAAATGAACTCTAGACGCATGTATGCATCTGGCTTACATGGGTTCTGGGGAATTTAACCTGGGTCCTTAGGCTTTGCAGGCAAGTGCATTAACCACTGAATCACATCTCTACCCCTAAGTACATTTTTGAGACTTCTCTTTTCTCCTCCTTCCCTCTTCCCTTGTTTTTTGGTGTTATTCACTATGTATCCCAGGCTGGCCTCAAATTCATAATCCTCCTTCTGACTTCTGGGACTGCATGCCTAAGCCACCACACCCAGCTATTGGAGTTGTAATCTGTTGTAAGGAAACCATTGCAAGTAGGAGTATATTGTTTTCAATCACGTTGTGTTCAAATTCCTGCATGGTTTTTGACTGGCAAAAAATAGTTTTCTCCTGTAACTGCTTCCCAGCCACTGTAGTAGAAAAGCAGGAACTATCTTTTTATCCCATGAAGTCAAGGAGTCAGACGACAGAGGTAAATAAATTGTGGGGCTATCCCACAGAGCTTAGAGCCATGGCTGAAGCAGGCTGCACACATGGATATAACATCCCTAAAAACCTTGCTGGCTGCTGAACTCTGCACACATGATACAGTCTTTTGTGGGTCCAGGGAAAACCACTAAGAGGTTCAGGGAGATAACCAGACTTTGCCAGCTGCTGACTGGTACTCAAGTCCTACTGGGATAAAGGGTATTTCGTCAATGTCTACGACTACTCATTTGTAATGCAGATGGACCCCATCTTAAGGGCAACAGTTTCCCAGTGTACACAAAAAAACTTCAGATATTAGGATCGAGTCTATAGAATATTTGCAGAAGCTAGTATAAAGTTTATTATACAGTCAGTAGAAAAAATAGGAATTTCAGAAATGACAATATTGGATTTTAAGTGAAGACTATACAAAAATAATTGATAATAAATGAGAAATAAAGACTTTCAAGACAAATACAGAAAGAGTAACAAATAAATGGAAATGTCCAAACTGAATGATGTCTCAAATCAAATAAAAGTGTACTAGACCTCTCATGTGTGATTAACAGAAAGTTGAATAAGCTAGTGAAACTGAACACAGGCTCATTCCAAGAGAGTATTGTAGAAGCTGTTGGTTGTTTCTTAACTTGGACCTAGCCCTGGAACTGCAGCTCTTCTTTTGTCATCTTTAGGGTGTGGTTGTCAGGGATCAGCTATGTATAACAATGGGACCCCCCAGACAGTGGTAGCTACCTTTATATTTGTAATTATGTTTTAAGAGCAAGAAATACATATAACAACTCTGAGTTTCTGTTGATTATTTACTGTACCAATTCACTACATGTTTTTCAGTCTTAATAGCTCTACCTAAGAAATTTTATTCTTTGTCAGATTATTGAGAAGAAAGCATGTAGCAATGATATAAAATTAATTCTGGTTCAGTTTGTTCAGTCTTTAATAAATGCATTTCATGTCAGTACTTTTGTATAACTAAACAAACTCAAGCTTATTTCACATATAGCTTAACAGTAGATTTAAAAATGACCCAATACTCCCTCCCCATCCTCCTGGAGAATTTTGCTCTTTGGTAGTTAGTTATATTTTGGTATGCAGCATGGTGTACCAATTACCCCCTTGTTGGTGACAAGAAGTAGCCCGTGGCAGGAAAGTGTCCATTTCCATCCATAGTTTTGAGGGGAAGCTGTCATCATGGTGGGAAAATCATGGCAAGAGCAGATAGCTGATCTCACAACCTCACAACAGCAGGGAGGAAGCAGAAAACTAGAGTACCAAGCAGGATTTGACTCTAACACTCCATAGCCTACCCCCAGTGACACACCTCTCTAGCAAGGCTCCACAAACTTCTCAAAGAGTGCCACCAGCTGGACAGCAAGCATTCAAACACATGAGTCTATGGAGGGCACTTTACTTACACCGAGTCACCACACATGGTGAGGGTGTAGAAGCTGATAAACGAGGTATTGTCATCACTTTAACTGGTCCAGTCATTTTGTTTCATAAAGTCATGCACATTTTGGTAAAAGAGTTAAAAAAGGCTTGACATCCCATTATAGAAAATGTAGATCTTTATGCGAAATGAACTGGAAGCCTTTAGCATGTACCCAAACAAGCTACTGCTTTGGTGTCTCCTTTCTTGAGTCAAGCTGGCCTCTGTCCTGGTATCCCAAGATAGTTTCCATAAGCATGTTCCATCAGGAATATTAGAGACATTAAGCAATGAGGACAATGAGAGTCAACAAATGCCCACTTTCATTTCCAGCTCAGTGATTTTGGAATGATAGTCAGAGACTAGAATTTCTCTGGGCCTGTTTCCACACCTATAAAAGAGAATTTTGGACTAGATCTCTAAGACTCCTTGGGGCTCTGACTTCATATCTTACTTGGGCCAAGGGCTTGATAAGGCAGTGATTATCAGAATACATAGAGAGAGATTCAAAGGACACCTAGTGGTCATTTGGCTGGTTACATTAGCATAATGGACATGAGAAATTAATTCAGTTGGAGCAGCCTGCACCGATGGACTGATGCAGCTAATGTGTATGAGGTGAAGACATTTGCCAGATGGATCACTGCAAGGATATTTTAAATTATGTTGGAGAAGAACCAATTGCTTTTAAAGAGATGTCATACTTGGAGAATTCGCAAACCAGGAGGGTCATATCAATGGCAAAACACTAGCTTTGTGTCCATAGCTCTAGTCAGAACAGAAACATTTAATAACTATCAGATTTATTTTACTCAGTACTCCTTCCTCTATTTTCTTCCACAGCAATTATATTATCAAACATATCATTTATTGAATAAAAGAGACAAGTGCCAATGATGTACTTTGTAGTTACTTGACCTTAAATTGTGGCTTTGTTGTGTCTAAGCTCTTCCTTTGAGTAGTCCTCTCTCCCTTCCTGATAATTGATAAGACTATGAGATCATTTGAAACTGGGACCTAAAATGGTCCCTTTACCCTCACCCTAGGATATATTTCTCTTGCCAAATTGCCATGGGCTTTGCAATTCCTATGAGCATGAAGGGAAAGTAGTTATCTGAATACACACTCCATGGAGGGCATAGTAACTGGTAAGTCATTAGCCATATGTAAGACAGGAAGTCAGCAGACTCATTCGTTATTAATTCAGGATACAAATTAAAGTTCTATTCTGATACTTGTATTTCCCTAGAGAAAATCTTACCACAGAGACATGCTTTATTCTAATAACAGTTCAATGATATATGCCTACGAAACATAACTACCTAGGTGGGCATCTTTTTATAAGGCCACAAAGAAGGCTAGTTGGGAGTATAACCAGCAGTGGTTTCAAATTCACCTCTTTGTCTGGGGTTTTCTTCTTTCAGACATAGTTTTGATACACTTGCCTTAGGGGAAATGAATTTATTTGAAATGGAAAAAATAAAACAGACAACTATTTTTTGATCACCATTGTTCAGCCTCCCCCTAGATGTAGGTACATTAAATTCCTTCCTTGGAGACACACCCCTTTCTTAACCACAGTAGTCTTCAGGGTAAACACAAAACTGCAAGAAAAAAATGTGTATCTCTAATTTCTCACAATAGTTAAAAATGTGAACTTAGTTCTTTTTTTCTTTTCCCCTAAGGTAATTTCAAATTTCTTTTTTTAAGCTAAACAATTGGGGCAAATGTCCAAAGCCGCCTTAGGCTGATGCCAACAAGTGATGTCATTCCGTGCAGGTTGTGTGCTGCGGACCACAGAATATTTAGTGAAATTAGGAGTATCAGGAAGTCACACAGACCTTTCTTCCTTTCATTACAAGCAGGCTGGTTTACTTACCACATTCCTGGTAATGACAGATTGTGGAATGCACAACTGTCCTTTGTTTTCAACCATCATAAAAGTCATCATGTCGTGTCTTTGTGTCTATAAAAGCTTTATAGCACTGTGTGGGGCTGATGCTAATTTGTACATTGAGTGTTACATTTTATTTTAAATATCAGGTTTTATTTATTATTATCATACCTTTATTAACATGGATGGACGAATTCAGTATGCTTACTTTTATCTAATTAATTTATTTGTAGGGAGAGAGAGAGGGGGAGGGAGGGAGGGAGGGAGAAAGAGAGAGCACGCGCGCAAGCGAGCATATCAGACAGAGAGATAGAGAATGTGTGCTCCAGGGACTCCTAGCCAATGCAAACAAACTCCAGATACATGTGCCACTTTGTGCCTCCGGCTTTACGTGGGTACTAGGGAATTGAACCCAGGTAGCTATGCTTTGCAGGCAAGTGCCTTACCTGCTGAGCCATCTCTCCAATCCCAAGATCAGCATTTTTTTTTTTTTATTTTCAAAAGTATTTTTGTTTATTTATTTGATGGGGGTTTGGGAGAGGGAGAATGGGCATATCAGAGCCTCCAGCCACTGTGATTGAACTCTAGACACATGCTCCACCTTGTGCATCTGGCTTTACGTAGGTACTGGAGAATTGAACCAGGGTCTTTTGGCTTTGTTGGCAAGTACTTGAACCACTGAGCATTCTCTCTAGGCCCTCAGTTTTTTAATAATAAAAAATATTATTATCTGGAGTTTGCACTACCAAGTTCTGCATTTAAAATGTAATGTGTCTATATTTTTGGTACACATTTCTATTTTTTCTTACAGTCAAGTTTAAATGACATAATAAAATTATTCTTGCTTTTTTTCTGTCATAGCTGTTTGCTGCATTTTAAAGGCTTTATTTAATTATATATACTTAGAGGTTATAGTATGTGCCCATGTGGTTGAATGGTCAAATTAAGCTAGTTAACATATTCATCACTTAAATACGTTTGTTTTTCTATGGAAAACACTGAGAAAGTGCTTTACATTTTGAACTCTGTATTTTTGACCTGAGTTGCCATGCTGTGTAGTAGGCTACCAGACTGATTTGGACTTTGGATTTTATATTTTGCTGCAATTGTCTGTATGTCTGTTGTGGAGTTTTGCAATGCATTCATGAGTGGAAGTGGTCGTAATTTTCTTGTGACGTCTACTGGTTTTATAATCAGGATACTTGGCTTTAAAATGGGTTAGAGTGTAGTTCTTATACCTCTATTTCAAAGGCAAATGTACAGAATTGGTACAATTTCATATATGTTTGTTAGAATTCAGTAACATACTTAGGGATGGTGTTTTATTCCTTACAAGATTAATTATTAATTTAATTTTACCATTGTACAGACATTTCATATCTATTCCTGTAACATTTGCAGATGATTCCTAGAACAGATCCATTTTATCAAAGTGATATGAGCACAGAATTACTCATAATAGTATAATTCAGTGTCCTTCACGCTGGGAGTAGTACTTGTGATTTCATTTCTTTCTTGAGCTAGATTTTTTACTTTTCTTGATATTTTAAAAGAATCAACTTTTTTCAGATTTCTTAGTTTTTATTACACTGATTTTTTTTTTTTTTTGCTCTGATTTTTCTTTTATCTTTCTCTGTCTCTCTTTTTGGTGTTGTGAGGTGGGGTCTCACTTTAGCCCAGTCTGACCTAAGATTCACTATGTAGTCAACGGTGGCCTTGAACTCATAGCAATCCTCCTACCTCTGCCTCTTGAGTGCTGCCATCTCACCCAGTTTTTTGAATGTAAGAATATGTTCTTTTTGTTCCTTTATTTATCTTTGCCTATTTGCTGCTGTTAAAACAGAGCACTTTTGACAGATTATGTTTTTATGTTTATGTGTGTGCACATGTTTGTGTGTGTGCATGCACAAGTACATGTGCACTTTTGTGTATATGCATGTGGGAATCAGAGGTTAGCTTTGGGTGTCATCACAGAAACGTTGTCCACCTGTTTTTGAAACAGCGTCTCTCATTGGCCAGGGGCTGGAAAACTAGTTAGGACTGGCTGGTCATTAAGCCTCAGAGACCTGTGCCTGCCTCCCCCTCCCCAGTACTGGGATTACAAAGGCATATCACCACATCCTGTATTGTTATGTGAGTTCTCGAGAATGAACTTGGGTTTTCATATCTGACAGAGAAGCACCTTATGAGGTAAGCTATCTACCCTGCCCTCTATGCTATGTAAATTTAATTAATTGCTAATTAATTACCAGTCCTGGAAGCCAGTCCAATATCAAGATTCATAAATGCATTTGTGCTGAGCCATACCATGACGGAAATAGAGGGACAAGATTGGGTAAAAGTGAGGGGCTCGAGGGATTGCTTAGTGGTTAAGGCATTTGTCTGCAAAGCCAGAGGATCCAGGTTCGATTCTCCAGGAACCATGTTAGCCAGATGTACAAGGTGGCACATGCATCTAGAGTTTGTTTGCAGTGGCTGGAGGCCCTGGCATGCCCATTTTTTTCCCTCTCTCTGTTCCTCTTTCTCTGTCAAATAAAAAATACGTTTTTTTTTTTTTTTTTTAAAGAATGAGTAAAAGTGAGCAAACAGGCCAGAAGGGATCTAACTTACTTTTATAATAAATGTACTTTTAACATAACCTATAATGATAATGATAGACTCATGAATGCAGAACCTATACCACATGGTTACCACTTACTAGACTTCATCTCCCAACAGTGTCTTATTGGGGAATAAATTCCTAACTTTGGCAGATATGTGAAAAATATAGAAATATAATTTTGTCCTGTACTACATAAGTATTCAGTGCTATACATTTTTCTCTGACTACAGCTTCTGTTGCATCCCACACTTTTGATTAGCTCAATTTTCATTGTAAGTAAAATGATCATCCCTCTTGATTTCTTATTTGACACATGTTATAGTTATCTTTGCACTGCTAGGACAGAGCACTCAATCAAAAGGAGCTGATGGGAGGAATATTTTTATTTTGGCTTGTAGTCTCCAGGGGAAGCTTCATGATGACAGGCAAAAGCATGACATGAACAGAGGTTGGGCATCACCTCTGCCACAGCAAATGGAAAACATCAGCAAGAGAGTGAGCCGAACTCTAGCAAGGAGTACCTGGCTATCACACCCTTAAGACCGCCCCCAGCAACACCCTCCTCCAACAAGTAGCCTTTTCCCAATTTCCCAATTGCCATCAACTGAGACCAAGCACTCAAAATGCTTGAGTTTGTGGGGGACATCTGATTCAAATCAACACACGTGTTACTCAGAGTTGTGTTGTTTATTCTTTGGGTGCTATGAAGTTTTCCATTTATATTTCTCTTAGTCATTTCTAAGTTAATTCCATGTAGAAACAAAACATTAGATCTCTCTCTTTTAAGAAATGGATACATGTGTGTAGTGGCCTGTGCGTGTGTGGGCATGTGTGTGCCATGGTGCATGTGTGAAGGTCAGGGGACAACTTTGAGGTGCTGCTCCACTCCTTCCACCTTGTTTTGTGACAGGCTCTCATTGTGCTGCCGGGAAGGCCAGACTAGCTGGACCTCAAGCTTCAGGATTCAAAGTCGGCCTCTCATTGCTATAGGCTATCCATAGACATGTGATTGTTTATGCTGATTGTCAACTTGACAGGACCTGTGAGGCACTATGTGGATTAGTTTAGCTCTGTGCATGCCTCTGGGGGATGATCTTGATCAAGTTAGTTAAGTGGGAACACCCGCCTTAATTGCAGGTATAACACCATCCCATGGGTTAGGGGTCCTCACTTATTAAAAGGACAGAGCTGGCCAACCACCAGCATCCACCTCTCTGTGGACTAACTCTGACCAGCTCCTTCCCCCAGACCTTTCCTGCTGTGATGGATTGTTAACTGGAACTGTAAGTTGAAATAAACTCTTCCTCTCTTAAGCTGATTTTTGCCATGTATTTGGTCCCATCAACAAGAAGGTAACTAACCCAAGAAGCATTTGCATCTGGCTTTCTATGGGTGCTGGGGGTCTGAATTTCAGCTGGCAGGCCTGTAGAGTAAGAACTTTTAACCAGTGAGTTATCTCCCCACCTCCATGATCTCTGCTTTTAAGGGTTTTTCTAGGTAGTATAGGGTGGCCTTGAAGTTAACCATCATCCCGTCTTTTTCTGAGTGTTAGGATTACCTGGCATGAGCTATACCATTCCTGTTTAGCAATATTGTGTGGTTCTGCCTGTAGTCCATCTTTATGAAAATTACATGTAAGCTGGTGAAGAATCTGATTTCAGTTGCTGCTGGATAGTGTGCTCGATAGATGCCAGTTCTGTTCAGTTGCTGTTAAGATCAGGTGCTATTGATTTTAGTGTTTCTTCATCTTTCCAATTCTGATAGAAGGATTTTGAAATTCCTATTTAAAATTCTGGATTCATTTATTTCTTCTACAGTTCATTCAGCATTATCTTTTGTTTTTCACAGTTTGTTAGTACATGCATATCAGGGACTTCAAGAATTAACCTCTCTATGTTATATTCCTCTGTACTTCTACTAACTTGTTTTTCTGTGGGTTTTCTGTGTCCGAAGTTAATGTAGCTATTCCAACTCCTTTTGAGCTCTCTTTCTGTGTATACATATACATACACACACACATATATTTTATATTTACAATGAGTATCTTATAGACAATATAGTTAATTTCTGTTTTTAATATTTATATGAACTATTTCATCTTTTTGAGATGAAATCTTGCTATGTAGTCCAAGCTGACTTTGAATTCTTGAGCTCAAGTGATTCTCTTATTGTACTCTCTCAAGAAGCTGAGACTACAGCTGTGTACCAACAATCCTGGCCATATATATATATATTTTATTTAAAAAAATATTTTTATTGATTGATTGATTGATTTGACAGACAAAGAGGCACTGAGAGAGAGAATGGGGTGCACTAGGGCCTCCAGCCACTGCAAACAGACTCCAGATGTATGTGCCCCCTTGTGCATCTGGCTAATGTGGGTCCTGGGGAATCGAGTCTGGATCCTTTGGCTTTGCAGGCAAACGCCTTAACCACTAAGCCATCCCTCCAACCCTGTGGCTGTCTTTTGTCTTTTGAGCCACTCCTACAGGGTCTCAATTGGGACATCCAGAACACCGGTGTTGAATGATAGTGTTGAAATACTTGTAATGTTAACCAAATTTTTTCTTTTTATGATTTGGCTGTATACTTTATTCTGTGTTTTTAAATTTTATGCCCTTTTGATTTAAGTCAGCATTTTATGATGGTAGTTCTTTCATATTATGCTAGGCATAGTTTTTCAACATTTTGCTATAGCTGGCAAGATACTCTTAGAGATATAGAAGTCTACTTTTAGGGGCTAGGGAGATGACTCAACAGTTAAGAATACTTGCTTGTAAATCCTGTAGGCTGTGTTTGACTCCTCAGCACCCACAAAAAGCGAGATACAAAAAGTGGTGCATGTGTCTGGCATTTATATGTAGGGACAGGAGACCCTGGTATGCCCATACACAGACACACACATTTAAAAAAGTCTACTTCCAAGCACTTTTTCACAGGAAAGTTGAATAATTTTTAAAATTATTTTTATTTATTTATTTACAAACAGAAAGAGATAGAGAAGAGAGACATAGACAATGGGCATACCAGGGCCTTTAGTTGCTGCAGATAAATTCCAGATGCATGCGCCATTTTGTGCATCTGGCTTTAGGTGGGTACTTGGGAATAGAACCTGGGTTGCTTTTTAGGCAAGTGTATCAACCTCTGCGATCAATCTCTCCAGCCCAAAAGTTGAGTATATAATATAATATAATCATTTTTTTTTACCACATCCTTTGTATCATTTCTATTTCTTCCACTGGTATGTAAACATGCATATGAATGCAATATAATCAAATACATGGCTGATTTTGTTATTTTGAATATTTAGAATATTTGAATATCAAGAAAATTATAATTTTTATTCTTATACATAGGGGTGGTGTGTGTGCATGTGGAGGTATGTGTGCACGTGTAGGAGAGAGAATAGCTTTGGGTGTCATTCCTCTTAGGCCTGGTCTACCTTTGATTTTGTCAATTAAGTTGGCATGGCTGCTTAGTGAGTCCTAGGGATCTCTTTTGCTGCCTCCCCAGCATGCACCACCATGGTCAGCATTTTTATGTGTGTTCTAAGGATCAAACTCAGATCCTCATGTTTTTAAGGCAAGAACTTTACTGAGTGATCTGTAAGTTTTTTCTTTTTCTTCATTTGTGTTTCTATTATATACCTCTTTTGTTTCTCTACTGTGTCTTTTTTTTTTTTTTTTTTTTCCTGTGTTTCGAGGTAGGGTTTCTCTCTCTAGCTCAGGCTGACCTGGAATTCACCATGTGGTCTCAGGGTAGACTTGAACTCATGGCGAACCTCCTACCTCTGCCTACAAGTGCTGGGATTAATGATATGTGCTACCATGCCCACCTCTACTATGCTGCTTTCAGCATTTCTTGGAAGACATGTCTTCTAGCAATGTTTTCATTATTATTATTATTTTTTCTCTCTGAGAATGGCTTTTCTGTATCCCTTCTGAAGAACAATTTCCTAGAGCATCAAAGTTTTGGTGGGTGGTATTTTGTTGCCTTCTGACACTTTACATATTGGATCCATAGTTTAATAGTTTCTGAGGGGTCAGATGTAATCCTTATCTTGAAGGTTTGAAGCTCATTTTTTTTTTCCAGATTTTTAAAGGATCCTTTAGTTTTCCATAATTTGAATGGAATACACCTAAGTATTTTGGTATTTAGTATATGCTTGGTGTCTTGAACATTTTAGATCTATGTCACTATTCCTTATTTGATTTTCTTATTCTTTTCTCTCTTCCCTCCCTCCTTTTTTCCCTACCCCATCTCTTTCTTTCATTTATTTCCTTTATTCCTCAATCTTAGACTCTTCTTATTATTTTCATTCCACTAATGTGCCCATAAGAAGTGTTCTTGATTTCTCTTGTTACTTTTGATTTATAATAATTTTTCCTCATCTCTCCATGTAAATTAATCTATCCTTTCATCATTTCTGTCTTAAACATTAGAACCTTTTGTTTGTGATCTTAGTTGTTTTAAAAATACATCAATGAAAAAAATCAAAATACCAATCTGATAATTTCAATATCCCTCTATATGACCTTGTTCATTCTGCTGAACTCTACTTTTGTTTTTTATTAAATAGCTTCTATTTTTTTTTATTGAAAAAGGACATGTTGTACTGGGTGACAGAAGCTACTATGTGTAGACCTTTAGTAGTTTTGTGGTACCGTGTGGGGGTGGGAACTGTGCCTTACTTCTATCAGTAGAAGGTCTCAGTCATTTTGTGAGTCTGTGCCTCTGAGCTGAGAGATTGTGAGACATTTTCTTTCCTTTCCTGTGTGTAGAGACAACTGAGTTCAATATTTTCCTTCCCACAGGTCAGTGCAAACCCTCGCAGCTTAGGATCTGCTTAACCAGTTTGTGTTGAGGGAGCAACTTCTGCTCTAACAGATTTCTTTTATATTTATAGTAAGAAGCTAATGATGTTCCTGTGGGTGAAATTCCCAAAGGCGTCTCTCTCTTCTCTGTCTGGGTTTCTTTGGTGTTTTTCACTGGAAGAATTAGTCTTCTGGGAAAAACTAAAACATGCTAAAAATGAACTGTAATACCTAATTAGAGTCACTGATTGTCAGTATTTTGGTGTAAAAACTTTTCCCCACTGTAGCAAGGCAGCCAGTAATGGTAGTGACTGATATAAGCATAATGCACTTTTGGGATTTGCTGGTTCTTATGGGGTATAGAAAATATTGGTTCAATTTAGAGTTTCATAGCTTCACATTTGAGTGATAAAGTAATAACTTTTATTCTCCAGAATAATAATCCTGAGATCTTTCATTTACATTATACTTCTTGGACAAAAAGAATCTCATGTCTACTTAAATTCTGTAAGAGTTGACAACATCTGATAGGTATGCATTGAGTCTTTTGTTTTAACTTGGATCATAATACAAGAAGTTATAAAATGCATTTAACATAGATTAATCTCCCTTGCCCCTCAGGAATAATGCTACAGTATTTTTTTTTTTTTTTTTTGTGGTTGCAGTGTGTCCAAATAAAGATAATTTCCGTTCACAATGGACTTGATGGCTATTAAATCCTTTGCTCACATAAGGCTTTCCTTGAGAGAAGACCTCCTTGATTGGCTTTGCAGGACAGATGTCTTGATTCCTGACATCTGGTCTAAGAGATCTCCTTCTTTAACATCCTCATATGTTTTGTCGTCTTGATATCTTCACAAGGAAAACTAATCAGCAGGATTTCTGTAGCTAACCTAGGCCAGTGTCTGTTAGCTGTCTGTTCAGTATCAACATAATCCTTTGGGAGGAGCGTGTGCTTCTGCTTACATTGAGTCGAAGGGAATAAACGCCAACACAGGAAATAGTAATTATTAATATGGGAGGGAATGCTGTTCTTTAGGAGGACTTACAGCAGGAATGGGTTGAAGGTCAGGTTTAGCCTAGGGCCTTTTCTGACCTTTTCCTCCCAATTTGCTGTGATTCACTTGTGGCTTGAATGTATCCCCTGGTGGTTCATGTGCTATTCTTTGGGTCCCCAGTGTCATAGTTCTCACAGGAGGGGCTAGTGAAAGGGGTCAGGTTATGAGACATTACCCTGGGACGGATTATGCGGTTCTTCTAGACTAGATTAGTTCTGTAAGAGTAGTTGTCATGATGAGTGCCCACCCTGTGTATTTGGCCCTTTGCTGCCTTTGATTATTTCCTTTCTGTTTTTCTTCCGTCTTACACAGACATGGGTCCCTCATCAGATACCAATTCCATGTTGTTTGGACTTTCTAGTCACTAGACCTATATCCCAATAGATCTGCTTTCTTTATACTTTTTTTTTTTTGATCTTTTATAGCTTTATTTTAACCAAAGAGTCAATGCCTTCAAGCAACCAGTTGCTTTGTCACACTCCAAGCCTTAATGTTCAGAATCTGTTTAGATACTGTGTTGGTGAGAAGTGCCCAACCCCTCCACATAGCTTTGTTCAAAATGGGCTTCCAGTGACACCAACTGCCCCCCAACTGCTCATTGAGGCAGAAGGTGGGATTTTTCCAACACTGTTCCACGGCTGCTTCATCATTTCCTGTTCCCACCCACAGGCGGAAACAGGCAGTTACTTGGATAGGGTCACAGCAAGTCAGTGATATTCAAGACTGGGACATCACTTTGTCCTCCAGCATCAGTTTGTAAACTGAAAACAACTCCCCAAGGATGTGGGGGAGAGAAATAAGGGGATGTGGGACATGGCATACAACACACAGAGTAACAATGGGAAGAACTTTGGCCTGTTTTATGAAAAATCTGGAATGCTTCACAAATTCGCGTGTCATCCTTGCACAGGGGCCATGCTAATCTCCACATTGTTCCAATCTTAGTATGCGTGCTGTGGAAGCAAGCGCGAACCTGAGTCTTTTAATGTGCGCTCCGAGGAGTTTATAATGAAGTGATGAGGTGTGTTTCTTTTTTCGTTTCGAGGTAGGGTCTCACTGTAGCCCGGGCTCACCTGGAATTCACTATGGAGTCTCAGGGTGGCCTCCACACGGCGATCCTCCTACCTCTGCCTCCCGAGTGCTGGGATTAAAGGCGTGTGCCACCATGCCTGGCGAAGTGTGTTTCTTAAACAGAGCTAACTAAAGAACTAAAGATTTTTGACAGGAACCAGGACTCCAATGAACAAGCTCTGGTCAGGGTGATTCTGAGGCTTCTGTAAACATATACAAGGTGTAAAACTCTTGCCGCCAGCCACTAGCCACCACCTTCAAAATGTAATGCTGGATCCAACATGACTGTCAGGTTGCACTTTCTGGTTTGTGCTTCAGCAAGAGTTTATGGAATTGCTATACTTGCAGGTCAAAGCTCTGGGAAGAGAACCCTGCCTGGAAAAAGTTCACTGGAGTCAGAAGGTACTTGAGTGCCTGGTCCCTGGACTCAGTAGCTAGAACAGGAATGGTCTTGCTACTGTGAGACGGGGGACATCCTGGTTGACCTGCGCATCTTGGTTCCCCATAGCTGGGGAGCCATCATCTCTAGATATCAAAGGGGACTTTAAGCCAATTTCTTCCATGGTTTCTGGAGAGATAAACTCCTCATCTGTAGTCTTTAACTGTACTGAAAAGCCTAAGGGGGAAGTCAACGCAGTCACTACCTCCTGAGACTCAGAGACAGAGACTGGCTCATCCCATTCTTTGCAGCCAAAGTCTGGGAGTAACTGCTTCTTGGCCTGCAAAGGACAAGGACAGAGGGAGAGCTTCTCAAGGTCTCCAGGCCAGGGGAAAAGGTTTTCTTTCTTGTGTTTCTTTGTGTCTCTGTCAGCATTTTCCTTCGGGGATTCAAACACAACCCCTGGGATCCTTGGCATCTTTGGCCTCCTTTCTAACAGCCAGAACAGGCTCGCCTTCCTAGAAGGGCTCATATATTGCTGCACAGTCTGGAATGACGGGGACAAGCAGCCTAGGACTCAGGCTGTCCTGGAAGTAGTTTCCACACGGCTGTCGACTGATAATGGGCACCACCTGGCAAGGCCTCAGCCCTGCAAGGAAGGCACGCAGCTCAGAGTAGGAGGAATGATCAGAGTAAGGGATGATGTGGACGTCAGGGTGGGGGCTGCGGGTCTTCCGGCTCATGGGAAGGATAGCAATCGTAGGGTGGGTCTGGTTCCAATGAAGCATGGCAGAATGGCAGATCTCCGTATGGTCCACAGCATGGATGCGGCCGGCCTTTTGGTCCACTGTGAACACATCTGCCAGGCCCAGGAGCTGTACCAACTCCAGACACCGAGGACTCAATACCACCCAAGTCTGAAACTCCAGGGCCAGTTTCTCCAGTAGTGATTCCTTTCCCAGGCTGTAGAATCCAATCTTTATGTGATGTTGTGGGTACTTTCGGATGAGATGGATAATTTGTTGCGCAGCTTCCTGTCGGGAAGGAAGAACGTGGGCTGGGTTGCAATTGGTGTTGTCCAGGTATAAAGTGTAGATGTGTTTCCCCACTGGCAAGGCTGGCTCCTTCAGCATGGAGGGTGTATATCGAAAATCACCTGTAGGTGACGGTGCAGGAGGTGGGCGGTGATTGGGGAGCAGTAGAGGGTCCGTGCCCACGTGCTGGAGAGGCCCACCGTGTGGTCCAAGTGCATGTGGGACAAGAAGAAGAGCTGCAAGTCCAAGACAATGGGCGTGTGTGGGATCAGGGTCCCGTTCATGGTGGCGGGGCTGGAGTCCCTGCTGGGGTCTTCACAGTGACAGAGTCCTTGCGTGAGGACTCCGCCCCGAAGAAGGGCATGCTGGAGCCAGAACCAGGCCTCGGGCCCTCGGGGAAGGGGAAGACCAGCCCAGTAGAGTGGGCAGTGACTAGCGTGGGCGGGAAGGAGGTGGTCGCGCTTGGGACCGTGAGAGCCGGGGTCCTCATCCCCGAGAAAGCCCCCGCGGCAGCCTGCCGCTCCGCGCTCAAAGCGCGCGCGGCCCGGCTCCTTATACATTTTTACACCACCCAACATTGGGTATTTTATTATAGCAACAAGAATGGACTAAAGGAATATTCTAATTCTTATGAAGAGTGTTAGGTATACCAATATATGTAAGTATACATTTATAAGAGTACATTGTAGGTAGAGTATCCCGTATTTATTTCTTTCCAATTCTGCTACTTATTATCAACAAACTATTCTAGAGGATATTGTTCCTATTGATACTGATTACATGGTAGATGTATTTGTTGGTGCAAGCACACTTTCACTTCGAAACTAGATACGGCTGGAGAGGTGGCTTTGGTTACGTGCTTCCTAAGCAAGCATGATAACTTGAGTTTGGATCCTCAACACCATGTAAAAACCAGGCACATTTGCCTGTAATCCCAGAACCTGAGAGGCTGAGCCTCTGGGTACCTAGTGCAGTTGAACTGATAAACTCTAGGTTTAGTATGAGATCTTGTGTGAAAACATAAGGCAAAGTATGACTGAGGAAGACCCCTAATTTTGACCTCTGGTCTCTAGATGTACACACACACACACATATGCACATACATGTGAAAAGCAAGCAAACAGAAAGGAATCCTCTGCCTGATCATGTGGTCTAGCTAAAACCAGCATGCATAGTAGATGTTCCCACCATTGTTCGTATAGATGATGACCTGGTTCTGGGGATTTCAAATGTCCTGTGAATGGGACCAGCACTTCCTTAGGGTTGTCATTGCTACTTCCTTGTCATTTTTAGTGTGAGAAAAGCTTTTGGATAATTTAACATATTTACAAATCATAAGGAATGCTGTTATACTTAGTTTTCATTCTTCTGGAGAATTCTGAGGTAATTACCTGTGCTGATAGTTCTTACTCTTCCTGGAATTTCCTAAAGTCCTTGGAATTTTCCTGACTAGCTCTCATGTTTTCAAGGAAGGAGAGACTCAGTATTTTCCAAGAAAGACATTAGTTATTGAGAAAATATAATTAGTCATAAGCTGACATGTGAAGAGCTGAGTTATTTCTAGGATTTTTAGTTGTTTTCCGTGTGGTGAAATTTTTTTTCCTGTTTCTTTAATCTGCGACTTTTCTTTCCTTATGACTTTAGCTTTAGTTTCTAGAATTCCTTCAAGAGGAGCATTAATCATTTGACTTCCTTCTGCAATGTGGAAATTCTTTCATTGTTGTTTGCAGGTGGAACGTGATTGACTTGACTTTCTTTGTCAGCCAGTCTGATTAGAGGGTGAACCACTGATCATCAGTGTGAGGATATATCCTCAGTGGAAGATCTCTTTGTTGCATGGATGTAGTAGGAGTTTGGAGGGATAAGAAATAAATAAGATGGACACTTTCTTCTTGTTTTAAGTAGGGTGTGTGACCTCATCATTTTATTCTAAACAAAAAAACCATAAAAAGAGAAGACATGATGTTCAGTATACCCAACCTTAAAATATTTGAATCATGTTATTTCATTTAATAATCTAGGTATCAGAAAAAAATGTGCATAAATCCAGGTAAACATGTAAAACTTTAGGCTTCAACCATCTTGAGAGATAAAGTCAGAATTAGTTCATTTTATTATACCATTATATCCTGGGCATATTGAACAAGAATAAGATTGGCTATTGGGTTGGCAGTGTATAGCCTAGTCTCTTGGCCTCGTTAATATTGATGCATAATTTCCTTGCATTTTATGTAATTTATTTGCAAAAGGCAAATCCTTCAAAGTGACAAGGACCAAGGGGGTGTTTTGAGAATAAGGTTCTTGTTGAAGTCAAATGGGCATGCTAGGCCCTTCAGCTGCTGTAAACTAACTACAGATGCATGCACCATCTTGTGCATATAGCTTTCGTGGGGTCCTGCGTTATTGACCCTGGGTCCTTTGACTTTGCAGGCAAGTGCCTTCACTGCAGAGCCATTTGTCCAGCACCACAGTGATATTTTTGATAATTCTATTACATATATTTTTAGCTTATAACTTTTGTATGAAAGAAATACATTAGTGATTTATATTCAATTCTTTCTAGTTTTCGCCTAATTTCAAATGACTTTTCAAAGTAGTAATATGCCAGTTTTCTCTTGTTAGGCAAGTGCTGTGTAGGAAACCTTCCAGAAGGACATCATCTTAATGATAATTTATGTTCATGCTTGTAAAATTAGCCGGGGCTCTGCTGATTTAGAATGGAATTAGCTGGCATGTCTGCTCTGCCCAGAATGTCTGAACAGTCCTGGTCCATTTTTTTCAGGCTTTATTTGACCAGTGGAATGTAAAGGTTCAAGTGAAACATACAAGGCCTCTTAGACCCGGGATTTGCAGTTGGGACATTATCATTTTTGCTTCCTAAGGCACACTGCATGACCAAATTTATCAATGACATGTGGTACAATAGGTTTTAGACTTTCATGGAGAACATGACAAAGAGCACAGATACAGGGAAGTCCTAGGAGCTGTCACTATGCCCCAGTTGATGAATTCATGAGCTCACTTTTGTGTTTGTCAAGTTACTGTGGCTCCTTCTGTGACTCTGCTCCTATAGGCACATCAGTTCTTTGTCTTCTAAAATCACATTTTAGGTTCTAGTGTTCTGTTTTTTTTTTTTTTTTTTTTTTTTAAATTTCAGGCTGACCTGGAATTAACTATGTAGTCTCAGGGTGGCCTTGAACTCACAGTGATCCTACTACCTCTGCCTCCTGAGTGCTGGGATTAAAGGCGTGCACCACCATGCCCAGCTTTTTGTTTCATTTTGAGGGATATTATTTGTTTCCTGGATATATATTTATTTCCTGTATTCTCAAAAGTCCATCATCCGAGTGGCTGAATAAACCCAGACTTTTTTTTTTTTTTGTTGTTGTTGCTGTTGAGTTTTTCTAGCCTAAGACATTCTATTGTGTGTTCATTAGGAATATTCTCCCATATATGTTTTGTAAGCTTTTGTGCACGATTTGAGTACAGAACAATTTTTTAAAATGTGATACCTAATTTTATCAGTGTTATTAACAGAGTAATTCCTCTTTAACTCCTGAATCCTTTTCTGTCATCAAGTTCCATGGGCCACTGGTCCTTGAATTAGTAATCTATTTTAAGTATATAACATTATACTAATATGTAACAATAATATGATAGTAGTATTACCTAATGGAAATAAAATTATAACACTTAATCTATGACAAATTATATATATTGTCTGATTCTCCTTATTCAAGGGTATTATGGTTTCTCAGGACCTTATTTTTCTCCTTCAATTTACTCTGCGTAATTGGGTGGATATGAATTAATAAATAAAAATTAAGCAAGGTATTTTTAGTAACTTAATACAAGCTGGTAGTCTAGTTTCTTTCAACAAATTTATGTTTAAGCCTTTCCGTGGAGGTGGCACCATGGTGACACTTACTTAACAAGAAGTAACTACAGTTGTAACTGTTTCAGTTTTCTTTCCTTTGACCTCTTTGCCTCTTGTCTTGAACCATATAAAAATGACAGGGTATCTCTTGTTCCTGTAGTGCTGAGGATATGAAGTTATATAAATACATTCCAGTCTCTCCTTATTGGAAAGGTGTCTGTTAAGTCATAGTAGGTGACTAATAAGAATGAAGGTAAATGTGTTTCATGTTTTAAACACAAAAGCAGGGCCTCATTCTTCAGATGAACTTCAGGATCAGCCCATCATTTTTGATGAACAATGCCTGGATTTTGTTTGGTTTGCAATTTATCTAGTTTATTTATCTAGTTATAAAACTGTGATTTTACTAATGTAGTATGTATGTCTAATAGTCATATGTTTTAAAATTAAAATATACCTTTATTTAAATTTTTGATCTTTCTAATGGTTTTAAAAATCGTTTGTTAAATTTATTACTAGGTGGGCTGTTTTTTATATTATTGCCATTATAAATTACTTTTATATTTGAGCTTCAATAGAATATAATTTATGTGAAAGTCAAATTTCCTCCAATTATTTCAGTATTAGAAGTCCACAAATCCCCACAGCAATCCACCTAAAATATTTCTATCACTGAAGGGCCTATGCTTTGTGGTTGGTTTTCTATCACTAGCTGTTGGCCCTGGGCCCAGGTGATTGCTTTCTTTTTTAAAAGTTTTATTTTATTTATGACTGGTGGGGAGATAATGGGTGCATTGGGGCCTTTAGCCACTGCTAATGAACTTCAGTCACATGCACCACCTTGTGTACTTGGTTTATGTGGGTCCTGGAGCATTGAACTTGGGTCCTTTGGATTCACAGGTAAATGCATTAACCAGTAAGCCACCTCTCCAGCCCGACAGAGTTGATTGTTTTGTCTCTGTAGTTAATCTTTTCTTTAATGTCCTGTCAATGAAACCGTGGATTTGTAATCTGTGTCTTGCTTGCTCTGTTAAAACCCAGTGATTTTAAAATGTCTGTCCTCCATTCTGTTTTATTATTGAACAGCTTTATTTCCTTACTGCTTATCTTGATGGTTAAGTGTTTAGACATATGAAATTCTTGCTCTATTTTGATGCCTGAAGCACAAAGGCAATGGGAAACAAAGAAATGACATGTATAAAGCAAAGGAGATGTATAGTTTGGCTGAAGCAGAGATTTGTAGATTATAGTTTAGTGAGTAATTGATGCCAGGGTACCTGAAGTGTAATCATCGACTTGCAGGAAAGGTTTGGAAACCCTGTGTGAAATGAGAGCTAGAGTGTGGGAAGAAGGCATTAAGAATTGTTAGGAGTAGGTCAGCAAGAGGCTGCTGGTCAAGCCGTGTAGGAAGTGGAAAATAATTTAAAATATGTACTTTAGGTTAATAAAGGAATTAAGATAATATACAAATGGGGTTTAAAGTAAGTTTCTATGGTTTTCTTTGTACTGAGCTGAAAATTGATGGGATTTATAATACATCAGCTGAACTAAAGAAAGACATCTAATAAAATCACGTCTCACTTTTGTTCCTTTGGTTGTGACATATCTCCATTAAGACAGTGAGCTCCTCATTTTGTGTTTGCTTGTCTGGTTTTTCATTGCCTTACTCATCCTTCTCAGCATACTACCTGGAGCATTTTCTATAAAGATTTGCATAGTTAGTAGATTCTCCCCAACTTTCCCATTAATATTCCTGCCATAATTACTGGGGACTCATTTTCTATTGCCTGTGAATATTCTGAATGTATGGGCTACAATAACTTAAGTTTAGATGATCCAATATCATAACCAACATATTGATGTGGTCTACCTGTTCCAGTGTGGGTAATAATGAAACTTATCCTGTTGCTCTTCGAATGATTTCTGGATTTGAAGTGTTTTCTGGATCTGGGCTCTCCGATCTCAGTATTTCACGGGCTACACACAGCTCCTAGTAATCCCTTGATGAGATTCTGGAAGAACCCTTGGCATAGTCTTCCTGGAAGAATTTACATCTTTCTTATCTCTACTATCATTGTTACATAAGGTGACTGACTTCATTTTAAAGCAATATTTTAGTTTCTCCTTTCAGTAGGCTACCAAAAAAGATAAATAAGAGGAAAACACTCAAGTGGGAGACTTTCCATTTATGTTGTTTGAAAATACTTTACTGTGAAGGCCAATAGAAAGTGGTAATAATGCAGTTTCAATATTTCTGATGAAATAATTTCCCATCTTAACTATGTATAATTCTTCGGACACACATTGAAAACCTATTTAAGTGATAACTATTGGTAGTGTTACGATAGGTTCATGATGGATTTTGGCTGAATATGGCTGTCAAAATTTGAGTCAAATAGTTTATTTTTTTCACACTTATATTTAAAAGGCTATTGTGAATATAGTTTTGTCTAAACTCATTTTAAAATTTGTACCCAATGAAGACATCTTGTCCTTAGTCAGATCATTTGTATTTTTACTTATTACTGGAGGGTTGTGTCTTTATTATCTGCCTCATATGGACACAGTCTGAAATTGTTTACTCTTCAGAGGATCTGATATAATGTAAGAACAAAGCTTCTTGGATAACTGTCTCATGCAATCCCGAAGAGCATTGCATAATTCCAGCAATGTAAATGTATGCAAAATGCTTCAGGTTTGATTGTGAGATGATAAATTGAATGCAGGTGTTCATTGTTTACCTCATGGTAAGCGAGTCTATCTTGTTAATACTTGAACATTGTGAGCATGCTCCTAGTACTACAAGGCGAGAAGCCTGTGCATGCGTGCCTCTGACTTAGCTTTACTCTAATGTGGGTATTGTTCTTTGTTGGGCAAACTTCCCAGGCTGCCTTTCTGCAATAGTATTTCAAATGTTGTTATGGCTAGAAGGATATATAATCAGATTATTTGCAGCTATGGATCATTACATGATTACAATAAAGCAATAGTTCCTAACTCTTTCTAGTGGGGGTTGTAAAACCTCTGAAAATTAGGGACTCCCTTCCCAGAAAAAATAATCGCATTATGTACAATATATTTCTTACAGTGGTTTTTGACTCCCTGTGAATCATTTTCATTTACTTCATGTTAAAATCCCTGCCACAGTCTCATAAATTGTGGGAATGTAAATCGAAACTATCTTTGTGGAATCAAATTAGTAGTATTTATCTAATTATCATGTATATCCTTCTTTTCTAGGTAGAGATAGCAGACTGGACATTTGAATCATTTTGCCTTCTATTCCAATATCATTAAAGCAACTAGAAAGGGATTGAAAATATCACAAATCCTTAAGAAGAATAGGAAGAGTGGCAAAAACAAAGGAAAGTTATCTGGCAAGCAGGTGAATTAGTAACAAACTCAGGAGCTATAAGAGAACCAAATTCCAAGGGAATGATGGGTCACGCCAAGAATTCTCAGTGAGTCAGGCATTGGGGCACATGCCTTTCATCCCAGCGCTCCACTGCTTTGCGTGCAAGGCCAGCCTGAGACTACATAGCGAATTCCAGGTCAGCCTGGGCTAGGGTGAGCCCTACCTTGAACCGTCCCCGTAAACAAAACAAAACAAAAGCAAACAAACAGAAAGAGAATTCTCAAGGTTTAGGACTTGGCCAGCACTTATGAACATCAAGAACTGAGTGAAGGAAAAAGTACAGAAAGTTCATTAGAAGTTGTTTACAAAACGTCTAATCTTTAAGTCCCATTCTCTTCTCCATGAATCCCACCACAGAGGCAGGGAGAGGGTGAAGGGCTCCCTAAGTAGTGGCAGAGCACTGGCTGCAGCCGAGGGCCCGGGGCCTTCCCTGAACCGCGACTCACAGACCGTGTGCGTACTGATCTCAGTGCGGCAGCTCCTGTGCCTTCCATTCATTAGCCTGCATGTTGGTGGCTTAGCTTTCTATCTTGAGAAGAGTTTTTAATTTTTTTAAACGTTTTATTTATTTATTCAAGAGATAGGGAGAAAGAAAGAGGGAGAAGGAGAGGGAGGAAGGGAGGGAAGGAGGGAGGGAAGAAGGGAAAAGAGAGAGAGGCAGGCATACCAGGGCCTCCAGCCATTGCAAACACACTCCAGATGTATGTACCACTTTGTGCATTTGGCTTACATGGGTACTGTGGAATTGAACCTGGGTCCTTAGGTTTCCCAAGCAATCACCTTTAACACTAAGCAATCTCTCTTCATCCTTTGAGAAGAGTTTTGCTTGGCAGTCTGTCCTATTTAAGATGAAATTCCTAAAAATATTAATCTCAGATGTTCCCATAAACATTTCGTCATGCTCTCTCTCAATAGAAAGCTATTGGAGGACTTGATTCGGGGGGGGGGGGGGAGAATGAATGAAGAAAGAAAGAAGATTGCCTGGCACACAATACTTAGGGTGGACGATAGAGAGATGATGAGTATTCCTGAGATTGTATCCAGGGTTCTGCTGTGGAAATCACAGAGTGGACAAGCAGTCCATGTTGAAAAAGAAAAAGTGACCCTTTCAATGAGTATAAAACTGATGAAATGCTTTATGTGTTAAAACATCTTGAGAGTAGATTTAGGTAAATATCTAGGTGTGTGGTGTTGATGAGTCATAGCGTATAGAAATCAAACCACATAAAACAAAAGATAAGCTCTAATTCCAGGGAACACAAAGAGTTATTCAAGAAAGGAATTTTAGCCATATGTGCTTCAGCCATGAGTAGAGTTTGCATAGCCAATGATGTGGATTCTTGGTGTTGATTTTGATCAAAATTCTGAAATGTGGATATGTATTGTGGTGGGCAAAAGATAAAGTTCTTTTTGTTCCGTCGAGAATAAACAAAACAGAAAAATGAAAATATCTCAAGTTATTACTTAGGAGGTAATATAGGTAAATTCTTGAACCAGATTTAATATCCTTTGGAAAGAGTGTTGAACATTTGTACCCTTGCCATGGTCCTTAGTGGATACAGTGTCTCATCTTTAATTATGAAATAGGCTGCCTGGCTGGCTTTGGGCTCTGGGATTTCACTCGATTGTATCTTGGGTGGGGGCTGTCAACTTGCTTGCGCTATGGGCTTGTCCGCCTGTACTGCTTCCATTGCCACAAGAAGGCACACTTGCGGCCCGTTCAGTCCACACACTGCAGAGCACACATGCATGGTCAGAGCTCCTACAGCCCAACATGTTGGGTCATGGTCACCCTGACCACCTCACAGCTGTTTGAGGAATATGTTTATTGTAACATGTCACAAGTTGTCTGCATTATTCATTACTGAGCAAAAGCTGACTGTTACACATAGAAATACCAGACGAGACAGTTACAAGCCAGGCTAAGAGAACCTAAACTGTAATTGAAACGTTGCTGGAGACTTCAGTGTTCATAGGAGAAGTAACTTAAGGGAGACCCAGGCATATCATGGCAGGAATCCTGCACCCTTGTCTTTTACCTCCAAATGCTTCACTAGTTTCTCAGATTGACTACTCTATAAAAATCCTATTGTGCTTTTTATGAGAGAGGGGAAATGTAGCCATTGTTGTAGAACATTCTGTTCTTGTTAAGTACTGTGCTCAAGAGAAAACATTTTACTAGAAATTATTTTCCTATAAGAGCCTAACTAACATCGATATAATAATTAATCTTATTGAGAAGGATCTAGGAGATGAGTAAAGAGAACTTCTTGGTGTGTTAATTATGACAGAGGAGATTAAATCTTGAGGGTTCTGACTTAATGAAAGTTTTTTTTTTTTTTTAATTAGAAACTTTATATGGACACATCATGTGTTGGTACTATCATTTCCCTCTTCCCTGTGATGCCTGATATTCACCATGGGATTGTGTGTTACGACTTGTGAGAGCAGCAGTCTAATGAAAAGTTTTATTCATTCCTGAATTCAAAATTGAATAGACTGTTGGGAGGTGGTCGACGGGCTGACGGTTGGGCCTTGTTGGAGGAAGTAGGCTACAGGGAGTATGGCCTGAGGGACTCTTGACCTGCTGTGACTTTCCTGTTTGTTACTGCTCAGTTCTGCTTCCTGTCCACCAGTATGTGAACTGCTCCACCAAACCCTCCCATCATGATTGCCTGAAACCTCCCATTAAGCTATTCTCTCAGGTATTTGGTCACAGCAATGAAAAATTATGACTAATTCAATTGAGAAGAGAAATATCCTAGTTAGGCCCACTGCAGCCTTCATACAATGCAGAGGGCAGGAACTTAGCGGCGATGGTGAAGTTCGAAGTACTTAGGCTCAGGCCCACTTAAAGTTCATGAAAGCAGGGCTGGAGAAGATGGCTTAGTGGTTAAGGTGTTTGCCTGCAAAGCGAAAGGACCCTGGTTTGATTCCCCAGGGCCCATGTAAGCCAGATGCACAGGGAGGGACATGCATCTGGAGTTTGTTTGCAGTGGCGGGAGGCCCTAGCATGCCCATTCTCTCTCTCAAATAAATAAATAAATAAAATATATTTTAAGAAAAAGTTCATGAAAGCATAGAATGCTTGGTCTCCCTCCACATCACCACCATGTGTCTTACTTTTCCCTAGAAACCCTGTGCAGCTATTAGAGAAGCATAATTACGCATGAGGGATGGAACCATCCATTCTCAACACGCTCTAATCCTGAGTGGGATGTGGTGGAGATGCTGGAGTTGTCACAGTGAGTCAGGCAAACATCCACAGTTACCATGCACAGGGCTCGAATTCCTAGGGTAGATAGTGAAAAGGACGGATAGGTGATGTAAGCAGAAAGGGTGGCCTTTACTGACAGTGTTCTTGAGGCTTTATAACTTTTGTTTTTTTTTTTTTTGTCAGTGGATTTAACCTTATTGTACAGAATGAAGAGTCACAATTTTAAGTAGGTTTTTTTTTTTTTTTTTTTTAACTGTGCTCAACAACATCATTGAGGGATTGCAAGCAACTGAGTTTAGCAAAGCCACCAGTTTGGGGAGATTAGAAAAGACAAAAATTCCCTACGAATTTCCGGAATGTGTAAAGTGTGCGATGCCCAACCATAGCTTTCCTTGTCACCATCCCTGGAAGAGTCTGCTTCATTCCCGGCCACCAGAGCAGTCTTCTGAAATGTACTCATCATTTTATCATTTTAGTATTTTTAAAAAGTGATTCAGGGTTGGAGGCCTGGGAGGGAAATTAGTTCTCCATAAGATACATATATATAAAAATATCCACAGGCTGATGACCCACAACTTCAGGATCTTGTCCAAGGTTTTGATTGCATTGCTTAGTGATGGCCTCAGGTTTAGCATGTATTTAGTGCTGATCTTCCAATGACATTGTACCACTTCATTAGTACCCAGTGTCTCTGGAAAAGAACTTGCAAATGTGTGCAAATTTCTATGACTGTAGCCCAGGGACTCTGTTTTCTCTCAGGGCCTCACTCTACTCACTCTTCAGTAATTTACTCAGGTTATTCCGTCTTTCTCCATTGTGTCTTCACAGGTGTCTTCCGTATGTATTTTCCCTTGGGTGACCTTTAACTTCATCCTTTCTTCCTGAGGAAGGAATGAGTTTTCTTCAGTTAATCATTATCAGCCCATGACCACAGCTTTGAATGGTTGAAGAAAAATAGTTGTCCTTAGGTAGTTCATTTATTTTTTTCTTTATTCAGATGAGTGATTCATACATTTGTTTTTCCTTATATCCATGACTTCACAGTACCTGACACTACCTACATAAAACCAGCATAATAGGAGGAAAAGGTGATGACATCCAAATAAAAGAGAGACTGATTGAGAGAGGGGAGGGGTATAATGGAGAGTGGAGTTTCAAAGGGGAAAGTGGGGAGAGGGAGGGAATTACCGTGGGTCATTGCCTATAATTATGGAACTTGACAATAAAAAGTAAAATAATTATAATAAAAAGAACTACAAAAGAAATAAAGAATTCATTAACGTTCCCAAGAAATAATAATTCAATTTTCTTTCTGAGTGTACATTTTAAATCTCACCTTTAAAGACAGGCTTTCTTATAAAATACTTCAGTTCCCACAAATGTTCTAATTTTAGTCTGTGTAATGTTGAACTTAGAATAGTCTGTAAGAATTCCCAGCCTCTGTTCCCTGTATTTATTTCCTGTAAATCTACATGCGTTTGTTTTCCATTGATTCAGTGTGACTGGTGGGAGCCCAGCACACAGCATGTTTCATATCACCAGTAACAGGAAGGAACTCTCTCTTCCCCTGAGCATCTCTCGGTATACATGTCATGAGTGCCTCCGAGCTGTCTAAAGATATGTGTATTATCTTGCTAGTGTGATGAAGCGGGGGAAAATTAAGGTGGTCGCCAGCTATCAGTGGGATTTAATCATGTGACCTGTGTTCCCTGTGTATACATTTCACTCACATGCTACTAGATCATTCTTTGCAGGTGCTAAAACTACAAAAGAGAGGTCTACCAAAATTTATCTCAACTTATTTGAGTATAATTATTGATAATATTGTAGTAAAATTTCATATGAAATGTTGCATAGCACATAAAAATAGATCTTAAGTTGTTATTGTTTGGGTAAAATAGACTTTTGTTGTATATTTGGCTACATTTGTTCATTGCTTTCATAAACCACTACATTTGGGACTTTTAACCTCCAGCAGAATAAGACATCTTTAGGAAAGGATGCTTAATACTACATCCGTTCTTGTCTTCATGCTGTTTTCCTCTAGGGCTATTCTTCTAAAGATGCAGATCAAGCAAACGCCTTGATGCTCTGTACCATTGCATGATACCCTTTGTTTACATAGTACTCAGGGGCTGGACCGATGGCTCTGCAGTTAAGGCACATGCCTGTGAAGCCTAAGGACCCAGGTTTGATTATCCAGGTCCCAGGTAGGCCAGATTCACATGGTGGCACATGCATCTGAGGTTCGTTTGCAGTGGCTAGAGGCCCTGGCTTTATCCATTCTCACTCACTCACTCACTCACTCACTCACTCTGTCTTAAATAAATACATAAAATAAATCTTAACAAACTATATATTAAGTAATATCCCCCTCCTCCAATTTTATCTAATCTTTAAAAAATTTGTTTATTTTTATTTATTGATTTGAGTGTGACAGACCAAGAAAGAGGCAGATAGAGAGAGAATGGACACATCAGGGCCTCTAGCCTCTGCAAATGAACTCAAGATGTGTGTGTCATCTTGTGCATCTATCTAGCTTACATGGGTCCTGGGGAATCAAGCCTCAAACCAGGTTCCTTAGGCTTCACAGGCAAGCGCTTAACCACTAAGCCATCTCTCCAGCCCTATTATCTAATCTTTAAGATAGAGCCTAGTGACCATTGCCTCTGATGACCTCACAGAAAATCAGGTAATTTTTCACACTTAACTACACATAGATGTACTTCTCTTGTTTCAAGTTTCATGAGGACAAGGTGCATGGCATTTACCTTTACATAGGTGGTTCATAATGTATAGCGTAAGGTCAGCAGCTGACTTATATTTTTGTTTGGTTATTTTCTTAGTTTTGCATAAAAATCTTAATTTTATTTTACTGGATTTTCTTTTCTGTCTTTTTTTTATGAGACAGACAGAGAGAAAGAGAGAGAGAGAGAGAGAGAGAGAGAGAGAGAGAGAGAGAGAGAGAGAGAGATAGAGAGGTGCACACCAGGGTCTTAGCCACTGCATAAGAACTCCAGATGCATGTACTACCTTGTGCACATGCGCCACCTGTGTGCATGCATCATCTTGTGCATCTGGCTCTTGTGGATTCTGGGGAGTTAAAGCTAGGTCCTTAGGCTTTGCAGGCAAGTTCCTTAACTGTTAAGCCATCTCTCCAGCACTTTTACTGGACTTTGAAAGAGTGAACTATTTCCACTTTTAGAAAGAAAAGGTAAACATTTTAAATGGTATATCAATCTTTTAAATATTACAACGAATAAGAGAACTGTGACATGAATATCTGGGGATGAATATAAGATAGATTTGTGTTTTATAGATGTATATGTTCATTGAATGTGTATTATGATTTGGTAATTCTGCAGCCTACCTTCAGGCATTTTATAAATGGATTTGGAAGGGTAATTTATGAGCAAAAGAAATAAAATGCTGTGTTTAGTGGACACCTGAAACTATTGAGAAAGCCAAAAACTCTTAATTATGACTTTCCTATTTCCTTTTTGCTTTGTTTTGCTTTTGGGGCACAGGGAGGAGGATTCTATAATATAATTGGTATGTGTTTAACTGGTTTGAAAATTCTCTAACCTGTTCCTTTTATATTTGAAACTATTTGTGAGATAAAAGACTTTACTTTTTTAGTTGTACTGAAGTTTGTTAATTCTTCCTGTGTCTGTTTTGTTTTTCTTTCTTTATCCACCAGTGTAGTGACTATGACTTGGAATTTGGAACTGAATGTTTACAGTTGGCCCTAAAATATGGTCACACTAAAGCCAAGCTTGTAGAAGGATCCCCTGACCTCTGGAAGGTAAGAGAGAGGGTGCTTGGATATGTTTATTCTGATGTCTGTACACATGTGCTCTGTATGGGATTACATTTTAAAATTACTCAAAAGACTTTAAAAGAACCTTCTAGGTTTTTAGAACCATCAGAATATAATAACATTTCTGTTTTTTGATGTCAAGAAAATTTACTTTGGGTTCATTTAGACAAATTCTGGTATAACCTTTTTCTAAGAAAGTTTGCTTTCTTCACCTTTCTTTTCCTTGCCTGTTATTCACTCAGTTGGGTTGATGCTTTAGCTCTGCCACCTACCATGGTAACATTTGCCTCAGGCCTGGAATGGTAGTGCCAGTTTAACTGGCTTGAAAATATGCCTACCACAGTTCTACCCACTCATGCCCAGCATGAGGAATGGGTACCCTTTCTTCTGGCCAGGCCCAACTCTTCCAGGAGCCTGTGCATCCCCCTGGAGGAAGGGCTTGTTTGTGTGTTTGTGGGTACCAGGCACTGGCAGCAGAGGCTGAGGCAGGGCCTCCCCAGCATGTCCATCCTTTGCTTCCTGAGACACAGATATAGCACATTCCAATGTGGAGCTGTAGCACAAGCTCTTAATGCTGACATGGGTAGGACTGCTTTACAAAATCCATCTCTGGTTTTGGGAAATCGTGTGAAATATCCTTCAAATTCTGGTGAATATAGGTTCATTCTTGCTCTGCAAATATCAATTCCAAAATCATATTCTGTCATTGATTTGTGATTTTCTACAGTATTGTGATGGGCTTTCCTATATGCTAAGATAGTCTTGGACCCATTTAAAGGACTGAATTCTAAAACTGCAGAAATAGGGCTGGAGAGATGACTTAGCGGTTAAGCGCTTGCCTGTGAAGCCTAAGGACCCCGGTTCGAGGCTCGGTTCTCCAGGTCCCACGTTAGCCAGATGCACAAGGGGGCGCACGCGTCTGGAGTTTGTTTGCAGAGGCTGGAAGCCCTGGCGCGCCCATTCTCTCTCTCCCTCTATCTGTCTTTCTCTCTATGTCCGTCGCTCTCAAATAAATAAATAAAAAATTTAAAAAACAAACAAACAAACAAACAAAAAAACTCCAGAAATAGTCACATGCTTGGATTGGATAGTTTCCTAAAAGAGAAAAATGCAGTATTATTACTCATTTAAGGACATGTAAATGCCATCAGCCCAGCAGGTAAATACATACATACATACATGAATGTCTTATGACTTTTTTTCTGAGACAAGAAACAGGGAATGGGCATGCCAGGGCCTCCAGCCACTGCAAAAAACAAACAAACAAACAAAAAACACACACCAGAAGCATGTGCCACTTTTGTGCTTCTGGCTTTATTCGGGTACTGGGGAATCAAACCCAGGTCATTAGGCTTTGCAGGGAGGTGCCTTAACTGCTATGCCATCTCTCCAATCCCATGGGCTTTTTTTTTTTTTTTTTTTTTTTATTAATCTCACTTCATGAGCACGTCTAGCACTCCGTAGGGTTGTGTTTGATCTCTTGCCTCTGGAGTAGATCAGGGAAAGAGTAAAAAATTATTCCAATCATCTTTGGAGTTTAATCTTGTGTTACAAAGAAAATTTTGGTCACTATTGTACATCTTAGATAATACTAGTAAAACTAGGTCGCTTGCATGGAAGTGTACTGTTAGTATGTGTTGCAGTCAGGTTCGTGTTGCTGGTAGAAATCGCCTAACCAAGAGCAGCTGTGAGAAAAAAAGAGGTTTATTTTGGCTTACAGTCTCGAGGGGAAGCTTCACAATGACAGGAGCAAACGATGGCATGAGCAGGGGGTGGGCATCACCCCCTGGCCCACATAAGGTGGATAACAGGAACAGGAGAGTGTGCCAAACACTAGCATGGCGAAACTGGCTAAAACACCCACAATCCCACCCCCAACAATATATTCCCTCCAGGAGGCATTAATTCCCAAGTATCTATCAGCTGGGAACCTAGCATTCAGAACACTTAAGTTTATGGGGAACACCTGAATCAAACCACCATATTACGCCCATGGCCCCCATAATCTGATAACCGTACATGATTTAAAATGCAATGCATTCATCCAACTTTAAAAGTCCCCATAGTTTTGATCAATTCCAATGCTGTTCATGCATCTCCATAATCCAAGGTCTTTTAACTGAGCCATAATACCCCAAAATGACCTCAAACAAACCCATAATGGCACAGAATAAACATTCACATTAGAAAAGATGACATTGGGCATAGCAAAGAAATATTGAACCAATACAAGCTTTTAAAACAATCAGGGCAAACATCAAACTCTGTAGCTTCAAGTCCAACAACTCTAGCCAGAGACAAAATCTCCAAGTCCCATTAATTCTAAACAGCAACAAGTCTCTGGAATTCCACTTCCACCCTTCCAGCTGGGCTACTCACAGCCCTGGAAAACTTCCTTGGCTGGCAGCTGTCCTTGGCAGCCATCTGGTGGTCCTGCATCTCCACTGGGTCTCCACTGCAACCCAGGGTTCATCCTCATGGCCCCATGGGGTCTCCTTGCAGGCATCCAGCAAACCCGCTTCACACTGCCCATGGCCATTTCCAAAACACAAGACTGTGTTGCAAACTCAATGACCCTCTCCGGCATTTCTTATACTCCACAATACCAGGTAGGGTGCCAATTTATTAATCCAGGGGGGAGTAAAGCAGACTTTGAAGAAAAGGACACTCCCTGAGCACTAAGGCCCCTCCAAAAGAGTCGACATTCTTCCTGTTGTCCCAGTGTGGGTCAGCTGGTCCAATCTCAAAGGTTGTACTTTCTCAATTGCAACTGAATGTGCAGCCATTCACCCAAACATTTTTCTCTCTGTCCCATATCCCTCTGCTCACACCAGTTCATGTTATCAGCAAGTAGGGCTAGTGTGACTTCTTCCTTATCAATTTTTATTCCTTTAATTTGTTTCTCTTTTCTCATTGCTCGAGCTAAAACTTTAAGTACTGTGTTGAAAAGGAATGGTGAGAATGGGTACCTCTGTCTTTTTCCAAACTTTTGTAGGCACATTTCAACTTTTTCCTCATTTGGTGTGATCTGTACCTTAGGTGCATTATAAATAGCCTTTGTTAAGTTGATATATGTTCCCTCCATCCCTAGTCTCTACAGCGTTTGTTTATTTATTTATTTATTTGAGAGTGACAGAGAGAGAGAAAGAGGCAGAGAGAGAGAGAGAGAGAGAGAGAGAGAGAGAGAGAGAGAGAGGAGAGTGGGCTTGCCAGGGCTTCTAGCCACTGCAAACAAGCTCCAGACACATGCGCCCCCTTGTGCATCTGGCTAATGTGGGTACTGGGTAATCGAGCTCCGAAATGGGGTCCTTAGGCTTCACAGGCAAGCGCTTAACTGCTAAGCCATCTCTCCAGCCCTCTAGAGCATTTTAATTTTGAAGAGGTTTTGCATTCTGTTAAAGGTCGCTTCTGCATTTGTTGAAATAACCAGGTAATTTTTATTTTAAGTTTATTTATGTGGTGAATTATATTTGTTGATTTCTGTATGTTGAACCATCCCTGCATCTTTGGGATGAAACCTTGATTGAAGAGGGTGATACTTTTGATGTGTTCTTGAATTCGGTTTGTAAGCATTGTATTGAGAAGTTTTGCTTCAAAATTCATTCCATATATAGGTCTATAATTACTTTTGTTGGGGCTCTGTCTGGTTTAGTTACTATAGTAATGCTGGCTTTATTGGAGCATTCCCTGTTTTGCAACTGTGTGAAATAATTTGAGAAGTGATCTTAGCTCTTGACTGAGGGTTTATGGTAGAGCCAATCCATGAATCCACTTGGGCCTGGACTTTTATTTGTTGGGAGATTTTAAAATACTGTTTCAATTTTGTTAGAAGTCACAAGTTTGTTTCACAAGTTTGTCTGTTTTTTGTTTAGTTTTGGAAGGTGCTATGAATCAAATTCATGTATTCCATCCAGGTTCTCCAATTTAGTGAAATACAGATTTTTGAAATATGCCTTGATGGTTCTTCCAATTTCATTTGTATTAGTGGTAACATCTTAGTTTTCACTTCTAATTTTGTTGATTTGAGTCTCCTTTTTTCTTTTGATCAATTTGTCCAGTGGTTTATCAATCTTGTTTATTATTTTTTGAAGGATCAGCTCTTCATTTTATCAATTTTTTAAATTGTTTTATTTTCAGTTAGTTGATTTATGCTTTATTTTTTTATTTTTATTTTTAAAATTTTTTATTTATTTATTTGAGAGTGACAGACACAGAGAGAAAGACAGATAGAGGGAGAGAGAGAGAATGGGCGCGCCAGGGCTTCCAGCCTCTGCAAACGAACTCCAGACACGTGCGCCCCCTTGTGCATCTGGCTAACGTGGGACCTGGGGAACCGAGCCTCAAACCGGGGTCCTTAGGCTTCACAGGCAAGCGCTTAACTGCTAAGCCATCTCTCCAGCCCTGATTTATGCTTTATTATTGATAATTTCTTTCTAAGTGCTGCTTCAGGGCTTTGCCTGTTCTTGCCTTTCCAGCACCTTCAAATGGATATTTAAGTTATTTATTTCAGATCTCTGTTTTTGTAATATAAGTATGTAGTATTATAAACTTCCTTAGGACTACCTTCATTGTATTTTGCTATTTGGTATGTTGTGTCTTCATTATCATTCAGTTTGATACATTTATGGTTTTCCTTTCTAAGATTCAACAATCCATTCATGGTTTAACTGTGAGTTATTTAGTTGCTAGGAGTTGGTGTATTTTCTGCTGTTACTATTGTTTTTGATTTCTGGTTGTAATGCACTGTGATCAGATCCAATGCAAGGAATTATGTCAGTTTTTCTGAATTTGTGGAGACATACTTTATGCCCTAATATATGGTCTATTTTGGAGAAACTTCTATGAACTGCTAAGAAGAATGTTTATTTAGTAGAATTAGGGTTGAATGTTCTGTCAATGTCTGTTAAGTCTATTTGATTTATGGCAGTGTTTAGCTCCATTGTTTCTGTTTATTTTCTGCTTGTAGGATCTGTCTGTCTCCTATTATTATGGTATGGGGATGTGTATCTGTTTTATTGTCTAGTACATTTGCTTTATAAAATTAAGTGCCCCTGTGTTTAGTGAGTATGTTTATAACTGTAATTTCCCCTGGTTGTAGTGTTCCCTTAATGAATGTGAGGTAGCTTTCTTTATCTCGCTTGATTGCTTTTGGTTTAATGTCTATTTTGTCAGAAACCAGCATATCCACTCCAGCTTGTTTCTTGTTTCCATTCACTTGGAATATATTTTTCCATTTCTTTTTTACCCTAAGATGTTGTTTAATTGTTGTCAGGGTGGGGGCGGGTTCTTGTAGACAGCAAATGGATGGATCCAACTTTCTGATCCAGCCTGTTAACCTGTCTTTTTATTGGAGAATTGAGGCCATTAGCATTCAGAGTTAATAATTGTGAGGTTTGTTAATCCTTGTCAAGTTGAAGGTTCTGTAGAATGTGGTACTTTCTTGTCATTTACATTTTCTAATGTCCATTCTAGTTTTTATTGTTTCTTTTTCTCTCCTCATGTGCACATTGTCTCCTCTTCTGAGTGTGGAGTGCTCAATGCAGTGTTCTCTGTGGTGCTCATACAGCTGGTTTATAATGTAAAATGTTTTCCTTTCACTTTCTACTTATTATGAGGGATAATTTTTTAAGTACAGTGGTTTGGGTTGGCAGCCATTGGTAAATTAGCTTTTGAAATACAATTTCCCAAGCTTTCTGGCTTTCAGAGTTTCCATTGAAAAAATTGAGGTAGTTCTGATGGGCTTGCCTATGTATGTAATGAGCGGCTTTTCTTGTCTAGCTTTTAGTACTCTCTCCTTGTTTTCTGTGCTTAGTGTTTTGATCATCATGTGATGTGGGGTGTCACTTCACTGGTCTGGTCTATTTTGTGTTCTGTATACCTCCCATATGTGGATTAGTCTCTTTTCTGTAAGGCTGAGAGAATTTTCTTTAATAGTTTTGTCACATACATTCCCATGTCCTTGGTCCTTATTTCTTCCCCTTCCTGTGTATCTATGGTTTGAATATTTGGCCTTTTATAAGTGTCCCAAAGTTCCCTCATGAGCTGTTTGGATATTTTTTTTTTTTTTTTTTTGAGCTTGATGCTTTTACAGTCCCAATCTAATTCTTCTGTCTTGTCCACAAGTTCCAAAATTCTATCTTGTATGTGGTCTGTTCTCTTGGTGAGGCTTTTTTGGGCGGCTCTTAAAAGGGTTATTGCCTTTTTGTTTTCTGTTATGTTTTATTCTTGCTTAAATTCCATTTTCATTTCTTGATTTGAACTATTTATTGCTATTTATTTATTTATTTGGTGCTTATACCTGCACTTGGATATGTCCTTGGTCCATTGTTCCACGAGTTCGTTTAGTTGTTGATTCTTCTCAAATTCCTTTAGCCTTCTGTTGATCTTTTTATCTTTAGTTTCATTAAGTGGTCTCTGGACTACCATCTCCTGATTCTATTTGGTTTCCTTCAGCCATTGATTGACTTCCTGTTGATTATCTTCCATTTCATTCATCTATCCTTTGAATTCATTTTGTTGTCTTTCTTCCAATTCATTGAACCAACCTTTATTTCTTGTTGCTGAGTTTTTTTTTTTTTTTTCTTTCTTTTAGCCATTCTTAGTGTTCCTGTTTGATTGCAGTTTGACCAGTTTCTTCTTATTTTCATTGTTTGTTCATGGTCTCATTAAGATCATTTAAAATGCTGTTGAGATTTCATTTTGGGCTTCTGTGTCTTGTGTTTCTTGTAAGCTTTCATTGTAGGCTTCCATTGTGGTACTAGGAATTCTTGGTGGGGAACCCTTTGCATTGGGGTCTATCCATATCAAGATCAGTTGTGTCCCTGAGGAAATAGCAATAGCAGCTTTTGCATACCCTGTATTGGGTGGCCTGATCTCCATTGATCTAGGTTGGTGTGGGATTGAAGTCTACCCACTAGGTTGGGGTGGGTGTTCTTAAGCCTGAGCAGGATGTACTTAGTGTGTGTGCCACCTCCCAGAAAATGCGGGTGAGACCTTGGGAGGCCTGGCTTCCCTGGTGCCCAATCTGGATAGTTTTGTTCCTGGTTTATTTGCTGTGTGGCTTTTTAGAGTGAGATCAGTTCCAAGCTTCTTCTGGGGGTGGTAAACAGTTGTCCTCTGCTTCAAACTTTCTTGAGATAATTTCTTTTCAGGTGGGAGCTTCTAAGGTAGGTGGTGTGCAAAGTAGAGTCCAGGTTGGTTGGCTTCTCACTGTTGACCTTCACTTGGTCTGTGCCCTCCTAGGCAGCTGCCCCAGAGTGGCATCCAGCCCTGGCAATGCAACCCTCCTGCTCAGCACCTACCCATGATGGTAGTAGGCCCTGCATGCAGCTGAGATTTAGCTGGTCTGTTCCCTTCTGGATAGCAGCCCTGAAATGGAGTCCTGCTCTGGCATGTAACTCCTGTGCTCTGCCAGACTCACGATGGCACACAGCCTTTCTTGCAGCTGATCTGTCTCTTCCCAAGCAGCAGCCTCTAGTATGGAGGAATGGAGTCTAGTCCTAGCATATAACTCCCACTTGGCTTAATTCACAATGGCCCATGGCCCTGCTTATAGCAGTCCTTCAACTGGTCCGTCTCCTCCCAAGCAGCAGCCCTGGGAATATCCGTCTCCTTTTGTATCTTTCGTGTTTTGAGTATGTTCTTAACTATGTGGCCCTGCTTCATACAAATCCTTGTGTGATTTGCTACTAAGTTTTAAAATTTAATTTAAGTAAATTATAACAGATTATAATATTTTATCTGCTTGTCCCAGGTCCTGTTACCCCAGGGGCCCTCCTCAGAGGGGTTATGGGATTCACTGTGGGGTCATGAAGGCCTCGGTCAGCCCCTAAGGAGTAGCAGGGGACTGTGCCTCATGGTATTCCCACTCACTCTGTGGCTTTTACAGTCTCTCTGTCCCCTTTTATGCAATGTTCCCCAAACCATGGCAGGCTTGTTGGCAGTCTGGTTTAGTGTTCAGTTCTCTGTAGCCTCTGGATTTCTGCTTTGATAGGTTTTGAGGTTTTGATTGATCACCTTATCTGTCACCATTACCCTGGAACTGGTTGTCAGGCCAGCTGTAAGAGCAGTATTCATGTCACCACCTACACTACATTTTCTCCTAGGCCCTGGCATATGTGGTAAAGGTGGCATGTCTGTGGTAGGCAGTCAGCTCTCTTCTTATTAATAGATCTTGGTTCTCCTCCTTTTTTTTTGCCTTCTGTAAAATAAAGCAGATTCTCCAAATGTAAACGAGGCTACTAAGCTTCTAATTTTGTGATGTATTTTATGGGCATAGAGAGAATTTTTAATTGCTCTACACACAGCGAAGCATGTATACTTTTGAATTAGTGGAATCTATACAACAGAATCAATTACTCTGACTTCATACTAATACCAAAGCTGTCTTTAAACAAAAGTGTATCAAGCTGGGCATGATGACTCACATCTGTAAGTACAGCACTTGAAAGGCTACGGCTGGGGGATTGCCATAGGTTCAAGGTCAGCCTGAGCTACAGCATGAAGCTATGCCTTAGAAAACAAAACCAGAAATAAAACAAAAAAACACTGGTTGGTGAATCATCTTAGTTTTGCTGTGCTGCTAAAACTGGTATAGGCCTAGACAGTCCTGCGTACCTGGGATGTATCTCTGATGTCTATGTGAACACAGCCATAAGGTATTTTACACTCACCAAAAGGGCAAGGCATGAGAGGAGGGAGCTAGGAAGCAGCCTGCATTTCCTGCTATCAAGTCTGGAAGCGTATGGCCAAGTATTTCAGGGTGAGTAGAATTTCTGATGGGGTACCTGATTTTCTAGGAAGGGGTTCTTATTTTAAATGTGACATGCATACATGTTTTGGTAAAACTAAGTGTAAAGCAGAAAATTCCATAGCTATATGGCCTGCCTGTGCTAGCTCTTCTAGAGTGTAAGGAAAACATTGTGTGTTCATTTTTTTTTCCCACTTCTCCACCCAGATTGAACACCCTTCTTCACAAAGGCCTAGGTGTACCCTTCTCCCCAGGAGTGACCCACCAGAGAAAAGTGCTGCTTTGGCCCCAGGAATCATGAGTAGGGATTAGCTCTCCTGCTGAACCCAGAATAGCTGTATCTTGGCAGGCCTTGGTAACCATTTTATTTTGATGAGATTTCATCTAGTCCACAAAAGAACAGTTGTACCCTGTTTTTGCTCAATACACTTTTAAATACTAGTTAGGAGATTTACTGTACTCTACTGTCTTAATTGAACAGACTTTTTATTTCTCCATGTCAAAAAACATCTTCAAGGCATGAGATTTGCAACCAATTATTAGAGAAATTTAACAACTACATTCCATTGTCTGAAAAAGCATCTTCAAAAGGAGATTTGAAGTGCTGGTGTCATCACAGTGCTATTGGGATGAATGACTTGAAGATGCCTTTTGATGGAGACCATACTTTCGTGATCCTAGTGTTCTGGCTCTTTATTTGAAAACAAGCAAAATAGTTTCACTATTTAGTTTTTGACCTCAATAATGCAATGTGGTAATGTTTAGTTTATAGAGCTTTTTATGCTGCTATCCAATCTAGAAAATGGGGTATTTTCTAGATGTACATACTATGCATGCACATACTTTTGATAAATATTCTGAGCCTTTCAAACACATGTTTTTGAAGTTAACATCTTCATTGTCCTGTGAAGTTATTGCTGGGAACTTTGAGTGAAGTCTTAGGGGTGATAGTGGCCAACTAGAGTTCGTTGGTTGAAGGATCTTTTCTGTTTTGTGCTTTATCCAAAAAGACCAGCAATAAGGAAGTGTGGTGGTTCCAGGATGAACACACATAGTGGGTGAGAGTCCTGGCCTGGGACTGAGCAGACAGTTGTGTCTGTCTCTTCTATTTGTTTCTTGGATAAACAGGTGACTCAGACGAATGAATGCACAGCCAAGCAAAGCGGAGGGAAATTGAACTGAGTGGCGGCTGTGGGCTGGCAGGACCTTGCCTGCGCTGTTCTGATCTGCCTGTGCCACTCTTCATGTGGCTTTAGTGAGCACAGTCAGAAAACCTGTCAGGCGAACAATGAACGTTCTATAGACCATCACTACAAGACTTTAAGAAGTAATTATTTTTCCACAACAGAGGATTGTGTAAGGTCAAAGGAAAAATACAGATCATGCTACTAAAGATAATCAACTTCAAAATGGATTGCTAGGGTGCTTTTCTTAAATTAAAACCAATGAAAGGACAACCCATGTTACTGTAACAGTTGAAGTGAGTAATGCATCAATTCAGCATTACAACATTTTCCAGTAATATTCCTTTTTGAAGTACAATAGTTGTTTTGTTTATGAAATTTCTTTTTCTTTCTTTTTTTTTTTTTTCTTTTACAGCATCTGGCTATGTAGCTTGTAGCTCAGGTTGGCCTCCAATGACCATTAGCCTAATCTGCCCTTGAATTTATTCTCTTCCTGCCTGTGTCTAAGTGCTGGGATTACAGGTCAACACCACTATGCCTAGATTTAAAGCTATCCTTAAAATGATAATTTGAAAGTTTGTCAGAAATGTTTTCTTTAACTTATTTTCACTAAACCACTATTTTTATGAACTGTAGTTGAAGTACTCAAAATTTTATGTAGGAGACTTTTTTCCATATAAAAACATCTTAGTCTCTATGTAGGTGTTATCTGTGGTTTGTAGGATTTAGGATGAACAAGATAGAAATGTAAATTTAAGAGACTTTTAAAAAATTATTTATTTATTTGAGAGAGGGTGAGAGTGGGAAAATGAGCATGGCAGGGCCTTCAGCCACTACAAATGAACTCCAGATACATGCACCACCTTTGTGCATCTGGCCTGTGTGGGTCCTGGGGAACCAAACCGCGGTCCTTTGTCTTTGCAAGCAAATGTCTTTAACCACTAAGCCATTTTCTCCAGTCCAGACTTTTTTTTTTTTTAATATAGTTTGTGAACCTCAAAGAAGAGAAAACCTTTTGTAAGATTCCAATGTAAAAGTTGTCTTAAAAGTCAATATTTGAGAATAATTTCCATAAGCTTAAAAATCCATAATTAAGCCGGGCATGGTGGCGCACGCCTTTAATCCCAGCACTTGGGAGGCAGAGGTAGGAGGATTGCCATGAGTTCGAGGCCACCCTGAGAAGACAGGGTTAATTCCAGGTCAGCCTGGACCAGAGTGAGACCCTACCTTGAAAAACCAAAAGAAAAAACAACAACAACAACAACAACAACAACAAATCCATAATTAGGATTTATTTGCGAGTTTGTCTGGAGGTTCTGGCAGGAGAGCTACTCGTGTGCCCTCGGCCGTAGACTGCTCCTCCTCCGATTGGGGAAGGCCATCCTCTGCGGCAGCGTGTGCAGCTTCCAGAGGGACGCACCTGGAACGGTGAAGGAGAAAGGGGACACCGCCTAGCCAGTGAGATTAGCCGAATCAACTCTGGGGATCAGTGGGGTAACAGCTGTCACAGCGAGATCACCCTCACTTCCCTCACTTAAAAGTTTGTTTTATAAGCCAAATTTAGAATTCCTCAAAGCAGGAAAGTGAATAAAAAATGTGACTTAGCATTCTCTCCTTAATTTTCATTGCAAGCATAACATATACAGTAGACAACTGCTATACAATTATTTTCTATTAGAATTGCACATATTAGTTCTGAATTAAGATGTAAAGGAAAATGAACATAAATCCAGTTTTACTCTATTTCACACAAAAAGTTGACTACAGTATATTATTGACTATAATATAGTTTAAGGATTTTTGCTCCTTCTTTTCATTGCTATATTTCCATCTCTTAGAGTGGGGCTCAGGGCATGTTTTTAAATATTTTTTGTTTATTTTTATTTATTTATTTGAGAGTGACAGACAGAGAGAAAGAGGCAGAGAGAGAAAGAGAGAGAGAGAATGGGTGTGCCAGGACTTCCAGCCACTGCAAATGAACTTCAGACTTGTGGGCCCTTGTGCATCTGGCTAACGTGGGTCCTGGGGAGTCGAACCTTGAACTGAGGTCCTTAGGCTTCACAGGCAAGCGCTTAACCACTAAGCCATATCTCCAGCCCGCTCAGGGCATTTTTGATAAACACATGACTGAATCAGATCAATGCACTTGACAAATGCAGAGTGTGCCAGTGAGTGTCTTTTTTCAACTGTTTTCTAGAAAAGAGTTGTGAGAGACAGGAATTTCAGTAGCATGTGCTTATGTTAGAGGTAATAGAGTGATGCCACATTGGATTTTAAGAGATTGGTTGAATATGCAGATTCCTAGCTGTCTTAATCAGCTGGCTGCTACTTCAGTTCTGAAGAGTAAGTTACCTTCCCATTTACCTGATAAGGAAGCCCAGAGGGGAATCTGTTGAGTTTCTAAGGTGCCTTGGGGGTACTTGCAGTAAACAAGATATGGATATAGCTATGCTTTCATCTGACCTAGAAGAAGAAAGCAGATTTATAGGCATGATATTTAGACCATCAACATCTGGGTATTGTGAGAATGACCTTCCAAGGCCTTATTTTATATATTATTTAGTATAGTTTCATTGACCATGACACCTTTCACTTCTGTCACATAGGAGGCTAATGCTGCAGAGTATTCATGTGCTCTCTGGATGGGCTCTGGGGAGTTTCTGCCACCAAACAGACACTGTATCGTGGAGCAGAAGACAATTGTGAGGAGGACTTGCAAAAATATTTTTATTTATTTATTTGAGTGAGAGAGGCAGAGAGAGAATGGGCACATCAGGACTTCTAGCCACTGTAAACAAACTCTAGACACAAGCTCCACCTTGTGCATATGGCTTTACGTGGGTACTGGGGAATCAAACCTGGGTCCATTGGCTTTGAAGCCAATTGCCTTAATAGCTGGAGCCATCTCTACAGCCCCAAAGATGTTTGTTTTTAAGGGAATGTCCTTATTGTTGTTAGGCGCAGGGTGGTACCTTACAGGCTATTTCTATTGGAGCCATTTTTGAGAAAAAATCAGTTTTATTTCAAACTTTAAGTTTATTTGCCAAGGGCAAGACAGACAGTGGTGGGAGGGGAGGGTAAAGGAGGAAGGAGGCAGTGGACGTGATTTTAGAGACTTGCTGCTGCAAACAAACTCCAGGTGAATCTGACTTTGTATGGCTACTGTGGAATCAAATATAGGCCGGCAGGCTTTGCAGGCAAGTAAGTGCCTTTTAATTGATGAACCATTCTTAATAAGAATCGTGCAACATGGGCTGAAGAGATGGCTTAGTGATTAAGCGCTTGCCTGTGAAGCCTAAGGACCCCGGTTTGAGGCTCGATTCCCCAGGTCCCATGTTAGCCAGATGCACAAGGGGACACATGTGTCTGGAGTTCGTTTGCAGTGGCTGTAGGCCCTGGCACTCCCATTCTCCTCTCTTTCTTTCTCTGTCACTTTCAAATAAATAAATAAACATTAAAAAAATAAAAACAATCTTGCAACACGAATCTTATTTAGTTCCTAAAGACATACCCACATCAGGAGGCAGTCCCTTGCAATATAAACTAATCCCTGAGAACTTTAACTAAGATTGACACGCGGTGATTTTTGTCATAAGCGCCTCTCTCACTTCCTCCTCACGTCTCTCCTCCTTTCTTCTCTCCTTCCTTTTCAATATTAAACTTTACATTGAACAGTTAATAGTTTAATTTGAACACTCACACATTTTCTTTGGCTATAAATCTTCAACTAATCAGATTTCAGTCACTGTTGCAATATACTATCTTATTTTATTTGAAGATTTAAAAATCAAATCAATAGTTGGTAGCAATTTAGCATGATTTAATGTGAATTGTCTTATGTTATTTTCATTTAGAAATTGTCAGTGTTATATGTTTACACCTTCTTCAAAGTGAAGAATTTTCTTGAGGGCATTGTTTTATTGCTTTACATTCCTTCCTGCTCTGTGAAGTCTAATGAGGTTTCTCTGTCCTTTAGGTGACCTACAAACACGATCTGTATGCTGCGGAATCGATTATTAAGGGTATGTTTGGCCTTGTGACTGTGAGTTCCTGTGTTTCAGAAAATGAGAGCCCGCTAAGAATTTCTCATGACAGTTTAAATCTCAGAAGGACAAATGCCTGTAGGCTATTGAAGTCTGGTTTTTTAAAAAATAATTAAATTTTATTTTGTTTCCTGCTTGTGAAATACCACTTAATATGTCATATTGGTTTTAGCTTTTATAAAAGAATGATTCTAGCCTCCAAATGGCAGTATGGGGCACTAGTACTATCAAAAAGGAAACTGGTATTTTTATTTTATTTATTTATTTATTCATTTTTTATTAGATATGGACGTATTTTGTATGTAAACATCACATGTTGGTACCATACTTTCGCTCCTCCCTGCCCCTTTTCTGAAGAGGCCTTCCTTATTGGGATTTTTTTTTTGTTTTATCAAGGTAGAGTCTCACTCTAGCTCAGGCTGACCTATGTATGACCACTATGTAGTCTCAGGGTGGCCTCAAACTCATGGTGATCCTCCTACCTCTGCCTCCTAAGTGCTGGTTTTAAGGGAGTACACCACTACGGGCCCGCTTGGAAACTGGTGTTTTTATAAAATTTAAAGATACCTCATGCTTATTGCTTAGAAGACTGTCCCTACCCTGTTACACTGTGACATCATTGTGTTGGGTAGCATTATTCATAGGGAGAACATTGTTTTCACCGATTTGAAAAAATTAGACTGGCTATTTTCTTTTCATATTCCTTTACTATTTTATTTATTTATTTATTTTTGGTTTTTCAAGGTAGGGTCTCACTCTAGCCCAGGCTGACCTGAAATTCACTATGTAATCTCAGGGTAGCCTCGAACTCATGGCAATCCTACCTCTGCCTCCTGAGTGCTGGAATTAAAGGCGCATGCTACCTCGCCTGGCTTCCTTTACTATTTTGACAATGATGGAACTATGGCTTTGTAACCTGAGATATCCTATACGACAGTTCCCTTTTCTCACTATCCTCCTAAGATCCCTCCTATCCTGTTCCATAGTCTGGTTGATAACTATGAAACACTTAATACTATGTGAGGAATGGAATCCACACACAGAAGGAACATTTTTTGTGTGTGATTTTTCCAGCTCTGCCATGCCAGCAGGGGCTCTTAACCCCAGCACCACCCTGCCAACCCGGGTCAGACAGTGCTTACATTTTAGGCTGGTTTTGTGCTTTGTCTTTCAGCATGCCTGGCCACCATCACCAGGTGCCAGAGACATGTTCCCTTCCCTTCCATCCTTGTTGTGGTAACTGGAGATGCCTCTTGAGGTTGTCAAATGTACCCAAGGTGGTATAATTGGCCATAATTGACAACTCCTGTTTTAAATATGTGGCCTTAGCAAGATCAGAGGTGTTCACTTCACTTCTGAAACAAGTGTGGTGTTTACAGTAAGCTGGTAGGCTTTCAAATCAAAATTTACATGATACAGAACTGTGTGTTCAAGCTTTGAGCGGTGAACTTCTTATTGATGGAGACACAAATCCTAACCTGAATTCTACATGCATCACTTCATTTCAATGTTTTAGGAAAATTTATTTGACAATCAATTGGTCTCACATGTGAAAACTGGTTATTTCTCTGATCATGACACTGTTTGCAGTTCTTTGTGTTTGAAGAATATATTGTTTCAAACCATTATATAATTTGTGTTTCTGCACATATAAACAGATCATCTAGAACCATAAATCAAAGTGTTGGCATGTATTTATATATCAGCCAGGCAAATGTAAATATTACTCTGGAAGAAGTTGGCTAAGACCTACTACATACTTTCTGTTCTGTTCTCAACACAAAGAAAAGAGAAAACTCAGTTTGGTTTTGCTGTGATGCCATGTCTGTGTTATGCTAGGTAAATGGTGGTGGTTTGTGAGTTGTAGTAAATGCTTCCATGGAGGAGTCTCCAAATTCCTGCATCTGCCCATACAATCAGTGCTGGCTTACCACGTAAAAACTTACATCTGAAGTGATTGGTTTCTTTATTAGGTAACTAACTCTCATATAACAAACATTTTTGAAGTGTTAATATTTTTTAACAGATTTATTTTTATTTATTTATTAGATCCAGAGATAGGGAGAAAGAAAGAAAGAGTGAGAATGGGCATGCCAGGGCCTTTAGCCATTGCAAACGAACTCCCACCATGTGCATCTGGCTTATGCGGGACCTGGAGAATCGAATCTGGATCCTTTGGCTTCACAGGCATGCGCCTTAACTGCTAAGCTATCTCTCCAGCCCTGAAGTGTTCTATATTATTTTCAGAGAACAGTTGCTTGTCTGACTATAAGCATTTGAATTGAGTTCCACAATTCCTTAAATTTCCTTATCCTTTAAGATTGGTATGTCCGCCCTTGTGTACTGATGTTGTTGGTGCACTCGGGACCACAGCTCTGGGACCTTCCTACTCAGACTACACCCAGATAAGCAATCTTTCCCACACTCCTAGAGTAGAATATCTTGGCCTACCTTTTTAATCAGAATCTTTTTTTTCTTTTGAGGCAGGGTCTCACTCTAGCCCAGACCTGGAACTCACCAGTCCGGCCTCAAACTCACAGCAATCCTCCTACCTCTGCTTCCCAAGCACTGGGATAAAAGGCATGCACCACCATGCCTTTAATCTGTTTTGATAAGAATTATAGATAATTACTTTGTAAATCAAATTCCAAGGACATTTATTTTTTAGCTTGTCCCTTATAGCCATTTGTTTAAAGTGATATTTATTGTACTTCAGCTTGAAGTCTTGCTGTGGTCTGTCAGTTCCTTGCCTTCGTGACTTATTCTACAAACTAATATTGATAACTGAAAGATCACTGGGGGCAGGTAAAAAAAAAAACTCTTGGTTTTGAAAAGTTAAATTCTAAGATGTCTGTCTAAGTTATATTTCTATATGCTTAACATTTCCTAGTATATTATTCATGGTTATGCAGAGATAAAAGCCAACAGGCTCTCCATAGATATAAATATACAGGAAAGAGATTCATTATGATGGGCCTGGGTCACACAATCACAGAGGCCAAGTCCCATTGCCTATAGCAGTGAAGTGTGGGCCAGAGACGTAGCTCTACTCTGCTGCCTGCAGCAGCCTGAGAGATGGCTTAGCAGGTAAGGCGCATGCCTGTGAAGCCAAAGGATCCAGATTCGATTCTCCAGGTCCCGCATAAGCCAGATGCACATGGTGGGAGTTCGTTTGCAATGGCTAAAGGCCCTGGCATGCCCATTCTTACTCTCTTTCTTTCTCCCTCCCTCTGGGTCTAATAAATAAATAAAAATAAATCTGTAAAAAAATAGAACACTTCAAAAATGTTTATTATGTGAGAGTTAGTTACCTAATAAAGAAACCAATCACTTGGTGAAGCTAGGACTGTAGGCTTTGCTCCAGGAAAGAATTTTAGGACAAGTCAATATGATTAAATTTATTGAGATTATTATTGTTTTTGACACCACATTTCACTTTGGTGATCTATGACACACTGTAGCCCAGGTTGGTCTTAAACTCATAGTCATCCTCCTACCTCAGCATCTGAGGGCTCAGGTAAGGGTCTGACACACTGTGGATGTTGTATTTGCACCTGCCTTTATAACAGCCATGCATATGATATTGGTGGGTTCTGTCGTTATACCTGCAGTGGGTTGATAAGGAATCCACATGAGATCATTGAATTAAAGCTGATCCAGCAACAGGTTGCAGGGGAAGTTAAGAAGTTTTCACTTACAAACAAAAGCAATTTTGAGACATTTCTAGCAAATGTCTGAGAAGAGCAAAGCCCATACACTCAGGCCTCTGGCACAGTTTGGGGCTGTTTTATCATATATTTGAGACTATTTCCATAGAAAAGGAGCAGCATCACATTTATGTCAGTAGCCTTCATAGAGTATGTCATTAATTGTGGTAGAATTCTCGATACTTGGCTGGTAAAAAAAAAAATCTTCAAACGAACTGGAGTTCCCATGCTCCTTACTTCTCCATGTCTTTTATCCTGCCTCACCATGACCTGCCATCTGTAGGATGAAGGCCTCACAAAGCCTGTGGTAGTTTCTTTCCAAACCTAAAGGCTTTGAGAATTTGGGGAGCCAAGATTCTTGGGGCTGAAACTGAAACTGAGAATAGGAGGCAGTTATTCCACCTTCACAGGAGGCAGGATTCTCTCCGTCTGTCTGTTCTTTTCAGGCCCACAGTGGGTTGTATGATGGCCACCCACATTAATGTTGCTCATCATTTTTCAGTCTACACATCCAAATACCACTCTCTGTACCTGATAACAATTTAACCAGCTATTTGGGCATAACTCCCCTTGGTCACATCAGTACTTAAAATTGACTACTACACCTTTCTCTTCGAGATGATTGCACCCAGGGCCTCACACATACTATGGAGCTACGTTCACAGCCCCATTTCTACTTTTTATTTTGAAATAGGGCGGGTCTGCATCATCAGCTGGTCTGGTGGACAGTGATATGTAATCAAAGAACTGAAGATCTTGCTAATTAAAAAAAAACTTTATTTATTTATTTATTTATTTATTTGAGAGAGTGAGAGAGAAAGAGGCAGAGAGAGGGAGAGAATGGGCGCACCAGGGCCCCCAGCCAATGCAAATGAACTTCAGACCTGTGTGCCCCCTTGTGCATCTGGCTTATGTGGGTCCTGGGGAATTGAACCAAGGTCCTTTCTTTGGCTTTGCAGGCAAACACCTTAATCACTAAGCCATCTCTCCAGCCTGATCTTGCTAAATTTTCTAAGCATACGGTATATTGCCTAGAAATATGAAAAATCAATAATATGAAAAAATTTTAAATATTTAATTTATTTGAGAGTGAGGGAGATAAAGAGATAGAGAGAGATTATGGGTGTACCAGAGCCTCTTTCTACTGTAAACCAATTCCAGATGCATACCCCACCTAGTGCATCTGTCTTTACGTGGGTACTTTACATGGGTGAGCCTTCTCTCTAGCCCTTAGTATGGAAATGCTGGTGTTAGGAAAAGCATTTTCCTTTCATTAGTATTTGATGTAGGTTTGCTATCTCTAAACCTGTGGCAGTCACCAGACCCGATTTTTATCATTTGTTAATTTTTAGTTTTATTTTTCAGGACTGACATGAATTTCTGTTTATGGTGAACTATGGTTGTGCAGAAAGTGCTGCTCAAATTTGTCTTTCAAAAAGTCTCTGTTACAGTGTCGCTAATCGCAAATTTACTGTTATAACTACATAAAATAACTATTCCTTCTTCCTAATGTAGGATATTAGATTTGGTCTTTGCTATTTAATGTTTTGCTCTTTAAAGGTTTTACTCTTTGTGAAAATTGGAACGATTTTTTTTTTCCAGAGTAGTGTGATTAATTAGTATAACAAGACACTAGGCTGTCTGATAAGTTTGTAAACATCCACTTAACAAAGAGGTATTGTACTGCTAAACCCCTTCCACAAACTGTTCCAGCCCACCCAAGCCTGCTCTACATGCTCAGACAAACCCAAACTATATTAAAGTGGTAACAGATGCCAGTGGTAACGTATTCTATCTAGATTTACATAAGCCATACAAACAGTCCCAAACCACCCTTGATTTAATAAGCTGACCATATCTTGGCAAAAGGGTCAGTATTCTAAAATTTTCTAAGAAAACACAAAACCCTATGGAATGCTTAAAAAATGTATTTATTTTCTACCACTGCCCTTTAACAACCTTCTGATATTTAATGTTGTGGCTAAGAAGTGTCATAAAAATTCATTTGATTCTTTCTTGCTTATAATTATACAAACTTGAGTATGTGTGTATGTTATAAAATGGCCTATGGTGCCTCTTTCATATGGCACTTCATGGAAATAGGAAAATGAAAGTTAAAATTGAAAATCATTTTAGTTTCAACTGGCTTTTGTTAAATCTAGTTAATGTTCATATAAAAATTCATGTCTTTTCCACAGTTGATGTGTAATATTTTCCATTTGTAAAGCATTTGTTTTATTTTAAAGGGAATTAATTGACTTTGATTTCTCTGACATGTATCTTTTACTAGCACAGAAATTTATATTTTATTTGGAAAATACATCCCCTTTTTTTCAGAAAACACACTTTTTTTTTTTTTTTTTTCCAAGGTAGGGTCTCACACTAGCCCAGGCTGATCTGGAATTCACTATGGAGTCTCAGGGTGGCCTCGAACTCACGGCAATCGTCTCCTACCTTTGCTCAATGCTGGATTAAAGGCATGTGCCACCATGCCTGGCAAGACACACTTTTTTGAATATCTATCTTATAGGTATGTTTCTCTCAATAAATATTTGAGAACAGTAAATCAGTATACAGCCTGATGACCCATTTTTTTTTTTTTTTTTGGTGCTGCCCTCACATTATTAAAAAAAAATTACCATCAGGGAAAATAACTGAAATTCTTTGCACAAATACCTTGAAAAAGCTTAAAAGATGCTTTTAAGTTGGCTCTTACTGTAAGGAATAAGACAAGATCACATGCAAATAAATGTGGCTCAGTATTATTGAGCCTCAAGGCTAATTGGGTTGGATTGTGCCTTATACACATGGAAAACTAGAGGCTTAATTTCTTAAGGATTTTTTAGCATTTTTACTTAGAATTGTGAATTTAAGTACAAAATAATTTGGAAACTTTTCAATCAAGTTGAAAAGATGAGAAAGGTTAAATCAGGTTCCCACATGTGTAAGTGGACACGTTCCGCATCTTTGGTATGTTCTCATCAGGTTTTTCTTGTTAAATACTCGGTGGTGGCGCCACGTATATTAACCATGTTTTTTGGGACAATGTGAAGTGACTGCTTAGATTTACTCAGAAACCTTACTTTTTGATGTTTCTGTCTTCTGACTGATACTTAATTTTCTAAAATTTCCTCATTAATACCAAAACTTCTTTGTGCATAATACTTTTGTTCTTTGCTCTCTTGCAAACAGTACTGATTGTATCTCATGTGAGTATGCAAGACATTTGCGTCAAAGTTTAATTAAGAATAGGAGGGCTGCAGCATAATTGAAAAGGAGCTTGGTTTCCTTGAAATTTTATTGTTAGAAATGTTAAAAATCGGAAAGTTAAATATTTGGGTCAAGATTAGAGGAAGGAAAGTTTGCTTGTTTGTTGAATCTTACAATTTTCTTAATTCGTCATCGGCAAAATGTTAAATCAAGCATAGGCAAATAAATCTGTCATTTTCAAAAATTTGCAGGTCACAGTGAGTAATTAAGCAATTAGGCAAGTAAGAATTGATAACAGAGAAAAGGCAGCCATTCATACTGCACTCTGATGTAGGTAGTAGAAAACAACCCAACCCCCACCTGACATGTATATTCAAAGTGATATCACATTTGGTAAGCACTATAATGCCTCATTACCTTAGGAAACAGTGTTTCTTTCAAGCTTACACTTTCAGCTGGGAAAGTGTAATTTGCCTAGAAAGGCAAAATGTTCTATACCATTTACTTGAAAAAGAGTAAAATGTGCATGCTGCTCCCACAAAAGCAAGCGTGTAGACAAGATGTCACATGCCTGCTCCTTCCATTCAGTTCTAAGGTAGGAGATTACATTTTGCATTCTGTGACTCATTTTAAAATACAGTTAAGATTGCATTGATATAAAACATCTTTTTAAAAACTTGCCTACATATGATTGCCCTCCAGTTGAAACATGCACTTAGCCGCACAGTGTTCTCCGAAGACGAAGCTGACCTCTCCCTGTACTGGATTCTGTTCGCTTGCACACGTGTGTGTGTGTGTGTGTGTGTGTGTGTGTGTGTGTATTTACTGACTGTCTTTCTCTTTGCTTGCTGCCTGCCTCTCACTTCTCATACACAGTAAGGGCATTGCTGCCTCCTCTGTAGTGATGATCAGAGATACTTCAAGCACCTTTGTATGTGAAACCGAGACAGGGATCGAAAGGAGATGAGGTCTGACTATGTCTCTCGGGCTGACCTTTGACCTTGTGATGCTCTCATGCGTGCTGGGGTCACAGGCAATGTGTCACGCATGCCCTCCCCCTCCCTCCCCCGCTTGTGATTCTGTGTACTGCCGCTGTCAGTCTTTGAGAGAAAAAATAGGCACTAATATTGGCTTCTGATTCAAGGAACTCAACAGGAGAATGGAAAGTATTCTTCACTTAAATAGATTACAGTCTGGAAATAAATGTATGTTTGGATTTAATCCAGTACTTATTTACCCAAGAACTCTAACTTTAATGTCAGTACAGTGGACAATGGTGGCAGTAGCTGAACATGTCATATATGCTGCCTAGATGAGTAATGATGCACATTTGAATTTTTATGTTTTGTTTATGGAACTGACCTAACATTTTGGTTTGTTTGCCTGAAGAAAATATGCTTTAAAAGTTGGGTATGTCATAAGCTATCAGATTTATATACCACAGCTTCTTTTGCTTATGAAGGATTTCAGTTAGAATAACATTGGAATTGGGCAGGAGAGGTGACCTTGGTTAGACTCCCCAGGACCCATATAAGCCAGATGCACAAGGTGGCACATGCATCTGGAGTTCATTTTCAGTGTCTGGAGGCTTTGGTGTGCCCATTCTCTCTCTCTCTCTCTATCTATCTCTATTTTCCTCTTTCCCTCTCTCTCTCAAATAAATAAAATTAAAAAGACATAAAATTCAAAAAAGTGGCTTTAAAAAGAATAACATTGGAATTAAACCTTCATGAAATGACAGTATGCATAACTACCTGTTGCCAAACCATGTTAAACCTAACAAAGGATGCTGATGTTTTAGATCACAATAAGCATGAGTCCAGAATATTAAAAACTTTGGAGGAATTCTGTGTACTTTCAATTTGTTTGAAACTTGAGAGAATTTCAAAGGACTCTGACTGATGGATCTACCATATATTCAAAACTTTGACATTCAGGATATCAGACTAGGTATCCTTTAACACATCATTCTTCAAGCTTTTTTTTTGTTACCATCAATTTCTTCATGAGCTAGGAAATTGCAGAAAACAAATATCATCTTGATATTCTTGAAAGAGTCTCTGTCTTCCGCCACATGGTGCTAACCTTACCCAGCTATTATGCTGAAGTCCTTGGACAAAAGAGCAGAATCCACTCTCCTAGTTTACCCCAGTCTGCACTTTAAGCGCTGTCAGTTGTTCTTGGTGTTTGGGAGTACTGTCTTTTGTGGTTCGCAGAGGAGAAAGGAACCAGAAATAACTTCTTTGTGTGGTGATCTGTATCCCAAAGGACATGATTTAGGGCATTATTAGATAGGAGTTTTAACTGGTAGCTGACTGATGTGATTAGGCAAATGAGATGTTGTATTTGTGAAGTGTAGATGCTCTTTTGGTACAAGGTGACTAATGTGCTGAATTGTGAGCCACAGTGTTACATTCTATGATCACAAAGTCACGTAATGGGTACTGTATTTCTACAGTGTTTTGCTTACTATAAGCTTTGATTTCCTCTTACAAATTTTTTAAAAAAAAATTTTATTTATTTATTTGAGAGCGACAGACACAGAGAGAAAGACAGATAGAGGGAGAGAGAGAGAATGGGCACGCCAGGGCTTCCAGCCTCTGCAAACGAACTCCAGACACGTGCGCCCCCTTGTGCATCTGGCTAATGTGGGACCTGGGGAACCGAGCCTCGAACCGGGGTCCTTAGGCTTCACAGGCAAGCGCTTAACTACTAAGCCATCTCTCCAGCCCTCCTCTTACAAATTTTATGTGCCAATAAACAACGCAATGGGGCTACAGTGTAGCCTCATTTTTATTTAGAGGTTTAGTATTATGTTTAGTTAATGAATTGTTATGCAGAGTCTGCTTTTTTGATTTGTTCATATGTAAAACCTGTAAGTTGTTTCTAGGTAAGATGGAGCCAGACTCTTAATTGCTCCTATCATGAAGTTGGGAAGAGTATGTATGTAGAGAATATGTAAAATAGCTACTTGAAGAATTAGTAGCAGATGGACTAATGGAGATTCCAATTTGCAGTATTTCTTTGCAGTGAACATTGTCATTTCCTGTGGCATCCTCACCTGGGCCCAGTGCAGTCTTGGAATTCAGTATTAGAGTAGACAGACTTGCAAAAGATGCCCGTGAGTCTTACCAGAGGCACAGAAAGGGGGGATGTGCCTTCTAATGTAAGAAAGAGAAAAATTGTATTTTCCCCTAATCTCTCATGATCACCTGCTTTTTTTTTTTTTTTTATTTTTTCCCTGTAAGTGATTCTGTCAGTGGCATTCTGGGAAAGAAGTGTTTCCCACTGTTCAGAGCCTGGGCATCCTAAGGAAAAAGCATTTCCCAAGGTTCAGAGTTGCTGTGGATGTAAAAGGAGAGGTGAGCACTGTTGGTGTTTTTCTGTGCCGTGGCCAGAATAGTCCCCACAAATGTGGGGCGGCGGTGATGTAAGAATACTGATGAGTAATGGACTAGGGAAGTGGACGGAAGGGAGGACTGTGGTAAAATATAGCACAGAAAATTCACAACCCACCCACAGTTGTACCCTTGAGCTACACGTGAGTGGAGTTGAACTGAAATAACTACCATGGACTTTTATTTCTCAAAAATATATATATTTTTCTCTTGAGAGAGTAATAGAGCAAGAGGCAGATCAAGAGAGAATGGGTGCAACAGGACCTCTAGCCACTGCAAATGAACTCAAGATGAGTGAGCCACCTCGTACATCTAGGTTAAGTGGTTGCTGGGGAATCTAGTGGCAAGTGCTTTAACTGCTGAGCCATCTTTTCAGGCCTACCATGGAATTTAAGAATGGGGCTAAGTGATAAGCCAGGCGTTACTGCATAGCACGCATGGGAGAATGATCCAAATGGTACTGCAAAAGCGGTGAGAGATGGAACTACCGTGGAAACATGGCACAGGAAGTGCTTACATTTGGGGCCTGTGAGAAACTGGGCTGAGCCACACTGAAGCACTGCAATTGGAACAGGATCCAGAGTGTCACAGTAGACTGTGTCATACATGCAGAGTATAATTCAAAGTCCTTTCTTGTGCACAGAACCAGAACCAATCTGGTCACAACTGAAGAAGAGGGGCTTGGGAAATGGTTCAGTGGTTGAAGGACTTGCTTGCACAACCTACAAGCCTAAGTTTGATTGCCCAGTACCCATAAAACACCAGATGCATAAAGTGGTACATGTGTCTGGAGTTTATTTGCAGTAGCAGGAACCCGTGGGGTGCCCACACATATTCTCTCTCTGTTCCCCTTCTCTATAGATAAATAACAAATAATTAAATATTTGGAGAAGCACCATTATAGATAAACTTAGCTAAGTTGACATGCATGCTAAAATTATCTGGCATGTACTTTAAGGTGCTGATTAAGGGAGTACTATAGGAAGTAATATTCATGAAAGAAGGAACAATTTCAAAGGTATCAGAAATGCAAGGAATCAAATGATAATTTTAGAACAAAAAGTAATCCGAGGCTGGGGCGATTGCTCAGTGGTTAAGGCACTTGCCTGCAAAACCAAATGACCCTGGTTTGATTCCCCAGTGCCCACATAAAGCCAGACCCGCCACGTTGCACATGTGACTGGAGTTCATTTGCAGTGGGTGGGGGTCCTGTCATTACCATTTTCTCTGTGTGCTGTTTTTCTCTTTCTCTCTGCTTACAAATAGATATATAAAAATTGAAAATCAAAAAAAAATATATCCCAAAGGAAAAACTAGCTTTTTGGCTGATTTAGCTGACAAAATGGAGGCGCCCAAGTGGTGTGAAGTGAACTAGATCAGTCACTGTCTCAGCTTTAACAGTGGGATGCTGGGAGTTTGTGGATGAGAATGAAGAGTAATTTCCTCCCAACCGTGGGGCAGTACCAAATCAACTCAGTCCCAGAGGAGAAAGCCAGTGCAGTATAGAAGAAACTTTACTTGAACTGTGGGTGAAAACTCCCAGGTTTGGCAAAAGATACATCTCCAGAAACAAGCCCACAGTCAGAGCTTCATAACCACACTACTGAGAAAGGAAGACAAGCTAGAAGCTTTGGATGCGCCTGAAAAGAAGTGTTGAATAACTTAAATGGCATCAGTGATGCGAATGACTATGGATTTCATCAGGAACCATTAAAGTCACAGGAAAGTAGAATACAGTTTCTTTTTAAATTCAGAATTTTTAAAGGTTATACCCTCATATGCTATCTCCCCAACCCCAATTCCTCTGAGGGCCCTCATCAGTGGGATTCACTGTGGGGCCCTAAAGACCTCAGTCAGTATCTGTGTGCATGTGTGTGTGTGGGGGTGGGGTGGGGTGGGGGGGAGGTGGGGAACCATGCCTCAGGATATTTCTTCCCACCTGTGGCTCTTATAAGTCTTTCCTCCCCTTCTTCCTCGGGGTTTCCTGAGCTTTGGTGGGCATGTTAGTAGTCTTAGCATTGAGTTCTCTGTAGCTTCTGGATTTTTGCTTTGATGAATTTTGAGTGACTCTAGTATCTATCACCATCTCCCTGAAGCTGGTTGTCAGGCTAGCCATGGGAGCAGTATTCTTGTTGCTGCTTCCTCTACAATGTCTCCTGGGTCCCCATAGTGGAGGTGACACATCTCCTGATAGGTAGTCAGCTGTTTTTTTTGTCACCTGTAGTCTGTCCCTTCTTAGAACATGATTTTTAAAACAATTTTTTTGTTCATTTTTTTTTATTTGAGAGTGACAGAGAGAGAGAGAAAAAAAAAGAGGGAGGGAGGGAGAGAGAGAGAGAGAGAGAGAGAGAGAGAGAGAGACAGACAGGGAGAGAATGGACGTGCCAGGGCCTCCAGCCACTGCAAACGAACTCCAGACGCATGCGCCCCCTTGTGCATCTGGCTAACGTGGGTCCTGGGGAATCGAGCCTCGAACCAGGGTCCTTAGGCTTCTCAGGCAAGCACCTAACTGCTAAGCCATCTCTTCAGCCCCATGATTTTTAAAGTGCTAATGAAATGCTGTTAACAGGGCTGGAGTGAGTGATGGCATAGGAGTGAAGATGCTTACCTGTAAAGCCAAAGGACGCAGGTTCAATTCCTCATCACTCACATAAAGCCAGATGCACAAAGTGGCACATGTGTCTGGAGTTTGTTTTCAGTGGCTGGCAGTCCTTCTGGGCTCATTCTCTCTGTCTCCTCTCTGTCTCTGCTTACAAATAAATCAAATAAATGTCATTAACTCCAAACTCTGTATTCAGAAAAAAAATTCTTTAGAAATAAAGGGGTTAAGCTTTCTCAGATAAGAAAACTAAAACTTTATTGCCCTAGATGCAGTCTGAAAATGTCTAAAGAAAACCTTTCATAAAGATGGAAAAGCCAGGAGGAAACAGGAAACATTAGGAATTAAGTAAGAATAGCAGAATTATTACACAAATGGGTAAATAGATTCATGTAACTGTCATTAGTTTTAAAGACATTTTCATTTTCTTAATATCTATTTTTTGCATGTGTGTATAATGTGTGTGTGCGTGTGTGCATGCACATATGCATGTGTTGTGGGTCTGCTCCTCTGTGACAAGGATCACTTGGCTATGGTAGCTGGAAGGCAAAGTTGTGTATCTTCTCCATTATTCTTCACCCATTCAAAGATGACATTGTCTTTCTCCGTGTTTGTGTGTGTGTGTGTTATTAAGGTAAAAACTGTGTATGGACACATCATGTGTTAGCACCATCATTTCCCACCTCTCTGACCCAGTCCATTGAGGGCCCTCCTCGGTGGGATTTCTGGTATTCCCTCTGGTGTGGGTTATGAGATGTGGGAGCAGCAGTCAGTCACTATATAGGGGGCAGTGCCTCTGGATATTCCCATCTACTCTGTGGCTCTTACAATCTTTCTGCCGCCTCTTCCACTAAATTTCCTGAGCTGTGGTGGCTGTGTTTTAAGTCTGCCTCAGTGTTCTTCAGTCAGCAGATGCTGGGTTTCTGCTTTGGTGTATTTTGAGTATCCTTAGTGTCCATCTTCATTGCCCTGGAGCTGGTTTCAGGCTCTCCATTGAAGCAGCACTCTTGCTCATCTTGTTAGTTCCTCTGTGGCTTCACCTTGCTCCTGGCTGATGTGCCAGGGGTAGTTTATCTCCTTGGTTCTTGCTGCCTTCTAAAAAAGAAAAACAGACTCTCCAGTGGAGAATGAGGTCACCATTGGTTAAATGGGGTAAGCATTGTTAATCAACAGAGATTTTGATGAGCGTTACCTCTCTTTTGGCCAAAGGCTGGTGTGAGCTTCTCGTTGGGATCCATGATTTAGGTTTCCATAGGATTCTGACTCAGTTCTCATTTCCAGCTATGGGTTCCTTTACACTGAGCAGATCTCCCTGCCAATCAGCCAGCCATTGGCTACCCACCTAGGCTGAGTGCCACTGCATCACAGGTGTGTCCATCTCGTCAGGCTGGTTGCTTTTGTACAGCAGTTGTCCCCTGTTAGTGCACAAAGTTGTTGGCCATTTTCCCCAGCAATTCATGTAGAGCTCTCCAGAACTATAACAGCAAATCATCTGGGAACTGGCTTTCTTCCAGATTCCAGCCAGATCTCTCCCATCAGCAACATGTGGTGTCTTCCGCAGTAGGTTCTCACCTTTTGCCTCAGGTGAGTAATCAGGTGCTTTGGCTGAAGCCTGTCTTGTTTTGGGAACCTTGTAGCTCTCTCCAACCAACAGCTTTATGTGGATTATAACTTATTTCTGGTAACGTGGGCTACAAGGCTGCAGCTCTGCAGCTTTGTAACCAGACAAGCCTTGCATATTCCTGTTGAGGGTCGTATCTTTTAGACTGGTTTATGTGGTACCAGTTCATTTTGGATTCTGTTTTGTATGTATCTCCTTTCCCCTTTCATTCCCCCACACACTGGCACCACTGCCCCTACTATCTGTCCATCAAGTTGTATGTCAGCTATTCCTGCAACTCAAGCTGCTTCAGGTTAGGCACCACAGATGAGGAAGAACAGTGGTGGTGTTCGTCTTTCTGTGTGTGTGTGAGTTATCTTAGTCTGGTCTATTCCAAGTCTGTCTGTTTTCCTAAAGATTTCATTGTATCATTTTTTCCTTATTGCTGAGTAGAATTCCATTGTGTATATGTACCCCATCTTCATTAACCAGGCAAACCATGGGCATCTGGATTGATTCTAGGTTTTAGTTATTGTGAAGTGAGCAGGTATAAACGTGGTTGAGCAAATATCTCTGCAGTGAAGAATGGACCGTATAGGGTAGATGCCGAGTAGGGAATAGCTGGGTCAGTGGGTAGCTCTATTTTCATCTTTTTCCATAGTGGTTGTACAAGTTTGCATTCCCACCAACAATGAATGAGTGTCCCTCTTTCCCCACATACTTACCAACATTTGTTGTCATTTCTGGAGTAAGGTTGAATCTCATAGTTGTTTTAGTTTGCATATCCCTGATGGTTAAAGGATGCTGAACATTTTCTTAGGTGAGTATTAGTTATTTGTATTTCTCCCATATAGAATTCCCTATTCAGTTCTCTGCCTCATTTTTTTTGAGTGGGTTGTTTGATTATTTTTATTGCTTAGTTTATTGATTTCTTTATAGATTATAGATATTAGGCACCTGTCAGTGGTATAGCTTGTGAAGATTTTCTCCCATTCTCTGTGTAGTCTGTTGGCTGTCTTTGTGGTATGTTTGACTATATAAAAGCTTTTTAGCTTCAACCAGACATCCCACTGGTGTTAATTCCCAAATCTCCATCAGCTAAGAACCTAGCATTCAGAACACCTAAGTTTATGGGGGACACCTGAATAAAACCACCACACCCTACTATGATGGTATTGGAATTTATTTCTGGTTTGTTGTTGAATAGATTTTGCTTTGTAAACTGTGATGCACCAGTGTTTGGTGTGTATAGATTTATGATTGTGATATCCTTTTCATGGTTCATTCCCTTGGTGAGTAAAAAGTGTCCTTTGTCTGTTGATTTTTAGTTGGAAACCTGTTTTGTCAGATAATAGTACAGCCACGCCTACTTGTTTCTTATTTTCATTTGTTTTTAAAATCATTTTACATCCTTTCACCCTGAGGAGGTGTCTATCCTTAGTGGTTAGCTGGGTTTCCTGAAGACATCAGATAGAAGGCTCCATTTTTCTGATCCACTCTGTTAACTTGTGTCTGTTTGGGTGGGTTAAGACCATTAATATTTGAAAATTGTAACTGTGAGGTTTGATTTATTCTCTGCCATGCTGGACGGTTTATGTGATTTGTTGCTTTGAACTGTTTTATGACTGCTCCAATTTTGGTTATCATGTTTGTCCTTTTATCGGCTCTTGAGCTTGATGGCTCAAGTCCTCTGTGTGGAATATTTTCTCTGTAGGTTTGGCTTGGTTTTCATATAATCACAGAAGTAGCTTGTGTCATAGAAATTTTTCTTTTATCTTTTTTGTTTTTTTGAGGCAAACTCAACAGACTGGCATTTTTTTTTTTTTTTTATGTGTGTGTGAGAGTGTATGGGCATGATAGGGCCTCAACCACTGAAATTGGACTCCAGACACCACCTTGTACACATGTGCAACCTTGCGCATTTTCAGCACCTTGTGCATCTGGCTTAGGGACCTGGAGAGTGGAACATGGTTCCTTAGTCTTTGCAGGCAAGTGCCTTAACTGCTAAGCTGTCTCTCTGGCCTGAAAATTCTCTTTCCTCTAGCTATTATGAGAGACACTTTTGTTGGATGCATTAGTTGGGGTTGGAAGCCATAGTTTTTTAGGCTTTGAAGTACCCCATTCTAAGCCATTTTGGCTTCCATGGTTTCCACTGAAAAATCTGAGGTAATTCTGATGGAATTGCACTTGTATGTAATGTGTTGTTTCTCTCTAGCTGCTTTTAGCATTCTCTCGGCCTTTATTGTTTAGCGTTTTAACTGTGATGTGACTTGCAGAGATTTTTCTTTGGTTCCATCTGTTTGGTGTTCTGTCGGTTTCTTGTATCTGGATGGGCCTTTCCTTTGCAGGATTGAGAAGATTTTCTTCAGTAATTTTGTTGAATATGTTCTTTATGCCTCTGGATTTATTCCCCTTCTGGTATACCCATGATGTGGATGTTTAATTGGTTAGGATACAGTTCCCTTATATGCTGTTTACATGGTATTTTGAACTTGTGAAAGATTTTGAATTCCCAATCAATTTGTCCCATCTTATCTTCCAGATCAGAGGTTTGGTCCACCTCATGATTGACTCTGCTAGTGAGAGCTTCTAGACATGCTTTGAAAAGGTCTATTTGATTTTTGTTTTCTTTCTTTCTTTTTTTTTTTTTTTTTTAACATTGTGTCTATCTCTTTTCTTGAGGACCATATCAGGTTGAGGTTTGATTTGCTTTTCTTTTTCTTTCTCTTTTTTTCTGTTTTTTTTTTTTTTTTTTTTTTTTTTTGGTTTTTCGAGGTAGGATCTCACTCTGGACAAGGCTGACCTGGAATTAACTGTGTAGTCTCAGGGTGGCCTCTAACTCATGGCAATCCTCTTACCTCTGCCTCCTGAGTGCTGGGCTTAAAGGTGTGCTCCATCATACTTGCCTTAAGGTTTGATTTTCTTGATGCTTCCTATAATTCATTCTTGCATTTGATCTTGTTTTCATAAAGCTCAATCAGCTGGTTGTTGATATACTCTATTTGTCAACTCACATTCAATTCATTTATCTCTCTTTTTATGCCTGTCTGGTTTTTCTCAAGTTTAGCCTAGTGAAGAAGGCTATGTGAATTTCACTTACACAATTATTGGATTTTTGATGTTTTGTTTCCAGTTTGGGCTTTGCTTTGTCTCAGTCGCATTGCTCATTGTGCTTCCATATTGGGATTCAATTTCCCTTGTGTCTTGCATTGTTTCACTGCTGCTTCCATTGTAGGTCTAGGCAACGTCGGTGGAGATCTCTCTGTTGTCTTCCAGTGTGTGTGTGTGTGTGTGTGTGTGTGTGTGTGTGTGTGTTGCATTGGGTCTACCCATGTGGAGATAAAAGTCTCATTTTATTAAGGAGAAAGCAAGTACTTTTCCTTATAGGATCTTCAGTGAGTGTTCAGGTTTAGGTTTGAACTGGTTTGGAGTGGGATGGGGTTATAACCATAGGTGCACAGGTTTTGGAAGTTGTAAGTCCACTAGCAGCTGTGGGCTGGTGGTTGATATGAGAGCAGGTTTGTAGGTCTGCATCTGTACAGCTGGCAGTCACCTCTATTCCTGGCCTCTATTGGATATTGTTTTATATGTACTATAAGTTAAGTATATTCTATAGTTTCTACAGAAAACACTAAAAAATACAACCAAATCCAAAGCCTATATAAAGATAATTTAAATAAAATACTAAAAAAGGTTTAGACCAATAGACACAAAGGAGCAGAAGGGTGAAAACAGAATTCACTTAGATCCAGACATATTCCGACATATCCATTAAATATGTTTGCAGTACATTGAGTAATAGAAAACAGTTTTATAATATTGAAATATTACTATACTTCCATAAGATATGAAAAATGAAGATGGGAGATTACTAATGAGAAAATAGATACATGTACCTTGTAATCAAAAGATGATTTGTGGGCTGGAGAGATGGCTCAGAGGTTAAGGCACTTGCCTACAAAGCCTAAGGACTGGGGTCCTATTCCCTAGTACCCACGTAAAGCCAGATGTACAAGGTGGCACATGCATCTGGAGTCTGTTTAATGTCGCTACATGCCCTGGCATGCCCTCCCCCCACCACATGCAAAAAACCAAATAAAATATTTTTAAAAAGTTAAGAAAGCGGTTTTTAGTGATTATATTATCAACTAAGTGGAGATTGGAACACAGGCATGTGCCCGTGATGAAACAGTACATTTCATTCCAATAAAAGGTCCGCTATGTGTCTTAGGCCATTTGTGCTACTAAAGCAGGCTGTTACAGATTGAGTGTAGTTTGAAGGACGGCATTGTATTCCCCTCAGTTCTGGAAGCTGGGAAGAGGAAGGCACTAGTCCAGGTGTGCGCCAGCTGACTGTTCTCACGTGGTGTGGGGCAGGAGGGAAAGGGGATGAGCACCGTCACTTCATGAGCCAGGTTTAAAAGTCTACAGACTTCATACTCTGATGGGCCTACTTCTTCTTTTCTAGCTTGAACCTTTTCAACCTCATTCAACTTAGTGTTAGGCCGAGGCTGTAACACAGTTGATACAGTGTGTAGCATGCATGAGGCCCTGGACTTTAACTCCCAGCTCTGCAGAACGCTGGGCATGGTGTCTCACACCTGAAATCATGGCTTTCAGGAGTGGGAGGCGGAAGGATCAGAAGTTCAAGGTCATCCTTGGCTACGTAGGAAGTTTGAAATCAGTCTGTGCTAAAGATCCAATCTAACAAAACCAAAACCAAAAATAAACAACAACCAAGGAGGCAGTCCCAAATCTAGTGGCATGATATTTTTGTCCCTTGTTTTCTTTTAAGAGTTTTAGGTCTTTACATCTCTGTGGAGCTTATTGTTGTTTGTGGTGCACATGATGCTATTCCTTTGCATGATCCTACCAGGTTTCCCAGCACTACTGGTTGAAAAGGTGCTTTTTCACATTGAATAGCACTGGTACCCTTGTCCAAAATATCAGTTAACCCTGTGTTGGAAGGCTTATTCTGAGGTTCTCTATTACAAAGCATTAGTCTTTCAGGCAGTATTTACGGCAGCACCACACTGTTCTGAATGTTATGTTTAATTCTGTATTAACTTCTGAAGCCAGCAAGTTCAAGTCCTTAGCTTTAGTTCTTTTGCAAGATTGTTTTTTTTTTTTTTTTTTCAGGAGTCCTTTGAGATGCTTTAGGAAATTAGGATGAAATTTTCAATTTTATTTATTGTCAAATTAGTATACAAAGTGATGGCTTTCTTTATGGCATTTTCATATGCATGGTATTTTTCTACTTTTATAAACATCCTAGGAGGTTGTAGGGATTTCATCCAGTCTGTAGATAGCTTTGGTTAGTACTGATGTCTCCTTTATTTATTTATTTATTTTTAAATATTTTTTTAATTTATTTGAGAGCGATAGACACAGAGAGAAAGACAGATAGAGGAAGAGAGAGAGAATGAGCGTGCCAGGGCTTCCAGTCTCTCTGCAAACGAACTCCAGACGCATGCGCCCCCTTGTGCATCTGGCTAACGTGGGACCTGGGAAACCGAGCCTCGAACCGGGGTCCTTAGGCTTCACAGGCAAGTGCTTAACCGCTAAGCCATCTCTCCAGCCCTGATGTCTCCTTTATATTAAGGTTTCTTCCAACAGTGCTTTACAAGTTTCCTTATAAGTCTTTACATTTGTTTATAAGTCTTTTATTCATTTAGATACTATTGTAAATGCTTATTGTTAGTATAGAGAAATGCAAATTTTTGTGTAGATTTTGTATTCTACTACTCTGCTGTATCCATTATTCTCAGAGTTTTGGGGTGATAGAATTCTCAAGATCTTCTCAATATAGGGCCTGGGGAGGTGGCTTAGTGGTACAATGATTGACACACAAGTGTGAGGACCTGAGTTTAGATCCTCAGCACCAGAGTCAAGCTGGGCACTGGAGTGGGAGTATTTCATGCCAGCACACACCTGGTGAGAAGATCAGCAGATAAAGTAAAGACAGGAACATTTTCTGGAAACTCATGGGCACCAGCTAGCCTGATGACTTAGCACAGAAAAATGAGAGACCCTGCCTCAAGTAAGGTATAGGACAGACCAATGCCTGGAATATGTCCTCTGACTTTCACGTATGTGCCATGGTGTGTACACACACACACAGAGATTTTTTAATATATAGAATAATTTGTGAATGGAAATAATTTTACTTCTTAAATATTTGGATGACTTTTGTTTTGTTTTCCTTGCCCAGGTGTTCTGGCTTGGACTATGTCTAAGAGAGGTGGCTAAAGTGGACATCCTGTCTTATTTCTGATATTGGAGGAAAAGCATTCACTCCTCCACAAAATACAGGTGGAATATTTTCCATCTGAAATGCTTGGGATCAGATGACTTTCAGATTTTCTTTTTGTTTGTTTGTTTCTGTTTATAATTTGGAAATGTTTTGTGACTTTACCCACTGACTATCCCAACTCTGAAAATTGGAATGCCACTAAATCCTAAACCAACCATGTCAGTGGTCATATGGTTTTGTGCTGCAGTGAATTTTATACTTGAGATTTTTGGATTAGGGATGCTCAAAATGAATTACCAAACTGATTTCACCAGCTACATAACATGGCCATGTGAGATTTATCTTAGAATAACAAAAGGTTGATTGAACATATAAATACCAATCAATGTAATGAAGAATGAAGGGAAAAAAAGCTTATGTGAGCATTTCAGTGCATAAAAGTAGTTCATTTTCATGATAAAAACACAAATGAGGAAGAGAAGGAATGTATCTCAACATAATAAAAGCTACATTTGACAAAGCCTATTAAAGATTATTTTCAATTACTTTAAACTTAAAAAGGTTAATCACATATTTTCACTAGTAATTAATTAAAATTTATAGAATGTTCCAAAGAACTTAAGAAATGTAATCTTTAAAGCTATATATAATTGAAAGCGTCATTTCTCTTATTTCATGTTCTGCATTGTTTTTCTCTTAAGTCAAGCTATAAAAACTATCCCCACTGTTTTACTAAGGGATTATATCTCTTTAGGTATCTTTGTGAAATAGCAAGACTTTATTTTCTCTCATGATTTTATGTGAAAATTCTTTATGAATGGGTAGAAAAGATATGTGCAAAAGGACTAGTGTATAGCCAGATAATTATTTTTATGCTTTTCAAATTGCCTTGAGGCAAAACCTCAGATCACAGATCCAAACCAAACAAACTCATAGTTTTCAGAACAGTGTACATACCTGTATATTGTTGACCTTGGTTAACAATGAGACTCTGCCATCTGTACAAGGTGTTTCCTGAATCTGTACAAGACCTATGTACTCCTCTTCTGTTAACATTTTCATTGACATTCTCCATATATATATTGTATATACATACATACACACATACACATTGTATCCTGATCACAGTCTACTCCCACTGCTTTATCCCCGCCCCCTCCCTTATCCTTGCCCCATGGAACCCCTTCATTGCAACTAGTCTCTCTTCAGTTCTTGTCTACTTCTCAGTAATAGTGCTCATTTAGATGTGTAGTAATCTCACATCTCTTTTTCTCCCTATTTGTCTCTCTTTTGTCTGTCTAATGCATTCTCTGTATGTGTGTGTGTGTGTGTGTGTGTATTTATATATATATATGTTATATAAATGTGTGTGTGTATATATGTTATATATTTATGTGTGTATACATGTTATATATATGTGTGTGTGTACATATATGTTATATATTTATGTGTGTATATATGTTATATATATGTGTGTGCATGTATATATGTATATATGTACATATATATATTTATATATGTGTGTGTGTGTATATATTTTATATATACATATATAAATATATATATATATGTATATATATATATATATATATATATGTATATATATAAAATCTTAGTGAGACATCCAGATATGAGTACTGATGAGTACTGGTAGGTTGTGTTTAGGTTTCTTTAGTAGTTTTACCATAGAAAAGTATAACTTTTTAAATTTATGTGTATGTATGGTTGCATGTATGTGGGTGTGTTTGTGTGTGTTAAGTGTATTTGTGTGTGTGAGTCCATGCATATATGAAGGGCCAGACATTGGTGTGTATGTGTGTGTGTATGTATCTGTGTGTAGGCCAGAGGTTGATGTCAGGTGTCTTTGTCAGTTGTTCTCTACCTTATTTGTTGAGACAGGGTCTTGCAATTAGCATAGAGCTCAGTGAACCAGTGAGACTAACTAGTGAGCAATCCCCTCCCTCTTGTTCCTTCCTCCTCAGCACTGTGGTTACTGGCTTGTGCTGTCACACCAGGCTTCTTATGTTTCTGCTGGGCTTCTGAAATCCAGTATTTATGCTTGCATAGCATATTCTTTGCTGACTGAGTCATCACCCTATCCCCTGAAAAATGATTATTAAATTTGTGTAGTCTGTCAACTTGGCATGGTAGTTGTGATATTATCACATTATATATTGTATTTGTAAATTACTTGGATTTATACATTCAATTTTTGGGATATTCTAATTTTTTGTGTGCATTAGAAAATTCAAAAATGTTACTGTCTATTTTTGCTATAGTGCTGCAAGCCCAGATTTTTCATCCTTTTGAATAATGCATGGAAGGTTTCCAGATTTTCTCTAAACATTTAATTTCTTGATGCATAAGTTGGAGTTGACTTAGTTTCAAATGCCACTGTTTGGAGAATCATTATCTTCTGATGAAAGGTCACCTTTGAATTCATGACAGCAAAAGGACCATGACCTGACCTCATTAAATGTCCTGTTTCAGAGTTCACTGCCAAACCTCCATGGCCTCAACTAATTCCATTGCATGTTGGTTATACTATGTTAATGCTTATTATTTTAATACATTTTGAAATTTTGTTTCTATTATCATTTCTTAATTATTTTAAATTCTTTTATTTCCACTCATAAGAAAAACTTACTTACTTTTTAAGAGTGAGTGCTGGCTCCATCTTATTATAAATATTTAACTGATGTTTTTTGGCAGTTTGCATGTGTCATGGTGTTGATATTTCATAGCTTACAGTCTGGACCATTTACTTATATAATTAATCATATTGGATTGTCTTAGTATCATGTAATTTACAACTATAGAGTTAAATTCAATATAAACAAACAGTCCTGAAGAGATAACCTGACTTAAAGGTAGTATAGATTTGTATAGCAGGTCTGTGTTCTGCGTAGAGGGATTCTTTGTCTCAATCCTTTGGAATTGCTAGCATATATTTAGTTTTCTTGATGAAGGTAATGAAGAAAGGACCTTTTTCAGCTTTTAAAAAAATAATTGTGATTTTATAAAAAGCTTGCACACATAGGCATGCTCTCCCCTGCCAGTTCTGCTAAGTCTTTGGTGGGGTTATTGGTATTTAAAAGGCCTCAGTCAGCCTCTGCAGAAATGGTAGAAACACGGTGCTCAGGATATTCCCACCCACCAGGAGGCTCTTAAAATATTTCTGGCCCTCTATTGCCATGCGCCCTGAGCCTGTGGAATTCTACTCAGTGACTGAGGATAATACGGAGGAGAACCAGGATACATCAATACACTAAGAACCAACTGTCTACCAGGAAATGGGTCACCTCCACCTCATTTGCCTGGGCCCAAAAGTCATCATTGGGAAAGTGGTGACATGAATATTGCTCTCGTTAGCCTGAAAACCAGATCCAGAGAAATGGTGACCCTGTGGTTACTCAAACCTCATAGAGAGATCCAAAGTCTACAGAGAAAACAATGCTAAGTCAGGTTTCTATCTTTCCTGTTGCAGCTTATAAATATTTTATTTATTTATTTTCAAGCAAAGAGAGAGAGAAGAGGGACAGACAGACTAGGTACACCATGGCCTCCAGTCGCTGCAAACGAACTCCAATTGCATTCACCACTTTGTGCATCTATCTTTATGTGGGGACTGAAGAATTGAACCACCAGTCTTTAGGCTTTACAGTCAAGCACCTTAACTCCTGAGCCAATTCTCCAGCCCTATTATAGCTTTTTTATAGAGACTAATACAAGTTAGATATCATCATAGAAAGGTATGGTCTTTGGAAAGACCTGGATTTAAATACCCTTGATTGAAACACTTAGCTAACAGTGCATGCTTATTTGAGGCATTAGATGGGATAAGAACATTGCAAACATTTTGACATATGATATGAAAATGTTTGAAGAATATGAAATGTTTGAAGATTTTTCAAGTCTTCTGCCTTATTTTAATCCCATAAAATAGTTTTAGTTCTGTCAATGTAATAATTTTGGATTTAAATACCTTTTCTACCTCTGTTAATCCTATGATCATAAGGAAGTTAGTTTAGTTCTCTGCAGTGGAGCTTTCTGAATTTATTACATAGATGCATAGTAAAGTTCCTATATGGTCATCATGCATATTGTATTACTGAGGTATATAGAGTCTAGTAGATTACATATTTTTGGTATGTGAGAAGTAATAGGAATACTAATAACTAGGGAAGCTGTCACTTTAACATTTATCTTTGCCTAAAAAAATCATTATAAGGCTAATGCTTACAGAAAACATGTTACATAGAATTTCATATGTAAGAAATAGCTCTGTCAACTATCAGTCCAACCAACTTTTGATTTGGGAGTCATATTTCAAATTGTTTCTGTTGCTTTGTTCATGATAAAGCATTTTGGAGTAATAGTCTCTTAACTGGCAGCTACAGAGGCATGCCATAGTACCTCACATTTGGTACTTTAGTGGAGGACTGCACATATTTCCAGAGAATGCATGGACCAGAGTTAAATGCCATGGTGTTACATGGCTTTTATTTTAAATTGAGCCCTCTCAAATAAGCCTTCTAAATTTGAGGAAAATTGAATCATTTTCACTTGCTATGGTGAGAGTCCAAACAAAAACTTGGCTGTATTGAATTGGCAGTCTAGAGAAATACCAGGGAAAACGTTGGCTATAGCAAGATGTTTTTGCACAGGAGAGTTTCTTCAGCCTGGAGAGTGAATCTTCTCCAGAATGGGTGAGCCTTAAAATCAGAGGTTGGGAATGTTGGGCAGTAAAGAATCCTTATAAACATAGAAGGATGGAATTGTTGAGCCAAATGATTGCTACTTCTAGTTTGTCTCTTTCAAATGTGAACCCAAATCTCCTTCTTTTGTGGTTGGTATGGATAGTTGTTTACCCATTCATACTGTATATAAAGTAAAGATTCATTGACTCTCATGGAAAACAGAAGAATCTAGACCATCTTAGTACATAGTTTATGTCATTCACCTTGGTGAGGAGCCAGAACTTCCCTCTTGGTCAAAGGCTATGAAAGTCAGGTAATCACAGTTTCAACATAGGAGAGATTTACTATATGCCTGGTTTAAATGCTAAAATATTCGCCTTTCTTTCTATTTCAGAGAAAATTTCACAAGAGATTTGTATAATTACGGACCCAAAAGAAGATCAGGAGCCCATAGGTCATCTTCTTGAGGAAGTGCTGAAAAGTGAATTAATTGTGAGTATTCAAAGGCTATGTTTGATGAACTTATGCATGCATCTTCCTTATTCAATCATAATGTTATCATTTTGCCTCTTCCTCTCACCACATGTGACTTCTTCTGAACAACCTGCCTAGTACAGGTGTGTCAAAATAAGACTCAAATGTGCCTCTGGACTCAGTTCCCAATGTATACTTGATGCTAGTAAATATTGTTGAATCTATAAAAACAAGAGAGAACGTTGGTGACAAAGGATGGGCAGTCCTGATACTGAGAAGGTAAGTATATGTACCTCATTTTTAAGCTGTGCAACTTGGGCTGGGGATGTCGCTCAGTGGTAGAGTACTTGCCTGGCATATATACAAGAAACCCACAAGAGGAATGGGAAGGGGATGGAGTGTGTTCAAGTCGTTAGTGTTGACCAAAGGGTCTCTGAGGCAAAATGATAACATTATGGTTGAATAAGGAAGATGGGTTCAATTCTAAGCACAAGAAAAAAAAAATTAATTGACCAACTTGGGCTGGGAAAACAAAAGTAATGTGAAAGATGTCTGTAGGAACTGTTTATAATTTATCACTATGGAATTCTGTAATCATTTTTATTATATCTTTCTAAGTGTTTTTGTTTTTCTACTGATTTTTACTACATTTAAGTTAATTTCCTTTTCTCATTAAAATGTTTAATTTCTCAGGAGAAATTATACTTTCCAAAATTATTTAAGTCTTTCAAATTTGAGGAAAATTTTAGCATAGATGGCATTAATGTAGGTGATATAATTCCAGACAAAACTGGAAAAAAGTTTGTTTCAATTAGTATAATTTTTTGAGAATGTTGTTAGAAGAGGCTGTGTCATAACATGTAATATTTGAATGGTGTTTTTCTGTTTATTTTTCCTCATCTGGTAGCCGAAAATATTAGGTACCTTATGAAGTTCAGAGGTTGCATAACACATATTTAAAGTGTTTATTGTTTCTTTTATACATCAATACATATTTAATGCTACCATAAACTTATTTTGATAGTCTATGAATCTTCTTGGTTTTCTGAAACTATCTTTCAATAGGTTGTCTAGGAAGGCCTTGCCAACAAATTATTCAAGTAGTTCCAAGTGAACAAAATTATCTTATATCTGCACATCTTTAAGACAGGGTTGGGGATAGGGATCAGTATGTAGAGTGTTTGTCCTATGTGCACGAGGACCCGGATTTAGATCTCCAGGTCACATATGAATGTGAAGCATGGGCAGTGTACCTATAATCCCAGAGCTGAGGCAGAGCAGAGCGAGGAGGTCCTGTGGGGCTTGCTGCATAACTGGTCTGCCCAATCAGTGGGCTTCAGGTTTAGTGAGAGACTCTCTCACAAGGGTAAGGGGAGAAGTGATTGAGAAGAAGCCTCATGTTTATGACTGGCCTTTACATGCACCCCTCCCCCCATGTGTTTATCTGAATTCACACATGTTACCCACATGCATGCAGCCCCCCCCCCCCTTAAAATCATCAAGGTAAGTTAAGTAGATAAAAAATTAATCCAACCATTTTTCCTTGACTATTTTAAATGTCCCACTTCATTTTCTTCTGTAAAGTTTTTGTTTTGTTTTTCAAGGTAGAGTCTCACTCTAGCTCAGGCTGACCTGGAATTCACTATGTAGTCTCAGGGTGGCCTCAAACTCATGGCGATCCTCCTACCTCTGCCTCCCGAGTGCTGGGATTAAAGGCATGTGCACCACCACGCCTGGCCTAAAATGCTTCTTAATAAGGACATAATATAGAAATTTTTGTATATTAATATAGTTTATAATTGACACATAGTAATCTTATGTATTTACAGAGTACAGCATACCATTTCAGTAAAAGTATGTGATGATCAGATCACGGTCATTGGCTTATCTGTCACCTCAGATACAGTACTATTAAAAATATTTTTGTCTATTTATTTGTAAACAGAATGAGAGAGCGAGAGACAGAGAGAGAGAGAGCAGGAGGACACGCAGACAGAGAGAATGGGTACACCAGGGCTTCTCGCTGCTGCAAACGAATTCTAGATGCATGCACCACTTTGTGTATCGACTTTAAATGGGGACTGGGGAATTGAACCTGGGTTGTGAGGCTTTGTAGGCAAGTGCCTTAAATGCTGAGCCATCTCTCCAGCACCCAGGTTATAGTACATTTTTTTTTTTTTCATTTTGGTACATTAAGAGTTCTTTTTGCTACGCAAGGTACTCAGTTGTCAACCCAGTAATCCTATTGTGTTACAGAACATTAGAAACTTAGTGTGGAACTTCTGAAAGTGAGACTTAGAGTTGGAGAGATGGCTTAGCGGTTAAGTGCTTACCTGTGAAGCCTAAGGACCCCGGTTCAAGGCTTGATTCCCCAGGACCCACGTTAGCCAGATGCACAAGGAGGCGCATGCATCTGGAATTCGTTTGCAGTGGCTGGAGGCCCTGGCACACCCACTCTCCTCTCTCTCTCTCTCTCTCTCTCTGCCTCTTTCTCTCTCTGTCTGTCACTCTCAAATAAATAAATGAAAAATTAAAAAAACAATAAAAGTGAAACTTAGCTGTCCTTGAAGAATCTTGATGGATGTTGGAAAGAGACAGTGCTTATGCTTAGCCCCTCCTGGCTCTGGGATTAGAGAACTCTGACAGGAACAGGAGCCGAGCAGTATGTTTTTCTCTTGAATATTTGCAGCCCAAACGATTATGCATACCTTCTGTTCATTAGGGATAATACCTAATACTAGATACATTGTTGTCTCCAGAGTCACTCTGGTTTCTGCTTTCATTTTATAAACAGAAAAATCTGGTCCAAGATCATACAAGTAGTGAATGCATGCTAATTGATGCAGAGTTATTTTTGTTAATTTATATTCTTTTATGAAAAAATGAAGTAAAGGAAGAAACAAGGTGACTTTTTTTACATTTGACGGAAAGATTTTAGTTAAAACTCGAAAGAACTGGTTTCTTTGGTAAATGATATAGCTCATTTTATATGTTTTCTCTTTCCCTTATAAAGGCAGATTAATCTTGTGGCATTTTTTAGTCCATAACTCGTAGCAAAACACAAAATGCCACATATTCTCACATTTTTACATCCAAGAGCTTTTGACTGGCTATGAATAGACCACATAAAAAGGATGAAGTCACCACTCTTGAAATCTGTAGGGTAGATCAGTGTGGGTGTAGAGCTTATCCACACAATGGGAGGATTGTTTTATTGATGTGAATAGAAAAAAAAAAGTTTCCCATTGAAACTGAAGGAAGAGATTGGGTATGCTGATGGTAATTACCTGTACTAGAATTTTGCAACATACCTTTAGGGTGATCCAACTGCCTAACTCTAAAGGAAAACACCAAATTCATGGAAGAGATTGCTACAACATAAAGCACGGTGCTAACACAACTCCTATTGCCTGTGCACAAGCACGTGTATAGATACTTAAACCGAGGCCTTAATTCCCAATATTGCTATATTCCTTTGATTCTGTTGTTATGCCCTTGAAGCCTTTTGCCTTGCTGCTTCTGAGACAGTTCTTCAGAGGTTTTTTAGAGTCATAGGGATAAACGGGACTGCGGTTGTTGAAATATGAAATGCCCCCAGTAGGCTAGTAGTTTTGAATACTTGCTCCACAGCACTTTTCAGAGTCTGTTGACTCTTTAAGAAGTGAGGTCTGGCTGGCAAAAATAGGTCACTGCGGGCAGGCTGTAGGAGAGGTAGTCTGGCCCCACCTCCAGCCAGCTCTGCTGATCTGCTATGATGTAAAGTAAGCGGCCTCAACCACAAGGTGCTATGAACGCTGCCTGCCCTTCCTGACAAGTGAGAACTAAAATAAGTTTGGCCTTTCTTAGATTGTTTCTGTCAGGTAATCTGTCACAGCAATACAGAAAACTGATGCTGAGAAGTAGGGTGATAGGCAGACCACATGGCTCATTGGCTCTTGGGACTTATTTATGGGTGGAATTTGGAAGAATTTGGAGCTTGGGGTTAGAGAAGCGTGAGAATTCTGTAAGCAGATATCAACAGGCCACTCTGTAGCAAGTGTGGAAGACGAGAATACAGGTGGAAATTGCAATAGGAAAGATTATGCTCGTAAGATTGTGAATGGAACAAAGATTTTATTGAGAATTGGTCTTAAAGGCCATTAATGCTATACTCTGGCAAATAATATGGGCATATCCTGCCTGTGTCCTGAAAAGTTTTGTGGATCTAAATTCAAAACTAATGGATCCATATTGGCAGAGAAAAATTTCAAGCAAATACAGCATTCAGTCTGTACAAAGGTTATTGCTCACCACTGTTAGCTAGATTTATGAGAGATAAGAAAGAAGAGCAGAAAAATATGGAGTTTAGCAAGGGAAGGATCATGAAAGAATTTAGTTTTGGACAAAACCACTGTGGACAAAGTGAGTATACACAACTTGTATGGGGTACTTTTTTAGGAAATTGGCCTAATTAAAGAGAAGCACCGGGACAATACAAATGGAATGGTGCCTTGAGGCCAGGTCCTACCCACAGAAGCCTCCAGCACTTTGCTGGAACAGGATTGTCAAGGGAAATGTTTGTCCTGTTTTCCTGTTTTGTCGAGGCAGACTCTCAGAGATGGCTACAGGTATGGTAGAGGGTGTTTAGGCTGCATCTTGAGTTAGCAGCAGAATGTGGTGGTGTCTACTGATGTTAGTTTTGCAGACATGCAGAATAGAATGGTTGTACGGTTATGCAGGATTGCTGCAGTGTTCCACCAAGCTGCTGAGGGAAAGCGTTCCCTCTGTGCAGCTTCTGAGTTGCTGACCATGAGGGTGAAGCCCACAACATTAGAGATGCCAGGAATGCGGGGCTATCTGCTGGTAAAGCTTCAGGTATCAAATAGTGATAGTGTCTGAGAGCTTGTGGGTAAGTTGCAAAGAAGGGGCGGGCTTCCCAAGCTCACTGGAGCCAAAATGGTTCCAGTGTGAGCCCAAGATAACCAGAACTGGAGCCTGGAGGGATTGTTCTTTGCCCTGTTGCATTTTGGTATTGCTTTGGTTTGGTCTTTCCTTTTGTGATTGAATTCCTCCTTTTGCAATGGGACTCCTTACTTTGCCATTGTAGGTTGAAAGTAAGTTATATAACTTGTTTTTCAATTTTACAGGAGCTATCACATCTAAGAGTGTACCATAAGTCACGGAAGGGACTGCACTTTTGGACAATGTTGAGACTATTAAGACTATGGGCACCTTGAAGTTGGACTCAATACATTTTGCGTGATAAGATGGCCATGAACTTTTGGGGGGGCGCGAGGCAGAATGTTGTGCTTTGAATGTGAAATGTTCTTTTCAGCCCCATATGCTTGGATGCCTTATCCCCAGCTTATGGCATATTTTGGGAGGCTGTGGAACTATTGAGAGGTGAGACTTGCCCATGGCATTAGTAGGTTACTGGAGGTGGGCTTTGAGATTTATAGCTCAGCTTTGCTTCTGGCCCAAGGCTTTTTTTTTTTTTTTTTAATTTAATTTATTAGTTTTCTTTTCAGTGAATACAGGCAGTTTGGTACCATTATTTAGGCTCATCTGTGATCTACCCCCTCCCATTAGACCCTCCTTGTTAATGAAAATGGATCGTGCATTGTGGAGTTAGCCCCCAGTTATTAGTATGATAAATGTCTCTGCAAATCATGACCCAACATGTTGCTGCCAAGGGTGCTTAACAGTTACCACAGGCTTCTGCGGTCTCAGTTGTGGGACACTCAAGCTACCAGGCTGTGTTTGTCATGGTGGACCATCTCCACTGGATGCGAAGCCAGAAAAAAAAAATCCTTCTTCCTTAAGTGGTTCCTGTTAGACATTCTGTCACAGCAAGAAGAAGATTAATACAGGACCTCTCACTTCTTCCTAACTGCCTGTAAATGTGGAGAAATTTAAAAAAAAATTTGAGAGCTAGAGAGGGAAGGGAAGAGAGAGGGGGAAAAAGCCAATAGAGAATACGGGCATGCCAGGGCTTCTGGCCACTGCAAATGGACTCTAGACGTATGCACCACCTTGTGCATCTGGCTTATGTGGGTACTGGGGAATCCAACCAGGGTTCTTAGGCTTCACAGGCAAGTGCCTTAATGGCTAAGCCATCTCTCCAGCCTGGAAAAATATTTTTACTGCTCTGAACGTACTGTGGAATATGCAAGTAGGATATGTGACTAATATTATTTTAGTCATTCATCGTTTTTTAAAAAATTAACTGATTGCCTATAATGAGTCAGTCATTGGCCATAGGGAGTTCAGCTAAGCAGGTGTGATTCTCTAGTCTCAAGGAACTTACTGTCCAGTTGGAGACAGAACAGTAAGCACACTAAAGGGCACCTCAGTACAGTTGTCAGAAATATTCTGAGGAAAAGTGATTTGTGATGATACAAAACAGCTGTGGAGATTGATCTGTTTGGAGTGGAGGACATTGTATGCAGTCTCTTGGCAGACATGGCATTGAGTTAAACCTAAAGGGCTAATCAGGAGTTACTTGTTGGAAGGATATACCAAAGGATGCAAAAGGCACATGAAGAGCTTTGTTCAGGGGAACAGAAGGAAGGGCTTGTGTTTGGAATAGAGAAGTGGTAGAGAGAAAGGGTGGAGGTGGGGATAGGCCCACAGACAACCTCAACCTCCCTCAACCTCGGGGAGAGAGGGAAAGAGGAAATGAATTTTGGCATGCCAGGGCCTCCAACCACTGCAGTCAAACTCCACATGCATGCCCTATCTTGTGTGCATGTGCGACCTTGCATGCTTGCATCCCCTTGTGCATCTGGCTTACGTGGGGCCTGGAAAGCTGGGCATAGGTCCTTATGCTTTGCAGGCAAGTGCTTTAACTGCTAAGCCATTCTGCCTTATGTGTAAAATGCCATGACCATGCTCGTGATCTGGAAATTACCTGATCCACTTTACCTCTACAAAATGTTGATGCTGCTGATTCTTTCCACACAGGAAGATGTGGGGTATTTACTTTCTGCACATCTTAACCTGTACAAACATATTAGCCTACTCGACACAGTGTTCTTTCCTATAACAAAAGAAAAGAAGCTCCTGAGAATTGCTGATCTCCTCCCCCCTCCCCCAACAAGCAGGGACTGAGGAGGACGTTTGTGTGTTTTGCTTATCCACCCTTCCTGTTTCCTGGAGCACAGAATTTAATTACTGTTTTCTATAGCCACAAATGACAAGCAGAGTCTAACTGAAAACCATTTGTTTTCCTGGGTGTAAGGCATAATCTGGTTCTGTTGAAGTTGTTGTCTAAGACTTGGTTTATTTTTCTTAATGCCCTCCAGGTTGTGTCCGGCATATGGATCTGTGTCTTTTATTATAGGCCTCACAGAATTCAGTGTGTGACATTGGTCAAGCCAAACATCAAGAATAGCAAATGAAGGAAAGACAGAAATGAAACAGAACAAATTAAGCCATAGCAACATCATAAAGCCCATACAAAATAGTTATTTTATGTTAATTTTAATACATATGATGACATATTCTGATTTGAATAGGAATATTTTTATGCTGAACACATTTAATGGTGATATGAAGTTGTAAATAATTCTTTTTCTCTTGGGTCTCATGTTGAACATTGATAACATCAGCTCACTTGAAGGCTGTGAGGTGACTGTGTACTTGCGTGTGGGTTACCGTTCACATGTGTGCACAAGGTGACCAACCGCCTGAACATTGATCATTTTGTCAAATTAACTTTCTTATTTGGATGTTGGCCAGATTTTCTGATAAACTCTGGTGGGGAAAAGAAAGTACAAACATACTATAAATTACTCAAGGTGGTATTAATTACATTCATGCTGTATTCAATCAAACTAGTTTACTATTATAATTTGTTGCCAGAATTTTATAATGTTATTAATGAGCAAGCTAGGATACATTCTAAATGTTACTTTCTATGATTTTTTTCTATGTATATAACACATCTTTGCCTTTATAGTGTCTTTCTCTCTGTGTGTGTGTGTAATACACACACACACACACACACACACACGTATTCTTTTATTAGTTATGGATGTACCCAGTATGTAAACAGCACATGTTGGTACTATCCTTTCTCTCATCCCTGCCACCCCTGCAAAGGGACCCTCCTTGTTAGGGGTGCCGGTCAACCCCATGGGGATGATGGGTTGTACATTGTTGGGCAGCCATCAGTTATGGCAAAGAGGCAATGTCTCTGTGCATAATTTCCCAACTTGAGGCTCTAACAATCTTTCTGCCCCCTCTTCTGCAAAATTCTCTGAGCTATGTTGGGTTAGTTTTAAATTTATTTCAGTGATGAGCTCTTACGAGCCTCTGGAACTCTGGTTTGGTAAGTGTTGAGTGTCCTTACTGTCTATCTTCTTCACCCTTGCGCTGATATCAAGTTCACCAAGAAAGTAGCACTCTTGCTCATTTCCTCAATTCCTCTGTGGTTTTGGCTGGGGCCCTTGGTGACGTGCAATGAGTTGTTTCTCTCCTCATGTCCTGTTTCCATCAACTCCAGGGCCCTTTGATTCAGGTGCTCCCTCTAAGGTGCTGTTGAGGGTTAAACATTTTAGTCTGTCTTCCAGGATATAGGTCCTATGGTCCCAGTTCCATCTGGGTTCAGTTTTGGGTCCCCCTCCTTACCCTCCACTCATGCCCCACCCTTTCTGATTTCTAGGCATCGAGATGCCTATTAGGTACGTCAGCATCTCAGGCAGATCCAGGTCAGGAGCCACAGATGAGTGAGCCCATGTGACGAATATCTTTCTGTGATTGAGTGAGTTCACTGAGAAGTTTGACCATTTTTCTTCTTTTCCAAATTTCATTGTGTCACTTTTCTTTACTGCTGTGTAGAATTCCATCATGTAGATACACCACATCTTAGTTATCCATTCATCTAATGATGGACATTTGGGTTGATTCCAGATCTTAGGTATTATGAATTGAGCAGTTATAGACATTGAGCTGAGGTTTGGATCTTTTAGGGTAAATGACCAGTAAGGGAATAACTGGGTCTGTTGGTACCTCAGTAGTCATCCTTTTTAGGAGTCTCTGTATTGCTTTCCATAGTGGTTGTACCATCTTACACTCCCACCAACAGTGAATGAGGGTTCCTATTTTTACCACATCCTCACCAGCATTTGTTTTCATTTGATTTTTTAATGTTTGCTATCCTTACTTGGGCAAAGTGGAATCTCATGATTGTTTTAATTTGTGTTTCCCTGATGGTTAGGGATGATGAACATTTTCTTAAGTGTGCGTTAGCCATTTGTATTTCTTCTTCAGAGAACTCCCTATTCAGTTCTCTGTCCCACTTTGTGAGTGGGTTGTTTGATTTTTTTTTTTTTTATTGTTGAGGTTTTTGAGTTCTTTGTAGATTCCAGAAATTAGGCATCTGTCTGTTGTATAGCTGGCAAAAATTTTCTCCTGCTCTGTGGGTAATCTGTTGGCTCTGCTTGTGGTATGTTTGTCTATGAAAAAACTTTTAAGCTTCATAAGATCCAAGTGGTTGAATAGTTGTTTAAGTTCTTGAGGTACTGAGTTATTTTTTTTAAAGAAGTATTTCCCCTATCTTTAAAAAAAAAATATTTTCACACAGAGAGAGAGAGAGAGAGAGAGAGAGAGAGAGAGAGAGAGAGAGAGAGAGAGGGAGGGAGGGAGAGAGGGAGAGGGAGAGGGAGAGGGAGAGGGAGAGGGAGAGGGAGAGGGAGAGGGAGAGGGAGAGGGAGAGGGAGAGGGAGAGGGAGAGGGAGAGGGAGAGGGAGAGAGAGAGAGAGAGCAAGCAAACATAGAGAGAGAGAGAGAATGGTAACACCAAGGTCTTGGCCACTACAACCCAACTCTAGACACTTAGTGCATCTGACTTTACTTGGGTACTGGGAAAATGAACCCAGGTCATTAGGCTTTGCAGACAAGCATGTTAACAGCTGAGCCATCTCTTCCAGTGTGTGTGTGTGTGTGTGTGTGTGTATGTGCGCGCACACACACACACTTGAGACGCACAAGCCTGTTGGATTACAAGGAAGATGGTTAGTCTGTAGAAATGGTCCTATGTATCCTTGTCTGCTTAGGAATGATGTCATTACTTACAAGTTGCAGGCAAATACTATGCTGACTAAAAAGTCAACAGAGCAGGTCAGATCAGGTATGGTCTTCTATTTTAGTACATTGATTTTACACATACAGTAAATATTTTCAGAAGACAATCTATATTGAGCAATAATTATTTTCCTTTGCTCACCAGTGGTATAATACTTGCCTGGCATGGAGAGACTCCTTGAGTTCATTCCCTAGCACTCAAACAAACAAACAAACAAGCAAACAAAAAAAATCTCTTTTTGGTGTATATGGTTCCTGAACTTCAGCAGTAGGTACCTCCTTAACTCTTCCCTGTGCTTCACCCTCTTCTCACTCTCCCTTCCTTCCTCTCCCTCTCTCACCTTGTACTGTAGCCTGGCCTAGAACTTACTGTGTTTTTCAAGCTGGCACGAACTTGTAGAGATTAGAACCATGCGTCCCCATGCCTTTCGTTAACAGCTGGTTTTAGTGAATATGCACATACTAACTTGTTATACTACTTAAATTGAGATGCAGTTTTAGTGCTTACTATAACTTCACTTCATTTATTGATTGATTTGATTTTTTTTTTTGACCCTGGGTATAAGGTACATGATATTTCTAAAATATCATTTAATATTTATTACTGATTTCATATGTAAAGTGTCTGGAGTTTGTTCATTGCAGTGGCTATAGGCCCTAGTGTGTCTATTCTATCTGCCTCTCTCTCTTTCAAATAAATAAATATTGTGTATGTGTGTATTTATTTATTTTTTATTTATTTATGTGGGGAGAGCATTTCAGCTTTTGGCATTTGGTATAACCTTACTGTGCCCACAGATAGATTATTCCATTGGCCCAGTGGCTCCAGGTTTGCTTTACCTTTTGATGTGAATCAATTATCCATGGGATTTTGTTACCTGAAAGTGTTTTTCCAAGACTTACAACTATGAACCTGTCCATCTACTTGCTGTAAAAGTCTCTCTTGTTAGGTGTGGTGGTGCACGCCTTTAAACCCAGCACTTGGGAGGGAGAGATAGGAAGATTACTGTAAGTTCGAGGCCATTCTGAGACTATATAGTGAATTCCAGGTCAGCCTGGTCTAGGATGGGACCCTATTTTGACAAAACAAAACCAAACAAAACCTCTTTCTCTTTTTTTTGTCTTACAGTTGCTTCCTTGCAAAGTCTAATCCTGGTTTGATTCCCCAGTACCCACATTAAGCCAGATGCACAAGGTGGCACATGTTTGGAGTTTGTTCATTGTAGTGTCTAGAGGCCCTGGTGTGTCTATTCTCTCTGTCTTCCTCTCTCTCTCTCTCTTTCTCTCTCTCAAATATTAAAGAATTAAACAAACCTATCTTTAAATCTTTAGTGATAACTCAGTGTGTGTGAGTCAAACATTGTGTGACCAGGCACCTAAGACCTGAGTTTTCCATTGTTATTACTGTCATGGTCCTATTTGTTCCATGCTTCAAAATTGTACTTTTGGGTTCTCTCTTTTTTTTTTTTTAAATATTATATTTATTGAGGGTGGGAGGGAGGGAGGGAAGGAGGGGGAGAGAGAGGGAGGGGAAAAGAGAGAGAGAAAGAGAATGGGAGTATCAGGGCCTCCAGCCACTGCGGATGAAGTCCAGATGCATGTACCACCTTGTGCATCTGGCTAACATGGGTCCTGGGGAATCTAACCTTGCTCCTTGGGCTTTGCAAGCAAGCACATTAACCACTAAGCCATGTCTTCAGCCCCTGAATTCTCTCTCTCTCTTTTAAATTTTACTAATTGATTTATTTGTGAGAGAAACAGAGAGAGAATGGGCATCCAGGGCCTTCAGCCACTGTAAATAAAATGCAGATGCGTGCACCACCTTTTGAATCTGGCTTATGTGGGTCCTGGAGAATCAACCCTGGGTCCTTTGGCTTCACAGGTAAGTACCTTAAGGCTCAGTTATCTCTCCATCCCCTGGGCTATCTTTTTAATCCAGCAAACTTGTTGATTTAAATTTGTTTTAAAGCTCCATATGTGATTAATCTTCTCATAAAGTCGCTCCCTTTTTCTTAATTCTTGGTCCTCTGGATGTACTTATTAGCTGTGGTGACATTCTGCATATCCTACTTTTGATTGCAATTATGCATATTGCTTTCACCACTACTTATCACTGATCCCTCACACAGTGCTGTTGCATGGTGGGAGTCAGATAAATAGTTGTGGTTAATGATGACAGGATGTATAAGCTGACTTCTGGACTATCTCTCTGCCTGGACATCAGCCAGAAACATTTGTGGAGATAAAGAGGTAGCCGCTGGGCATCCATCAATCATGTGAACAGTTGGGAAGAGTTTAAGACACTAAGTACTAAGTACATCCAAGAAGTTCCAGTTGATTTCCTAACCAGAAGAAAGAACTACGTTCCTGAGAGGAGGGGGTAGGGAGGAAGGGTGCATTCCAGATGCTGCCCAGATTAGATGAAGTGGAGTCAGCAAGTTGATGAAATTGGTGGTGATCTACCTTATGTAAGGGAAAGAGAGCTAGCAATAGAGGACTGGGATTAGCAGTGAGATAAATTCTTCACAGTATGTTATAAGTTCTGGATCAATCATTAAATCTACCTTTCTACATTGTTACGAATGTTTGTTTTCAAAATATTGTGTGACATTCCTATTTATATACATGTGAAACAAGTTAGATGATCTTACTTTTGCTGTTTGATTGGAAATATAACTTATCTTTGATGTTTCAAAAATATTTTAGCTTATACACTAAATAATGCCCATTTCAATATATATTCTGCAATGTAAAGTTGTATGGCATGGGACATTTTTATATATATTTGGAAAGTCTATTTCTCAGTCAGTGGGAAAATCAGTAATAAAAAATAACTTGTGCATATTATAGGGTTTAAAGAAATATAATGGTAATGTTGATGCTGATTTTAATGGGTAATTTCAAATTTGTGGCATTTTGCCTAGAACACAATTATTTGTTGAAATGCATTAGTGCATATTTATATAGAAAGTTTGTAATAGTACTTGCAAATACATGTAGGTTATATCATTATTACTTACAGAACTTAAGATTTTCTTGTATAAATGTAACTGAGAGTATAATACCCTCGCTGGAGAGGTTTCCCAGCTGGTTAAGTCACCTGTTTGCAAAATCTGATAACCCAGGTTTGAGTCCCCAGTACCTCCAGATACACCAAGTGCTGCACATGTCTGGATTTCAGTTGCAGTGTTAAGAGGCCCTAGCGAAACCCTTCTCTCTCTCTCTCTGTCTCTCTTGCAAATAAACATATTTTTAAAAAGATTATAATGTGCATTTAGCAAAAGTTTTAAGGAAAATTTTTTGAAGTGATAAATTCTATAATGTTAGTTACACTGGTGGGTATAAAAAAGAAACATGTAATTCATTTCAACTAATATTGAGAGACAGTAAGTTGTTTGGGATTTATCAACATTAAAGTTGTCCTTGGGTTGTTGGATGAAAGTATCTTAGCGAATGGATCAAAACAGGGAGTACGTAGATTTATATGGTTCCCCGTCAAGATGGCAGGATGAGCGTCACACCACTGTAACCGCTATAACTGGGAGGAAAGCCAGAGGATAGATTTATGAAGTTTCAGATGATCCAACCTTTTGAAGCTTCAACATATGAACTAGGGCTGACAATATCACCACCGACTGTAAGCTTTTTAGAAGTATTGATTTTTTTTTTAAAGGCTGTGTCTCAGTGCAGCATAGGCTGACCTGAAGCTCACTATGTAGCTCCAGTCTGGCCATGAATTTACAATGATCCTACTACCTCAGCTTCCCAAATGCTGGGATTAAAGGTACGTGCCACCATGACAGAGAAAAATGTTGATTCTTAAACACCATCCCACATCTAGAACCATAAAAGTTTGCATCACTATAGCAATCTCTTCCAGCAGCATTGCTACAGCAATCCTTTTTAGCAACAGTTCTACAGCCATCCCCACCACCGTTGCTACAGCAATCCTGCAACCAGCATTGTTACAGCACTCCCTTCCACCAGCATTGCTACAGCAATCCTTCTACCAGTTGCTCTGCACATTTCAAATAAAGTTGTTCAAAAGCATGTGACTCTTCTCCAAGATCAAATGCAAAGGCTTCAAATGAATGAGTCATTTCAGATTTGTTTTGTCCATAGCCAGGATTCAGAAAAATGATGACAGTTAAATGTTTGTAAAGATGGCAATCAAATGACTTTTTCTAGTTAGGTGTTTCTCTGAAGTTGTCCTTAGTACCACTGATATATCACACCTCTGAAAGATGGTCACATGACTTGCATAACCAATTAAAAGTAAACAGAGAAACCCAGATGGCCAATGTCTTTTAGGTGTATGTTACAGAGTCTGAGTGGGGTGTGATTTGAGAATATTTAAGCTTCTTGGCTTCAGCAACTCTACTTATAACATGAGGGCAATGATAGTACCTGCCTATGCATACACATGCTGTGTGATTTCAGCATATAATTGTTTCAGGCAACTAGCACAGGTTGTTACAGATGTTTTAAACTTCAACAAATATAAGTATTTACATATTAAGGGGGATGGAAACAATATATTAAATGGAAGAAGTTAAGTGAGAAGTGAGCAGAATAATAGCAAATATTTAATAAACCTATCACACTATAAGGATAGTTGTTAGCAATTAGTTATTAGTTGTGTGCATTTAGACAACCATGGCAGGTGACAATGGCACTACTCATGACTAGACTTTCTGGAACATTGATTTCTGAGGAAGTCCATAGTCTCAAGAATAGAGGCAGCAGTGTGTGTGACCTTAGTGTAGCATCACAGAGGAATTTTCAAGGGTGCATGTTGGTCTTTGTACTATGTGGCTTTAAACTGCATGCTTTCTGTGAGGTGATGAGGGATTGGGATCCAAAGGCAGTGTGACATGGCCTTAGTCCTTGGTCTCTGCTCTTTTGGCTACCCTGTATATAGGATTGGGAGTGTGTAAAGACCTGCATTAGTGTGGTTGGCTGGTGAGAGTCTGGCTGTTATGGTGGCTGTTGGGGGAAATGGGGGAACACTGGTATAACCCATGAACTCAGAGTTCTTGGTTGTGGCTATAGTTGATGTAACAAGATTGGGATCCTGGTTCATTTATCACCTCACAACTCTGCTAGCGTTGATTACATTTAAGGTATTGTTGCTTTTCTTCTCTGAGGCTTTGCAGGAGGACAGTGGATAGATAAATGTAGAAACATTGATCTTTACCTCTTGCCCATCAGCTAATCTGATTCTTTCTATCAAATGTTATATTACAGGTCAGTCTTCAGTAGCTTAACAAACAATGAGAACTGAGCTGCACGATTCATACTTTATAAAAACTTAAAAAATGAACATAAATAGTGATAAAGTAAAATCTCAGTGCTAAGTGAACCAAATTTATAAAATGATTTATTTGCTAGCAATATATAGTGAAAGGAAAATCTGCATTCCCCAACAGCTTGCTTTTCTGTTTGATTTTTAAGGCTGTTCAAATGGGAAGAAGGTAAGAAATTTGGTGAATTCAGATTCAGAGATGATTCAACTATCATGTTCTGTGAAAAAGTGGGATGGCTTCTCAGAAACACATTTTGAACTCATAGGACCCTAACCCAAGCTTTTCAGCCATAGTTAAGCCCCTTTTCTTCTTGAAGGAAAACTTTGACAGCCCCCCTTCCTCTCTCATACTCAATCCTTTTTTTAAAATCTTTTATTTATTTATTTGAGAGCGACAGACACAGAGAGAAAGACAGATAGAGGAAGAGAGAGACGATGGGCACGCCAGGGCTTCCAGCCTCTGCAAACGAACTCCAGACGCTGTGCCCCCTTTTGCATCTGGCTAACGTGAGACCTGGGGAACCGAGCCTTGAGCCAGGGTCCTTAGGCTTCACAGGCAAGCGCTTAACTGCTAAGCTAACTCTCCAGCCCATACTCAGTCTTTAAATAGTTTTTCAACTGTGCAGATGTTTTCATTTAGCTAATGGCAAATCTTTACTAAGTTTTTGTTATGCTATAAGGAAAATATTTAATTTTTTGGTATACTTCTTTAATTTTACTAAGCATCTTGGAAAATTATTTTAATTTTTTTTTTGTTTAGATGTCCAAAATATTTAGAAAACAAGAAGTTCTTGTAGCCTGCAGATTGTTCCCTGCGCTGCACTGTGCTGCAGGGCGGGGACGCGGGGAATGGTGGCGCTAGACGGCGCAGTGATGCTCGCTCGTAAGCAGCCCAGCTGTGGTGTCTGATGTCCTCTTTGTTTATATAAGGTGCCAAAGACTCCTCTGCTATATTTAGGTAAAATCTAAGTATTTACTGAGGTGTGAGAAATATCAATTATTTTCTGCTTGATAGGAAGTTGTGTACCTATGAATTAGACAATTGGAAACATTTATCGAGTCTCAGTTTGAAGAAGAAAAGAATCAAAATTTATTTTTTGGACCTTTTTTTGAGTGTAAAATAATAATACTTAGTACCATTTAAAATATTACATACATATCTTTATCTTTTTCTATTAACTGATGAATTGTGGTAGTTTTTTTTTTCAAGGTTGGGTCTCACTCTAGCCTAGGCTGACCTAGAATTCACTATGTAGTCTCAGGCTGGCCTCAAACTCACAGCGATCCTTCTACCTCCCTCCTGAGTGCTGGGATTAAAGGTGTGCGCTACCATATCCGGCTGCGGTATCTTTAGTTAGTTTTACATTTATCAAATAGCTGAGCCTAAATTATATATATGTTTAAATTACAATTCAGTAATACCTAACCCTATATAGCTGGGCACTGTGTTTTACATATGTCTGAATCCTGTATTCTAAGAGTATATATTATATTAACAGTTATTAGTTAAGTTTAGGGTTGGAGAGAGGGTTTACCAGTTAAGGTTCTTGCCTGTGAAGCCTAAGGACCCAGGTTCAATTCCCCAGTATCTATGTAAGCCAGATGAACAAGGTGGGACATGTATCTGGAATTTATTTGTAGTGGCTGAAGGCCTACCCTTCCTATCTCTATCAAATAAATAAATAAAATATTTAAGTTTAACAAGTTTTTAGAAAGCTTTAACAAGAAACATGTTGTATGAGACATAGAAGGAAGGTGTGCTTGGAATCCCATTTTGAGAATCCTTTAGGCCTGGGAAGGACAGGATAACTTCAGCCAGGTTACCTAGGAGGCAATGGCAAAGCCAGAAGGAAATGGAGGGTTCCTCATCCATTCCGGAGAAAGGGTGGGGACGCAGAAATGTGTTTATATCTGGCCGACTTTCCAGAGCCCTTCCAGGCTGAGCATTGCCATTTGTGAAGTTACAGGGCAGATCTCCCCAAGTCTCTATTCCAGAGGTGGAAATCTGACCCTTCTGGGATGCAAATGGACACTGGTCCAGTGGCTTTGGCAGCTCTGAGCTCCTGTTTGCTGGGGCTGTGAAGGGCTGGAGCTGGGAGAACTGAGACCTCAGGGTAGGGTTCCCAGCTCAGTTCCTGAGGGCTGCAAAGGCTGGAGTGTAGGGGAAGTCACGCTGTCATCACAAGATATCTCAGGCACATCTCACATGCAGATCTTGAAGGGAAAGCAATCAGTGCTCAAGATACCCACGAATGACAGATGTGTGTGGTGGCACAAGCCCTGAGTCCCAGCACTCCAGAGGCTGAGGTATGAGAATTTCTGTGAGTTCCAAGACTCTGCTTCAAAAAAAAAAGATTCCCATTAATGAGTAAGACAATGGAGTATAGGTCTATGATCATGCACTTGGGAAATAGGCAAAGGAAGGAGAGTGGTTGAAAGATCAAGGGCAGCCTTGGCTACATAGTGCTGGGCCATCCTGGACTGCAAAGCCAGTCATTATCTAAAATTAAAAATGTGCCCACCTTATTCCCCTCTAAAACAAGTCATGTATTTGTGATAATGAAGGAAAACGGCCTTAGAGTTTAAGGATATTGGTGTTGAAGAATAGAGGTTTTGGATATGTCAGTGTCTTTTTAAAATATTGTCAGCCGGGTTAGTATGATAGGGTAAAGAACAGTTACAAAATCTCACCTGTCCAGTTCTTTAAAAGGAAACACACAAAAATCATAAAGTGTGATATTTCATGTTCATTGTCAACCTGACTGGACTTGCAGTCATCTGAGAAAGGACAAATGTAGATCTGTCTATGAGGGTATTGACAGGGAGGATTTCCTAAGGGGACAGCCCACCCTGAATGTGGGTGGCATCATCCCATGGGCTGCAGTTCCTGACAGAATCTAATGAGGAGGAGGAGAAAGCAGATGGACCACCATTTTCTTCTTCTGCCTCTTAGTGGTCCACATCCTGACTTCCACGGTGGACTGATAATCCCTAAACTACGAGCAGAAGAAATCCTTCCTTTTTAATGTTCTTTCAGGTGTTTGATCAAAGCAATAAGAAGTATAACTAATACTTACATCAAAATCATAATGCTCCCAAACAGAAGAAAGGGGCCCAACTTTGTGCATATATTTTAGTAAAGGATAAGGAGAGATGGCTTAGTGAGTAAGGTGCTTGGCTGTGAAGCCTAAGGACCCAGGTTTGATATTGGTTCCCTAGTAACCCCGGTTTGATACTGGTTCTCTAGTACCCACATAAGCCAGATGCATAAGGTGGCACATCTATCTTAAGTTTGTTTGCAGTGGCTAGAGGCCCTGGTGCACCTACTTTCTCTCTCTGCCTATCTGTCTCTCTCTCTCTCTTAACTAAATAAATAAAATAATATAATAAAACATTTTTAAAAAAGTATTTCACAAAAAGAGTGAAGAAAAAAACTAAAGATAGTTAGGCTCATCATGTCTTTTAGCACCATCCCCATATCCTGAAGCTTTGTAATGTTAAACAAAAAAAGTCATTCCTTATTCTAGTTCATTCTAACATATTTAACATAGCAGCAGATCGAGCGGCTGAGGCCAGGGGAAAGTCTCTGAAGAGTTGAAAATCCCTCAGCTCTCCAAGCTATCTCTGATGACAGTTTTGCTGTTTATAAAGATTCCTTAGGAGCACACCTAAGTTCAAAACCTATACACAAGACTGAAGACTGGTTTCTTCAGTTTCTATAGAGGTCATTCCATGTCTCATCTTCAAACTTTAAATGACGCAAGCATGCATGTTCACACATTCATGTAAGGGGACGCAGGTGTCAAATTCAATCACAGTGGCTGGAGGCCCTGGCACATCAATATTCTCCCTCCCCATCCCCTCCCTCCCTCCCTCCCTCCCTCTCTCTCTCTCTCTCTCTCTCTCTCTCTCTCTCTCTCTCTCATAAAAAGGGCCATTTTGTTGGGCTTGCTTCAAAACAAACAAACAAACAAACAAACAAACAAACAAGCCTAAATGTATAAAAACACCTGCAGATGAACTTAGCTCTAATAAAGCAATGAATTGAAATAAATCGTTTACAAATATTGCAATATTTTAAAGTTTATTTAGATGTTGTTGTGTTGTATTAAATATGTGAATATGGCTACAGAATAAAACACCTGATGAACCTTATCTGGATCAACATAAGAGCCAGAACTGTGGGTAGAGGTGGTTTATGCTATCCACTCCTCTGTCGCTGGGGGAAGTCCATACTGACTTTCCAGTGTAAAAGTCCAGTCTTTATCACCACATAATCCCGTCCCTTAACCACTGAAAACTAACCTGCTGCATGTGAAGGTTTATATGAAGTTTGGCAGCATCTTCAGTTATTCTGCGTTTGGTGTACTTTCTTCACAAAGTTTTAAAGTGACATGACATTACCATCCGTTTTCATGTAGTCATGCCTTTGAAATCATTCTGTCCTCCTTCCAGGTCATTGTGTGTATCATTGCCAGAAAATTATCTGAAAAATACCTGTCCAACATTCAGGGATTGTTTCATTGGCACGTTTTTATTTCTTACATTAAAAAAATTGCCATGTTTAAGACTATATATGATGTTTTTTTCCTAGATGCAAAACGTCTCTCTTTTGAGAAACAAAATTTTGAACCCTTAAACATTTACTAGTGATTGAAAATATGAATGGTTCTTAGTAACTACAAACTTTGTCCTCAAGAATACTACCTAATTTTTTAATGCTTAAAAGGCTCAAACAGAACATGCCACATGTTCCCATCATAGAGCCAACTCACTTACATGTATGCAAAAGGATAAATACGCAAAATACATGGCCAAGTTGACTTGTCAGCTGAGTAATTTAGAAGAGCTCTACTTAGCAAAAGGAAGTTTCAAAGTCAAACATTTTTTTCTGGATTCAGAATTCACTTGGGCATGTTAAAATCTGCTGCTGTGGTTGCCTTAATTTATATCTTAAGTCAGAAACCACCCTGCTTACGTACTCACATTTTAGCCTGACCCAGCACCTCAGAAGTGAGCAGAAGACCTGAGTCACTACAGTACAAAAGGCAATTTACTACTTACAATTATAGCAGTAGCAGGAGTAAAAGCCAAGAGCTTGATTTCAGAATTGCAACTCCCATAGAGAGATGCCAAGAGTGTTTCCTTGTTGACTGCCAGTGGGGTTCATTGTAAGGAACTTTGAGATTAGGAAACTCTGACCTTATACATGGGCTGCTGACAAACAGGCTCATCCTTCTGTCATGCGGGAAATGTTATCTTTAAGACTCAGTCTGCTCCAGGGAGGCAGATGTCTCCATCTTTACTTTCTAAAAAATACACAAATCTTCAGAAGAGACATATTTGTCGTTGCAAGTCACTTCCTCTGCAAACATTGTGAAAGGCAGACTGGAGCAGATGAGCTGCTGAAGCCCTTGAAAATATTTGGATACTTGAGAGATCCAGGAAGAATTGTCTCCCTGTTATATCTAGAACATAGGATTCTGTGGTGACACTTAATGTAGCTCATTGGAGGTTAATTTCTAGTTGAGGAGTATCGAATAGCTGATGACAGGGAAGTCTTATTTTTGTTTCTCAGATGTGAACTTTGGCCTCTATGGAATTAAAACCTTAAGATTTATCTGAAAACTAATTTCTAGAGCTAAGCGAAGAACTTGGAAACTTTCCTTTCACATTCTCCAGCATTTCATTATTATTATATAAAATGAAGCTAGTGAATAGACAGTGCTTTGGAAGGTGCAGATCCATGTTGACAGCATTGTACTTTAGAACTATAAATTGTGAAATACAAATGTCATACCAGTTTGAACCATGAGATGTGAATTCCAAGAGAATTATTGTAGCAGAGGTATTATAAAAGATCCTTGTATATTCTTAATTTGTTTTTTTTTTTTTTTGCTATAATAAATAAACTTGAAACAAGGGAGTGCTATGTTCTAGGAAATACCTTGTTAGGAAAGTTCATACAGTATATAGTATATATACTTCCTGCTAAACCTTGTCTGGGTTTATTTCTGGCAGCTAGCTTTATGGCAGAATGTCTTTGGTCTTTTGTTATCATTGCCAAATTCAAGCTTAAATTCTTTCCAGTACGTACTATTATAATAAATTCTTACTGCCTTCACTGACTTTAGTCATTCCTGGTTAATAAATTCTATCCTTCATAACTGTGGCATTTAACATACATCGACAACTCATTTAGCCAACTTTTCTATTTCAGTCCTGTAATATCCTATGCAATGCATTCTTCCAATAATATAAACCAGACCACTAGACTGTCTCCTACATTCTTTCCTCTCTGAAGTACTTCTCTGCATTCTTGTTTGCTAAAATAATCTTCATTATTCATGGCCTAATTGAAACATCTTTCTTGTGGTAGTCTGATAAGTTTCCGTCTGAATTTATTTTCACATATGATACTAGGCTTGGTGTGTCTGGTATCGCAGTCAGAAACACACACACTCTCTCCCTCTCTCTCTCTCTCTCTCTCTCTCTCTCTTAACCATATTTTTTATTTGCTCTATCTAGTTAGTAAATATTTTCCTGTGTCTTTTCTCTTAGAATGTTAACATCACATCCAGGGCCCTGGATCACACTGACAGAGACATTCAGCCCACCATATCTGACCGATGCTGCAGCTTTGTTTGCGTGAACGTAAGTCATTGACACCTGACTGGCAGCCCTTGAAGAGCCGAGCAAATGCACAGAGAGCAATGGCTCTTCTGGATCCTTAAGGATTTCAACAGCAGACAAGCTGACTAGTTGTCTTGTTCAGTATGCATTTAGAAACTGTATTTTTTTCCTTTTCAAATAGGGAAATATATATTGTGAAGCTATTTCTTTTTTATAATCATTTTTTTATTAGTTTTCTATTCAGCAAATATAGGCAGTTTGGTACCATTATTAGGCTCATCTGTGACCTACCCCCTCCCCGATGGCCCCTCCTTGTTGATGAATGTGAGTCATGCATTGTGGAGTTAGCCCACAGTTATTGGTACGATAAATGTCTCTGCATACCATGACCCAACGTGTGGCTCTGACATTCTTTCCGCCCCCCTCTTCTGCAACATTTCCCTGAGCCATTTTGGGTTCGTTTTTGGTCTGCTTATTTCTATGAGATGCACGTAATGTTTCCGGAGAAAATGCTTTCAGCTGTCTGTTTTGTCCATGTTTTAAAGTAGGTACCTAATAAGACATAATTTTAAACTAAAGAATATCTCATTTTTTTAAGTTAGTATAATCTACGTGTATCCTTTAAACTTGTCTAATGGTTAATCCTGACAAAAATTTTGAGTGTGAGTTAAACTTCATTTTTCTCCTTGTGTTAACTTTTGCATCATGTAAGAACTTCTTTTCATTTATTTTTCTGTCTTTAAGGTTGTAGCATCTGAATTTCAAGAGACCCGGAAACTACTGAGTGTACTTGAGGAGAGCAACCTTTCTGTTTTGTATCCTGTGGTCGTCATTTCAGTGAGTAAATCCAGGCCTTTTCCCTATTGAGCTTGGGCTTCCTAATTCATAAACAAATGCTTCTCCTGACAATTTGATTCATTTGAGAGCATGGACCAAAACATACGTGTGGGTTCCTAGGCTTGCTGCCATGCTGAGTTTTATAGACCCCTGCCTTTGCTGTGTGACTAGTTACTGAGCTGACAGGCTTTGAAAATACCTTCATTCAACTTAACATTATCTTCTTTATCTTTATTAAATATACAAAGTACATGGTTAAGTTGACTAGTCATCTGAACAATTTAGAAGATCTCTGTTTATCACAACATAAAAGGTTAAGTAAAAGAATATAAGGAAGAATTATAAATGGAAGAAAATTTATGTCTGAGTTTTCTGCTCCACAAAAAAAAAAAAACAAAAAAAAAACACAAGTATAATGAAATGGACTTGATTAATCTATTAAATTTTAGGATGATATCAGATAGAAGTGCCAGAGAGAAATGAGATCAGAAACCAAGCCAACTGGAAGGGGTTTCAAATAATCTCAACATATTTAACAAATTCCCAGCTTCTCAAGCTCAGGCCCATCCTATAGTGTGTGGACTTAATTCTTGTGTTAAGTAAAATAATGCAGAATAAAAGATGGTGTCTTTTGCCAAACGCAACTATAGTGTGAGCAGCGTAAGTACAAATGACTTAACACCTGCATGGGGGGGGGTATGCAATTCATTCATTGGACCATTATATTTGGTTATGTTCCCTAAAGATAGGTTCGTGGGGAGGAGTGTGGGGCTGAAGAGATGCAACGCCAAAGGATCCAGGTTCAATTCAACTTACGTAAACCAGATGCACAAGGTGTTGCGTGTATTTGGAGTTCATTTGCAGCAGCTGAAGGCCCTGGCACATCCATTCTCTCTCTCTCTCTCTCAAATACATAAAGTAAATGAATAAATAAATAATTTAGAAATTGAATGCTTAAAATAAAGATAGGTTCTGGGGTTCCATGTACTTATGCAAAGCAATGACATTTGAGTGGGTTTTCACTGAAACATGGAGATTTTCCTTGAGCTTTTTAGTAGGGTTGTGAAACTAGCTCAGTGGTTGAAGGCTCCTCCAAGGCTTTCGGGGAGAGAGATTAGTTGGAAGTCCTGCGATGAGCCCTGTGTTCTCTGTGTGTTTGCTTGCCTGGCCATCTTGTTAGCTGTGTGTGCATAGGTGTGATTCTGAAGAAGCATTGCAGTCTGGTGAGAAGAAAGGGGTACTTGGGTTCCTTCATCAAGATACTTAACTTGGGGTCCACTTTCTTCAGTGTAGACGAGAAGCTAATAACCCTAATTCTTCAGTTATTCAGGTTAAGATGAGTGAATGCAAGGTGCGCAGTTATAGCACAGCTTTGGTTCCTTGGTGAACATGCAGTGGTTGGCAGGATTAGATCTTCTTTCCACTTTGGTTGGAATTATTCCAAGTTCACTTCCACTACTGTAATCTGATTTCTTTGCTTAAGTCTCAAGTATTTCCCAATTTCTGTTGGGTACTTACACTGGAGTAGTTTATTTCTCAAATATTACATCAGATCTAATCACATTACCCTTGCATTAAGTGTTCTTAATGGCAAGATGGTCTTGTTAGGCCCAAACCACCAAGGTTAATTTTTATGTGAATGAAAATTTGCCATTACCATTTAATTACTCTCCAAGTTAATAGCAGTGTAGAAAATTATAGTTGTAAAATAAGGCAAATGACTTTAAGTGTAGATAAGTTAAAACTTAAATATTGGAGGAAAATATGTACATATAGTGTTTGTGTTACAGACATGAATACTCACACAGACATATATGCAGATTATGTCATTGGAAAGATGCTAAGGCCACTTGACATCCCAGAAGCAGCAATGATGTTGGTGTACTAGATATTCTGGAGGCTGTTATGATGTTTAGAACTTGTAAAACTCAGGATAGACTGCTAGTTTGTTTACTTGCAGATGTGTGAAGTTTTTAACTGAGAGAGACTATCAGCCTAGGCAAGATTGTCATTTTATCATCATTTTTCATGCTCTGAAGGGCAAAGACTTAAAAAAAAAAAAGTGAGGACAAAGGTCAGTTGCTCTGGGGTACTTGGCCCAAACAATATTGGGTCATGATTTAAGTGGTTAAAAATTAGTAATGGGGGCTGGAGAGCTGGCTTAGCGGTTAAGTGCTTGCTTGTGAAGCCTAAGGACTCTAGTTTGAGGCTCAATTCCCCAGGACCCATGTTAGCCAGATGCACAAGGGGGTGCACATGTCTGGAGTTAGTTTACAGTGACTGGAAGCCCTGGTGTGCTCATTCTCTCTTCTCCCTCCCTCCCTCTCTCCCCTCTCTCCCCCTCTCTCCCCCCTCTCTCCCCCCTCTCTCTCTGCCTCCTTCTTTCTGTCGCTCTCAAATAAATAAATAAAAATAAACCAAAAATAAAAAAAAAAAACAACTAGTAATGGGATAAGTAATTACACAGCCCATGCTATCTCTCGTATTCTGAAGTAGATATATCGTTATCATTTGGAATCCTTTGGTATCTGCTATTCAAAAGTGACATTCTACTATCAACATCAGAATGGTTAGGAAGTTCAGCACTAACTAGTAAGCAGGTAACAGTCCTGAGTATTTGGAGTTGATTTTTGTACAAGGTATGAGACAGGAATGTGGCTTTTCTTCCATGTGTGGATGCGTAGTATTCCCAGAACCATTTGTGGAAGAGGATGTCTTTTTGCAGTATATTTGTTGGACGTAGTAGTGTGCACTTACTTTTATTCATCTATTTGTCTCCCTTCAGTCCACTTATCCATTTTTATGCCATTACTGCCCTGTTTTTTTCTTTTTCTTTTTATCATTGTTACAATGGTTCTTTAGAAATTAGATGCAATGACACCTTGAGCATTGTTCTTTTTGCTTAGGGTTGCTTTAACTGTTTAGTCATTTGTACTTGTATATGAATTTTAGGATTGTTCTAGCTCTGTGTGGAATAGCACTGGGGTTTTTAGATTACTTTCAGTAATCGAGCCATGTTTGCAGCATTAATTCAGTCAATCCATAACCATGCAATGTCTTCCTGTCATGTATTATCTTCTTTAATTTCTTTCTTCATTGCTTAAAAAAATTTGTTATAGAGGTCTTTCACATGCTCGGTTAAGTTTATGAGATTCATAAATAGAATTGTTTTCCTCACTTTTTCTAAGCATGTTTATAAAATTACTGCATTTTTTTATATTACTACTTTGCATCCATTGAGATGATCATGTGATTTCTATCTTTGAGTCCATTTATTTGATATATTTCTTTTCTTGACTTGCGTATGTTGAACCATCCTTGTATCCATGGAAGGAACTTGGTCATTGTGAATAATCTTTTTGATGTGTTCTTGAATTTTATTAGCAATTATTTTATGTTATTGAAACGTTTTTCCACCCATGGGGTGTTTTATTTGTGAGAATGTTATTACTGCTTAAATCTCAATGCTTATAATAGATCTATTTAAGTATTCTCTCCTTGGTTAAATGTTTGTATTCTATAACTGTTTATAAATTCATATTTCTTTAGATTTTCCAGCATATGTAAATTTCAAATTTTAGTGTATGTTCTAATGGTTTCCTAAATTGCATTCTTATCTGTAGTTATGGACCCCTTTTAATCTTAGCCTTTATTAATTTGGGTATTCCCTTTATTTTGGGGAGTTTTACTAAGAGTTGTTCTTTTTGTTTTCTTGTTTTATTGATTCTTTATATTTCTTAAATTTTCCTTTCATGAGTTTACTGGTCTAATCTTGATTATTCTTTTCACCTACCAATTTTTTGTTTAATTTTCATTTAGTTTTTTTAATACCTTAAGGTACATTGTTATTTATTTGAGAACTTTGACTTTTACTATGTTTTAACTTTAATTTTATAAAATATAGGCAATTGTTGCTATACACTTTCCTCTTAGAACTGTTTTTATCCCATGTTTTAGTATGGTGTGTATTCATTTTCAAGTGATACTAGGAATTTCAGTTTTTCTCCCTTGATATCTTTGATGACTCATCATCATTCAGTAGTATATTGTTCAGCCTCTGTGAATTTGTGTATTTTTATAACATCTATTGCCATCAGTTTCTTATGTTAGTCCATTGTGGCTATTGTGGTCAATTAGAATACAAGAAATAATTTCAGTTTTCCCTTATTTGCCAAGATTTGCTTTATGTCCCATTACATGATTGGCTTTAGAGAAAGTGCCATTATATGCTCAGAAGAATGTATATTCTGGTCAGGCATGGTGGCATATACCTTTAATCCCAGCATTTGGGAGGCAGAGGTAGGAGGATCTTCATGAGTTCAAGGCCACCCTAATACTACACAGTGATTCCAGGTCAGCCTGAGCTAGAGTGAGACCCTACCTCAGAAACAAAACACAATAGAACAAAACAAAACAAAACCAGAAGAATGTATATTCTGTGATATTTCTGTTTTTTTTTTTTTTTTTTTTTTTTTTTTGATTTCTTGTCTTGTGATCCATGATAAATATGGCAGAAGGGCAATTTGAGCAAGATTTTTATTTTAGAAAAGAAAGTAAAGCAGAAACCTGCTGAGCTACATGGGGTTCTGTATGGGATTCCTCATGTTGATTTATATGTGAGAGGTTATACCCTTGGGGCTGTAAGTTAGGCATCAAGTCATGTAGGATTACATTGCTGACTTTGAATATAAGTGGGGTTCTTGATTACCGAATTGTTAGACAATGGATTAGTTACTTGGTATATTTAGGCTTATTTAGCTGGTGGGAAAATGACCTCTTGGGTAGCACAAGCCAGGATTTTTTGGATTCCTGTTCCCTGACTCTGTTCTTCAGAATTATAATTAGATATACAAATTATTATAAAATCTGTATGCTTCTTGGACTTCTCAGGACATATCAGTACTTGTTTATTCTTTTTGATCCTATCACTCTGTCTACTTATAAAACAGGAGGGATACCTTACTCAAAATTCCTATTATTTCGATGGAATATTCTATAGATTTGTGTTAGACCCATTGATCTGTTAAATTATTTATTCAGATATTTCTCAGTTTATTGTTGGGATAACCTGTCTTGAAGTGAGAGTAGGGTATTTCACCTACTATTATTGTATTGGAATTAATCTGTCATCATATCTAATAGTATTTGTTTTAAATTAAAGTAGGTATGATGACATTCTGAGTATATATGTTTAGAGTTGTTGTAGAGTTTATGGAGTGTTCTCTTAAATAATGTATGATAGGGCTGGAGAGATGGCTTAGCAGTTAAAGTGTTTGTCTGAAAAACCTAAGGACCTATTTTCAATTCTCCAGATCCTACTTAAGTCAGATGCACAAAGGTGAGGCAAGTGCATGGTCACACATGCCCATAAGGTGGCACAAGCATTTGGAATTTGATTTTGGTGGCTGAGGCCCTGGAGTACCAATTCTCTCTCTCTCTCTCTCTAAAATAAAAAAAATAAAAATAATGTAAGATAACCTTTGTCTTTTATAACTAATTTTGGTTCTGAGTCTATTTTGTCAGATATTAAATCATTGATTCCTGCTCATTTTTGAATTCTTTTTTCTTGGAATGTTTTTGTTAATACTTTCACCCTAAGCCTATGTTGACTTTGATGGCGAGGTACATTTCTTGGTGGCATCAAATAAATAAAACCAGGTTTTCAACCAATTCAATGCTATATATCTTTTTTGTGAGACAACTAACTTTCTGAGTTACTATTAAAAGATGTATGTTCATGATATTTCATTGAGTTTTTTTTTTAATGTTTGGTTTTTTCCTATTCCTATTTTGCTTAGCTGTTATTCTACTACAATTCATTCTTTCCTATAGTATCATGGATGAAGTAATATTTCTTTTCATGACTTAGATACATTATAGTATCTTCTGTTATACTAGTTTTGTATTCCTGAATTTATTTACTTTCTGTGCATCAAAGTTGTGTTTATCCTTTAATTATGAAGGGAAGTTTTGTTGGATAGATACTGATAATTATCTTATAAATAGGAGCACATCATTCCATACTCTGATGTTATGATTTACAATATTGTTTGTTATCCTGTTTTTAGCACATTTATGATATAGTTTAGTCTATTTTATAATCTATTAAGGCATCAAATTTATATTCTGAATTGAAGATGTTATTAGCTCTCTTTTGAGATTTTAAGGTTACCATACAGTATCTGGTATAATAGCCCTCATCTTAAAATAGGGTTATATTCTGATAAACTCATCTTAAGGTGAAAATGATTTGAAACAACTAATCGACTCAACAAGTAGCTTAGCAAGACTAAGGTGAAGTGTGGGTTGTTTTCCCTCCATATCTTTGGGCTGGGTTTTGTTGCTTACTGCAATTGCCGAGAATCAGAGTACTAGTCCCAGAAAATAAAATCAAGATTCACCATTGCAAGTTTAGTATCACTGAATGTTGGTTACTTTCACATCATCATGAAGGAGAAAATTCTGTAGCTCCATTCTGAGTTGGAAACTTATTGCTCCTCCCTTGTAATATTGTATTTCTCAAGAAACTTAAGAAGATTTATTTAGTGTTCTTTTCACATTGGCCTGATATAAAAACTATAAACATGGGATATGCCTAGTTCTCTGTCTCTGTTACTATGTTTATGCTTATTGCTTCAATCATAATGAACAAATATTTCAAAATATAAGCATGTTTTAAAATGCCAAAAGGTATGCTCATAAGGTTTCTGATATTAGAATCATTCATAAAACAGTCATTTATCTAATTGAAACAAAAATTAAAGACAAAAAGAATGTAAATTGAGGCTCTATTCCTTGCTTTGAAATTTATGATCAGAAAAGAACTCCTCATCCCACTTCATATCAATGAGCTCTTATAAGGCAATGCTTCTAGTTCCTATATTTTAGACAAGATTACCTAAAGCTAAGTTTTTAAATCTTCAAACTTGCCACCTTTTGTCTCAAAAGCTAAGGAGAAATTCTATTTTTTTGGGGGGGGGCTATGACAAGGTTTCCATAAAATACCTTTGGACACTATCAGATAAGTAGTGGAACATGAAATTGAAAGCTTTTTCTTTTTTTGGTCTATTCACATAGCTGACTTATATAATAGGTACCATATAAATGTTTACCTGTTAAAATTGGGCAAAACAGACAATAAATTTGAAAGCAAAGTTCAAAATTAAGAATTAAAGCAAACTTTAATCTGTACTTGGTAAAATTCGTTTTTTTTTAAAATAAAATAATTGCATGCCAGTCTCACTTTTCTCTATTAGTGGCAACCATTTAGTGCTATTATAAGTGATGGGAAAACTTTCATGAATTCTTTGGTAAATAATAGATTGAATTTTATTCCTTTAAAAACATAGGCAAACATTCAAAAGTACCTGTTTAGTTAATAGAAAGCATTTAACTTACATATCAGATCTGAACATGTAATCTTTAAAATACTTCAAAACGTTTAATGGTAAAATGTGTCAGGAAATAATAATCATAATAATATGCCCTAGAAAACTGAATCTGTGGACACTTGATAAGTTTTCATATAGGGAAACTGTCAGATAGATGTACATTGTTTCCAAAGGAGTCCACAGCTCATAACGGCAGCAACAGGAACAGAACCAATTCAATATGCAATACATAATATACACTGGTTACTTTAATGCTATTAGTGTTATTAATAATGGAATATATATACATATTATATATACACACACATATATATTCAATCTTCTTGCCTAGCAAAGAACAAATGGACAAAAGAGTAATTCCTCTTTTAAGAGCTGATGGCTAATTTTACCTTCACAATACTGGTGCCTTTATTGAATTTAAGTTAAAAAATCCATAGTCTTAGTAAATTTTGTACTGGATTCTGGATGTGGATCTCTGTTACCACTTGCTTAACTGCTTGATCTGTATATTTTCTCCTGTTAAGCCTGTTACTGCTACTTCAAGAAAATGGGTTTTCAGAGTACAAGTTCATATTAATGACGAAAAAGAGAACCATTTTAATTCTTAGTCTCCATATTGTGGTTTATTCATTTATTGTTACTATTATTTTTTACAGTCTGTTCACTTCAGGTCCCTTCACTATTTTCTTAGTTTTGATAGATACTGCCACTCTGTAGCAGCTGCTGATTGGGCTTAGGGTAGGTCTGAGTCCCTGCTCTATTCCAATCTCCATTTTATCCCTTTTATAACTCTATGAATATTTTGATTTTGTTTTTGAAGCATTACATTTTATTATATGTTAATATTTAATTATGTTTTCTCGCAAGATATATATTAATTTTCCCTTTCATGGCCTATAAGCTACTTCAGGAGAAGTAGACTCACTTGTGCAAGTTTTACAAATACTTACATTTGTTTTCTGCTAATATGGTAAATCTCAGGTATTTCCTGCCTAAGTCAATAATAAAACTTAAACAAATACTGGTTAAAATACCTTTAAAATATTTTCCAGTTGTGGTCATAAGAGTTTATTTCTAACACAAAGATGAGGAATGATGAAATCATTCTAATGGGAGGTATTGAATAAAAGAACCGGCTATGTTGTTTTAAGTTTTGTGAGATCTTTGCTTGTGGCTATATAGTTAAGGAAAAGCTTGTGTTGTGGGGTATAGAAACTCACTAAAATTAATTGTGATGGGCATGTAACTGATGTGCAGTGTAGGACATACCTTCCTCCTTTTCATTGTTTAAATAATAGGACCATTCATGTTTAGATTCATGGAATGTAAAGGCAGAATGGATTCCAGAAAACTTTTCTAATGTTCATAAATAAATATTTCTTAATTAGCCACAATATCTGGAATTGGTAATTATTTCCCTATTTTCACCAGGTTACTCAATTTGTTTTTATAAACAAAATTATTTGCAAACTTATTTTCTGCTGTTAATTAATCAGTTTCTAAAATTTGACAAATGCAATACATAGAGGCAAAGCAGATTAAGGTTCTGTTTTGTTAGGCAGCATGCATTGATGTTAGCCCTAGAAAGTGATTGAATGATTAATTTGGTCATTCAGTTTTTTAAAAAATGTGTATGGGGATTTCTCTCAGTAGATAATCTTGTGTTGTTGAATCAGTTAAATCTTGGAAATGGAGACTATTTGTTCTACCATGCTTCTTTACAATGATAGGACCAAATACCTTTAAATGTCTTTATTTGAATGTTACATTTTATATAATAAATTAACTTAATAGGAATGATACAAACTTTCCAAACCTGATTTTTCTTACAGTATTTGAAAGAATATTTCATTGAGAGAAATTAATTATTAATTATATTCTTGTACAACTAAACAAGTACCAGGTGTGCAAATAACAAGCGTTCCCTACCTTGTCCATGTTGGTCAGTGTCAATAAACTTCAGTTCAAAAAACTCTTTATAATGAAGTAAAATGATGGCTTCTCCTTTTAAAATATTTTCTAATTTATAGAGCAGCATGTCATAAAATCATATCATCTTTACTTTTTTATGATTTATAATGCATGCTTTCAAAATACAGATTGTTGAGCAGTTCTATTACAGGACTATTAAATAATCAGATGGAATGGAGTTCCTGTTTCAAGCCACTTCTGAGACCACTACAGGCTTATGTGTTATTATTAAGTTTTGTTTTCTATTTGTCCCTTTCATATTCACCTGTTTTTATGGTCCTGTATTTTTTCTATTTTAAGCATTTATTCCTTTCTCTGTTTTCCTCTATTTATATGAAAATATTGTTGGAAAATTAATCTCTCTTTCCATCAAAGACTATTTTTCTACCTTAGGCAGCATTTTCTTTCTTTCTTTCTTTCTTTCTTTTTTGAATTTTGAGGTAGTGTCTTACTCTGGTCCAGGCTGACCTGGAATTCACTCTGTCATCTCAGGGTGGCCTTGAACTCATGGTGATCCTCCTACCTCTGTCTCCCGAGTGCTGGGATTAAAGGTGCGCACCACCACGCCTAGTTCTTAGGCAGCATTTTCTGAGAAGGTTTCAATGATTAATATTCATGCCACTACTTTGTTTCTTTTCCCCAATTCCTTATAAACTGTAGATACTGTTTTGCAGGCAGTACAGTGAACTGTCTACTCCCCTTACCCAGTTGATTGCTTAGTATAGTGGATTCACATTAAATGCATGTGTGACAGAATTTTGATATGCCTGTACTTTATTTTGTAATGCAACCTTATCTAGAATATGACTTCTTATTTTAAATGAGTGAGGTATTCTCTGCACAGCCAAGTTTAAAGATTATTTTACCTCAGCCAGTATGAAATAATTGTACTTATTTATATACTTTTTTTTATTTTTAAAACTTTATTTGATGTCTGAAGAGAAGGCTTAGTGGTTAAGGTGCTTGCCTGCACAGCCTAAGGACTGATGTTCGACTCTCCAGATGGCATGTAAACCAGATGCACAAAGGTGAGAAAAGTGCAAGGTTGCACATTGCATATGCCAACTAAGTGGCCCAAGCATCTGGAGTTTGATTTCTGTGACTGAGGCCTTGGCATGCCAATTCTCTCTCTTGCTGTCTCTAAAAGAAAATAAATAAATAAATACCTTTATTTATTTGAGAAGGTCAGTATGAGCACACCAGGGCCTCTTGTCACTACAAACAAAGTGCACATGCATGCACCACTTTGTGCTTCTGGCTTTATGTGGGTGCACGGAGTTGAACCCAGGCTGTCAGACTTGGCAAGAAAGTGTGTTTAGCCACTAGGCAATCTTACCAGTCCTTTTAGTAGTTATTTCCTTCCTTCCTTCCTTCCTTCCTTCCTTCCTTCCTTCCTTCCTTCCTTCCTTCCTTCCTTCCTTCCTTCCTTCCTTCCTTCCCTCCCTCCCTCCCTCCCTCCCTCCCTCCCTCCCTCCCTCCCTCCCTCCCTCCCTCCCTCCCTCCCTCCCTCCCTTCTTTCTTTCTTTCTTTCTTTCTTTCTTTCTTTCTTTCTTTCTTTCAGGTTAGGGTCTTACTGTAGCCCAGGCTGAGATGGAATTCACCAGGTACTCTTAGGGTGGCCTTTAAGGAACTCATGGCAATCCTTCTACCTCTGCCTCCCGAGTGCTGGGATTAAAGACATGTACCACCATACCTGGTTCCTTTGTATAGTTTTTAGGTGGCTAGAATAATGCATTGATGTGTTCCAGTGTTGAGATCTCAAGTGACCTCTGATCAGGAATAAAGAAATAGTTGATAAAAACAAGGAACTGAGAGTTGGTGTTAGCTGAGAGAGAAAGAATATAATTGCTTCTTTGCATTTTTTTCTTTCTATCTTTTTTCTTTTCCTTTCTTTTTTTTTGTTTTAGGTAGGGTCTTGTGCTAGCCCAGGCTGACCTGCACTTTAAAACTAGGTAGTCTCTGGGTAGCCTCAAACTAATGATGATCCTCCTACTTCTGCCTTCCAAGTGCTGGAATTAAAGGTGTGCACCACTGTGCCTGGCTGGAATATAGCTTTCTAAAGTTTAGGAAAGTTAATCAGGCATGCATGAGAGAGGGGCTCTTTAACCTGGTAAAGTCTATTTAAAGGATACAAAAGGAAGCAAAGCTGAAAGCCCAAGCAGGGTGCAGCTCAGAGGTGTGTGAGGAATAACATTCCCAAAGGCTCAGAACAGCCAAGCGTCATCAGACCTGGAGACAATGTTTCTGAAGCAAGGAACTACACACAAGGACGGATGGAGAAAGGCTGGGAAATCTCAGATGCAGGTTGGGCTTCTGATTTGGAACTCATAAGTCATCTCTGCCCAGGAGAAATTGATGTGGTCAGATTTGCTTTCCACACACCTTGAATGCAGCACAGAGAATGCATAAAAATGAGCAGAGAAATCACCTGATGTATATAGTAGTGCAAGAAATTATGATGGTGGCTTGGACTAGGGTAATGTTAGATAGAATGTATGTTGCCAGTGTTCAGATCTGACCCTTGAAGTGATGGTCGCAGGAGGTGGAGTAGTTGTGAGGTAATTGGGTCATGAGAGCATAGACCCTTACGAATGGAATTAGTGCTTTTTAAACAAGAGGCAGAGGACTTCATGAGAGAGTGGTCTCTGCGAAATGGAAAAGGGTCTCACCAGAGTAAGTGTTATGTTGATCTTAGGCTTTTATACTCTAAAACATTGAATATAATTCATATGCCTCCTAGTCTATGGTGTCTGTTTTATAACACATGAACTAAAATATGTAGTTGTAATGGTGAGGGGAAGATAAATTTTTAAGAAAACAAAGAACTGAGAATTGTTATTAAGTTAAATGAGAAAGAGGAAATATAACTGACAGTAAGGTAGGTAACATTAAAGAAAGATCTTTTTGGTTTGAAAGTTGAATAGGCAGGTGATAATACCAACATTTTTATCACAGTATAATCAGGAACATTCCTTACAAATGTAAGCTTGATCATCTATGTTCATTTATATGTGGATATTAATATATTAAGTATTAAATTTTAGATATAAGTATAATCTATCTCTCTCTATATATATGATATGGCTTTTCCACCTTCCATATATGGTGTAGTCTCTGAAGGATAGGTCCTTTTTATTGTCTTTTCTATAATAGTACTTTATATTCTGAAAACCCAAAACTGGGAAAAAAAAAAAAAAACTAAACAATACTTTTCCATGGATTGAGACACTAGCAGAGACAGGAAGGTGGTGAGAACATTTAACCAAGCCTAAGTGCTGTTCCCTGAGGATAAAACTGTTCAATCACATGAAAAAAAGATGACTTTTGCATTTTTCTTGAGAGCCTGAACTGATTTTATTAAAAGGGCAGAAAGGTGATGGAGTCAGTGCAAAGCGCTGCTTAATCCAGACAGGCTTGGGCTTGAAAGCTGCTGGCAACAAGGTCATGTGTGATCCTCTTGAAAAGTTCAGTGTGATTCAATTCGCCCGGCACCAGAGGTTGTATTTGATGGAACTGTGAAGCACAGAGTGACTGTACTTAAAGGCTAGAATACTTGATTCAGCGCTAAGGTGAAGTGTAGTAAGTGTTGTCAAGAAAATCCTAGCCTTGGAGATCTCTTATTGGACATGCCGGGACTGAATGAAATCACATGCACATCTCCTCCAAGGACTCTGAGCAGTGTTACTGTTCTAGACTCGTTCTCTAACACATTCAATACATTTATGGCAATGACTGTGTTTCCAGTTTGCTCCAAGGATGATGATCTTACGTTTCTTGCTCTTCGCATGTGGACGAGTTGAAACTCCCATTACATCTGTAATTTGGAGAAATCTCCTAATAAACGTTGCCTACCAATGTATATTATTAGTGTAATTATGTCATTGTTAGTCATAACAGACACTTACTGAGTGCTTGAAAAAAGTGAGTCACCATTCCTTTCTTTTAACAATAAATGATCCCATTTAATCCTCAGAGCAGTCGTGAGAGTTATCATAAATACCATTATCCCCAGCTCATAAACAAGCCAAGGGCTCATTCTGTTTTACCACTTAATGTTCATGAGTAATGCCAATACTTGCCCTCTTTGAGTAATAGAAAGCTACAAGTTAGAGGAGAAAAGGATCTTAAAAGTAATTTAATAGAACACTATCATTTTACAAGAAGTAACTCAAGTCTTTACTTAAATGTCTTAATGTTAGGTGTAGGCAAATTACTCCTGTCAAGGGTGAGCTGGTAAGTATTGTAGGCTTTGCACACCATAAGGACTTTTCATGACTACTTAACTTTGATGTTAGAGTGCAGAGCAGTCTCAGTCAATATGTGTTATCATTTAGCTATGCAATGATATTTGAAGGTCCATGTGTTCCTGGCTTAGCCATCATCCTGTGGGGCCGTTAGGAAGTTGAGAACCTTTAAGAGACTAGACCCAGCTGGAAGTTGTTAGGTTATTGATGGCCTGCCTTGGTGCCATGCCTGGCTGCATATCCAATACCAATGAGCCAACTGGTTGTAGACTGATACCATGAGCCAAAATAAACCCTTCATTTTCCTAAGTTCTTTAATGAAGTATTTGCTAATCATGGAGTATTGACACTGAAACTTGATAGAAAGAAGGAGAATAATTGCTGTTATAGCTGGTAATATAGTTCAGAAACTTCTGGAATTGTAGGACGAGTTTGAAAAAGTTTGGAAGGTACAGGCTTATATTTCTATAAATAGAGTTTTATGCACCATTCTGACAAGGGCTCCCAAGACCAGAATGTGGGCAGTAAAGTCATTTCTCATGAGCTTCCAGATGAGGTAAGGAACTCTACTGAGAACAGAGCTGTGGCCAACCTTGAATTGTCAAGCAATATTCAATGGGATTTTTTCATGCTTGGAGACTCTTAAAGATCATGCTCCAGTTTATCTGGTCAATGTGATATCAAGGCAGCAGAATTTTCAGGTGGTGTGGTTATTGCTGGCTGCTTTTGGTCAGGAAATTGAGAGCCAAAATCAGAAGGGAAAACTGTAAAACATTTCTGTTTGCCAGGAAAGGAGTGTATTTAAAGGTACTGCTAAGGATAGTACAGTTTTAATATGTTTAGCGCCATTAAAAGGAAGCCAAGTACTTTGCACTTGTACAATAGGGAAGGATGTCTTGAGAGTATCTCAGAAGTCAAGACCCTACTCATGCCCCGCCCCCGCCCCCCCCAGGTTATAGACATGTAAACCCGGTTCAGAACTTTTCATTCATAAAGAGAATTCTTGGGCTGGGGAGACAGTTTAGTGGTTGAGGTACTTGCCTGTAAAGCTTTGACTCCTCAGTACCCACATAAGCCAGATGCACAAAGTGGCATATGCATTTGGACTTTATTTTGCAGTGTCTGGAGGCCCTGGTGCACCCTTGTTTTCCCTCTTGCTCTCTATTAGCCTCTCTTTTCTTTCAAATAAAAACATAAATAATAATAATAACAACAACAACAGCAACAATAATAACAATAAAAATAAAGAGAACCCTGGAGTTCCTCACTCATGCAGGGCCAGCTAAGGAATTGTTTTACCAGAAATCACTTTCTTGCGTTCAGTCGTAAGGGCTCAGAGGCTTGCTGCCACTATGGTCCAGAGGGTCCTGGTTACGGTGAGAGTCAACAACAGACCTTGGCATTGTCAGTGTAGTGCTGCTGCTTTCAGGTTTATAAAATGTAAAAGCTTTGGGATCATGGAAGCTTCCCTGTCAAACTGTCAAAAGAAATCATTGCAGGCCAGGCAATGTGTAACAGTGTGGTGATTCCTTTAAACTACCCCTGACAAGGGCAATGCATGAGGCTGAAAGAGTGAACTGATGCCTGGACCCTGGATGCCTGTGCTATTACATGGAAGATAACTGAATGGCAGGTTCTGACTGTTGAGGTCATTATTTTCTGGGAAAAAGTTTAAATTTTATCATGATTTAATTTTATCCTATATGCTGTTTATAATAGTTTAATTTTAAATAATCTAGTTTCTTTTAAGAAGACAAGTTTTATTTCCTTTTCAAACCCGTTATCTGTCTTATAGAACATTTTCTTTTACTAATTGAGTGTTTGTCTTTTTTTTTTTTTTACCTGAGGTAGATTCTCCCTCTAGCCCAGGCTGAACTGGAACTCACTCTGTATAGTCCCAGACTGGCCTTGAACTTACAACAATTCTCTAACCTCTGCCTCCCTAGCACTGTTTTTGTTGTTTGTTTTCTGTTTGCTTTTGTTTTCAGTGAGTATACTCTAACAAGTAGCATTAATCTTTGAAGTATTTCTCATGTCAAAAAGAGAATATTTTTTTTTTCTTGAGAATTTAATTTCTGTGGTGGATGCTCAACCATATTTTAAGAGGTGACCTTTTTCATTTGCCCCAAATAAATTCTAAATGTAGCACAACTATACTAATCAACCGAATGATTGGACTTAATGAGCACTCAGTGGTCTTTGGGTTATATGCTCAGTTTTCTGCGTACATTTATTGTCTTCTGTTTTGAGACAAGATCTCATGTAGCCAGGGATGGCCTTGAACTTGCTATGTAACCAAGGATGACTTTGAACTTATATTCCTGCCTCTACCTCCTGAGTGCTGGGCTTACAGGCAGGCATGACCACAGGTAGCTTACACAGTGCCCCTTATTGAACCCGGGCTTCACGAATACTAGACAAGCACTGTACCAACCAAGCAACACCTCCATCCTTGTTTCTGTGTATACTTAATACAAAGGTCCTACTCCAGTCTAATGAAAATATTTACAATGAAAATTGAAATAGATTTTTTTTTCTGTTTCTTATTATGGTTATAGAATTTTTCCTGTTGATTTCTGCATTTCATTTGGATCATGAACTAAACCAATGGACATGTAAAATATTAAGGCATTCTAATATTAAAATGGTTGTCTTTTATTAATATAGCCATCTTGTTCATAATTTACAGGACATTAGATAAACTAGTAAATTTACAGCCCTGTGACGATGCCCAGTAGTCTGAAGTGATCAAAGGTTGTCTTAAAACTTATACTAGATGCTGTGATAAGAGTCTGTCAGCACATTTGGTATCACACTAATCCCTTTGTCACTTGCTCTTACACCTTGGTGAACACATGTGCCAGACAGATGTTCCTTCGCTCTCACTGGCCATTTCGTGGAGCTCAGCATGCGTGTGCTGTGATGGAGTGCCTTACTGTGTCATTTCATGTGTTCACGCATGGACAGACTTAAGTTTTAGGGAAAATCAGTGTGTTTCTCATCTTAAACTGTGTATGTTTCATCTCAAGAAGTTAAATTGAAGTCATTTTTACGTTTTATATTTTTGTTCATACCTTCTTCGTGTATTGGATTTCATTATACTATGGTTTTAATGTCTGCATTTGTTCATGTTCAAATTACTTTAAATATGTGTTAGGCTCAAGCAATGCACATATCTATTCATGAAGAATCAAAATTTCCTGCTTTCTCAAGAAATTATTTACATGCTTAAAATATGGTATGTGTTGGTTCCACAGTTTCATAGAATTTGAAAAAATTAAGTATGTTTCAGATTTTCTTATTATTCTTTCTACATTATAAAAAACTGTCATAACCTATGTATGATATGCTTGAGGCTGTCCTATAGATCTCTGATAATCTGTTAATTTTTCCTGTTTTAAATACTTTTTCAGTTTGGTTATAAATAATTTCTCTTGCTATTCTGTCTTTAAATTCACTGATTTCTTTTATTCTAGTGCCTGCTTTGTGAATCCCTTTCACCAAGATGAGTTTTCTTTTTCCGAGCTTTGTTTATTTTGACATTCTCCATAGCATTTTAAATACCTCAAACTCAAAATTAATTATAATTATTTTAAGACCTCTTCCTCCTCCTCATCTTCCTTTTCTCCCTCCCTTGCCCTCTTTCTCTTTCTCTTTGTGTGTCCTCCTTGCTTCTTTATTCTAATGCCTGTGTCAGTTATGAGCTGGTTTTAATAGGTAAATTTCCTGATGATGGCTCATCCATTTTTCATATTTGATATTTTTGTTCTTTTATAAAATTATGAACTTTACTGTATGACCATATCCCACGCTGGTCATATGTCCATCTGGTTATACTCGTGTGTACGTGCCCCATGTCCCATTCTGCTCTGCTATAAACATTGAAAATTTGGCCTTTGGGACACTGGTTATTTTTGTATTCTTGTCAATGTTTGGGGACTTTGCTCTAGAATCCAGTTAATTGGAAGCAGGATTTTTTTAGGCAGGGTAGTTTAATCTACTTAGCACATTTTTCTCAGTATTTTTACTAATGCTCTGTAAATTTTGGTGTTTTTTGCCCTTATTCATAGCTTCCACCTCTCTTCATAATTTTGCATGTGTCTGAGGCAGTTTTTCTCAATCTTAACTAGTTTGTTTCTCATATTGCATGGACTGCTTCTCTGCTAACTCCATGAAGGCATTTGTAAATATTGTGAATTACCTCACTGGAGTTCTTTCCTCTTTGGAATGATGTCCTGTGACCTCTAACCACCTTGATCTTCTCAGACTCCTAACTCCATCTCTCACTTCAGAGAGATGAAACCTGCATGTCATAACTTGTAATGTTTTTGTTCAAAATATTTTTCTTTATTTGCAAGCAGAGATCGAGATAGAGAGAGAGAAAGAGATAGAAAGAGAGAGAGAGAGAGACACTGACAGGCAGGGAGGGAGAGAATGGGCATGTGAGGGCCTCTAGCTACTGCAAATGAACTCCAGATACACATAGCATCCTTTGTATCCAGCTTTATGTGGGTACTGGGGAATTGAACTTTAGACTTTACAGACAAGCATCTTAACCACTGAGCAATCTCTCCTTCCCATGAAATGCTTTATGGCAGTAAGATGAGGTGTATAGGGCTCATCTTATTTCCTGCTCATCTGGCAGGGTTTGCTTTTCCATCATTGTCTGGAGGATGCTGCCCTTGAAAGCTGTTTGCTATATTCACTTGCTGTTTTGTTGTTGCAGATGCGTAGGTAAATCTGTTTCTGCTTAGTTTCAAAAGCTGAGCCCAACTCAGTTTTGAGTGTTTTATGTTCCCACATTAATATTCATTCCTACTTTCAGGAATGTGTTTTGTATGTAAATGAGAAAAAGCTCACTTTGTCTTAGATCATACTATATAATTTTGTGTATCAAATTTCCTCATGGTAGCATTTTAAATGTAGCATGCAGGCATTGTATGAGCAATGAAACATAAAGGGATATTAGATAGGCTTCTTTTGGTCTAGATAAACACTGCCCAATAACATGTTTTTGAGTGGAAAAATGTTTCAGAGGTGCAATGAAAGATGGCGTAGTTGGACTCTCAGTGATTTACTAACTATAAAACATCGATTTGAACAAGTATTCATTTTCAAAAAATACCTTCCAAAAAGGTGGGGGATTTGCAAACCTGGTTGTAGTATCAAAATTAAAAAAAAAAATTCATTGAGGAGAACACAAAGGAGCATTTTATATATTACCCGTACTACCTCTCCCCAACCTGGGTAATGACATGCAAATGGAAATGTCCTTCACATGGTGGAAGCCCAGGGAGTTAAACAAAGGATCTGGGACCTTCAGCAGCACCCCTGCTGGATAAGTGTGAATAGTTCCAGGCTCCAGACATCCCTCACAGCGTGCTTCATCAGCCTGTAACGCCCCCGCTGACAGGGAGCAGAGGGTCTCTGCAACTTCTGGTCAACCAGTTTAACCAAAAAGTGACATGAGCTCCATGTTGAGTAAGAAACTCTATCTCAAAGAAATAAGGTGAAAAAGCAGTTGGGGATGTCTGTCAGCATCATCCTCTGGCTTCTGCACATGTGTCCACAAGGTACATGCATTTGTACATGTGTATATGCTACACACACAGAGTGTGCATACTACACACTCAAAACTATAGAGAACAACTGAGGAAGATCACTGACGCTGACCTGTGGTCTCCACACACATGCATAAACACACATACATGCATACATGCATATCACACACCAAAAGAAAGAAAAAAAATTGGTTTTAGGATATTATGAATCCAAAATGACTATTGATGGATTCACACATCTGTCAAGCTTTCTGAATTACCTAAGTATCAGAATTTGGATTTTTTTCAAGAGCAGTTTTTGAGACTTTGCCTCACAATTGGATCATGGTCTCTTAAAAGTTTTTCTTTATTAGTCATATCACTTTGTATTTAGCCTCTGTTTCTTCATCATCTACCATAAATGACTTTTGTTTTTACTTTTCATATATGTAACCTGTGAAATTCCATCTTTCCTACCCTGGTGAACTTGCACACATCCACACAGACTCTGAAGCACAGGAACCATCTCGTGATCTCAGGGACCTTTTACAAGTTGGTGTAGAAGGAAGTTCCAAAGAAATTGAGTGCTTCTCAAAAAAAAAAAAAAAAAAAAAAAAAAAATTGAACTCTGAGATCTCTTTAACCAAGTCTTCCAGATAAATTTTCCGTGTTGATTTACTCAGTTGGTCTAAGGCTTTCTGCTGCTTTTAGCTATGTGAATCTTAAGAGCTGATAATATAAAATCTCTTTTCATCAGAATGCTGTTGGTTTCTTTAATCTTTCCGTTTTGCTTTTCATTTTCTTTCTTTTGTTTATAATTTATTTTCAGATATTTTTCTAAAAGGGTATATATGATCTACACTTCCTGTATCAGAGCATGTTTAAGTATACATTTTCTCTATGTTGAAAAAATATATTTAGCTGCAAAAAAGTCATTGAGAAGATGGATAAAAAGTATGATACCCAAAAATGTGTATGACCAAAACGAGATTGTCTCCACATGCTAGTAGAAACTAAAAGGGACAGAAATAACTCTACTATGTCAGATCAAATACCCCAAGTCAAATGTAACAGAAGACCAGGGAGTTCATTATATACTAATCAAGATGTCAACAGAACAAGTCTTAGCAAATTAATAGAGATTTAAATGATGTTTGTTATTTCACAGGATTAAACTGCTCTTAAATGCTGAGGTAATTCATGACTCCATTCTACCAGAAAGAAGCCACAAGATGTCATGAGAGACTATCTCCGTGTGGCTTACATCACCTGCCCTCAGAACATCTTGGTCTTATCTTTTAACACATTGTGTTTTCTCTCTACATGCCAGAACACTTACATATTTTTGCATGTATATATGCTGTACATGCATGTATTTCTGGGTTTATGTGTGTGTGGGTACACAAATGTGCAAGTGCATATGTGTTTGGCTGCTGGATGTCTTTCTGGATGGTTTTCCAGTGTATTTACTGAGGTTGGGTCTCTCACTCACACCTAGAACTTGCCTATTCAGCTACTCAAGCTGACAGCATGGCCCGGGTATCATCTGCATCTGTATCTCAAATTCTGGGATTACGGGGCGGGCTGCCACACCCAGCCGGCATTTACGTGGTTGCTGGGCATCTGAACGCTGGTACTCACATTTGCTCAACAAGCGTTTTATCTGCTGCACTTTCTCCCCAGCTCCCTGAAAATGTATCTTTTGAAAGGCTTTTAAAATATTTTCCCTTTTTTAATAAATTCAATATATATTTTTTTGAAATCATCTATAGTGTTAGCATCAGGATAAGTTCTCTTAAGTTCAACATAGTATAACCGACTTTGTGTAGTGACTGTTTTAAATACATATGACTTTTTATTTGTGAAGTAAATGCCAAAATGAATACATTATTCTAACTAATAAACTCATTATTTAAAAAGTCATATAGTTCTTATTACAGCGACCTGTAGCTAACCTTGTTTCATCATGTAACAGGAGATTTTTGACAAAAGTCACTAAGATATGTTCCTAATTTCAGATGTCTGAACTGAGAGTTTTGAATATGATTGTATAAAAGTGTAACACATTCTATAGAAACCCTTTGGTTTTTGGATTTTAACTTCTCCCTAGGATAATGATATGTGTTAGATACTCTCTTATGGTTCTGGGGACCATTGCAATTTGCAGCTGTACACAAGTATCACAGAGGTAAACAACTGGTACTCTTCAGTGTGCTGAGTTGCTGAGCTATATTATTTTATGGATTAGGTATATTAGGTGCATTTTAACTCTCCTCTATTTTTAATCTATGGTGATTTTTCTTAGGACCTAACCACATTGGAACCGAAGGAGCATGTGTATAAGTATGGCATAGTAGACTTGGGAAAGTTTTGAAGAATTACATATTTGCTTGGTGGTAACTTCTGACTTTGGCTGTTTATATCCTCTGCTAGTTTTCTAAAAGAAAAAAAAATGAATGAAAGCAAATGAATCTATGTAATGTTAGCTAAACATATCAATTATTGAGTTATTTTAATTTTTATTTCTACTATTTGTTGTAGATACCTATGTTTTTATAATTGTGGGTATATGAGATGCTTAAGCTAATTGTCACACAAAATAGAAGTGGCAAAGTTATGTTCTTACAAGATAGACCATGTAGGAAATAATTTGAAGAAAATCTAATTGTATGAATTCTTAACAATGTTTTAAAGTATCTTCTTTTGACTATTTAAAATGTAAAGTCCTTGTTTTACTACTTTGATCTTTCAAATAAGGACATGAAAAAAGTGTATTCAAATATAGTGCTTGTTCTAATATTATAAAACATTGAATTAAAATTTTTAAAGTCATAACAAAGTTATAAATCTTTTGTTTGGTTAATTCTTTCATGAAAAATACTTGTGTTGTCATTTACCACCACTTGCTAAAAGCCATTATTTCTCAACCTACCCGGGTAGCTGGTGTTTTACTGTGTAAAGATTTATAAATGGGCTCTTGAGCATTTGCTCTGGGTTTTTATGGTAGCTTGTAACCTACTTAATTTGCTCCGATATATCAAAATTATGGCTTACCTTTCATGATGACATTGATTTAAACTTATTCTTCAGGGATGTGGTTCCATGTTAGATGCTTGCTCATTTCATTTTAGTTTTTAAAAGTACAGTTCATTAGATTAAAATAATTTTCATTAATAGAATCCATGTAATTCTTAAACAGTTGAAGGAAGATGAAGGTTTTTCTGAGTATTTTTCTAATCCTTGAGATAAACTGGTTTTTTATCTGCTTAATAATTAGCCAATTTTACCAATTATTAGATTTCCTTCATACTTTTACTGTAAAAATGATGGTTTGATGATGCTAAATTTAATTCACTTAATTTACATTCTATATTAATTTGTGGAGAAGTTACAGGATCTAGTGTGTGAACTCTGGTTTATCTATGAATCTTCTTAGGCCTTGTATTTGATATACATTAGGACTTTTACCTGGGCCATACTCCTTTCCATGTTGGTTGACATTAGGCAATGCATTATTTGGCTACATGCTTAAGCTTCACAAACTGACTTTTTTTCTTAGTTAAAAAATCTCTTTTCCCTCATATCTCACGAATCCTGACTTCATTCTCCGGCCTTCCTATGAACATTAGCTGTCGAATTATGGTGTTAATTGGGGAATTAGAGAAAAGTGTGCTCAGTATTTAGTTGTCCTTTAGCAAGCTACCTGTCCTTGGAGAAAAGTGAAGGTCTCATTTGTTTTTATTAGTTATGTATATAGTCTGTATGCAGCCGTGATGGTACCATCATTAGCCTTCTCCATGTCATCCCCCCAGGAGGAATATGCAATGTCTTGCATTGTGGGGGTGGCCATCAGTTACGGAGGAGAGGCAGTGTCACTGTGCATAATGACCCAACTTAAGGCTCTAAGAATCTTTCCGTCCCCTCTTCTGTGAATTTATCTGAGCCATGTTGGGTTCATTTTAGGTCTGTTTCAGTGACAAGGTAGTGGGAGTCTCTGTGTCTCTGGATCCCTGGTTTGGTAAGAGTTGAGTGTTCTCTTTTTCTCCTTCATCCTTGTGCTGATACCAGATTCACCGAGAAAGCAGCTCTTTCTCATTTCCCCACTGTATGGCTTCAGCTGGTGCCCCGGTGGGGTGTGATGAGCTGATTCCCTCCTTAGGTTATGCATCCATCTGAAAAAGAGAAATAAATTCTCCAACAGAGCGGGAGGCCAGTGAAAGATACATGGGTACCCATTATTATTTTAGAGAGAATTTAATAGGTGTAGACTCTGTTGTAGCCCAATATTGGTGGGAGCTTGATGTTGGAGAGCAGGCTCGTCTTTGGATATGGTTCTGACTTGTTTCCCTATTCCAGGTATGCGTTCTATTCCACTGAGTAGATCCGTTAGCCAAATCAAGAGTTGCTGGTAACCCTCCGTGGCTGTGTGCCACTATTGGACTTGTGTGACCATCATGTTATGTTGATTGCTGTTGAGTAGCTTAGACCATGAGTTGCTTAGACAGATGTTGGTCATTTTTCCTTAGTCACTCATGTAACACTTCTTGCACTAGACAAGCTAACTATCTGGGGACTGATTCTCTTCCAGTTTCCAGCCAGGTCGCTCCATGTTCCACTGCAACAGCAAATGGTGTCTTTGGCAGTAGGGTCTCACCATTAACCTTTGGTGGGTCATTAAGTACTTTGACAGAATTCTGTCTTTTTGGGGGAAACCTTGTAGGTCTCTCTGATCAACAGCTCATTGTGGATGTTACCCACATGCTTGTACTGGGAGTTACAGTTTAGTGTCAAGGGAAAAGAAGGAAGAAAAATACAGGTAATATAAAAGAGAAAGAAGGAGGGGAGAGTGAGAGAGAAACACAACATTAAAGATAGTCTTTATCATACCCTCTCCAGGCCCCTGTGACTCAGGTGTTCTCTGTAAGTACCTGATGAAGGTTTGACTTCATAGTATGTTTTTCAGGATGTAGGATTTTATGGTACCATTTCCATTTGAGTCCAGTTTTTTTATCCCCCCCCCCCCGTCAGACCCTTACCCTCCCCTACTGTCCCACCATCTCTATTGTCCAGTCCTCGAGATGTTTATTAGGTATGTCAGCATCTCAAGCAGATTCAGGTTAGGAGCTATGGATGAGTGAGATCATATGACGATTATCTTTCTGTGATAGGGTGAGTTTGCTAAGAATGTGTTATAAGTTTGACCATTTTCTTTTTTCTTCAAATTCCACTGTGTCATTTTTCCTTACTGCTGTGTAGAATTCCACTGTGTAGATATACCTCATATTAGTTATCCATTCATCTAATGATTGACATCTGGGTTGATTCCAGCTCTTAGCTATTATGAATTGAGCAGCTATAGATATGGTTCAGCAAATATCTCTGAGCTGAGGTTTGGAGCTGTGGGGCTCCTTACCAGTCAGGTAGGTAGTGCCGAGGGAAGAACCAGGCCTGCTGGTTTCTCCCTAGGGGTTGAGGAGGATGATGAGCATCGGATGACCCAGACGTCTCCTGGATACCGGAGAAAAACCACTCAGAAGTGGCAGGCCAGAAGCCATTAGGTGTCTTGCTGAGTCCTAGCTGGCCAAACTTTAGCTAGGCTCAGGAAGCTCCACTAGGCCTCACGCCTGTCAGTTTCAGAGCCCAACATGGAGCTTTTAGGGTAAATGACCAATAAGGTCATTTGGCACCTCTATACTCATCCTTTTTAGGAGTTTCCATATTGCTTTCCATAGTGGTTGTAGCAGCTTACATTCCTACCAACTGAGTGAGGGTTCCTATTTTTCCACATCGTCACCAGCATTTGTTTTCATTTGATTTTTTAATGTTTGCTATCCTTACTGGGATAAAGTGAAATCTCATAGCTGTTTTAATTTGCATTTCCCTGATGTTTGGAGATGTTGAACATTTTCTTATGTGTGTGTTTGCCATTTGTAATTCTTGCTCCGAGAACTCCCTATGCAGTTCTCTGTCCCATGTCGTGAGTGGATTGTTTGAGTTTTTATTGTTTAGGTTTTTGAGTTCTTTGTAGATTCTAGAAATTAGGCCTCTGTCCAGTGTGTATCCAGGAAAAAAAATTTCTCCCATTCTGTGGGTAGTCTATTGACCCTGCTTATTATATGTTTGTCTGTTGAAAAGCTTTTCAGCTTCCTGAGATCCCAATGGTTGAGTGATTGTTTAATTTCCTGAGCTATTGGGGTTTTGTTCAGGAAGTCTTTTCTCACTCCAATATCATGGAAAGTTCTTCCTATTTTTTCTTCCAGTGATACCAGATTTTCTGGTCTTATATTAAGGTCTTTGATTCATTTGGACTTGATTTTTTTGCATGGCAAAATGTGTGGATTGAGTTTCATTTTCCTTCATATGGTTATCCAGTTTGTCCAGCACCATTTGTTGATGATACTATCTTTTTTCCAATCTACATTGTTAGGGCCTTTGTCAAATATCAAATAGCTGTAGTTACTTGACCCAAATTCTGGGTACTTGATTCTGTTCCATTGGCCTATAATCCTGTTGCCAGTACCATGTTGTTTTTATTACTATAGCTTTAGATCAGGTATGGTGATGCCTCCAGGGTTGTTTATTTTCTGAGGATATGCTTGGATATCTGAGGTCTTCGGCCATTGCATATGAATTTTGAGATCATTTTTTTCTATCTCTGTGAAGAAAGATGTTGGGATTTTTATTGGTATTGCATTAAATTTGTATATTGCTGTTGGTAAGATTGCTGTTTTCACAATGTTAATTCTGCCTATTCAGGAGCATGGGAGGTCTTTCCACTGTCTTAAATCCTCCTCAATTTCTTTCTTGAGTGTTTTAATGGTTTCATTCTAAATTGCTTTCACCTCCTTAGGTAATGTTATTCCTAGGTATTTTATATTTATTTGTTGCTATTGAAAATGGGACAATGTCACTTGTTTCTTTCTCTGTATCTTTGTCTTTTGCATGTAGAAAGGCTTCTGAGTTTTGTGCATTGATTTTGTGTCCTGCTAGTTTACTGAAGAAGTTAATCACTTTTAAGAGTTTTGAGATGGTGGTTTTCTGGTCACTTATGTATAGAATCATGTCATCTTAAATAGGGCTAACCTCTTCCTTTCTAATTTAAATCCCTTTTATTTCTTTGTCCTGTCCGATTGCTTGAGCTCGTACTTCCAGTACTATGTTGAAGAGTAGAGGTGAGAGGCCATACCCCCATCTTGTTCCTGATCTCAATGGGAATTCCTTCAACCTCTCCCTATTAAGTATTACTGTGGCTTTAGGGTCTATAGATAGCCTTTATTTCGTTGAGATATAGATCATCCATGCCTATTCTCTCCACTGTTTTGATCATGAAGTGATGTTGTATTTTGTCAAAGGCCTTTTCTGTATCTATTGACATGATCATGTGTTTTTTTTGTGTGTGTGTGTGTTTAAGCTTATGTATGTGGTGTATTACTTTGACAGATTTCCATATGTTGTACCACCCCTGCATTCCTGAGATAAAGCCTACTTGATCAAGGTGGATAATGCTTTTCATGTGTCGTTGAATTTGGTTTGCAAGGTTTTTGTTCAGGATCTTTGTGTCTAAGTTCATTAGAGAAATAGGCCTATATTTTTCTTGTGGCATCTCTGCCTGGTTTTGGTATTAGGGTGATGCTAGCTTTATAGAAGGAGTTGGGGAGCTTTCCCTCTTCTGTGACTATGTGGCACACTTTGAGAAAACTTGGTTTCAGTTCTTCCATGAAGGTTTGATAGAATTCAGCTGAGAAGCCATCTGGTCCTGGACTCTTATTTTTGGGGAGGTTTTTGATTACCATGTCAGTCTTGGTGGTTGTGATAGGGTTGTTTGTGTCTAAGAATTCATCCTTTTCCTTCATACTATCCAGTTTTGTGGAGTAGAGGTTTTTGAAGTAAGTCCTGATGATTCTCCCAATTTCTCTAATGTCTGTTGTGATCTCTTCTTTTTCATTTCTAATTTTGTTAGAGTTGTCTCTTTTGTCTACTTGATCAAATTGGCCAGGGGTTTATCAATCTTGCTTATTTTTTCAAAGAACCAGCTCTTTGTTTCATTAATTTTCCTAATTGTTTTCTTAGTTTTGAGTTCATTAATTTATGCTCTGATCTTAATTATTTCTTTCCATCTGGAGCTTTTTGGTTTGGATACTTCTTCTTTTTCTAATGCCTTTAGGTGGATGGCTAGGTTACGGATTTGGAATCTCTCTGTCTTTGTTATAAAGGCACAATGAATTTTCCCCTGAGGCCTTCCTTCATTGTGTACCATAATATTTGGTACATTGTGTTTTCATTGTCATTCATTTCTAGAAATTTTGCAATTTTACTTTTTAATTTTGTTCACTACCCACTTATTGTTTAAGAGTGTGTTGTTTAGTTTTTAAGAGTTGGTTGGGTTCCTGGCATATCTTTTGTTGTTAATTTCTAACAAGACAGCACTGTGATCTGATATTATGCAGGAAATTATATGAATCCTCCTAAATTGGCAGGCTTTATGACCCAATATATGGTCTACTTTAGAGAAAGTTCCATGGTCTGCTGAGATGAATGTGTAATTTGTGAATTTGGGTAGAATGTTCTGTGGATATCAGTCAGTTCTAATTGAGCTATGGTGTTGTTGACCCCTCTTATTTCCATGTTAATTTTCTGTTTGGCTGATCTATCTATTGCTTATAGTTGAGTATTGAAGTCCCCAACTATGATAGTGGTTATTTTCGTTTTATTGTCAAGTAGGTTTTGTTTTATCAATTGTGGTGCTCCTGTGTTTGGTGCATAAAGATTGATTGTAATAGCCTCTTGTTGGATCATTCCCTTGATAAGTAAGAAGTGACCTTTTTGTCTTTTTTGATTACTTTTGGTTTGTAGTCTATTTTATTTGATATAAGTATAGCTACACCTGCTTGCTTCTTATTTCTGTTTGCTTGGAATATCATTTTACATCCGTGTACCCTAAGGAGGTGTCTGTCTTTAGTTGTGAGGTAGGTTTCTTGAAGAAAGCAGATTGAGGTGTCTAATTTTCTGATCCACTCTGTTAGCTTATGTCTCTTAATGGGTGAAATAAGTTCATTCATATTTAGGGTAGTAACTGTGAGGTTTGATTTAATACCTGCCATATTGTGGTGGTTTATGTCATTTGGTATTTTATTGGCCTTCCTATTTTCTGTACCTTCTCAAAATTTGGTTATTGTGATCTCCTTCTCATAGGCACTTGAGGTTGGTTATTTGAATCTTCTGTGTGGAGCATTCCTTGAAGCACTCTCTGTAGGTTTGGCTTTGTGTTCATATAATTGTAAAGCTGAGTTTATCATGGAATGTTTTTCTTTCACCATTTATAATGAAGGATACTTTTGCATGGTAGAGGAGTTTGGATTGGAAGCCATAAGTTCTTAGACTTTTCAGTGTTCCATTCCAGGTCCTTCTGGCTTTTAGGATATTGATTGAGAAGTCTGAAGTAATTCTGATGTTTTTTTTTTTTTTTTAATATGTAATGTGTTGTTTCTCCCTACCTGTTTTTAGTACTTTCTCTTTGTAATCAATGTTTAGAGTCTTAATAATAATATGTTTTGAGATGAGTGGATAATGAAGATGTGGTACATTTATACAATGGAGTTCTACTCAGCGGTAAAGAAAAATGAAGTTATGAAATTTGCAGAAAAATGGATGGACCTGGAAAGTATTATACTAAGTCAGGTAACCCAGGCCCATAAAGCCAAGTGCCACATGTTCTCCCTCATATGTGGATCCTAGCTACAGATGACTGGGCTTCTGCGTGAGAATGAAAATACTTAGTAGCAGAGGCCAGTAAGTTGAAAAGGAGACATAAAGGGTGGAGAAAGGAAGGGAGGAGGGTACTTAATAGGTTGATATTGTATATATGTAATTACAATGAATGTAATGGGGAGGTAATATGATGGAGAATGGAATTTCAAAGGGGAAAGTGTGGGGGTGGGGAGGGAGGGAATTACCATGGGATATATTTTATAATCATGAAAAATGTTAATAAAAATTAAAAAAAAAAGAAAAAAAAATAATATGTCTTGGAGAATTTCTCCTTTGGTCCAGTCTGTTTGCAGTGCTGCTAGCTTCTTGTGACTTGATGGGACTTTATTTGGAGGGAATGGGAAAATTTGCGCCAATAATTTTGTTGAATAAGTTTTCCATGCCTTTGTTCTGTATTTCTTCCCCTTCTGGTATTCCCATGATCTGAATGTTGGGAAGGTTAAGGGTATCCCACAACTGTCTCATGTTCTGATCACAAAAATTTGTTGAACTTTAGTGCAACTTTTGGACTCATGAACTGTTTCTTCTATTTTGTCTTCCAGTTCTGAGTTTCTATCCTCCACATGGCTGACTCTATTCATAAGAGCTTCTATAGAGTTTTGGGCTTGTTCAATATCATTTGTGTTTTCTACTGCTTTTTTACGTATAGTTTTCAATCCTCTGTCGAGTTCCCTTTTCAAGTCATTTTCTGATTTTCTTAATGCGTCTTGAACTTCATCCTGGTGTTTTGTTTTTGTTTTTTTCTTCATCCTGGTGTTTTTATGTCTTCATTGAGATTAGCCAGCTGGCTATTGAGGTTCTCTTTCTGTGTTCTCCTTCACATCATTTAACTGTGTTGCAGTCAGGTTTGCATTGGCCATAGAAATCACCCAATCAGCAGCTTGTGGGTAAAAAGAGGTTTATTTTGGTTTACAGGCTCAAGTAGAAGCTCCTTGATGGCAGGGGGAAATGATGGCATAAGCAGAGGGTGAACATCACCCCCTGGCCAACATAAGGTGGACAATAGCAATAGGAGAGTGTGTTAAACATTTGCATAGGGAAACTGGCTACAACACCCATAAGCCCACCCCCAACAATACACTCCCTCCAGGAGGCATTAATTCAAAAATCTCCATCAGCTGGAAACCTAGCATTCAGAACACCTAAGTTTATGGGGGACACCTGAATCAAATCACCTCAAATTCTCTTTGGAATCCTTCTTGGTTCTTTTCTATTAATTCTAATGTAGCAAGCATGCCATTCATACAATCATTGGTCCTTTGTTCAGTTTCTGCAACTTCTGCTATTTGCTTGGCCAGGGTTGTATCGTTTGTTTATTCATTTTGGGGTTCTGATCCTATTGTCTCTTCTAGTTTTTAATTAGAGACAACCATTTTGGGACTGAGAAATCTAGCTGGATTTACTTGCATCTGGTTTTGTGTGCTATACCTTTTTCACTGTGGTCTTCCCATCACAATGCTTCAGAAAGCCTATGGTGTGGGATGCTAGCCTGCTGGCCAGGGGTGGGGTGGGGGTGGGCGTCCAGCGGTCAGTGGGATGACAATTGCCTGTGGAGTTCAGAAAGGCTAGGGTAGAGACCCTAGCCTGAGTCTTTGGGGAAGGGAGGGGGCAGCGGTGAGTGGGATGTGGATTGGGTGTGTGGGGTTCAGAAAGGCTAGGGTGGGGACACTGTCCTGCTGTCCTGGGTCCCTCTTCAGGGGTGGGAGCAAGCGAGTGTGCAGGGTTCAGAATGGCTATGGCACGGACACTAGCCTGCTGTCCTGTGGCCCCTGTTTGGGGGTGGGAAGGGACAGCAGTGAGTGGGCCCACGATCTTGTGTGCGGAGCTCAGAAATCCTAGGGTAGATAGGTGACTGGGACAGCATGATCACACACGCAGCTCAGAAAGGCTAGGGAGGAAATGGCCACAGGGACAGCGATTCTGCCCGAGGAGCTCTGTGAGATGGGAGGAAATCCTAGAGCCAGAGCCTAGTCTGCTAGCTTGGGTCCACTTGGACTGCTGTGTGTGAAAGAGGGACCTCCTGCTGGGACGTGGCTAGGATGGTATTGGGGCCTGGTGGGCTACTCAAGAGCATGGGAATCAGTCGATTCCCTGTTTGGTTCCTCCATACCCTCCCACTGGAAGCCTACTAGAATCAGCAAACCCCTCAAAGAAAAAACCCTGAACCTTAAGGTTTTTGTCTTTCCTTCTCTGTGAGGTGAGGCGAGGTTAGGCAGATGCCATCTTGACCAGAAGTCACCGGAAGGTCGTATTTTTAAATACAAAAGAATAATTGAAATTCAGTTTGGATTATGCCTATACTGAAGGGCTACTAGGCAAATCTAAGGCATGTGTAGGACTGAATATAGGTGCTACATGAGGTGCAGTTGGACGTTTTCCTAACCCTGGGAACCAGACTGCTAGCCACCTATAAAGGTAGTCCACTACTAAATGTATAAGCCACTTGCCAGTGAACACAAGTAAACTTCCCAACACATATTCCAATGAAATTACAGAATCTTTTGGGATAGTATGTGATAACCTTTTGTTTGTATAAACTTAAGAAAAACCTTAGAAATGCCATACTAATTAGGAGGCATTATTTTACTGTAATTTCCCTGTGAGTAAATGAACAGTTATTCTTGCTCATCTGCAGAACTCAAGCCGATGAATATTCTGCTCACTTTCAGAGGATGGGAATCTGCCCATTATGTAAGCTTGTTTGATTAGGACAAAAGATTTACCTGTCTCTGGTGTCATCATGCATTTTTTTTGCTATTTTCTGCTGTGATTTTATAAACATGTCTGCCTTATAAAAATTAAAATTCATTGTGTTTCTGTACCGGTTCTCTTCCCCCTGAACTCATAAAAATTGTTAGTGTGTTTTTGAAGTTTAAGACTAGTTGCTTATGTGAAGTCTATGGCTGAGATCATGTTATTAGTAAGCCCCTCTGTGGGGGATTGTCCTGGCTTTCTCAATGCCATCAGCTGTTTGCATCTGGTAGCAGTGTTCTGAGTTGCAACCTGCTACTTCATGCTTGGATTTTGTTAACATGAGTATGTATTTTCCAAAGCCATTATTTATACCTGTGTTCTTTTAAAAGTCAATTGGCCAGGCATGGTGGCTCACGCCTTTAATCCCAGCCCTAGGGAGGCAGAGGTAGGAGGATCACTGTGAGTTCAAGGCCACCCTGAGGCTACATAGTGAATTCCAGATCAGCCTGGGCTAGAGCAAGACCCTACCTTGAAAGACCAAAAACCAACCAAACAACAACAACAAAAAAAGTCAGTTGCATCACCCAACACAGCACTTGTAAATATTGTAAATATTTAAAGTCAGGACTTGTGATGTTTATACTATGTTTTTTCAAATATATTTTATTTATTTAAGAAAGAGAAGGGAGGGAGAGAGGGGTCAGGGCTTCTTGCCACTGCAAATGAACTTCCGATGCATGCACTATTTTGTATGCTTGACACTATGTAGGTTCTGGGGCGTCAAACCCAGGCTAGCAGGCTTTGCTAGAAAGCACATTTATTGGCTGAGACATCTCTTCAGCCCTCTCCTGTGTCCTGTAATTTTATGTTTTAGTTTCCCACAGTTTAAGTCCTTGATTTGATGAGATAAGAAAGATTAGGTTCAGAGGTATATAAATAGTTTGCCTAGAACTCACATTTATGAACCATTTAATGGGCAAAATTAAATGGGCTATTGATTTCTTTTTTAAGTATCATTAACTTTTTGGGTTCCAAGGGATTCAAAAGGTAGTAACTTCTAAGCTATAGTTGGAACAGAAATCTTCCAGTTCCTCTTGAGATCTCTTGCAAGAGTATAGAAATTCTAAAACTATTGCACCTTGTTTTTCATTTCTTAAAGGTATTTTGCTGCAACATACATTTTTGTAAGACATATTATCCTGTCTGTGTCATTGGTAAATATGGATTCAAAATTGGTAAATGTGAAAATGACATCACCTTGTTGACGAATTTCTAAGATAAGGACAGCAGGAACTTTGGGAGACAATTACAGTCTCCAAACCTGTGCAGTCTTGATTGTAAAATGTTCCCATAGCCTCATGTGCTTGAAATTGTTAATCTCCAGTTAGTGGAGCAATTTCAGAAGGTTGTGGAGCCTTTGGTGGTAGGATATATGCTGAAGGAAGTGTGTCATTGGAGGAAGGCCTTAGTGTGTTATAGTCCAGCTACGCTTGTCATACACCCTGCTAACGTGAAAGTGTGACATCTGTTGCTTCTACCCTGCTTCCTCTGCCATGATAAACTTCCCCTGATACTGAAGCTGGAAATACACCCTTTCCTTCTATGAGTTGCTTTTGGTTAAGTGTTTTATTCCAGCAAGGGGTTGTAAGTGATGCAGAGCAGAAATGGACAACACCCTCATTGGCTGTTGTACTGCAAACATGGAAAAAGTAAAAGTATGCACCTTCTCCCTGAGCCAGCCTCTCCAAAGGGTGGCTCCACTCCTGTCAGGTGCACTTCCAACTGTGTCAGCCCTTCTGGCAGAGTTGCTGTGCAGAGCTCTATGCCTAATTGCACACTGTCCCCTTCCCTTCTCCAATAAATGTTATTTCCCTTATTTCTCATGTGTTTTAAAACTATGGGAATTAGAATTAAAACAGTTTTCTGTGGTGTGGGCTGTCCCTTGAGTAATTTTCTTTTCCTACAAACTCCTTTAACATGGAACTGACCATTTGTTGATAAAACATATTAAACCAAAAATGTGTATCCACCTATCTGTGTTGCCCAGGTTGAGCACTGGAAAAATCCAGTTACATTATTTGAGAGAGACAGTGTGGCCATTGAACTTTCATGGTATCTAAAAATATGTGTAATTGTGCAGTCTTTGAAGTTTAATAGTACTTTGAGGCCTTTCACACTGCATACCAGTAGTGTTCTCCAGTCAAGGTGGTTTGGTTTCTGAGGATGTCATGTCTGGGTCAGTGGAGGAAAGGATTTTATACCCTTTGTCAGTCTCCTCACTTCAGGTTCTTACCATGACTTCATTTTCCCCAACTACCTGGAGTTGTTAAACTAGCCTGCTTCTTGCCTTGACATTTAGTACCACTATTTCCTGTTGACTAAAAGATTCAAAACTCAAAAGCAACAGGTTTGGTAGAGCTAGTTTGTTCTTCAGAGTAGAGGTATGTGTAAGTGTGCATGTGAATGTCTGTTCACCTCCCTCTCTGGGAGATGGTGTGCATGAGTCATTCTTTACAGTACAAACAGGAACAAAGATATCTCTTGCCATATAGGGCATGGCGGGATCCATGTTCCAAACCCCTCTTTACAGATTTAATCTCTCCTAATAGAAAGGCTAGATTAAATAATAAAGTCACAGTTCTTGAACTGGTTAGGAGCTGTTTTTACCATGAGCATTGTTGCCTTATGAGATAGCTGAAATTCTACCTTTATGTGTTTCCAGGGAAATCAAGGTAGAAGAAAGGGAGCCCAAGGTCAGAGGGTCACATACTCTCATCCTTTACTCTTCAGCTGCTTAGCTCATTGGAAAAAGTTTATTTTTTTAAGATATTTTATTTCTGAGAGGGAGAGAGAAAGAGGGAGAGAGAGAGAGAGAGAGGGAGAGAGAGGAAGGGATGGAGAGAGGGAGAGAGAATGGGTGTGCCAGGGCCTCTAGCCACTTCAAATGAACTCCAGACACATGTACCACCTTGTGTATCTAGCTTATGTGGGTACTGGGGAATTGAGTCTGAATTCTTAGGCTTCACAGACAAGCACCTTAACTGCTAAGCCATCTCTCCAGCCCATGTTTCTGTTTTTAATTTGCTTTAAAAAGATGTGCTTCTTTCATTGTCCATGCTTTCAGCTTCCTTATGCCTTAAAACTTGAAAGTTTTTGTTATTAATTGGCATGTAATTATGCTTATGTCCATGGGGAACAACTGTATGTATGTATTGTCAGTTAACATGTTTAATGAAAATTTCTAAAGTATAGTTAGTTACAATCTATTGAGCAAGCATGTATTAAATATTACTGTACAGTTCCCTTTCAAATGAGTGTTATAAAGGCTAAAGTACAACTCAGTGACTGAGGGTCTGGCATGGGAGACCTCCAGGCTCAGTCTCAGCACTGAAAGGAAAAAAAAAGTTTTATATAAGTACTTTTCTCTTGAAAAGCAAAACTAATGAAAGAATGGAAAAATTTCATTTCCATGTATTGCAGAAGGAACTCAATGCATTTTTTTTTTTTTTTTTTGCATGAAGTGTGTTTCCAAGTGGTAAGAAACATGCAAGGGAAGGTATTTTTACAGGAACATGAGGGCAGGGTACAGGTTAACATCCTTCTAGCTAGTAGTAAATGTAATTGGACAATTTATGATTCTCAAGATTTTAGTTTGCAGTTGTATAAGTATATGCATTTTTTCTAAGTGTGCATTTACATTTTGTTAGCTTTAATATTGTTTTGATACGTTTTATATGATACAAATAATCTCATAGAAACTTCAGTAATTTGAAAAAATGAAGGACAATTACCTTGAGGTTCTTTAAAATTTAATGAAAATATCTTAAAAATAACTACTTGAATATAGCTGAATATAGTTACTTGAATATTTTCCAGAACACTAACTTTGGTGAAATTAACAACACTTTTTTTTAAAGAAAAAAGTGACTATTTGTTAAAAATATCAATTATTTTTCTTAAATAGCATACCTAATATTTCCTATCTTTGAACATATATACTTTTATCTATTGTAGTTATAACTTATAAATTAAGTTGAATTAGTGGAACCATATTTTTATATTTTACTGGTAGAAGTTGAAATAGAATGATGAGGTGTTTTTTCATGTTGTGTTTTCACTGATATTTACCACATGATTATCAAGGAGTATTCATTCACCTTTTAAATATTTAGGCTGGGGCTAAGGATGTAGCTCAGCTGTTAAAGTGCTTGTTGCACAAGAAGATGCACCTGAGTTCAGTTCACCAGCATCCATATAAAAGCTGGGTGTGATGACCTGCACCTGTAATCCCTGCACTGGAAAGGAAGAGACAGAAAGATTCCTCGGGCTTACTGACTAAATAGACTAGCTGAGGCATTGAGCTCCAGATTTAATGAGAATCAAGCCTGTTTCAGATCAGAGAGAGAGAGAAGAAAATATTTGGAGAGTGATTGAGGAAGACTCTACATAGATAAAAGAAAAAGGAAGAATGAAAATATTACTTAACACACAACTAGAAATTACCATAATTTAACAAAATCTTTATAATATTGCAACCATGTTTTGAGTTTAATTTTCCTGAGAAAAGTTGACAAAAATGTGTTTTGCTGTTTGTATTTGACAGGTGCACTTCCTTGATTTTGCATTAGGACCTCCCAGTCAGCAAATGGAAAGCCTAATGTGGATTAGGGAATTTGCAAAAGAAGTGAAAAAAAGGAATATTTTATTATGTGGCCTCCTCATAAATTACTCACAGGTAGGTAACATGTTGCTGTGCACAGATTGTGAGTTTACTAGTTGGAAACTGATTTTGTTATAAGTAAATGGTTACTGCAAACTTAAATATCTCTTCATGTACTGTCATGTGTTTGTTTCTAGGAGAGAAAAAAATTGGAACAGTTGTTTTAGGGAAAATATATAAACTGGTAAATAACCACCTATAAGGCAGCCCATATAACTTTGACTAATTTGCTAATCAAAAATACTGAATGCCTAGTTAGAAGTGAACTTCACATAAATGCTTTCATTTTACACTGAGTTACTTGCTCTGCTTCCAAAACATATAACCATGTCATCAAGAAGGTGATAATGCTTGGTGTACCTAGGATTTGGAAATACAAGTAAACGGTGCTGTAGAAGCGATAGAAATCAGTACAACCAAGGGGAGATTCATATTCCTGCTCAAGGGCAGATGACCACAGGGTTAGAACTTAGGCCTGTGTCCTTGTTCAGGAATATTTCCTCCTCATTAAATTGTCATTTTTTTGTTTATACTACATTCAATGTAGTGGTAAAATTAATTTTTTTTCTTATGTTTGCAAAGGGATCCAGGACACATAGTTCTAATGCACAGTGTATAGATGTAAAATATAAATATTAAGACAGATTTCAAAGATGGGAAATATAAGAGCATAAGAGCATCTACCAACCCTGGAAACTTCACTTCCCTATGATTAATTGGCATCAAAGATAAAGGATCTAAAGGAACTACAAATGCTGCCATTGACTTCTCTGTGGAGAGCAGGGTTGCCAGCTCACATGCTGGATGCCTCCTCCCTCCTTAAACCTGAATTCCAAATAAACATGTAGGGTTTTCAGTGTCATGTCCCAGATAGTACATGAACCACACATCCATTATGAATGCTTATGTGCAATTCAGACTTAACTGGATATCTTGTGATTTTGTCTGCTGAATCTGACAAACTTAACACAGAATCTCATACCCAGCATGCTCTGCACATTTATGCATGAGGTATCTATATGACAGTGGATGGAGAGAAATCTCTCATTTGAAAATGTACTTGGTGGGAAGTAGAAATATATGGAGCCTATTGCTTATGTCCAGATTCCTGTGCATTAGACCTGAGACCTACAAATCAAGCTTAATAAGCTACCAACAGTGGAAAGGAGATAAACCTAAAAAGCCTTTCAAGTTATCTTTCTTATTTGAGAAAACAAAGAGAGCTTAGTGAATTTTTTTGAGTTTATGAATACTTTAAAAATAAGATTTAGGTCTGAGGAGATGGCTCAGTTAGTAAAGTGCTTACCTCACGTGCATGAGAACCTGAACTCTGTCCCTAGTACTCATGTGAAAAATGTCAAGCACTTTTATGCAATCCTGTAATCTCAGCACTAGGTAGGCAGAGGCGGATCTCTGTGGATTGCCAGTCAGCCTGGCTAGCTGGATTGTGGAGCTGCAGGCCAGTGAGAGACCCTGCCTGAGCAAGAGATGGGCAACGTGCCTGAGGATGACTCTTGAGGTTGTCTTTCAAATAAAGACCCCCCCAATGTTTCCCCCTGTACATGAGCACCATACATAAATATGCAGTCATACAAAAAAAGTCAGGCTTTCTTTTCCTTAAAGACACAGGTGCATAAAACAGAGACTCAATATCTCTGTTTTAATGCATTTGTGTATGTGATGTGCATGCTTGTGTCCATGTGTGTGGGCTTGTATGTGTGCATGTGTGTGTGATTACATGTTGATGTCAGGTGTCTTATTTCATCACTGTCTATCTTATTCTTTGACACAGTATCTCTCACTAAACATAGAGCTCAATGATTTGGATAGATTAGCTAGTTAGTGAGTCCCAAGGATTTCCTGCCTCTGTGTTGCCAGTGTTGGCATTACAGGTGTGCACCACCATGCATTTTACATGGGTTCTGGTGATCCATACTCTGGTCCTCATGTCTGCATGGAAAATACTTTGCCCACACTGAGCCATCTCACCAGTATACAATATATTAATAATACACTATCTTATACCTGCTTCTATCTAAAACAGAATTCACCCATGGACACTGGGTGTTGTTATCAGAAATGGCATTAAAAGGAGTTATGGGTTAAAACAAATTCAAGGAACATCAATTAGTAAAGTTTCACAGACTTGCTAAAATGTAGTGTTTCTCAAAAATGCTCAACACATTGATAAGATTTTCCCATCTTCAAATGCCATACTGTTTCTTAATTTCTTCTTGTAACTGTCTAATTATGGCTTACTCATGAGACTTACATTCCTTAGAGGCAGCTTTGGAAAGCCCACCTCACAATTTGTCCTAAGAAAGCACTACTACCCTGGACATATTGAAATTTTCCATTTCACTCAATATACTCAATATTGATGACAATCATTCCATCAGTACTAAAGACATGTAAGATATATGAAGTGGAGCTTTTATTCACTGTGCACTGAAAAGACCTACAAATTGAGATGGTGTTGATATGTACTTTATGTGGTGGTGTGAAATATAATCTTCTATAGTGTTTACACATTGAGCTTTTATCCTTCTGGAAGGATCTTTTGGAATCTGATGCTTCTGGAAGGCTGGCATTACCACATTTTCTTACATTGTTATGCTGTATTCCTTTGTGTCTGTCTGTATGCCTCTGTGGTTTTTAAAGCATTTTTAATAGGACCTAGGTCCAAGTATTATTTCTATGGAGCGGTTTTCAGTGTGTTAATAGTCCTTTCTTGGAAGGCAGATTATTTGATTTGATTTCAAGTATAGGCTACATGCATTGTTCTGGCTTAAAGCAGCCATGCTCTTTTATGTATATGGTATTTCTGATAATGTAGATTTTTGATTCTTTTTTTTAGCTGTACACTCACAGTGATTTATAAGGTGTTTGTTGTTAAATAGGATCATGTAAGCTTTTTTAACAGTTTTAGTATGATTCTGCCACTCCCAGTTTTTCTTATGTACAGTTGTTAATACACATATTGGTTTCCTCTGTTTGATAAGATTAAATTTAGTCATTCTATTGTTCTAGTCTTACATATTGGATTAATTATAATTGTTTAGCCTTACATATTGGATTCATTATAATTGTCTGCTTCATATCAATTTATAAATGGTTTTCCAATATTGTATTTCTCTTTAGAAAAAGGCTGATTTGGGAAAGAATAAGGATAGATCCCTTTTCTAATATCTATATGTTGCAGTTACTTTCTTGTTGCTGGGGCAAACTCCCAACAAGAAGCAGCTTATGGGAGGAAAGGAGTCACTTCAGTCCTACAGATTCCAGGGGAGGCTTCATCATGGTAGAAGAAGCTGGCTCACTTCATCTCACATCCACAGCAGAAAGAGACCAGTCAGAGCTCAGTCTGGCTCAGAACACAGATCACTGAACTCAACCCCAAGCTCCGGCCCTGGTTACTCACTTCTATCAGGGCTCCAACTCCCAGAGATTCCACCAGAGGGAGACTAAGCAGAAAGCTCAAACATTAAGGATGTGGGGACATTTACATGCAAACTACCACATAAATCTCCTAGGGTGTGATCAGCTATTGATCATTGTTTGATAATTCAGTGAATTAACTATGGACTTTTGAGATCCTCTATATTTTGTATATAAAAAATTGCCAAATAGTTACTAAATGCCAGGTATACCAATAAGTTTGCATTTGTCATACAATAGGGGACATTTGAGAAACTATTGAATATCCCTTCTTTCGTAGTAATATCAATAGAGTAATAGAGTAACTTTTTTTTTTTTTTTGGTTATTTGTTGTAGGGTCTCACTCTAGCTCAGGCTGATCTGGAATTCATTGTGTAATCTCAGGGTGGCCTTGAACTCTCCATGATCCTCCTATCTCTGCCTCCCAAATGCTAGGATTAAAGGCATGCCCCTCAATGCCAGACTTCATGAGTAACAGTTTTTTTAAAAATTATGTCAAAATACTTCAGGAACTTCAAGAAGAAAAAATATTCATATAAATCTAACCCCTTGCCAATAGTATAAGTGTAGACCTAAGGATCATGTTATTGGCTTGGCCATTCCTATGTGACATAAAGCTTTCTGATTTTGTCACCCAGTGCTCAGTTCTTCATGTTGTCAGTAAATTAAGGAAGATTTGAAATTTCTGCTCTAGGCTACAATTGAACTATAAAGTTTACCCAGCAATTTGTTTGATAAATTTAAATCTGGACTTTCTAACATAAATTAATGAATATTACTATGTATAATTGATATGAACTATTTTTATTAATCTGCACAAAGAATTTTAGCCCCTCTATGTACATAACTCTACAGGGTAGTACTCTCAGCCAGGCACAAAGGTGTATACCAATAAGCCCATCACTTAGGTGGCAGAAACAGGAGGGTTACAAATTTGAGGACACTCTGGGCTATATTGTGAGACCCTATCTTAAAAATATCAAAAAGTAAAGCATTACTCTCCTTTACTTTATCTATTTATTTATTCACAGGCATACACAGGGAGGGAAGAGGATAGGTACACTAGACCTCTAGCCATTGCAAATGTACTCCTCATGCATGAGCCATTTTGTGCATCTGTCCTTTATGTAGGTAATGGGAAATTAAATCTGGATTGCCAGACTTGTAAGCAAGTGCCTTTAACTGCTGGGGCATATCTCTAGTCCCATCTTCATTATTTTTTAGTCCAGTTTTTTATTATTTTTATTTTTATTTATTTATTTGACAGATAAAGAGGGAGGGAGAGAGAGAATGAGTGTGCCAGGGCCTCCAGCCACCGCAAACGAACTCCAGACACATGTGTCCCCTTGTGCATCTGGCTAATGTGGGTCCTGTGGAATTAAACCTGGGTCCTTTGGTTTTGCAGACAAATGCCTTAACTGCTAAGCCATCCCTCCAGCCCTTTAGTACAGTTTTGTCATGCAAGTCACAGAGATTCATGATATAACATTATATCAAAGAAATATTTTCTTATCATCTGAGAAAATGCTTGACATATTTATGTTTATAAAGATATGTTTCTGGCATAAATGTTTAAGCCAATAAAATTGAATTTACAGGCAATATTATTATCTAAAATATTTTTAATGACTCCTATAGCAGTTTTCAATTCACTATATGTATTTTTAAGCTTAGGCATTTATTTAGAGTTGGAAGCAAACATGTGGGATCAAGTTAAGAATGTTCTGTTAAGTACAAGACAAGATTGCTCTGCTGAAACACTATTTACTTCTGACCTGAAAAGAAAAACACAGCTACATAATGTTGGTCAAGTACTATAAGTTTTTTTGGCCTCAGACTTTTCATTTGTAAAATTCAGGCATCAGATCTTGCATATTAAAACTGTTGTCTGAAACTAGGCACAAACCTCTAATTCCAACACTGGGGAGGATGAGGCAAGAGGCTTGTTAGTTTCAGCCACCCTATGGCTACATAGTGAGCCCCTGTCTTAAAAAAAAAATGCTAAAGAGGGCTGGAGAGATGGCTTAGTGGTTAAGCGCTTGCCTGTGAAGCCTAAGGACCCCAGTTCGAGGCTCGGTTCCCCAGGTCCCACGTTAGCCATATGCACAAGGGGGCGCACACGTCTGGAGTTCGTTTGCAGAGGCTGGAAGCCCTGGCGCGCCCATTCTCTCTCTCTCCCTCTATCTGTCTTTCTCTCTGTGTCTGTCGCTCTCAAATAAATAAATTTTAAAAAATGCTAAAAAAACAAAACTACAAAAGAAAACAAAACCTGTGTAGAAAGAGAAGATGAGCCGGGCGTGGTGGCGCATGCCTTTAATCCCAGCACTCTGGAGGCAGAGGTAGGAGGATTGCCATGAGTTCGAGGCCACCCTGAGACTCTATAGTGAATTACAGATCAGCCTGGGCTAGAGTAAGACCCTACCTCAAAAAACAAAAAACAAAAAAAAAAGAAAGAAAAAGAAAGAGAAGATGGCTCGCCAGGTGATATGCTGGCTCTACCAGCTGATACCGTGTATGTCTCACTTCTACAGGTGTGAATTCTCAAACCTGAGTCTTGTTTTTCTTCACTTTTTATATGTAACCACAAGTTTCACCATGATATTCTTTTTATTTCACTGAACATTATTTGTTAGAATTAATATATATTAATATCATAGGCCAGACATGGTGGCACATGCTTTTAATCCCAGCACTCGTGAGGTTGAGGTAGGTGGATCACTGTGAGTTTGAGGCCACCCTAAGACTACGTAGTGAATTCCAGGTCAGGCTAGGCAAGAGTGGGACCTTATCTCAAAGAACCAATATATATTAATATCATGTATATAGGGAACTTTTTATCAACATCATAATAAACCTAGAATATGTTAAGATCCAGCCAGGAAAGGCTGAAGAAAATACCAAGCATTCCAGCATGGCAGTGGGCTGGACTATTTTGTTTCTGTTTTCTTTTTGCTTTCTTCTTGCTGAACATTCATTCATTCTATTGGGCTTGACAATAGGCAGTAGGGCTTTTTATTTTCATTCATGTACTTTGAGAAAGAGAGAGGGGGGAAGGGAGGGAGGGAGGGAGGGAGGGAGGGAGAGAGAGAACGGGCACGTCAGGGCCTCCAGCCACTGCAAATGAACTCCTGATGCATGTTCCATCTTATGTACTGGGCTTACTTGGGAATAAAACTTGGGTCCTTTGGCTTTGCAGGCAAGCCCCTTAACTGCTGAGGTATCCCTTCAACCCAGCAATAGAACTTTTGAGGCAACTTTGCCTTAGTCAGCTCTTCAAAAGGTAGTAGCATTGGGAAGTTCTATAATGGTTGGTAGGTAGCTCTGTAGAGACCAACCCTGGGGATTAGGCTTCATCATCCTTTCTCTGATTTTGATTTCTACTACAATATTTATTTATTTCTTGATTGATTGTGTGCATGCTTGAAAGGGCATGCCCAGGAACACATTGGGATCACAGATGCATCCACTTTATATGGGTGCTAGGGAATTGAATGTGGGTCAGCGGGCTTTGTAAGCAAGTACCTTTACCACTGAGCCGTTCTGTCAAATTTTGCCTAGTGGATATTAGTGAAAAGCTTATGAGAATCATTATGTAAATTCCTAAATCAGGATATGTAACTGTGAAATGAGGCTTTGCAACAACATTAAGTAAATTAAGTGAAGCCGCGCAAATTGGCCTTGTGTCACAAATACGACAGGCTCCCTGATGAAATGGATACTATCATCATTTGGTGTCGTTTGAGTTATGAAGGTTTTGGGTATGTTCTGATGGTTACCTAGGATACAGGCTTGACTGTTAATCTCTATACTTAATATAAGAGAACTCATAATGAATATTGAAAAATACATGGATGCAATTGACATCTCTAATATACCCTTTATGCCCCAAGATTGACTCTGTAGGGTACAATACTGGTCTTTTCATCTGAGATACTCCTGTTTCTTTTTTTCTCCATGTAAGAGTTATTCTTCAAGTGTGTGTGGTCATTCCTAAGACAAGTGTGTGTATGCTGTCAAGTAGCAGCAAAAAAGAAAAATAAGACTTAACAAATGAGATTGGAGGAGTTTAGACTTTCTTTCCTACAATAAGCAATCCGTTGGAATTTAAGTGGGGATTATTTAGTAAACATGTGATACTTTCCATGGCATTGACTCATGGTTTGCACAGCAAACACACAACACAAAATCTGTTTACAGAAACCTGTAACACTCTATTCAGTATAATCAGGCTTTTTTGATGTGGGGATGTTTATAAGACTAAATATTTTTCACTTTCAATATTGTTTTGGCTTCCATTGTTTAGAGTTAGTCAGTTGGAAAAATGTGAAGGTCATAAAATCCAATGTCTTCATAATTGAGTAAGTTTGGAAAACAAAGTTGTTTTCAAGGAGTTTGGTTGGCTCTGTTGATAGACTCATAAAAACTAGTAGTAAGATCATTTTACCTAGGCATATTTAAATGAAGTACAATATTAGACACAGCTTTTGTTAAATATCTGTTGTTTTTTGACAAAAGAGACATTTTATTTAAAAATGAAGACACACATCCTCTAAGCAGATACCATCAAGATTCATGAAGCACTCATTCCTTGAGGCATGTAGCTCACTGGTGTTTATTGCATGACTGCAACTTAGTACCTTCCAACAGCTCTTTTTCCTCCCAGTCCCTGTGGGTCCTCTCGCTCTGGAACACTCTCAGGGCTACAGTCATCCCTGAGCCTTGCTGGTTCACTCTCATATCTGTTGGCTGCATTCAGTTCCTGGTGGATGGTTGGACTGGAATCTCAGTTCTTCACACTGCCTTGACAAGCTGGTTGGAGGCATGGCTCTGTTACCTTGGCTTTCTCCAAGCAGTCTTGAAGCAGCAGAGCAAGCAAGACACCCCAAAAGACAGAAGTCCCATTGTTCTCTACCATAATTACCAAGCAACAGCCCATCTCCTTTGCTTTATTCTGTTTATCAGAAGAAAATTCCTGGTCCCACCCTTTCTTAGAGCAGGGTATTACACTAGGGCACGAACATCAGGTGGAGGTGATATTGAAAGCTGTGACAGATTCTGCTTACCCAGTAATAATATAGACTAGATGTAACCTTTCTTTTTTTATTATTTTTTTTATTTTATTTTTATTTATTTTATTTTATGTTTTATTTTTTTTAAAAAAACATCTCTTTTTTTTAAAATTTATTTTATTTGAGAGCGACAGACACAGATAGAAAGACAGAGAGAGGGAGAGAGAGAGAATGGGCATGCCAGGACTTCCAGCCTCTGCAAACAAACTCCAGACACGTGCGCACCCTTGTGCATCTGGCTAACGTGGGACCTGGGGAACCGAGCCTGGAACCGGGGTCCTTAGGCTTCACAGGCAAGCGCTTAACCGCTAAGCCATCTCTCCAGCCCTAGATGTAACCTTTCTTGCCAACTGCCTCTATGTAAATTTTGGTATTTGTAAATGATGTAGGGCAAGAAATGTTAAAATATTAAATGGCCACTTTATATACATGACATGTACTCACATGTGTATATGTACTTGTAAACATGAAAATTTTCATACTTGCTGGCCAGATGAGTACAGAAGTACCAGCTAGAAGACTACAGCACAATGATGGAAAGCAAAGCACATGGAAATAATGTGTTTAGAGATTCTTTTCAATTTATTAAATCTGTATCAAACACATTAGTGACCCTGTATCATTATTTTGTGCATTTTTATTTACTTTATATGAATTTTTGTATGCTCATGTATGTGTATGAACAGATGTGTGGAGATCAGAGGAACATCTCAAGGTGTCTGTCCACTTCCCTTGGGGAAGAATCTCTCTTGTTCTACTGTTGTGTATGGCAGACCAGCTAATGTGCAAGCTTCTGGGGTCACTGGCTCCACCTCCCATTGCTGTGGGCTCAGAGCACAGATAGTGCTCTACTTTGCCTCTGGCTCTGTGTGGGTGCTTGGGGGAATGAACTTGGGTTGCAGGCTTCAAAGTGAACATGTTTAACCACTGAGTCATCTTCCTAGCTGCCTACTTTTCTTTCTTTTTTTAAAATTTATTTGTATTTTTTTAAAATTTCTTTGTTTATTTTTATTTATTTATTTGAGAGCAACAGAGAGAAAGAGGCAGATAGAGAGAATGGGCATGCCAGGGCCTCCAGCCACTGCAAACAAACTCCAGATGCCTGCGCCCCTTTGTGCATCTGGCTAATGTGGGTCCTGGGGAATCAAGCCTTGAACTGGGGTCCTTAGGCCTCACAGGCAAGCGCTTAACCACTAAGCCATCTCTCCAGCCCTTCTTATTTTCTTTTTAAATTGAGGAGAGAGAGAAGTTGTATATGAGTGAAAAATATGATTATAATATCAAAATGAACTTCTTCAGCCATAATATTTTCTTTTTTTAATTTTCAATTGTGTGCTATTCTCACACCACTTAAACTTACGTCTTTCTCTACTCAGTTATAAAATGGCCATATCCTTCTAGGTACTAAGTTTAAATTAAATACACTATTAAAAACTTAAAAAACAGAGCTGGTCGTGGTGGCGCATGCCTTTAATCCCAGCACTCGGGAGGCAGAGGTAGGAGGATTGCCATGAGTTCAAGGCCACCCTGAGATGACAGAGTTAATTCCAGGTCAGCCTGGACCAGAGTGAGACCCTACCTCGAAAACCCAAAAAAAAAAAAAAACAGAAACAAAAAAAAAAAAAAAACAAACTTAAAAAATTTTAACCCATAAGTCACGCATTCTCCACAGTTCCACCCTGAAATTTTACATTTCAAATTGCCCTTCAGATCTTTCCATTTACCCTAAATCAAGTCACCAAGCTGGCTTGCAGAGTGCCCAGTGCCTATTGTAAACTGCTGGCTGTGTCGAGTTAGAAGGACAGGGACAAGGGCAGGTTCGGAGTAAAGAACTTCACACCAAGTTTCAGTCTGTCTGGAGTTCACAGCCTGGAAGATGCAAAAATTTTAAGTTACAAAGGCATGTATCTTAAACATAATTAACCAGATTAGATGGTATTGAACAGTTCTTTCCCTTGCTCTATAAATTTGTACGGTGACTTAGCCTTAGATTATGTGATAAGCCTGGGCAGACAAAAGCTATTTGCAGAGTTGAGAAGAGCGGAAGGTAATATTCTCTTGTCTGCCATGCCACGTCACCTGGTACAGGGCAGAGGCAGCATAAGAAGGCAGGAGGACCCCCCACCCGCCACCGTCATCATGATAACACCAGGGTCAGTATTCTCAGGTGTTATGCAGAAAGACAAGACCCTGCTGGCAGCAGTAGTGCAGGTCCATTTTCCCTGCTCCTGGTAGGATGACAGCAGAGAATACTTGAGACCCTACTCCAAAAATATTTTAAAGACTGGTATAAACACAAGAAAGTAAATGCATTATCTCAGAGTTGTGAAATATGGATGTTCTGTTTTGTCTACCTAGTAGATCTAGGCTTTCCTTATATAACCAGTTAAAACTCATTTCAGTGCAGAAGTACAAAAGCAATGAACCATCGGACACTCAGGGATGCCAGTGCTTCTTTCCATAGACTTGGGATTAAGTAGCAAATCAGCAGAAGTATTAAATGGTGAGACATCTAAACAATAGTAAAATAAACTATTTTTAAAATATCCCTTAATTTTTTACCTTTAATAATCACTTTTCTATGATATGTCATAACATAAACAATTCTTTTGACACACTTTCCTTTATGTTAGAATTACAGAATTATATTAATGGACAGTTTGCTTTATTAGTAAGTATTCTATATGGTTTCAATGTAGGTTAGTGGGAATAATAATAATATAGTTGTTATAACATGATTGTGTCACCTTTGAGAAAGTTGAATTCCATAACATCTAGAGTAAGACCCTACCTTGAAAAACCAAAAAAAAAAAAAAGCATGTCACCCACGAGGTGTTGAATCACAGAGACCTGAGAAAAGGACTTCCAAACAATAGAGCTGCTGTAGTAAGCTAGGAGGTCTAGGGATAAACAGATTTTATAAATATTATCTTACAAAATTATTTTATATTATATTACAACTTATATAATTTATAATATCTTGAGGAAATTGGAAATAAAAGTTTTGAAAAACATGCTGAACTAACAAACTGTATTATTAGTCCCTGGGATAATTGAGAGTTTCCAAATACATGTGACATTATTTTAGTCCTTGGAATTAAAATATGGTATGTTTATATACAAAATTCACTGTTAGCAACAGTTTCATGCAGACTTTCCTTAAATAACAGTTGAATGAAGGGGCTATTTTTCTCTGTTTATTTTCATTTATGGAGCACTGATTATCCAAACTGGGGAAGCAGCTGTACAAGGAAGTCTAAATCAGACATATTTAATCGAGTGGAGAATACCATGTGGATGTATAAGGATTTGAAAGCATCAACTAAGGTGGAAGTGAGATGACATAGGAGAAATATGAAGCCAAAGTAAATTTTAAGATTTGATATTCTGAGTCAAGGGCAGTAAGTCTGAATATTTAGTAGCCTGGGGCTTCTGTTGATTATTAGCTATTTATTATATGTCATTTATATCAAAAGAAATGATTCCCAAAGTAAGGAATAATTTGTCCAAGGACAGCTTTGCAGAAATGAGTGTGGAGAAATGGTAACATTTAGTTACAGGAAGATTCCTTATGTTTTTCCCCACTGAGTAGTTCAGAAAAGACCATGGTTTTTATAATGAGGACTTGCCTACTTTGTCCCTGAGAATGTTATCAGCATTTCTGATTATGATTACAGTGGAAACATGGCAGATTTTCTCCACTGGGATTCCGAGAGAAAGGATTAATGTTTGGTATATTGAAAACAGTGAGGTTTATTAGTTTTCCATCTGTCTCATTACTCACATTGACAACTGATGAAAAAGTGTGTTTTAATTAAGCTTCAGTCAGCTTCCTCTTGCTCAGTGAAGAGTGATGACTCTATGCTAATGCTATTAGGAAATTGTTTGATTTAATAACAAACATGTCGACAGTAACTCCTTTACACTCATGATTTCAATAGGCAGTAAAAACAGATGTTTTATAAAGACCCCACTCATGATTATTATGCTTATGTCATTGTTTATAGTTTGTAATCACTGTATTGTTCTGAAACTTTGTATTAGGAAGAATATAAAATAGTATTCAAAGATAGTACTTCACAAAATTGTTCACTCTTTTCTTATAAAATTATGTATTATAATCATTTATATTTTTACAGTTTTCTCTCCTTAAACATGACACAGGTTTTGTACTTACAGATTACAAGCTTATGAAGCGTACTATCAGTAATTAGGCCACAGATCTTATATTTGCACAAATATTTCTGATGAGATTCTCCCATACATATAGACATGTGCACTATTGGACGTGCTTGAATTTCTCTTACTACCAAAAAGAATTTGTCATTGAACATACCCAAGGTAATACCTAAATAAAGTTTGATTATTATATATAGGCTGAAAAGGTGAAATTAGTACAATATTTACTTTATTAAAATTTATAACACTATACCAATCTACACAACACCTGCTGGGATTTTCTCACATTTAGTTCACTAGTTTGAGTCAATCTTATGCTTTGTTCTGATTATAAAAACTGTACAAATTACATTTGGGTTCTCAGTGAGGATGAATCATTAAGTATGAAGCTACATGCAGAATTGTGTAGTGTGAATTCATGCCCTGATAATTTTAATCACCTGCATTATCAATTATATTTTTACGTTCCAGTGGAAGGACATTTCTCGCTTTTCTGCTGGTTAGGTATCTCACACTCTTCAAAATTGCTCAGTTTTGAATTTTAGGTAAGAATTAGTTTTGCTAAAGACTGCACTAGGGTTTAAATTTCATTGTGCCATATTCTTCACCACTTTAATCCTCTTATCCCTTGATTAAATTTCTGAGTCCATATTTAAGATGTTTTGAGGTAATTAAGGGATTTAGTTTCTTCAGGGAGGGTGGTCTTTTTTTAATTTAAGAAAGTCCCACATTAGTACAGATTTAATTGTGTTTCTCTCACTCTTATAAGGATATGCAAGCTAAAGCCCTCAGTAAGAAGTCTCTACAGTATCAGCTACTGACTTTATTTCTACACCATGGAACAATGATTAGTCATGATTTCCAAATCTACCTTTTTACATGAAAGTGGTTGCATTTTCAAAATATGCTGATCAGAGAACATAGATTAAAGCATATGATGGCAAATCTCTATGAACTTTTCATAGTTTGAATAATGAGGCATTTCATTCAACCTACAGCTAGTCAGTGTAGCTACTGTGCAAACACAATGGGCAGGAGTCTTTATAACTTCCTCCAGATTACCTTGCCAACTGCATTGGCTTAAGTTTGTCTCATAGTTTATCTAAGGGGAATTCTGTCCTCAGAACAGTAGTGTTGATAAGCTGGAGGTGATGAGGTGGCCAGTATGAGTGGACACTGCCAGTCTTATAGATGAGGTGCTGGCTTCCTTTTCTGCTCTCTCTCTCATTCATTTATATAATGTCTGTCATGTTATGATGTAGTGTGGAAATCATCATTCCCTATAACCCTTGTCTTGGGACTTCCCAACCTCAAAAAACTATTAGCCAAATAAGTATATATTCATTGTAAAATATTGGTTGCATGGTATTTGTAATAGCATCACAAAATGGAATCTGGCCCATAAGTGGCCTTCTATAGGTGCTGTGGAATTGAACCCTGGTCAGCAGGCTTTGTAAACAAGCACACCTTTTATTTCTTTTTTTTTTTTAACTTTATTTTATTTTTTTAATTTTTTCTCAATTTTATCAAACATTTTCCATGATTATAAAAAAGTATCCCATGGTAATATCCTCCCTCCCCCCTTTTTCCCTTTTTTATTGATTTATTTGAGAACGAGAGAGGGAGAAGGAGAAAGTGGCAGACAGAGAATGGACATGGCAGGGCCTCTAGCCACTGTAAACAAACTCCAGATGCATGTACCACCTTGTACAGCTACCTTTATGTGGGTAGTGGGGAATTGAACCTTTGTCCTTTGGCTTTGGAGGCAAGTGCCTTAACTGCTAAGCCATCGTCCAGCCCATACACCGACCCCTCCTTTTTAAAAATTCTTTATGTGTGTGTTTGAGTATGCTGTCTACTGCAAGATTTCTATCTATCTTTGCATGGATGCTACAGAATTGAATCTTGACCAGCAGGATTTACAAACAAGCACCTTTAACCACGGAGACATCTCCCTATTTGAATTTTTACTGATTATTTTTCTGCTGTTCATTTAAGTCAGGAAAATCACAATTTTCCCAAACAAAATTTTAGGATAATTCCAATTTAAAATTCAGCATTCAAATGGTTGATTCTTAAGAATGGGGAGCTGGGAGGTGGCTTAGTGGTTAAAGGTACTTACTTGCAATGTTTAATGGCCTGGGTTCAATTCCCCAGCAGCCATGTAAAGGTGGACAGAAAAAGTAATACATGTGTTGGTACATGTGTCTAGTGTTTGTTTGCAGTGGCAAAACACATTGTTATGCATGTGTGTGCACACACATACACATACACACACAAATAAAGAAGCAAGAAAAGCTAAAAGAATTTACAATGAAGTTCTGAATTTCAAGTACAGATATTTCTTTAAACAGTTTTTTTTTTTTTTTTTTAAAGACTGCAAGAGCAAGAGCGAGATACAAAATTGGCACATCAGGGCCTTAGCCACTGCAATTGAATTTCAGATGCTTGCACCACCTAGTATGCATGTGTGACCTTGCACTTGCATCACCTTTGTGTATCTGGCTTATGTGGGATCTGGAGAGAGATGAAAAATATGCCCTTTGGCTTTGCAGGCAAATGCCTTAACCACTAAGTCTTCTCTCCAGTCCCTAAATAGTTATTTTTAAAATTACAACAGCTGAGAAGTTATTTATAAGTAGTACAAAATGGTCTATCCCAAGAATTTAGATGTTATTTTTATAATTTATTTATTTATTTTTTGTAAGAGAGTGTGAGAAAAAGCCAGATACAGAGAGAAAGAATTGTGTTCCAGGCTTCCAGTCACTCTAAACAAACTCCAGACACATGTGTCACCTTGTGCATTGGCTTTATGTGGGTTCTGGGGATTTGAACCTGGGTCCTTAGGCTTTGCATTCAAGTGCCTTAACCATTGAACAATCTCTCTGGCCCAGATAATTTATTTTTAAATACTATTGCCTATAAACAACTTACCATCTCTTTATATTAAATAAGAGAAATAATGGTAGCATTTCAATAATTGGGGAGAAAAGATACAAAATTTGGAAGTCACAACCCCTTCCTAAGAAACTAAGGGTATAGTTAAAAATTTTAATTAAAACTTTATACATCACATTTTTAAGGAAAGTATCATAATGTCTTAGGACATTGTCTTTTCATAAACAAAATATGGCTACAATCATGAAATGTGACAAATATGCAACTTTATAGTATAAATGATTATCATTTTAGTTTACTTATTTTGCAATAAATGAATTTATTAATATATTTATATGTTGGAATTATATATCTTTATTCTTAGACATAGCTAAAAATGCCAAGAGATATAGACTACAGAATTATAAATGGACAGAAATAAAACTCCTCTCACATGGAAAAAGTTCCACACTCTCCTGTTGTGGTGAGCTGTTAAGCAATGGCAGCATTTGCTGCTTCTGCACCAGGCTGCTGTGCTTCAGGTTACTGCATGCTTCCTCCCCACGGTGCCGTGTGAACATTCATTCACTGTCTGGTTTCTTTGCATTGTTGCTTAAGGGAATTGACGATTTGCCAATTTATTAATCTTTCACAATAGTAGTCATTTAGATGCATACAATATACTTTGAGGAAAGCCCTGTGATTTTATTTTGAATTTTTGCAGATTTTAATTGACTTCAGAAATCTTAAGACATATGGTTATTGCAGCTTAATTATATTATTTAGAAATAAAATTGGGCAGTAACTTACTTTTGATTGAATTTCTCTGTGTCAAATAACTGTAGAACTCTGTAAGTCAGTTGATTTTATATGAATTGGGAATGTTATGGACAAAATATTCAATTTAGATCATGCATAGAGTACTTTAGTATGTTCAGTATATTGGTAGCTATTATTAAGCATTGTATTTAATGTAGAAAAATGATTTTTGAAATACTATGTAGAGTGAAAGTTGGCTAATTAACATTTCCAATTTCTTTTGCAAGACAGTATTTTTATTATTTATTTGTTAGAGAGAGGGAATGATCACTCAAGGGCCTTCTGGCACTGCAAATGTACTCAAAATTCATGTGCCACTTTGTGCGTCTGGAGTACTGTGGAATCTAACCTGGGCAGTCAGGATTTGCAGGCAAGCACCTGTAACTGTTGAGTTATCTCTCCAGACTGTAAGATAATGTTTCATTAAATTTTTATTTTTATTTACTTATTTGAGATTGAGGGAGAGAGATAAAGAAGCAGGTAGAGCGAGAATGGCATACCAGGTCCTCTAGCCACTGCAAACAAATTGTAGTTGCATGCTGTACCTTCTGTATCTGGCTTACATGGATCCTAAGGAATTGAACCCGGATCCTTTGGCCTTTCAGGCTAAGGTCCTTAACCACTAAACCATGTCTCCATCCCTGATAATATTTTTTTGGATTCATAACATTCAGTTCTTTCTAGCTATGCAGATGAATGAATATGAATCACTACAACGGCAAGAAGTCACAGTATACAAGCATAACTAGTGTTCACATTATCCAAAACCTCATGGGAGATGACTGAGAAAACAGTAATATCCACAGAAGTAAAGCCAGTTCTTTCAAAGTTTATAAATAGTATAGTGGGATAATTTATAGTGGAATATCAAATGCTATGAAGTTTAAAATCTGGGAACCAGAAGTATTAGTAAATCTGCCATAACGAACTCTGACCAACAAGAGTATTTCACTGCATGAGAGAAAACTCTTTATTGAATAGTTACAAAAGTACTTTAAGGTTTGACCATGTGATTAGGATGCACATTATGAGTTCTACATGGAGATGCAAGTAAGGAGAGATTTGTTGTAATAAATAAGGGTTTAGTTTAGTTGTTTTTTTTTTAATAGAATTAATGCTTTTTACCCCACTGGGAACCTCATACTGTAGGTTCACACTTAGAAATATACCAAAAGTCATACATGTTTGTGTTTTATGGAATTATAAATCATAGAAAACTTATGGGCATCAAATAGTAACCATGATTTTATTTGTTATTGTGAAAGATTTTATGCTACGATGTTAAAAACAAGTAGCTCTTGGGTGTATTTTATGTGAAGCAAGGGTGCTCAGTACTATCAGAGATAAATCCAGACATCAAAGCTGTGAAAACACATGTTACTCAGTTAAGTTCCTAACAGGAGGGGAAGGAAATGAGGTACATTCCTGTCTGAGCATAGCCACTGGACATGAGGGAGTGGGAATGAGGAGAAAAGAGGCCTCTAAATTAATTATGTTTTAGGGGATTAGATTTCAGTTCTTGAGGGGGGCACTGGTGAACTGTAGATAGTAGGCTCAGAACACATAGCTCTTAAAATTAGAGTCCTTAGAAGGGAGCCCCAGGGAATTATCGATGCTCCCATGTTGACCGTGGCAAGTCCAGGCAGCGCGGAGCTTTCCCAGACTGGCATTCTCATGCTGGCTATCACGCTGGCTAGACTCATTCTAAGGCCATGGCCTTGTGTCACTAAAGGTCTTCCTAGGGTTCAGATGTGTGTTGGGTATGGATGTTTGAGCAGAACCTTCATGCCTTGGGGTTATGCTGTTCTCACTTTATTTTGTACAGAACTAATGAAAAATTTACTCATTTTCCAGTAAGAAAGAGTATGTTACGGATTTGACATCGAAATGTGTGACATATTCTTTCCTGAGTTGTCAATAGTTTTTGTTTGCTTGCTGCGCATATGAAATGTTGTTAAGGGTTATATGTGGGCTTCAATTTAAAGTTTTTGTTTAAACAGTTGCACCCAGTGGAAACCCTTCTACCACTGGGTTCCCATCTCCACCCTGCAGAGGCTTCTTCAGTTCCCAGGCGGGGAACTGCTTTCATAAGAGGCTTTCTTTCTTGCCCTGAAGCACTCTCCAGACTCACAGTGGTGCATTCATGACATAGGTGTGCTGTGTTTATCATGTTTACATCCTCTGTCTGAACTAGGTTTGGATAGGTTTTTGCTTTCTTTTCTTTTCTTGTCTTTTTCTTTTTTTTTTCCTTCTTTCTTTTTTTTTATTAACAGTGTTTATTTCTAACCACGTTGTCAGGTTTATTCACCAAAGATAACTACCATTTAAGGAATCAATAGCTTTTGTTTATTTTGTAGTGAAGGACACAATAAAAGTAATATTCATCATATGGTTATAAGCAAGCAGTGCATATGGAACCAGCAGCACCATTTTACAAGTCATTTTGTGCGCTCCCCTGTGCATACTACTCATGGAAAATTTTTAAAAATTGACATTGTGTCATGTAGCGGGAGCATACCTTCTCGCATGATGTTGACTCCTCTGGTTTGCACTCTAATGTCATTCTCTAATTCTGGGTGTTTGACTTGCTGGAAAGACATTCAGGTTTGGGGCTCTGACTCTGAACTTCAGTCAGCCACATTGTTGTAAGGACCACTGTGTTTCTCTTGAATGCATGTTAGTGTCTATGGCATCTGTTCTTTTTTGCATCATAAACTGTGTATGTGTGTGTGTGTGTGTGTGTGTGTGTGTGTGTGTGTGTGTGTGTGTATGTTTGTATGCATGTATACGCAGTGTGTATGTGAGGGGATTTCAGAGGACAACCTCAGGTGTTGGTACTTACCTTCTACCTTGTTTGAGTTGAGGCAGAGTCTCTTTGTCCTTTGCTACTACACTGACCAACATAGCTGGCCCAAGAGCTACCAGTTTCCCTGGGCCCACGTCCCATTACCGCTGTAGGCATGTTGGAGGTGCAGACATACCACATCTGGCTTGTATGTGGGTGCTGTGGATCCAAACTGCCATTCTCATGCTTTCATAGCAAGCATTTTACCTACTGCAACATGTTCCCAAGCCCTCATCTTAGTTAAGTTCTTCAGTACTTATTGTTGGGTGACTGACTTCCTGGGGACATGTGAACAAACATCTCTTTCTTCCAAACAAACCATTGACAATAGACCAAAGACACCCTTCTACTGAAGTCTAGCATACTGAACTAGCGAATTCATTAGGGCTACTTATAGAAACTTAATTGACTCAAGGGTGGCTTCATAAATCCCATCCCAGTCACACAAGCTGCATCCCTGGAGCTTCCTTCATAACTGGCAAGCTGACTGTGCAGTGTGTCTACTCAGCAATGGTTGCTGCTTACAAAACATTGAAGTGGGGGGGGGTTGCTGTGAATCTCAGAATTTTCAAGAGTTTCCTTTAAGATAATGGAATGCTTCAATTCTAAGGAAATGGGCACACAAAATCCGGGTAACTGATTGGTTATCTTACTTTTGTCTACTCTTGCCCAGCATAGTGAAGGACATATTCTTGTCTTGTCTCATAGAGAAGAAGATAAGCAATAATTGGCCACTCAGTTTTTAAGTGCTGTAGCTATTCTCTGTCTTTGCACATTCTACTATCCTATTGAGCTAGATTTTGGTGTGTTTCTTATAAATAGAAGATGGTTAAATTTTGATTTGTTCTTCATATTCTGTCTGAAAAACTGTTAAAAAAGAACATTTATTATATGTATATTGAGATTTCTGTTCTTCTAACAACCATTTCTCCAAATTTATTATTGATGTGTTATATGGACAACTTGTTTGAGATTGGTTTTCCTCTTCTGACCCCTTTTGCTTTTTTATACTAAAATTTCGGTATCCTTCCTTTTATTGCATTAATACATTTGGATATATGATCTGTTTATTTTTCTCCATTAGCCACTCTGGATATGTAAACATTTACATTTAACATTTAGAATGCAATGAACTCTACAGTTAATTACCTCAACTTTGTAGTGAACTATTCAAAAACTTTAAAAACACTACCTCTATCTCCTTTAATTTATGTGTAATTGCTATCTAGTTTTTATATTCTTTTGATTTTTAATCCTATACAATAGATATTATTGTTGCATACAGTCAGTTACTTTATGATATATCTTCCATTCATTCATCATTTCTACTTGTATTATATTTTTCTTATGAAAATATTCTTTTTTCTACAAGCTCACTGTTTTAAATTTTTCTAACTAAAGGTCTATCTACAATAAATATTCTGGCTTTAATATTAAAAAAAAAATAATTGGCCACTGTGTGCCAAATGCTTTCATAGCCACACACTCAATGCAACTTTGGAATAGTTTCATGGCATGAGTACTGATAGCCCTAATGAAATATTGCCATCCATTGTTAGGGCAGAGTTAAGAGCCATAAATGCAGCTGAAGACAGTGATCAGTTCCTGTGGTATTGAGGATGGATATCCATGCTTGAATAGGCTTCTGGGAATGGAGCCTGGAGCTATTGCTTGAAAAAGTTATAGGAAATGGAAGAGGCGTTCTATTCATATTGGAGCATTTACAGCCAGGATGTAGACACAGAGAGGAGGGAATATGTTATAGATAACTGGTCTGGTGAAGTACTGCTGTACCTTTTCTGATCTTACCAGAGAGAAGCTTCATATTTCATAGAATTTGACATTTCTGCCAATCTGGGAAATACACGTCTTGGTCCAGTTGGTCTGGTGCTGGCTGTGAGATCACATGGCCCAGATAGATTGCTCATGAAACTGCTTTGGTCACCTGAAATGGGGCCAAAAGAAAAAGGCAAGAATGTACAAGTTAAGAGTAAGCCATTTAAAAATGAATTCTGTTTCAAAAAAGCAAAACTTCTGTGGAAATACAGAAGAAGAGTTCTCAACCTCGCTGTGTCTCACTGCCGAATCTGCATGGTGAGACCCATAAGGGAGAGTGCCAGGGAGCTGTCCTGCTGCTTCTCCAGTGCGGCCCACCTCAATTATCTGCTTATCCTAATTACCCTCACTTCCAGGCACCTCGCTTGGTATGCTGCCTTCGACTTGGGTTGGGCTCCTAATTGTATATTATCAAGAACATTGTAAACAGTGTTTTTCATGCTTTTTGAAAAGGCTACTTCCAAGATTTTTGGTGAGGGTGGGAGAATAATGGTAGCAATTCAAACTCCAAAATCCTGTCAGAATAACCTGAGCAACTGTTTAAACTGCAAAATTCCATATAGGCCACTTCTTCTTCTAACTCCTCATCCTCCCTTCCTCTGTTTCTCTCTCCTCTTCCTTCATCCATCTCTCTCTCTCTCTCTCTCTCTCTCTTTCTTTATCTCTCTGCTTCCTGGTTGTCAGGAGAATAATTTTCCTCCCCGCCATGAGACTCTGCCTCACTGTATGTCCAAAGCAGTGGGCTAAGTAGCTGTGAACTGAAGTCTCTGAAACCCTCAGCTGAATGATGTCTTTGTTCCTTCTAAGTTATTACACCAATGAAAAGATGAATAATAGTATTTTCATGTTGACTGATTATAGCTCTGTGAAATACCATGTTTTAGAAGCTTTACAATCAATGTTAAGGAAGGGTTAGACAGAATATAGATATGATATTGGATAGGGGAGTTTGAGATTTGACAAGTAATCAACAGCCTGAACGTGTGTGTTCCTAATGTCTCTTCTGGGACAGAGGAGGAGCGGGCAGCTTCAAAGACAGGTTTTATGTGGGCAGAGCAGGTTTAGTTTCAGAAGGAGCTGGAGATAAAAACGTCAAGCCTTACTCTCCCAAAGCAGGTCCTTATACTTCAGTCTGTCTAAGACAGCAGTGTTACATGTACAGAATAAAGCACTAGGTTTACACTCACCTCCGCCTTCAATATAGCCTAAATGAGGTTTCATCTATAGCTAACAGAAGAGTCAAGAAGTGATTCCGAGTCCCCTTCATTCTGTTCAATCACTCCAGCTCCCTGTCTGCTGTTCGGGGATTTCTTTATTTACTGCCAGAATGAACAGGTGTTTAATTCCACATTAACTGGCAGTATCCTGATAAAAGTTCATAATGGGTACTTTTAGTTTTTGTAAGACCAGGCAATTAGCTGAAATGTATTAAATAAACAGATGTGTTGCTACTTGGTTAATGGAGAAGAAGGTCGGGACAGAAGAGATTAGTCAGGTCTTGATTCCTGAAGAAAGTTGGGAAGGGGAATCCTGTTTAAGTGAAGAAAGCAAAGCTAAGTGAGTCATACCTGTCTATGCCTAAGGGGCTAAGCACACACAGGACTGTGCTGTGAGGTGTTTTTATTTTTATTTAGTTAAGAGCAACGGGAGGGAGAGAGAGAGAGAATGGGCACGCCAGGGCCTCCAGCCACTGCAAACAAACTCCAGACGCATGTACCCCCTTGTGCACCTGGCTTATGTGGGTCCTGGGGAATCTAACCTGAGTCCTTTGGCTTTTCAGGCACATGCCTTAACTACTAAGCCATCCCTCCAGCCCCCCCCCCCCCCCCAGGAAGGAAACATTCTAATTTGAAGCATGGTGGCTTAAAATTTGTAATTCTGTCTTTGTAGTTGCAACTGTGGGTTTTATCATTAAAGTGAATGTAAATTCAGGCTCATGAACTATAAGTACCTGTAAGAGAAGATATGCAATCATTTCTACCCAAATAGTAAGCTTCAAAGAAAAGGAGGTGCCTTCCTTACCCTCTTCTCTTTTACTGTGCTGTGCAGAAGAATTACAAGTGAATTACATAAGTGTCAGAACACTGACTGGATCCCATTTTTAATGGGAGGCTCACTTGTTTCCTGAACCACTATACAAATTTACCAGGGGACACTTCATCCTTAGAAAGATGAAGATGGCATACTTTCTCAAAGATTTGATTCTTTAAAACACATGCACTGTGCCACACATCATTTTAAAGCTTGGAGGGTTCAGTTTCCAATGCGCAGTTAAACTGTGTGTTTGTGGAGCTTATATTCTAGTGGGTAGGAATTAGAGAAAAAATAATATGAAAGGGTTTTATAGTAGGTTAGAGGACTCTGGAATGTGATGCATACTAGTGGGGGAAATGAAATGCATTCAGATAGTGGGAGGGGCTTAGAGAACAGCAGGTGAAGGTTGACACCTTAAGAAAGTCATGTCTGTGCACATGCTGGAAGCTGAGAGGAGTCTTGTAGATCTGTAAGCTCTTAGTGAAAGCAACTAGTACAGAACCCCAAAGCCTGGTAACTAGAATGCTAGTTAAAATAGTTTATTATTTTAGTGAGTAGGCATTGAGCTTTCTCTCTTCAGGCAGTGCTGGGCACCAGAGACACAACCATGAAAAGATACGTAATGGCCAAGAAATCCTTAATTATTTACCCTCTCCACCATATGAACAATTGCCAAACCAGGAGCCACAAGTCAGTTACCAGAGAGCTCAGATCTGTTTTGCTCTCAGAATTTTTTGTGGATATAATTGAAAATGTTATAATCGATGAAAACAATTTAAGGATGTTCCTAAATTCATATTCAAGATTGTATGTGGTTCAAGTAACATATATTGAAAGTATGTCTGGGGGCTGTAACCTAGGAGGGATTATGAAGTTGTAAAGGAGCCCTCATCTGTGACCATGTTGGGAAAACTCCCTGTAATGTATGAGATTGTCAGACTAGAGTTAATGCTAAAAACCACAGTGAAAATATGGTTTTTCTATATACAGGGGAAACCTTTGAACATTTAACTAAAGAATATCATGGTGAGACCTGTGGGTTTTTGGACAATTGCTGTTCACGGCCAGCTCTCTACTAGAAACTAAATAGAATAAATCTATTGAAGAATGCTTCTTGTTTAATTACAGTTGTGTGATTCATTTTGAACCAGAGTGATCCAAAATGTGGTAAACTCAATCCCTTTGTTCCTATTCCTTAAAACAGCTTCAAATCTTTTTTTTTTTTTTTTTTGGACTTTTATAAAGCAGTTCCTGTAAGTTAGAGGTGTTTTCTATTAAAGGTCAACAATTGAAAATAGCTTTTTCATTTAGCTTTGCCTGGACAGGTTCCAGTGAGATATGGCAACAACTGAATCAGACCCATGTGAATGTGAGCACACATGCTAGCAGATAGATGTCTGGTTTGTGTGTCGGCAAGCCTGTTGTTTGACATTATTTGTTTGGGTGAACTTTCATTGTAGCCTTGTGTTTGAAGTCTAGCCTTCTGCACTTGAACTTTTTAATTTGAACTTGAGAGACTATGGTGAAGCAAAGAATTATTGTCTGTGGGATGCTGAAATCCACGTTTGCCATCCTTACCATTCTCTCTCCTGTTATTTAGTATTGAGTAGTTTTAAAACGAGATAAATGATGCTTAAGAAAAAAATTTCAAAAGGTGGAATCAATGTATTCAGATTTGCCAGGGTGCCCTGTTGTGTTTGAAAGGCACCCCTAGACCTACACCCTGCTGCTGCGAGTGCATTCGCTCTGCCGCCTCCATGAGCTCTGTGCTTTATCCATGCATCATAATCGTTCCCACTCAGAGAAGCCATGCCTCTGTGGTCACTGCTACCCTCTGTCATTTCTTCACACGAAATGCCCGTTCATGATGAATGTCCTGTATCGTGTTGTACTTTGATTTCTGATATTGCTCTCAGACATAAAGCACTATGAAATGGTTGCAGTTGTGTTTAATTCAACCTGTGTGGTACTGGCAACGCGGACATTCACTTTTTGGCAGGATTCATGCCTTGGGCATTGGTGGTGATCAAGATTATTCATGTCTATGTGTGTGTTGTAGCTCCTGTTCAGAACAACTAGAAATCCGCTTGTAAACAGCTTCCTTCCCACCAAGTGGTAAATGTTCAGCCACAGCTTAGACAGCCTTGCCATCTGGGTAGGAACCAGGGTGTGCTCTAAAGATTCCTCATGTGGTTCTTACCTGAGCATCTCCAGTGAGATCGTGCTGTGGCACAGTGGCTGTGCCTCACTTGGTTCAGTGAGTTCTCTTGTTCTTATATTTGTGATGTCAGTCACCATTTGGGAATATATCCTTTGATAACAGAGTTGCTGCCAGTAAAAATCATCTCTGCCATACTATTGCTGTGATCTTCTCTGGCTCAGATAAACTGTATCAGGCAGAAAGAAAAAAAAAAAAAACAAGATTGGCAATATTGAAATCTATATGAGATCAACAATAACATATCTCTATTCACTAGGGCCAGGAGAGATGATGATGATGTTGAATGAATGATGTTGCAAGATACTAAATATTTAGATGTGGTCATTCATTCAGTCTGCACTTAAATCATCTCCTTTGTTAACTTTGGTTATGACTATAAAAGCTTGTGTTATTGAGCTTTATACATAACATTGTGAAGGAGCTAGAAAATCTAAGGTATATTGTGAGTTGTTATTGATAAAATATATTTGAATCAGAGGCTACCATTGCTATCCTTTAAAATACCTTTGTAAGCAGCCATTTCTTTTGAAAGAAATGTGCACAAAGGTAAGTGCAATCCAATATACATTATACAGCCTTTGATAAGCTGGGCAAATGGTCATTAGTATTAGTGTGTACTTAGGGCTGACTGTGTTATACCCTCATCTTATATCTGCAGCATCAGCTGATGTTAAACCTAGGGGAGATTGTTACCATCATGCACTGAAAACCTGAGCTTCTGTAATGTGCAGATAGCTGAGGTAGAACAGAATTCCAATTGTCTTAGATTTCTTATCCAGTTAAAAAATCTCAGCCTACGGGCTGGAGAGATGGCTTAGCAGTTAAGTTATTTGCCTGCAAAGCCAAAGGACACAGGTTCTATTTCTCAGGAACCATGTAAGCCATATGCACAAGGTGTTGCATTTGTCTGCAGTGGCTGGAGGCCATGGTGTGCCCATTCTCTTTCTCTCTTCCTCCCTCCCTACACACACACACACACACACACACACACACACACACAAATCAAGAAAAATTAAAAAAAGTTAAGAAGTCTTAGCCTGGTGCATTTTCTGAAATCATGATATACCTGTTTCAATCAGGAAATATGGTTGTGAAACCCTGTTGCTATCTTTAGTATGAGCTATGCCACTTAGGCGCATCTTCTTTTTTTTTTTTTTTTTTTTTTTGGTTTTTCAAGGTAGGGTCTCACTCTGGTCCAGGCTGACCTGGAATTAACTCTGTCATCTCAGGGTGGCCTTGAACTTATGGCAATCCTCCTACCTCTGCCTCCCGAGTGCTGGGATTAAAGGCGTGCGCCACCACGCCCGGCTAAGGCGCATCTTCTTAAGAGCACACCTTCACCTTCCACTTCATCTCTTCACATGGCACATTTTTCTACATGCCTCAATCACAAATGAGCAGAGTGGGCTTCTTAGGGATTAAAATAATGCCCATCTAAATTCACGCATAACATCCTGGCATGGGCTCAGTTCCTTCTTTACCTCCAACCACAAAGGGGATCCCACTGCATCCCTGGAGGCTCAGCCAGGGCACTTGCACTTCCTGATTAAGGCTGTCTTAATATCAGTACCCATCTGCTCCCGCCATGCAAACCTGTGTTCTCCTTATATTTGTTCCTTCCAATTCCTGCTTAATGTTCGACAAAGAAGATTCTCCTCTCCATCCTCTAAGAAATTTTGTCCCAAATCCCCTTTTCTCAAGAAATTGTCTGATTCCTTTCCATCCCTCCTTTTCCCTAAAGTTATAGACTATCTATCTACCACTCACATTCGTTTCTCTTTCTTAGAACATTGATTTATGTTGGATTTATTTATACATACCCCATGTCTTTCATTACGCTGAACACTCTCAATAAGAAATTCTTGTTGAATGAATTGCTGTGGTTCTGTTAAGGCTAGCAAGGAATGGTAAGAATGTGTCTTTAAAACTGATAAGCAGAATTTAGATTTGAAAATAATCGAGGATAATTATCTGATTTTCTGTTGTTCTTTGTTGCAATATTTATGATAGCATGGAGTATGGAAATGCTCAGAAAATGACTTTTGGACTAAAAAGAAAACTATAAATGCATGTATTAGGCCATAATCAGAAATATTATTATGAGTACTGGGTAGGTGGTTCAGCAGTTAAAAGTGCTTACTTGCAAAATCTGCCTGCCTGTGTTCAATTCCCCAGGACCCATGTGTTCGGAATTCAAATGCCTTTTATCTACTATCCACATGTGACACATTTTAAAATAATATACTAAAGTTGTAACCTTATAAGTCTTTCACAAGTTTGAAGGGATAGATACTTTCACCAAACTACCCATGTAATTAAGCTAATGTTAAATCCATATATCTCTTTTTAAAAAATTTTTGTTTATATTTATTTATTTATTTGAGAGCAACAGACAGAGAAAGAAAGAGGCAGATAAAGAGAGAATGGGCGCACCAGGGCCTCTAGCCACTGCAAACAAATCCCAGACACGTATGCCCCCTTGTGCTTCTGGCTAACATGAGTCCTGGGGAATTGAGCCTTGAACCAGGGTCCTTAGGCTTCACAGGCAAGCAATTAACCACTAAGCCATCTCTCCAGCCCCAGTGTATCTCTTGATGTTAGGCCTTTTATGTACTTCCCTCTCTGAGGCCTACAGATCCTACACTATTCATTAAATCTGAAACTCTGGGAGACATTCTGTCCTTGCCCTTATGGTTAGAAAATCAGGAACCTCAGTATTTAAAAAAAAAAAATTATTTCTATATGCTAGGGCCAAGACTTCTCTCCTAGACTACTGCCCTTTCATTGGAGGAAACTATAATTTTAAACACATATTTTTGCTGAGAAACAGTCCATTCACCAGTGATTCCCCATCCCCCCATAGCCCCCTGGCATGGTTCATGATGTTCTGCCTTTCCACCCTTTGAGTGACTGAGTAACTGTAACTGATTCTCACAGGTCTGAATGCTGGAAGTCCCTGATTTGGATGTGGGCACATTTGGGTTCTGAGGAGGGCACTGATCTTGTTACTGAACAACTGACTCCTGTGTCCTCACTTGGCATGAAAGAGCTATGGGGTCTGTTATTACAAATATACCCATCTTTCATGAGCGTGCCATTGACATGGCATAATTACAGTATCAGCTCCTTTCTCATTACTGTGAATAAGTACCTGATTAGAAGCAACCTATGCAAGGAACAGGATGTACTTTGGCTTTATAGTGTGGAGGGGAGAATTCAAGGCAGGGAGGCCTTGTGACAGGAGCAGGAATTTAACCCCACCTCAGCACAGTCAGGAAGCAGAAAGAACAGGGACTGAGCTTGGCTGGAACACCTCAAGGCTCACCACTATTCACATCTTCCAACAAGGCTCCACGTCCTAAATGTCCAACAACCTCCCCAAGTGTCGCCACCAGCTGGGGACCAAGTGTTCAAGTGCATGGTCTGAGGGGGATCTTTGGCATTCACACCACAACAGTCACCTGTGGAAGAGTTAGCTTTGAAATCGGTGCCTTTACTGTGATGAGGGTTTGGACTTGTGAGTCTGGGGAAGAGAAACATGAATGTTGACTCCATGAAACCCTGCAAAGAGAGCAAATATTTGTCTTAGTGAATCTCTTCCCAGATACATTAATCTCCCCTGCCTAATCTGTCTGTATTTATACACATATGAGTATATATGCATTTTTACATCCTAGAGGACGTTACACACTGGTGTATTTAAGTTCACTATTTGTTACAATTGTTTTAAACTGTCTCATGGTTGATTGGCGTCACAGTGACCATTAAGGGAGATGTATGTTTGCTATCCTACTCATGTGTTTATTTCTATAAAGTATAGACTGTTCATAAAAGTAGAATTTCTAAAGCCGGGTGTGGTGGCACACACCTTTAATCCCAGCACACGGGAGACAGAGGTAGGAGGTTTACCATGAGCTCAAGGCCACCCTGCGACTACATAGTGAATTCCAGGTCAGCTTGAGCTAATGCGAGACCCTACCTTGAAAGACCAAAATGAAATAAGTAAATAAACAGAATTTCTAGATAAAGTAATATGCTTCATTTTACAGTTTTTACCGTATTTACTTCTGCTGCAGTTAGCCCACTGTTGTGGCAGCTGCCTCTTTCTTTGCTTTGCTAATGCCTGTCCATCCCGGTGCTCACCACATGGGCATCCCTGTAGTGCTTGAAAAATTTATTGTTGTGCTGGAAACTTTATTGTTGCCTGATTTTGTTAAATGCCCCCAGTGCAGGCAATATATGTACTTCAAACATTTTTCACACAGCAGTTATCATTACTCTCCTAATCATCAGTTGACTTTAAGACAGAATTAAATAAAAGCTGTCCAGGTCATAAGCTTTGAATCTGGTTCTGGAGGGGCCCTACAGAAGCTGTTTTCTTTCTACTGTCTCCACCCGTATTATTCCATCATTAGAATACTATAAGAAAGAAAGTGTTGATTGGTAAAATTATCTTTGGGAATCAATCTACATCAATTTCAACACTCTCTGCCAAGAAAATAACTACTAACCTCTTCATGATGGTCTTTCTAGATGGTTTTATCCCCACTACTTCTTAGTAGCCCTTTTAACTTATAAATTTGGAAATCCCTTTGAAGACTGTATGAACAGTTAAGTAAACTGATAAAACTGCAGTAGCATGTTATAAATTTATTGAAAATGGTTAATGGTAATTTTGACAAAATGAGAAACATTTATTATGTTAAATAGGCAGCAAACAAAATTATACAAAAGATACGATTTTGTTTTTAAGAGTTCAACATATCTAAGTATTAGCAAAACAAAAGAGAAAGTATGTAACAGGAACTATAGTATGATTTTTAGTAAAAAAAATGGGATTTTAAACATCTGTTTTATATTAAATTCAATTATAAAAGGATGTGCCTTTTATTATATCTGCCAGGGTATTTCTGCTATTAAGGAGAAATAAAATATTCATTTTTAAACTACATCTTTTGATTGTGATTTAGTTGTTTCTTTTGAGACAAGGTCTCTGTAGGTAGCTAAGTTATGCTAGTCTCAAAGTTGCTAGGTAACCCAGGCTGCCCATGACATCTGCTTCTGCATTGCTATTTCATTTTCCTTTTCTTTTTAGTTAATATTATGGTTTCCATTTTCATATCACTTGTTCATTTTATGACCATATACCATTTTTACATACCAAATGTTGATACTTGTCAAAAAGATAGGATATAGTATCAAGAATATGTATAATGAAAAATTGTTGTCCAAAATAAATATTAACCATGTTAAAAAGCATAGAAGTATCTATTTTATGCATTTGTTGCATTTGAAGTACTGTATGCCCATGCAAGCTATTTATAACTCTAATTAAAAACCAGTGGTGTTTGGTAAGATATAAATCATGTGTGGGGAAATTTAGTCACTGCGTTTTGTATTTCTTGCCATAGTTACTTTCATAATAAACTGTTGATATTAATTAAATAATGTCATAATATGGGTTTGTATACTGGCGATTACTAGCAGTGTCTGACAACTATATGATAGCGTAGTTTTTATATGCTTTAATGCAAAGATTGGAAACTTTATATCTCTTGTTTTTCTATGGTATGACTCATAGTGTTAAAAACTTGTGCACTCTTTTAAATATCTGTGGATTTATATAATAGGATGTCTTTGAAGAAGGTACACTTTAATAAGGTGCTTTAGGCAACAGAATTATAAATGGATGTTGAAATAATAAGGTCCCACCCTGCTAAAAGAATAACCTGGCATCTTTCTGGAACACCTAATCTGAATGACTACTTATGTGGGGTGACAGCTATGAATTTAAATAGTTCAAGAGAAGAAATTGTTCTCAGGAAAGGAAAAGCAGGCAGAAGTTCATTATCTAGTATTGCACAAAGCTCTACAGATGTTCCACATACATTATTTTACTTGAAACTGTTCATTGACCTTTGAAATGAGATGAATTAGCATTTCTAAATTGATCAGAAAATTGAGCTTTGGGAAGGTTAGAAATAGAATCAAATAACTGTTAAGTAGTGGAATTTAAATTAAATTCTATTTGTTGTCCATTCCCAGATGTTCTTGGAACTTGTCATGGGCTTTGTACTGTAACAGGGAGCATATAAGGTTCTAAACAAGAGTAGTAAGCAACACCATGAATATTAATCACATCGATCTGAAGACCTCTTCTTAGGGATGTTTGGGAGGTTTTGGTTGAAGACTATCATGAAGACATGATGTTCATTCAGCAGAAATCTTCATCATTTGAGAATTTCCATTTATTATGTATTAGATCTAAAATTCACTGTGCAATGAACAAAGAATTTCATAGTATAATATGCTCATGGTAGTTTGCTCCCTACATCAGTTCTATCTTGAGTTGTTGAACTAAACTAATTATGATAATGTTTCCTATATAGGTAAATAATTTGGAAATAGACTGAAATTAATCTCAGTTAGTAGGACATGTAGAGAATTTTGCCAAAGGCTTATGGGAAATTTTCATGTTGTTAAAACATGACAGATAAGGAATGTCTTTTTGCTTTGCATTACTGTGTCTTGTTTCCTCATAATGGTTGGATTTCTAAAACCACTGTAATTATCTTGCTACTGATGGAGATGGGGTCTGGTGCTGTCTAGCCATGCAGGGATTTGGAGTCATTCCTTAGGAACAAGGATAAATCACAAGTAACTGCTGTATTATAAAGCAAAGCTCCCTTCTGGATTGGAACCGTCCCAGAGCTGGGAACCTATCTGAGCAATCTTTGTGATCCAGTTTTATAAGGTTGCTTACTTTCCTCTTTCTTCCCCTTATGCTCATGATAGACCCTGGTCCTCATTTTCTTATAGGCTCCTCTTGTCAAGAAGCTTCTCTGAGTATAGGTTTCCATTGTCAGGTCTGCCTGATGTAAGGAAGTCTCCTTGATCTCCCCATAGCTCATTTCTGTAGATGCAATCTGTCGAGAGGAGTTGCCAGCTCTCTCCTTATTCGATTTTAGCAGTAGGAAGTTCTGTCATCTACTTTCCCAGTTCCACAATGATCTGTTGTGCAGGGCCATTCACTGGAAGGCTGTGGACACTGGGCCAGGCTCTTATACATTGTCTGTGTCTTTCTTGGGGCCCATAGCTATTTCCATAGTGACTCAGGCAACCCTGCCCCTCCTTAGACCTTCTCTTGTGGCCAAGTGCAATCACAGTGTGATTTTCTGTGATTGCAAGTCACATGCAACTCAGCTGGTCAGAGCCTCCACCCACAATAGTTGTTTACTCTTCATATAAACTTATGTAGGGTTCCTGTGGATCCTGTTAAGTTCCAGTAATTTTTTAATTTTTATTTTTATTCATTTATTTGAGAGGGACAGACAGAGAGAGAAAGAGGCAGATAGATAGATAGGTAGAGAGAGAGAGAGAGGGGGAGAGAATGGGCATGCCAGGGCCTCCAGCCACTGCAAACAAACTCCAGACACGTGCACACTCTTGTGTATCTGGCTAACATGGATCCTGGGGAATTGAGCCTTGAACTGGGGTCCTTCAGCTTCACAGGCAAGCACTTAACTGCTAAGCCATCTCTCCAGCCCATGTTTCAGGAATTTCTTGAGACTTGTACTGATCCTCAGCCTTATTTACTTCCTGAACCTTAAAGAGTGTTGGAATTTCCTGAGTGTTATTGAGCTTCCCTCCAGGATGAAATGTTTCCATTTGGAGATAGATGCTCTTTAACATGCTCCTTGTGCCTTTGAAGAGTTTTGTGTCTATGGATGGTGCACCGTTGGAAGAGAGACAGAAACCAATACCAGATTATGTGGTTATGTTTACAATACAGAATAAGTAAATTTGGTTTCAAGATGTCTCATGGGAAAACGAAGAGAAAAAAGTAAGGTTTGAAGTGAGAAGTCTTCCTTGACTGTGGGACTGAAATGTCATTTGAAGGGGAGTGTGATACTTTGAACTTTTCAAGGTTATGACAATTGAGTTTTGTGTGTTAAAGTTAGTACTGGCAGTGGATATGAGGCTGGGGATTTAGCAAGAGATAACCCCCCCCCCTTTACCCTTTTGAAATTCCATTCTCCATCATATCCCCTCCCCATCTCAATAAGTCTCTTTTATTTTATTTTATTTATTTATTTTTTCTCTTTTATTTTTATGGCATGATCTTTCCTCTTACGATGGTCTTGTGTAGGTAGTGTCAGATGCTATGAGGTCATGGATATCGAGGCCATTTTATGTCTGGAGGGAGCATGTTGTAAGAAGTCCTACCCTTCTATTGGCTCTTACATTTTTTCCGCCACCTCTTCCGCATTAGACCCTGAGCCTTGGAAGGTGTGATTGAGATGTTACTCAGAACTCTAGTCACTTCTTTCCAGCACCATGATACCTTCTGAGTCATCCCAAGGTCCCTGCCATCTGAAAAAAGAAGATTCTCTACCCAAAATGAGAGTAGCATTAATATAAGGGTAAGAGAAGTGCTTACTGGGCAGTTTGATAAGCATAGTATATGCACTTATCCAGACATCAGCAGATGTTACACACCTAGGGCTCATGACTACCCCTGTTTTAAGTTTTCAGTATCAGGGATATATTCCCTACCTTGGAGCAGGCCTCCAGTCCATTTGGAGGGCAGTTGGTTTCCACAGCAGGAGATAATTTTTGAAAACGATGCATCTATTCCCTCTGGCTTCTCAGTGGCACAATCCATCAAGCATCCTGCATTCAAAGAGGACATAGATTTATATGTAAATTGAGGCATTTTTTGGTTGTCTTATTGCAGAGACCATTAAACCGAGGGTAGATGGATAGTTGAGTAGAGTCCTATGCTTCTTAGAGTGCACATGTGCCTAGAATTGGCATAAACTCACTGGTGTTAGTTATAAGCCCACTGGTTTGAGTATATTCAGATACACTGGAGTATTGCTGAGCTCGGATAGTAACCTGAGACTTACTGATTCATAAGGCAAACTCCTTAGTTTGGTGAGGAGCTGGGATAATTCTATAAAGGAGTTGTCCATAGTTGGTTGTGGCTCACATCTAAACTGCCCTCTAAAGTCTTACATGCTGAACACACTGTCTCTAGATGGTGAAGATGTTGGCAAATGGACATGGGCCCCAGTGCAAAGAAGCTAGACCGCTGGAGGCAGAGCCTTGAAACGGCCATTGTGACACCAGCTTCTTTCCTTCGACCCCTCCCTGTCTCTGCTTCTCTCTTTCTCTTGCCACCCTCCCTCTCCTGCTTTCTGGCCACCATGAGGTGACTAGGCTCCTTTGCCTGCCATTATATCTGTCTTACTACAAGCCCAGAAACAGGACCAAATAACCTAGACTCAACATTCTGAAACTATGAGTCAAATTAAATAAATTCCTCTTTTGAGTTGACTGTGTCAGATGCTGTGTGACAGGAAGAAAGGGGCTTACACAGGACATGACTACAGGTTGTGAGACAGTTGTTGCCTGAGAAGACGTAGAGAAGACTTTGGAAGTGGTTTGTGGAGGGGCTTTTTAAAATTTGGAGGAATAGGCTAGAGAATATCCTGAATATTATCTAAGTGGAGCTTAATAGATAATTAAGGTGAGAGTTCAAAAGATAAGAGTAAGATAAGATAAGCTGGGCATGATGGTACATGCCTTTAATCCCAGCACTCAAGAGGCAGAGGTAGGAGGATCACCATGAGTTCAAGGCCACCCTGAGACTCCATAGTGAATTCCAGGTCAGCCTGAACTGGAATGAGACCCTACCTGGAAAAACCAAACAAAAAAGATAAGAGTGCTAATAAAGGGCTAGGGAGATGGCTTAGTAGATAAGGCACTTGCCTGTGAAGCCTAAGAACCCAGGTTCGACTTCCCAAGATCCATGTAAGCCAGAAGCACATGGTGGTGTATGTATCTGGAGTTTGTAGTGGCTAGCGGCCCCCCCCCCGGCATGCCCATTCTCTCTCCTTCAACTAAATAAATACATTTTTTTTTAAAAGAAAAACTTGGGCTGGAGAGATGGCTTAGCGGTTAAGCGCTTGCCTGTGAAGCCTAAGGACCCCGGTTCAAGGCTCGGTTCCCCAGGTCCCACGTTAGCCAGATGCACAAGGGGGCGCACGCGTCTGGAGTTCGTTTGCAGAGGCTGGAAGCCCTGGCGCGCCCATTCTCTCTCTCTCCCTCTATCTGTCTTTCTCTCTGTGTCTGTCGCTCTCAAATAAATAAATAAATAATTTTAAAAAAGAAAAAGAAAGAGAAAAACTTGCTATTTGACCAAAAGGAACATATTTAATGTGTTGAGCCAGGATGGTTCAGTTGTTAAGGAGTTTAGTGCCATTCAACAAAAGCCAAGAAATTTGTTCTGCTACAGCAGTAAGTAAGCTTGGAGGGCATCTCAAAGTATAGCAGTATGGACAATATTCAAAGATTTTTCTTGGGATGGTGAGATCACTCATTTAGTGTAAAAGCATAAGTGCCTGATTCATAAATAGCTGGAAGTAGCCTAGCATGCCTGTAACTCCAGATATATGAGGAGCTGGGACTGGAGCATTGCTTGGGCTTACTGGTCAGCCAGTGTGACCAGCAATGGCAGTTCCAGGTTCAATGAGAGACTCCGTCTCAAAGAAATAAGAAGAGCCATAAAAGTAGGACACCTGACATTCTCTTCTGACTTTGTGCATGTATGGGGTCACACACACATGCATGAACCACACATATCACACCACATATACTACATACACACATATGCAAAAAGTAAGAGTACTTTTTGCTAAGAGAATCCTGGAGTGCTTGTCCACTCAGGCCACCTAGGGAATTGTTTCCACATACAGGAACTCAGAGACCACTGTAGCAATGATCTAATCAGTCTCTGGTTTGAACCCAAGCTGACAGCAGATCTTGGCTCTGTCCATCTGGTCCTGGTTTTGTCAGCATGAGGGATTCACGAGCAGTGGGGTCGTGGAAGCGTCCACTGCTATTTCAGAGGAGAGCTTGGGGGTGGGGGGCGCTAGGCAGTGTGTCTGAGACTTCAGAGTGAATTATGGGTCAGGCCAGGCTAGAGCGAGACCCTGTTTCAAGACAAATTCATAAATAAATAAAGAATGCATGGGACCCATACACAGCGCAATAGTACCCAGCCACACACAGAATGAAATCCCATTTGTAACAATGTAGATGAACCTGGAAGAAACTGTGTTAGGTGAGATTAACCAGATTCGGAAACATATGATCTTATGCGTATGTGCAATCTAGAAGAGTTTATCTTACAGAAGTGGAGAAGAAAGTAATACTTATGGAGTCTACGTAGGGTCAGGGAGAGGTATTTATGTGGAAGTTTTGGTCAGTAGATACAAAGTTGTTTTTACGGAGCAGGAGTACTTGCTCACTCTCTTTGTACACTCTCATGACTTATTTATCATTTATGGTGTATTTCGACGTAAAAGACAGGCTTTGGAATGTTCTGTCACAAAGAGTTGCTTGAGGTCATGGTGGATCTAATAATTACTCTGTTTGAACCATTACCCAGCGTACACATGCACGTGCACTGACCTCACATAGTACGCCATACATTTGTGCACTTGTTATGTTAATTAGGAGTAAAACACCATGGAAAATAATGGAGACATGGAGAAACACTGCATCCTTCCTGAGAAGCTATCAAGCACATAGGGCACAGGATCATGCTTGCCTTGTATGTTAGACTTGGTCAAACGTGTTTAATTAGCGATTGTTGTCTTACTTGAAACACAAAAATCTTCCTCAAGAAGTCTTTCCTTTGATAGTTACAGAAAGTGGCCTGAATTTTAAGGCAGTTTTTGCTACTTCACTAAGCTATTGGTGTAGTCTAAAAATATGTACTCCATTTCTTCAACTGTCAGTGTCTCCACAGAAGCTTCTCTGGATACCCACGTAAAATTATTTTTCTTGGGCTGGAGAGGTGGCTTAGCAATTAAGGTACTTGCCTGGGAAGCCTAAGGACCCAGGTTCAATTCCCCAGTACCCACTGTAGCTAGTCTAAGACCAAAAATGAACAGACCATCACCCGAATAAAAATTAAAAGGAAAGTCTTTATTCCGTTGGCAAGCATCTGTCCCCTCACAGCAAGAAGGAAAACAGTGAGTTTTTAAAGGCAAAAGCCACATTCATTTACAGTGATCTGAAAAATTCTCAACTACCCTCTTCACACACCATTGTCTTTAGGAAGAGCAAGCAAGCTAGGATGATTACAAAAGCAGAATTTTTGCAGTTGTCACCAGGTATGAAGCAGGTATCAAATATCAGGCCATCTTGACCTCAGGGTGAGAGCAAACACCAGATGCCTTACTTGGACCCATCCTCATTCTTGTAATTAATGCTCTGTGCTAATCATGAGAATGTCAAGATGGCCGAGTGGCCTAAGATGGCTTCCCTTAGGTCTGTTCACCAGAGGTTGTTTCACCCACCACAAGGTGCACAAAGGTGATGCATGTGTCTGGAGTTTGTTTGCAGTGGCTAAAGGCCCTGGTGTGCCTGTTCTACCTGCCTCTTTCTCTATATCTAATAAATAAATAAAAATTTTAAATTATCATTTTTTTTTGTTTGTTTTTTTTCAGGGTAGGGACTCACTCTAGTTCAGGCTGTTCTGAAATTCAGTATGTAGTTTCAGGGTGGCCTCAAACTCTCAGAAGACCCTCCTACCTCTGCCTCCCAAGTGCTGGGATAAAAGGCATGTGCCACCATACCTGGCTCATGTTGTGGTTTTGAAAGGAGGCAGAGGTAGGAGGATCACTGTGAGGCCACATGGTGAATTCTATGATAGCTTGAACTAGAGTGAGACCCTACCTTGAAAAACAAAACAAAACCCACACAGCAGGGAGACTGGCTGGAGAGATGGCTTAGTAGTTAAGGCACTTGCCTGAGAAGCCTAAGGACCCAGGTTCAATTCCCCAGTACCCACATAAGCCAGATGCACATCATTTGCAATAGCTAGAGTCCCTGGCACACCCATTCTCACTGTCTTTCTCCCACTGCCTCTTTTTCTTACAAATAAGTAAAATAAAATGAAAATGAAGATGTTTAAAAGGTCTGGACAGATGGCTTAGCAGTTAAGGTGCTTGCTTGCATAGCCTAAAGACCCATTCTCTCTCTTCCTCTTTCTCTCTTTCAAATAAAAAATGAAAACCACAGCAATTGTGGGACATAGTGGTGTACACCTGTAATTCCAGCACTTGGGAGGCTGGAATAAGGAGCATGACAGTGAGTTGGAGGCCCAGGTTGGTCTGAAACTCATGGTGATTCTCCTGCCTCAGTTTCCAAAGTGTTGGGATTAAAGGTGTGCAACACCACATCCAGCAGGAGGTGGATTTTATTTTTATTCCAGAGAGAGAAAGAAACAGATAGGAGAATTGGCATGCCAAGACCTTCAGTCACTACAAATGAACTATAGATGCATGGCTTCTGGAGAATTGAACCTTGGTCCTTTGGCTTTTCAGGCAAACACTTTAGCTGCTAAGCCATCTCTCCAGCCCAGAGGTAGCTGCTGCTGCTGCTGCTGCTTCTCCCCCCCCCCACCCCACCCCGACACACACTTTGGTTGTTTGAGGTAAGATCACACCGTAGCCCAGGCTGACCTGGAATTCATTATGTAATCTCAGGGTGACCTTGAACTCACAGTAATCCTCCTACTTCTGACTCCCAAGTGCTGGCATTAAAGGTGTGTGCCACCATGCCTGGCCCAGAGGTGGATTTTTGACCTGCCTGGTCAGAGCCCTCCTCAGGCATCAAATAAAGTCTGATGTTGAAAAAAGCAAAGTATGTACTCCACCAGGGTAAAGATGGGTCATGGTCATCAATCAGGCATTTGGTATTTCTTTAATTTGTAGCAGGGGATGGTATGCTGAAATTGGAAGGACTTAGAGCACACATGCCAATTCCAGGAGGGTATGAAGACAAATTTGGCACAGTCACAGACTTCCAGTGAGCTCTGAAAAACGGAATAAAAAGGCCGTGGGTGCGTAGTACCCTGAAGTGACAATTAGAGAGAGTCATGCCTGCTGCTTTGTTAGAACTAACTAAAATAAATCTCACACGTTGGTTCCAGTTCCCTCTGGAGTGGCTTGGACATTCCCAAATGTGCTTGAGCTTCAAGGGTCTTAAGTTATTTGATCAAGTTAGAACTGGAGTATTGTTTTGAACAATTTATGAAATACTTCATTTATTTAGTACTTTTACAAAAGAACTTTGTTCTCCATGTGTTCACTTACTGGTGAAAAAATTGGGTCTAAGGAAACATTGTGACAATCTATATTGTTATTTTTAAAGCACTTCTTAAAGAAGAAATGTCACCATGGTTGGCTGCCCAGCTGCCCTAACCTCCTCTTTCTAAATTTCTAGTGAGCCTTCTAGTATCTCATAAATAGTACTAATAAAATATATTTTAAGCAGATTTAAGCACATGTCATTCTTCTAGGACACAGTATTTTTTCCTGTTACCGTTATTCATTTTATCTAACACCAATATTTGGCCAAGTATAAAATATTAAACAATGATTTTTAGCCAGATGGAGATAGATCTTTTATAAAACAAATGCAGAGTATGGATTACATATGTTTTATTTATTTAGTGGGAAATATTTACCAACCTCTAAAGTAATTGAACATTAGGTTTACAGATTGAGAAATAAATGTTGATGATAATGAAACTTACACTAGTCCTGTTGCTCATTAGATTTTAATTGCAATGTTTATGTATATGTGTATGGCTGACATATGGTGGTCCTTTCAAATCTGTAAGTTATTTACTGTTAACCAAAGTTTGATTTAGCAAGCGATTGATATTTGGTATATTTTTTCTAATATTAAGCATTCATAATATTTCCAAATGTTCCGTAATGTTTAGCATGAAAGTATCTTAACCTCTTATATATGCAGAGGAAAATAATTACATGCAGGTTTGTGGAATATTAGGTATCACATCCTTGTATTAATTATAAAAATTTATACTGCCTTTGCAGGTTAAGAAAAATACTCCCTTTTTAAAAAGAGAATGTGATTTTGAAAATATTTCTCTGATAAGATCATTTAGATTATGTTTTGGTGCATTTGGTATAATGTGTTTATTGTTTTATACTTAAAGCTGAAGACTTGGTAAATAAGCTACATAGCAAGTGAACAAAAAAAATCTAGATTTTTAATAGCATTCTTGTGTATTTTCTTCTGCCTGTTGAATTTCATTGTGGTGAGAACTCATAGATAAGTAGTCTGTAGTATTTTATTAGAGAATTTTAATGATATGTATACTAATAATGTTTGTGTATTTTACTTAAATCATTTAGAGAGTAAGCATATTCTCAAAGGCCTAATTAGTATATTATAATTGAGATGTTGGATATCCCCCAAAGCTTAGGATTTTGTGTGTTTCTACTATAATTAAGATCCTGGGTAATTGATTGATATCCTACCCTTAACTGAATACTATATTATTTAAGGAACAAATTTAAAAATATGAGAAACAGAAAAAAATTATATTTCTTCAGAGGTTAGCAAGTAAATAAAAATATTTGTTCAGAGGTTAGCAACATTGTGGGAAGTTGAATATCTACTATTTTTGTTCCTTTAAATGGACTCAGAATGGTTCATACTACTCTTATTCAGCCGTTCATGTGAGAATTTCTGTGTATAAGCATGCTTATTCCTTTGGTCTTCATATTCTACCAATTACTTTATTTTAAATTCTAAAATGTTACAGACGTAACTACAAATCTTCAGAAGTTCTTCACACAACTGCACTTCATATGGCTTTGGAGTCACTAGGCAGCCATTTTTACCCAGCCCCAGATGCTACCCGGCAGATCACAGAAAGAGCCGTTCCTCATGTCACTGCCATCTGGGATTGCCCTGAGACACATTCTCCTTGGCTGGGAGTGTGCTTTCCTAAGAAAGTGCTTTAGCATGTTCACTTAAACTGAGGAGCCTCAACAACCCGAGCTAAGGTCTCGTAGTCGCTCTTAAAACCCTTCAAATGTCTTATCCAAGTTCCAGGCAAACATGCCCACCCCCACCTCCATTCTAATTATACACAGCAGCCCAGCAACCTTCACTGTCCTCTTTGTTCTTTAACGAAGTGTCTTCTGTCTTCTGATTTTATCAAAGATGTTGGTACAGTGAGTCTACAAAGACAGAGAAAGGATTTCCTTAGTAGTTTCACGGCTTAGGTGGACGACAGTGGAACAGAAGGCTCACAAAACTTCCCAGAGAAAGGTAACATTGCGTCCCATGACACATGTGAGATGCCAGGTTGAAAAAGAAAAGATAATGTTGCTACAGTTGCTGTTTATCTCTTTTTCTTCTGTTAGCAAACAAAGTTGAATAGATTGTGAAGACAAATTTTGTTGAGAATGTTTGTTTTTAATGGTTATGTTTTTTTCCACCATTACTTGCTATGGACTTTTACATCATTTTCCTTTAATCCTTTAAAATATTGATTTATTTGCAAGGAGAGAGAGGGGGGCGGAGTCAGTGTAGGTGTGATTGGGCCTCTTACCACTTAAACAAATTCCAGATGCATGCACCACTTTGTGTGTCTGGCTTTATATAGTACTGGGGAATCAAAACTGCACGGGTGGGCTTTGTACACAAGCATCATTAACTGCTGATCCATCTCCCCAGCCCTCCTTTAAACCTTTCAGTGTTGAAGCATGTTGTGTATATAATGTTTGTATATAATCTACTGGGGGGTATTTATTCCTTTCATATAGGCATGACTACTGACGAGATTGTAGCTAGCACTAACTGACCATCAGAACACCAGAACCTTAGTTTAAACTATTGCACAGAACTATGATCCTGTTTATTATTATATAAAGAATTGGAGGTCATAAGATATACCCTTCCTTTTAAAAATACTGAATTAATGAACTTACCCATAAGGAGCATATGAGCATTGTTTCACTTAAGATATTTTATATTGAATGCTTGTTAAGATTGACCCATAATAATGTACTTATGGCATGGCATTTAATTGGTTTTAATAAATATTAGTTATCATGTGGGGTAAAGGGTTTCATTGTAACATGTTTATACATATTAATAACTATACTTAGTTTTTATTTATGTCGCCATGTCCTCCGTTTCCCCACCTCTTGCTGGTCGCCTTCCTACCGCCAAACAGTTCCTTTTGTATTCCCTTACGCTGTCTTATTCTCCCTTTAGACCTCTCTTTCCATCCTATGTTATTATGTAAAAACACAATTGTTTTTCTGTATTGGCCCTGTGTCTCTTAATTTTCAATTCAGGTATGTGATTCAGAAGTTTTTGCTGATGATCTTTAAGATTTCTCATAAAAGGATCAAATTTTAGTGTCTACAGAAAAAAAGTTTATTTTTGTCTAATTATTTACCTTTAATTTCATATTTTTGCCTTTTTGCATTGAGTAGATTTTTCAGTATGTTAAAGAAAAGATGTTTCAAAAAATATGCTTGGCTTATTTTAAAATTTAACATGGAGGTATCTAGACTTTCAATATTAAATATGATGTTATATGTTTTCTCATAAACAATTTGAGCAGTTGAAATTTTTAGTTTTGTGTTTTTCAGAGGAACAGCTTTAGGTTCAGTTGTTTTCCAATGGTTATTCTTTTTAATTTTACTTATTTCAGCTGTATCTCTTTCTTTTTACTTTGGGTTTAGCTTACCTTTATCTCTTGTTTTTTAACATGAAAGTTTACATTATTGAGTCAAAATCATTCTTCCTTCCCAATTAAAGAACTTACTGCCATATGTTTCACTTTGATCACTGCCTAAGCTTTTCCTCCAAAATCCTAATATATTAGCCAGATGTGGTGGTACATGTCTTTAATCCCAGCATTCAGAGGCAGAGGTAGGAAAATAGCTGTGAGTTTGAGGCTAGCCTTGGGCTGCAGAACAAGTTTCAGAATAGTCTGTGCTAGAATGAGACCTTACCTGGAAACACACACACACACACACACACACACACACACACACACACACACGTCCTAATACATTTTTGCTTTCTTTCAATTCAAGATACTTTTCTAATATCTCAGGAGGCTTTATCTTTTATCCACTGATCCTCTATAATGTTTCTTAATTTTCATATATTTGGAACTTTACAAGAAAGGTGTCAGTTTTTATTTGCTATTTAATTCTATTGTAGTAAAAGAATGCACATTGATTTCTTTTCTTGTGTTTGATTGTGACGTAGACATGGGATGTGCATATTCTGCCTCTGGATTTTTTTTTTTTTTTTTTTTTTTTTTTTTTGTGAGGCAAAGTTTTATTGGGAAAAAGAGAGAAAAAGAAGAAAGCTGGTGCATCAGATCTGCATCCCAGAGCTCAAGATCTCAAGATGCAGCCTGTTTTTTGTTTTTTGATATAGGGTCTTGTTCTAGCCCAGGCTGACCTGGAATTCACTATGTAGACTCAGGGTGGCCTCGAACTCATGTTAATCCTCCTACCTGTGCCTCCCCAGTGCTGGGATTAAAGGCATGCACCACTTTTATTAGCTATGAGGTCTTTTCTTTGTCCTAAGTTATCTTCTTCTTTTTTCTCTCTCCTTCTCTTTGGCTTGTTCCTCATAATCCTCAAATTAATTCTGACAATCTCATTTCCTTGCATGGCTTATGTTTTTCCTCATAATTTTACCCTACCTTTTAACATGTTGAATTAGGGTGAAACTCCAATACTTGGTATTTGGGGAGACCCTTTGAAGCCAAAGCAGTAAATATCTCTTGGAGACTTTCATAAACTTGAGCTGTGTATTGATAAGCAGAATTACTAAATTTGATAATTCTGCTATTAATGTTTTTGGTGGTGGGCACTGTCACATATTTTTTTCAGAATGGCCACACTATTTCATGTTATTTCCTACAGTGTAAGAGGCTATGGTGTCTATGTCAGTGGTTTGTTTTCCCCCATTTCTGTTTTGGGCTTTTAGTAATAACTATTCTCATATATATGAAGTTGTATTTATCACGATCATTGTTTGCATTTCCCTTATGGCCACTTGATGTTGAATGTCTTTTCACATACTTATTGACTATTGTGTATCATCTCTTAAGAGCTATGTCAATTCTCCTAGCTCAATCAAGTTGCTGGTAACTTCCATCTTTATTCTGGAACATCTTTCATTTAATGCATGCCAAGAATTATTTTGAGACATTATTTTGTCTGCTTAAAAGTCTTTGATAATTATCACCATCTTGGTCAACATTGGGTTCTGTCTGTTAACTTTTTTCTTGAGAGTTGAGATATTTTTGTATGTTGAGTAATTTATTTTGTACTAATTCTTTATATTTTGAATGTAATGATATTATGAATGTTATGAAATTCTGAATAAACATCATACCAGTGATGTTATTTTGTTATTTTGTTTTATTTTACCATATTATTAACACATATATTTCACATTACAAATTATACTCTGCCTCAGAAGGTCTATAGCTTCATTGTCAGCTTCTTTTAAGCCCTTGCAATGTTATCTAGTCAACCGGCATATGTTCTGTAGAGATGAATATAGAACTGAACAATGGTCAGTAATTGCTTTCAATGCATTTACAGTATTATCTAAGTGAATTTATCACTCATGCAGTTTCAAGCAGACTGAGGCTTCAAATTTGAATGTAAGCCTTGTTTTTCTCTTGCTGCATCACCTCTGTAATTTCTCCTGTATACTCTGGCTCCTAGGTACTTTTTGCATAACTTTATGGCACTATAAAGCCTTATGATTGGTGTTGCTGAATTTGGGATTACAGAAAACCACAAGAAATAGGCATATGGGAATTTTACATGCTGTTAAACAAATTTTGTCTTTTCAACTAAATAAAGCTCATTTATGAAATTTTGTATCATTAGGCAAAAAAAAAAAAAAGGCTGCCTTCAAATAATATGCACTTGTTTCAAGTAATGAATATTTGGGAAAATAGTAAAATTTCTCATATTAAGTAAAAGTATGGCTTGCACTAAATTTTACATTTGGCATGTACTATTACTTTGGTTGTTGTCAGAGTTGAGAGGTATTAGCACTAATAAGACATTTAACAAATTGTAACTTTGGCAAGATTGATAGCATATAGATGAAAGTTTTCTGTAATTCCTATACTGGCATTCTGAATTTTCAGTGTACACATTATTTAAATCTCTTAATATGATGATGCTCCCAGTGGCAGGGCATAGTAACTGGGAAAAAGAAATGCAACTCCTAGTATCTTAGGATCTGTGCAATCTATAACTACAACTCTTATCTTCCCAACACAGTTCTCTTTTGAAATAAAAGGATTGAAATTTTAGGGCTCCATAGTTCCCATAGCAAATGATGAAAGGATGAATGTTCATGTCTCATATTCTCCTTTTGGTGGAGGGAAATGGGAATGAGAATTAGAATAATATCTGTACATAGGTCAGCTGTTCAGCCTGTGAAGATGATCCCTTGTAAAAGTAAGCAAGGTGGCCTGGGTGATGGCTCAGCACTTAAAGGTGCTTGCTCTTCAAGCTTGTTGGCCAGCGTGCGTCTTCAGCACTGATTGCATATCTGGATGCAAAATGTCACAAACGTCTACAGTCCCAGCGCACCTGACAGTGAGAGGTGGTGCCAGGAGAATTCCAAAGTTCATGTCTGAGTAGTTGGACCCTCCCCCAGGCAAAGCAAAATGAAGACCCTATCTCCAACATAGTGAGAGGACCAACTCCTCCACAAGCAGGTATGGCACGTATGTAAGTCTCCCACATACATGTTGATGCTACATATTTAATAAAATAAGTGAAGTGTATGAAAATATAATTAACTGAAATCATTGTAATTCAAAGAAATATTGTAATGAGAAACTTTTTTTCCCTGGTTTCATTTTTGAGAAAGTCTTGCTATGAGTATTGTGCTTGGCCAGGTACTATGTACCCCAGTCTGGCCTCCAACTTGGAGCAGTCTTCCTGCCTCCACCTCCCTAATGCACATAGCACCTGAATTGGGGTGCCATCAACATTTTGTTTGTTTTAAAATAAAAATATTTCAGAGAGGGCTGGAGAGATGGCTTAGCAGTTAAGGTGCTTGCCTGCGAAGCCTAAGGACATATGTTCTCTCCATATCCCATGTTAGCCAGATAGACAAATGTGAGGCAAATGCAAGGTCACCCATGTACACTAGGTGGCACAAGTGTCTGGAGTTTAATTGTTGTGGCTGAGGCCCTGGCACACCAATCCCCCCCCCACACTCTCTCTCAAAATATAAAATAAAATAAAATAATACTTCAGAGAAAATGTGATTTGTGTGTGTATGCTTAACAGTGTTCAATTTAAGGCTGCTAAAAAGCAAACTTTCAGGTTTCTCATAGCTCTGAAGCTTTCCTCCATGTGTATTCACAAATTTATTAACTTCAATACTAAACCTTTGCCTCTGAGAACCATTTCTACTGGTTTCTATTGGCTCGGTAAAAATTCAATACATTTCCATTGAGCCATATAAGCATGCAACTGTGAAAAATTTCCAGATGTTACTTAAAAACCAGCAACAATTGCTCCATATTCTCTCTGTTGGAGACGTGAGATATATCTTCAAATTGATTAAAAAAGCTTAAGCTGTAAATGGTTTATCTTCCAGAGTTGGTGGAAATTACAGATTATTTTAATATCAATTTGAACTTCTTGCTGAATAATGTAGGAGGCTTATGATCCCTGTTTAGAATATATTAATTGAGATATTTTTAAAAACAAAATATTTATAAGTGCATTCTGCCATTTAAGTATGTTATGGTTGGTTGAGTACTTTCTGTGTTTAAAAAAATATATAGAACTGAACAGTTTTGTCTTTTTGTAGCTCTATAGCATTTTTGATTTTCAGATTTTCTGCACCAGTTAGCACTGTTTCTTTGTGAGTAGACATAAAATGCTGGTAACTATTTTGTGTTCTAATTGGTATAATTGGTAGTGGATTTTTGAACCAGCATCTTCAAACATGGCCAGGTTTGCTATTGGTTTGTTGCTGGTTTGTTGTCACCATCAAGTGGTTGGATGCAGCCCCTTGTTTTCTTCTGTCCTCTTTGGCTCCATTTCTGCTATAGGAAGAGGGTTCTGTAATTGTGACAGGTACCTTATAGTTTAAACACCTAAAATATCATCTGCCCCTTTAAAGAAATGATATATTGACCTATGTTTTATATGGTGACCTTCCCAATCTTGACTCTTGCAGTTCTTCCTGACATTGAGCTTGTGATACTGTTTTCTAAGTTGCATGAGGTTGGTTCCATCCTCTCATCCCTGACTTGCCATGCACGTGTATTTGCCATGTGTCTCAACAATGGAATCACACAGCATGTGCCCTTTGTTTTCTCTTAATGAATATACTTTTCAGATGCTTAAAAAACGTCCTTCACAGATAACAAAGCTAGTGCATTTTTCTGCATTATTTTCTATTAGTGTATGGATTTTGCCTCCCACATTTAGAAACTTCAATGTATAAGAAGTCCAACTTTTATATTGGTTTAGATAAGAATTCAATTTTTTCTCAGCATAGTGGATTCTTTTGATCTCACATAGGGAATTATTTTTTTTTAAGTTGAAATTTTTGTTGAGATTGCATTGAATGAACTTGTAGAACATGGCTCTTAACACTCTTACCTCCCAATACTATGGAAGATTTCTTAATTTGGTATTTTTGTGCCATGTAAAAGGCTTTTAAGCTTTCTTTTCTGTATGGAACTGTGAATACTTTGTTAAATCAAATTCTATATTTGTAATAGAGTTTCTTAATATTGTGAGAGGATTCTCAATGTACCATACTCAGTGTTTGTCTATTGTTAATTATCATTGACTCATAAGTTGATCTTTTAAGTGGGTACCATATTATACTTTGATTAGTTGAATTTGTTATTTTGTTGTGAATTTGTTGATTTTATTAGTTTTTTCTAAATCAACCATATAGTGTGGTTTGCAAGCAGTAACAATCTTATTTTAAAGCTATTACATAGATTCTTTTTATCAACTTTTATAGCATTGAGCAGGATTTGCTAAGTTATATTAAATATATTGATGAGTGCTTCTTCACTGATATTATGAATTTTAATTATAAGACAGTTTTAGTTTCTTAGTGAAAAAGAATAACTGATATATTTGGAGTATACTCCTAGTTGTTCGGTTCTTGATGTCTCTTGATGTCTCTTTGCTCTACTCTACCACCCCCTCAAGTCCTAGTTAAGTGTTTCTATGAATGGAAGAGAGATGGAGAGTAATGTGTTAAACCTATTCCCATTAATGTGCATTCATCCTCAAGAGTTATTTGAGGCTCACACAGGATAAAGGGTTCTATAGTTCAAATGAGATATGGAAACTGAAGGGATAATGCTGTGGGCTGAAAAACACAGGGTGTAATTTCAGAGCTGAAGGATGGAGGGGAGAAGCATAAGGGAGGGGAATCATCCAGAATTAAATGTGTATGACGGTGTCATAAGAGATCTAGGTTTGGAAGGAAGTGCAGAAATCATTCTGGGGAAGGCAAAGATCATAGTATCGCTTAACATATTTAACTTTTATTATGGATTTAATTTACTTGAAACCATTTATGCCTGTGCTTGTGAAAATGACTGGTAGAATAGTGATATAAACAGTCTTTTTTTTTTTTTTTTTTTGGTTTTTCGAGGTAGGGTCTCACTGTAGCCCAGGCTGACCTGGAATTCACTATGTAGTCTCAGGGTGGCCTTGAACTCATGGTGATTCTCCTACTTCTGCCTCCCGAGTGGTGGGATTAAAGGCGTGCGCCACCATGCCAGGCTCATGTGTCTGGAGTTCATTTGCTGTGGCTGGAAGTCCTGGCATGCTCATTATCTCTTTCTTCTTCTTCTCTCTCTCTCTCTCTCTCAAATAAACAAATAAAAATAAAATATTAAGCGGGCTGGAGAGATGGCTTAGCAGTTAAGCGCTTGCCTGTGAAGCCTAAGGGCCCTGGTTTGAGGCTCAATTACCCATGTTAGCCAGATGCACAAGGGGGCGCAGGCGTCTGGAGTTCGTTTGCAGTAGCTAGAAGCCCTGGCGCACCTGTTCTCTCCCTCTCTCTCTCTCTCTCTCTCTCTCTCTCTGTCACTCTCAAATAAATAAACAACAAAAAATTTTAAAAAATAAATAAAATATTAAGCAAATAAACAAATCTAAACAACTTTTCTTGGAAAATACTTATAGATATATTAAGTGAGTTTGAAGGGAAGACCTGAAGTTCAAAATCAATAAAATATATGCAGAGACATGAGCAAAAATTATTTAAGAGCCGGGCGTGGTGGCGCATGCCTTTAATCTCAGCACTTGGGAGGCAGAGGTAGGAGGATTGCCATGAGTTCAAGGCCATCCTAAGACTCCATAGTGAATTCCAGGTCAGCCTGGTCTAACAACAAAAAAAAATTATTTAAGAGAGATAAGTGGTATGTAAAATGAAAAAAGATTTGTCACTGTTTACATTCTAAAATAAATTTGTAACTTAATTATTGAGGGCTAAGAAGTCAGCACTGAGGTCCGTGACAGGGCAAAGTAACGTATTACATCTTTGTAGACACTAGCCAGACATTTCTGGATCTGCAACAGTAAGAGACTGCAAAATAGATTTTAGTCAAATCTGTTCTGTCAAAATTTTCCAAATATACTAGGATTCAGCACTTCTTTTCTGAAAGCCTTATTTTATGTAGCTTTAGGTGTTTGCTTTCACCCTTACAAAGGAAACAAGCCATATATGTAAATGGTGTTCTCAAGGAAACAAAGTCAGTTCTGAAAGCTAACAGATACAACATATCCTGCTTTCTGAGTTACTCATTTGTACTTTCTTGTTATGTTCATTTATAGTAGAATTTTAAAGTTTAGTGAGGAGATTTCTCAGTGGTTAAAGGTACTTGCATACAAGGCATGCTGACCTGGGTTTACTTCCTCAATACGCACATAAAGCCAGGTGCACAAATTAGCACATGTATCTGGAGCTTGGAAAAAATAAAATTGAATCGATGCAGTCATTATCCTTTTAACATATAGACTGGTTGGAACTTCAAACTGTTGGTCTTAGAGAAATTTATAGTTTCCTGAAACCCAATGAATTAGAATATTGGGAATAACCTCATTTCTATCACCAGGCATTAAGATGCCATATGTAATTTTTATGTATTTTAAAAAAATTATTTGGTTATTTATTTTCAAACAGAGAGAGAGAGACAGAAGGAGAAATTGAGACAGAGAGAGAGAGAGAGAGAGAGAGAGAGAGAGAGACAGATGGGGGGATACAGAGAGAGAGAAAGAAAATAGGCATGCCAGGAACTTATGACACTACGAATGTATGCATCACTTGGTGAATCTGGCTTTACGTGGATACTGCTGGGAACTTGAACTCAGGCTGTCAGGCTTTACAAGGAGGTATCTTTACTGAACCATTTCTCCAGTTCCATATATGATTTAAAAACCCCATTTCTTTCTTTATTTATTTGAGCGAGAGATGGGAAGAGAGAGTGATAAAGAGAAAATGAGAATTAGAATAAAATGGGTGTTTCTGGTCCTCTTGCCACTGCAAACAAACTGCAGATACATGTACCTCTTCTTGCATATGGCTTTATATGGGTATTGAGTAATCAAAAATCACAACATCAGGCTTTGCAAGCAAGAATGTTTAACTGCTGAGCCATCTCTCCAACTCTGTATATATGATTTTTAAAATAATTTTTGTATGTAATCCATAAAAAGAACTACCAATGAAACCCAGGACTCAGAATTGACTGGTGAGACTACTGCTCTGTATGCTCAGCTAGCTGGATGTTGCCATGTTAATATCTTTTTCCTGTGTTAAATGTTCATGTTGTGGTGTTTTCTCTGTAAGCTTCCTATATCATTTTGTCTAGTAAAGAATGTTCTCCTCTAAATATATTGTATCACATCACACCCTCATGGGTTACAAGAAGTAGTTCATTGATATCTAAGTCACCTTCCTGTCATTCGGTGTTAGACCATCTGATAATGTCCCATTATACACTTACGTTACACAAAATGTACAGTTAGATATGTGTACAACTGAACACTTGATGGATCTTTGCATTATTTTCACGTCTCTAGACAACACTGGGTGAGATCTTTCTGGTTTATATTTTTCCTACCCTTACTTCACTTCCTGTTTATTAACATAGCAGGTGAAGGGCTAGAGAGATGGTTTGGCCATTAAGGTGTTTGCCTGCAAAGCCAAAGGACTCAGGTTCAACTCCCTAGGACCCACGTAAGCCATTTGCATAAGGAGGTGCATTCATCTGGAGTTTGTTTGTAGTGGCTGGAGGCCCTGAGCACCCATTAAGTATCTGTCTCTTTCTCTCTCCTTTTCTCTCTCTCTCTCTCTCTCTCAAATAAATAAATAAATAAATAAATATTATATATATATATATACATAGCAGATTAAATTTTTAATCTTCCCTGAAGCAGTTTCCTCCATTTCCACAATATCTTGGCTTTTATAAGTGTGGGAGGATAGAAGCTAGGTATTACAGTGGAAATACTTTGTAGTTTCTGTGGTCTTCTTAATTTATGTGAGCCACACATGATTATGTGATTCTGCCAGCTAAGGGCAATAGAAAGTCATGTTCTTAGGAGTTGAATTTCAATTTCTTAAGTCCTACGTGCCTGAGCGTTCTCTAACAGAATTTCCCATGTGGACTGACAGTAACTGCAAGTTTTTCACTTGTGGAATTGTGATTTTACTTAGAAGCCCCCTCAGGGAACTTTGCCTTGCCAGGAACTGTCAGCCAAATCTCCCTGAAACTGCAAGTAGTTATCATCACCTCATTTGTTGAGAATCTTTACTTTCATTAACACTTGTGTAAATAAAGCCACATAGGATATACATTTCTTTTCCTCTCTTTCAGAGTATACTGATTAACCTTTCCCTTAACCCAAAAATTGAAAGAGAGAACTTATTTATATAGCCTCTCGGGTTTCAATTTTTGAATTTCTGATAGATGCCCTAATATTTTAATATAGATGGATTAGAGCTCTTATTTTTTTTTTGAATTCATGTGTATTCTTGTTTCCATGACAATGTCAGTGCCAGTTCTCACCTCAAATGGTGGGGTATGTGTGCATATTTTATTTCACTGTTGGTTACTGGTATCAGAGTGGATTCTTTCCTGTTCAGATTTCACGAGACTAAAATACTGATACTAGGGTATGAAAAGAAGTACTGATAGTTTCATATGTTCCCTTGTCCATCCTATGAGTCTATTCCAGCATAATACATGTTAGTTATGCTTTCCATACAGTCAAAGATGCCAGAATTTGCTTTTTATTCCATCAGTTCATACTTTCTCATTATATTGTTTCACCTTACAATTAGCTTTTGCACAGTAATGTTTACAGTGACTAGTTCACATCAACCGGAAAAAAAAAAAAAAAAACATGAACAAAAGCAAACAAGAGCCACATTGCCCATATTATGAGTCCTTTGTGGCATGACTCTTGCAAGGAGACATAAAGAGAGGGAAGGCTCCGACAGAGAATAAATTATGTACAAATCCATGTTGGTGAAGCAATGGGTTTAAATTTGTCTTACAAAATAAACCAAGGCATAAATTCTGAGATTTGGGGAAAAGCCGACATGCTAGTTGCAGGAGCACGGATGAGTGTTCAGCAGTTCCCTACCCAGTATGGGAGACTCACCGCAGCTACCACCTTTAAGATTCCCGCCCACAACCAGCTTCCACCTCCTACTAGACACAAGCAGCTGGAGCAGGGTTTGGATTGCTCTGTTCATGTCCTCCTAGTGACTGTTGGTCCAACTGTGCTGTCGTCATCTCAGCAGCTCTGCTTCATGATGGCGATGGGCATGGCATGCCTGGAGGAGGCAGACTGGTGACCTGTGTACCAGTCTCAGAGTAAGCAGCTATCTGAACACTGAGCATGGATCACCTGTTTAGCCAGTTCATGTGAGGGGGATTAGGCCCATGTTGTATTTTTTTTAAATTATTTTGTTTTTTTACCCATTGCCACTTTCCTACATGTAAATTGATTTTTCAATATCAAATAACAGTTAATAATTAATATCATCATGTTATATAACATACCAGAATAACACAGCATGATCCTTTCTTCATATCAAATGGCAGTCATTGGTAGGAATGATAGACAGTGAATTAATATAATGGGAAAGAGAAATTTGGGAAATTTTGTTAAAATGTGATATTTGGGCTGGAGGTAGAGAGCCCCATGATTAAAGGCACTTGCTTGCAAAACCTGAGGGCCTGAGTTCAATTCACCAGTACCCTCAGAAAGCCAGGTGCACAAAGTGGCACATGCATCTGGAAGTCACTTATAGTGGCAGGAAGCCCTGGTTTGCCCATACTTATTCTCTGTCTGCCTCTCTCTCTATCTGTTTCTCTCAAATAAGTAAATAAATTAAATATTTTTTTAAATGTGATATTTAAGGATAGATAGAAAACAACTAGGCATGCAAATGGGATAGACGTAGTGCCCTGAAGCTGAGCACACATAGGATATTCAAAGAAATCAAAGCAGTCAAGTGGCTCGGAGATTGACTCGCTTGCCTAAATAAGACAAGGACAAAACTGGAAGCTCGTTCTTTTCCCATTGTCTCCAGTAATACAGACACATTGCTCATTGATGGAATATGAGCCATTCTTCAGGCTAGTAGGACCTCTTAGAAAACTAGAGGAAGAAAAAAAAATATTAATCACTTAAAGCATTTGTATGTAGCCATCACCTTCTGTAGGTTTCATCTATGAGGAAATGTCCGAAGAAAGTACGTTTTTCAGAGTTCCTATGTGAAACGACATGACAGAATCACATCAACCGAATGCAGTCAGTTAACTGCATATAAATAAGTGCCAGTTTGTGTTGTAGTCTAACAGTGTTTTTGTTTTATTTTAATCTGTCTCGAGATGTTGATGGTGAAAGCGGATTGAAATGATGAGAAAAGCTCTCTTGAAGAGGTTTTCGTGCAGGTTTTGGGATTGCGTTGTTTGACTGAAAGGCGCAGCGGAGCGCGGGCTGGAGGGCAGAGGCAGGCAGGGCAGGCTGCTGGTAGCCCAGCGGGTTTAGGTTCTTGTGGAATAACAATGGGACAAGCTGGGCCATGCTGTGAGAGAGTCTGAGAAACTGGGCCACAGAGATTAAACGTGACACAGTCATTGATAAAGAGCCAACGATGACTCTTAAGTAGGTCATCTGATTGGGAACCATTGGAAATTGCAGAATCTATTTTTTTTTTATTAAAAATATTTTATGCTGTAGCCACAGCTCCTAATGAGCTATTTAAATAATGATAAGTTACGCTGCCTTTCCTCTACGACTCCACAAACAAAAGCAGGCAAGGCTGGGATAATTAACAAAGCAGAACAGAAACACAAGTTTAATTTTGTCTGAGAACAAGGGTGTCGTAACACTTCAGAGGTAATGAATAAAAGGTAGGCATAAATGTTCATGTTCACACAGAATGTTATCGGGGGAATTCTGTGCTTTCTTTCAGTTAAAGAAACTTTAATGTACATCTTTTGAACTATTTAAATGAAGAAAGAGTGGGGCGGGGGGGAGTAGCAAGAACCACATGGTCTTGTTTGAAAGATATCATCCTAGGGGAAGAATGACCTTTAGCCTGGGAAAGGCTGTCAGGACACCTGGCAGGGTCTCTGTAGAGTGTCCCTCAGCAGGCCACCCTGTCGGACCGCACTGGGCTGTGTACTGGCTGTCCCTTGCAGTCTTAGCTGGGAAGATACAGAGGGCAGGGAAGAGAGAAGTGGAAGGAAACAATTTTGGCATTTTATAATCTCATTCTAAGTATTTTCTAAGGAAAAGACTATTTTTGAATGTGCCTTTACATCTGGAGTCCATGTGACAGTGAGCATAAGGAAGTTAGTTAATTGGAGACTTGTCCTTGTGTGTGTGCGGTGGTCCCGTCCATACATAGATCACTGCTAGAGCATACATAGTCTCCGATGTGTTCTTCGATGGCAAGAACATGTTTATGGCATTGATCTGGTTCCTGGAACTGATGATGATGGAACATATTTTAGAAATCTGGCGCTTTCCCCCAGATGTTAGCATTCACATTATCTGGGTTTAGTTTGTAAGACAAATTTAAATGTATTAAGCTTTCAGTACTTTCTAGTTGGTTTGCATAATCTAAATAGATAATTTAACCTTTTTCTGATTTATTTTTATTTATTTATTTATTAGAGACAGAGAGAGAGAATGAGAATGGGTGCACCAGGGCCACTAGCCACTGAAAATGAACTCCAGATGCATGAACCACCAAGTGCATGTGGCTTAAGTGGGACCTGGAGAATCAAATCTGGGTCCTTAGGCTTTGTAGGCAAACACCTTAACTGCTAAGCCATCTCTCCAGCCTGATAATTTAATCTTACTACTCCTTTATCCCATGTAATCATAAATAAGTCTTATAGGTATTGTTAGTTAAAAATACTTAGAATAGTAATTTTCCCCCCTTGGAGAGAGGTATAGAAAACTAGAATAAATAAAGTACATGTTAAATTTTGGTATGTCAGAAAATGCATTGAAAATAAGTTTATTAAATTATTCTAAAGAAAGGGAGCTTCCATCATGTGAGATTTCCTATGTGTTTTGTGTTGCTTTCTGAAAATAAAACATCAGTACCATTTTAAAAAGATAGCTTTTAAGTATAAATCCTAGGGACAATATCTACTTCTTAGTCACTAAAATGTTCTGTGGATTTATTTAGCTCTGCATATGTGAGAGTATAGACAAATCTAGTCATATCTAAGTGTGCAACATGCTAAGAACTAGTGACTTTTAACTGCTGAAGCCTAAATGGGATATCTATATCACTCGCTCCAAGACTCGGGGATCTCTGTGGAAGAAGAAACAGAAAGAATGTGACAGCTGCAGGGCAGAGAGGAGTGCTGTGGAATGCCCACTTCTGGACCTGACCGTTGCACTCAGGAGCTCACAGCAGGTGCTGCTGCCTGTACGAGGTTGAGCCTGTCAGACGTCTGTCTTTGGTGGGGCAGGGGCCATGTGGCACCATCCCACTCTGAGGAGCTATTGACAGGTTATAGTTGTTTGGGGGAGGGGGAGATATTTTCTTCTGCAACATAGTTACTGGTAAGTTGTCCATGCCATGCTAAAGAGTCTCCTACTTGTTCTCCTGCAAGCAACCCTAATTAAATTTACTGGATTAAAAAGAAATCATGAAAGTATGAGGGGACCTTGTTGGAAAGAAGAAAGGGATCAGCAAGGGTTGAAAGAGACAAAGTAGGGGATGGTGGTTGACTATAATCATAATTATATACCTGTATGAAATTATTAAAAAATAGTTTTAAAAGAATCTACAATAAAACAGCATTTACAGTAAAACATTCATCTTCACATTAAAGAGAAGGTCTTGTCTCTAGGGAAACTGGCAAACTGACTGATTGTCTATGTGGAAAAAAACCTAGACAGCCTGTGGAATATGGGTCAGACTATACACAAGAAGAGCTTTAGCATAGTGGAATTAAAAGCATCTCTGTTGGGGGGTGGGGGAGCATCTCTGTGAAAATGTAAAATCCAGATTGTCTGGGTCAGATCTTGGCCCAGTAACCAAGTAGCATTGTGACCATGAGTGCTGACTACATCTCTTGACTTTTCTTTTCACATTGCTGTAATTGAAATGACAATAGTACTTTCCTGTGGATATTCCTGAATATTAAATGTGTTAAACATTGAAGTTTCTCATATAGTATTAATTATATTAAAAGTAGCTATTGGAAAGTGAATCATTGCCTAAGATGTTAAAGTCCCTCATAGCTTTGATCACATATGCTAGGCTGACCAAGAAGAAACAACTTGAGACAGAGCCTCTTCCTTCCTTCCCTCCCCTAGCTAACTTAGTTTCTCTCTCTCTCATTCTCCTTTCTTTCTTTCTTTCTTTTTTCTTTATTTTCTTTCTTTCTTTCCTCTTTCTTTCTTCTTTCTTTCCTCTTTCTTCTTTCTCTCTTTCTTCTTTCTGTTTCTCTCTCTCTTCCTCCCTCCTTCCTTTCTTTTCTTTTCCTTTCCCCTTCCTTCCTTCCTTCCTTCCTTCCTTCCTTCCTCTCCTCTCCCTCTCCCTCTCCCTCTCCCTTCCTTCCTTCCTTCCTTCCTTCCTTCCTTCCTTCCTTCCTTCCTCTTTCTTGTTCATTCAAGATAGATTCTGTGTAGACCAGGCTAGACTTAAACTTGCTACATAGTTGGGAACTTCATTGAACCACCTGTCTCCATCTCCCAAATGCTTGGATTAAAGCTGTGTACTGCCATGCCTGACCAATATGTCTTTTATTTTTATTAATTAAATTGATTTTAAAATGCTAATGGGTAGTATCAATAAGTCCATTTCTTTTCCTCTTGTTATTTGTAACATCAAATAACTCTCTCTTTGACTATCTGCCTGTAGAAAATAATTTTTATATACTTTAATTATTTATTTGAGAGAGAGAGAGAGACAGCGGAAGAGAGAAAGAGAGAATGGGCGTACCAGGGCCTCCAGCCACTGTAAGTGAACTCCAGATGCATGCATCCCCTTGTGCATCTGGCTTACATGGGTCCTGGGAAATTGAACAGGGGTCCTTAGGCTTCACAGGCAAGTGCCTTAACCGCTAAGCCATTTCCCCAGCCCTAGAAAATAATTTTTATTAATAGGCTTTTTGCATGGCAATAAGCATTTGACAATAAACAGAAACTTTAAAAGTAAAATCTTAATTCATAAAGAAAATTATAAAATACATATGATTTAGACAAATCAAAACTTTATATTCTGAATGAAGTCAACTTGAAAATTCTCAGAAAGCAGGTACTAAGTGATATTTCCACATTGTGCATGTCCTCAGTTCTGTTTTCTAGGGAGCCAGGATTGCTTTTAGTAATTATCCGACATGTAACAAAAGCAACTGGTATGCTTCTTAGTTGTGCTTAATAATTTAGAAATTATACCTCAAAGCATTTTAATGTAAAGCAATGGTTTCTGGAAAACATCAACCTGGTGGGTTTCATACCAGATGGATGTTTATTAGACATTTGCATTCTCTTTACCACAGGGCCTTGTAACAGGAAATTATATCAGGTCCATTCTGCATAAAAGACAGTTTATTTGTGTTAGTAAATAATGTAAGAATGCAAATACAAAGTTTACATTTAAAAAAAAATTGTATTTATTTATTTATTTGAGAGTGACAGACAGAGAGAGGAGGCAGAGAGAAAGAGAGAGAGAGAATGGGCGCGCCAGGTCTTCCAGCCACTGCAAACGAACTCCAAATGCGTGTGACTCCTTGTGCATCTGGCTAACGTGGGTCCTGGGGAATCGAGCCTTGAACCGGGGTCCTTAGGCTTCACAGGCAAGCACTTAACCGCTAATCTATCTCTCTAGCCCAAGATTAAATTATTAATTTATCAATGTCAGTATTAATACTTACTAGTTCATAAGGGTTGATTGGAAGACTTACTGAAATTGGATTAAATGCAATATGTGCAGGCATACATATACTCTATTGTTCTGCTGCCTTGTATTGTATCAGTAGGGTAAGTTAGAGTAAGAGGCTGGTCTGCAGTAGCTAAGAGAATCACAAATGCAGTGATGCAATCAAGATCAAAGTTTATTTTCCTCAAGGAAATGGTCCAGGTAGTCCAGTGAGGTCTGCTGCCAAGTGCTTGTCATACAGACAGCAGCCACGCCATTTTTGTTAACACTCAGCTTCGTAAGGCGCTATTTGTAGACAATTCAAACAGTGGTGAAATGAAACAGCAAAATGGAACAGAAGCCTTGGGTTGAGGGTTTCCTCTACAGCAAGTCAAACAGACGTCATTCACATAATTCTAGCAATGAGTGGCTAATCACAAGGCTAAATGTGTACCAAGAGGCTTGAAACTTCATTCCTCTGTGGGTATTAGTGGATGTGTATGTTAAGCACAACTTACTACCCATTACGAGGCTTTTGAATGTAAATTTTATCTTGTCAACTTTTATTCAGATCATCTTATGCTGCTGGAAATTGGTCACTGAACATCACTTTCATATAACATATTTTGGATATACACCCACCCACAAAAAAGCAACTTCTATGTATAGGACAGAGTAATAATAAAAATATTTATAACAGCCATGTTACGAAATTTCACCTTTTCCTGTTTTATTTTTCAATTGACTGTTTTCCTGAAGTACTGTTTCATTTAGAAATTTATTCATAAATGTTTATTAACTTACTGTGTTTGGAATTTGGATTCTTATTACCTAGAAGTTTAGAATTTAAAAGGAGATGTGTATATGATGGTAAAATTTGTAATACAGGAAACAGGGGGAAGGCACCAGGAGAAATACTCGCAATAGTATTTTTATGTTGATATAATAGCAAAAAATAGCAAATTTCGGGCTGGAGAGATGACTTAGCAGTTAAGCGCTTGCCTGTGAAGCCTAAGGACCCCGGTTCAAGGCTCGGTTCCCCAGGTCCCACGTTAGCCAGATGCACAAGGGGGCGCATGTGTCTGGAGTTCGTTTGCAGAGGCTGGAAGCCCTGGCATGCCCATTCTCTCTCTCTCCCTCTATCTGTCTTTCTCTCTGTGTCTGTCACTCTAAATAAATAAATAAAAAGTTTTTTAAAAAATAAAAAAATAGCAAATTTCCTGTTTTCATAATTTCATAACATACAATATCTATGTTTTAATGTTCAATATATTTACATCTTTTATTTCCATACAACAAACACACAGCTATATAAATGTCATACATCCTTTTTCAATTACACCAAATTGTATTTTTAATTAAATGAGTTTGAAGATGGGTATCATTTTTATTACACAATCTCTTCTAGTATGAGATCTGACATGAATATCCCTCATTATCTTGAACCATGTAACATGATGAAGTGATTATCACATAACATTTGGAAATTATTTCAGAAATCCAGTATGGTCTTTGAAATAAACTTGTAAGTCACAGGATAAATGCAGAAGTGGACCAAAGCAGAACGATGAAATTATACTTGCAACTTTCTGTGTGACTTGGATAGAAATGTGTATCAAAATGAAGCAAGTCCTGGGAGAGGAGACTAGAACTTGAGGCTTGCAGGAATGATAAGAAGGAAAGTCCAGGATGTATTTAAAAGATTTAGATCAGCCTTGATGCATCTTGTAGGACAAGAGGCCAAAGGAGAGGCAGCAGCTGGGGACAAGGACTCTGGGGCTATAAGTTCACTGGCAGCCTAGGTGGTGTGGTCAGGTATAGTAGAGTCTGGGAGAGAGGAAGTAGCTAGAAGAGGGAGCTGAAATACATGTTTTCATTTAGAAGTTTAATTACTACCATTAGTAATATAATTACATTACTGTTTAAGATAACTTGGTATTATCTAAATAAATATTACCTTGTTTTAAAATCATATTGTTTCCATATGAGAGCATTCTTGCACCTCTTTTTTTTTATTTTTTTTAAATTTTATTTATTTATTTATTTGAGAGCAACAGACACAGAGAGAAAGACAGATAGAGGGAGAGAGAGAGAATGGGCGCGCCAGGGCTTCCAGCCTCTGCAAACGAACTCCAGATGCATGCGCCCCCTTGTGCATCTGGCTAACGTGGGACCTGGGGAACCGAGCCTCGAACCGGGGTCCTTAGGCTTCACAGGCAAGCGCTTAACCGCTAAGCCATCTCTCCAGCCCATTCTTGCACCTCTTAAATGTCATTCCAGGGACTTTCTGTAACTCCATTTCATTTTCCTCCTTACCGTATTGCTGTAAGTCAAAATAACAAAAAGCCTAGGACCATATGGGGGTTAGAGAGATGGCTAAGTCGTTAAGGACACTTGCTTGCAAAGCCTGAAGGCCTAGTTTCAATTCCCCTAGACCCACGTGAAGTCACATGTACAAAGTCTTGCATATATCTGTAGTTCATTTGCAGTGGCAGGAGGCTCTGACATGCCCATGCTCTCTCTATGATAGAAGAAATTTATCAAGATCATCACTTTTTGACAGAGATTGCTATCACATGCTTGTAATCCCAGTACTCAGGAGCTAGAGGCAGGAGGATTGCCACAAGTTTAATCTAGCTTGATATACATAGAGTTCCAACTCAGCCAGGGCTTCATATCAAAAAAAGTGAATTTTAAGCTGGACGTGGTGGTGCATGCCTTAATCCTAGCACTTAGGAGACAGACATAGGATCATCAAGAGTTCGAGGCCACACAAAGACTACATAGTGAGTTCCAGGTCAGTCTGAGCTAGAGTTAGACCTTACCTGAAGAACCACCACCCCCCCAAAAAAAGTGAATTTTAGCTTTTTATGGAAAACTAGCAATGCCTGTATTTTTTCTCTGAAAGGTTTTTATTTTCTCTGATTCTCAAACAAGAAAATGTTTTCCTTCTGAAATGCTTCCTATAACTTACATTAATATCTTTTTTTACTGAATGAATTATTTTGAAAGAGTCACTTTATAATATAGAGAGGGATAAAAAGGAGGATGTCTTTGCTGTCAACTAACTGAGTAACATTAGAGAAGAAATGTCTTCTCAATTTTGCCATTTATAAGTTGGGGTTGAGCAAGATTTGAGGTAATAGAAATTCTCCCTAAAACAGTAATGAAAATGTTTTGTGTGTAAGCTAGCATTTGTCCACATTCAAATATTTCTGAATTCTTGACTCTCCCTCACCCTATTTTTTAAAATTAAAATCAGTTTACATGCAGGTTTTTTCCTTCCACTAAAACCTCCAAATTTTTTAAAAGCAATTTTATATATTTGATTGAGAGAGAGGCATAGAGAAAGAGTGAGTATGTGTGTGGGGGGCAGGGGGAGAGAGAGAAAGAGAATGGGTATGCCAGGGCCTCTTGCAACTGTAAAGGAATTTCAGATGCATGTGCCGCTTTGTACATATGGCTTTCTGTCAGAACTGGTGAATCAAATCCAGGCTGTCAGGCTTTGCAAGCAAGTACTTTTAACAACTGAGCCATATGTCCAGCCTCCAAACCTGTATATTTTGACAGAAATATTTTACATGGCATAAAATGGGATTTTCATAGAGGTAGAAGCGTCATTTTATCAATCCATGCATAAGTCATACTGTATCTGTTAATGTCCACATGAGATGACATCAGTAAAATTCTTGCATCTCGTGCCTGAACAAGAGGAAGAAGCGATTCTTCAGAATTATGCAAAGTTGCAGAGGCCACCTGAGAGTAGGTTCTGCATGTGGTCAACACTTCTGTGACAATACTATCAAGATGAGGAATGTATTTAGATTCTCTTCTCTTCATGCCTGCAAGCCACCAGTTCACTCCTTGGCACAGTCCTCTCCAAAAGCTGCCACTGTCTGCACTGGAGGCCAAGAAAATTGGCTGCAAAGTGTAAGTGTGAACAAAATTAGCCAAGATTCTGCCTGAGATATAGCAGAGACAGTTACTCAGAGCAAGAGAAATACAGCGAAAATGAGTGTTAATCCTGGAGCTATTTTTACTTCTCAGCTTTGGCAAATCCTTTATTACTAACCCAAACATGTTTCTTATGAGGCTATGGAAAACAAAATTACACAGCAATTTTTTCAGTAACTAAGTAAATACATATTGGGTTTAGTAGCATTGGTGTTTGATTAACTCTAAAGAAATAATGTAGACCTATTTGCATATGTGTTCATAGTATCAGAATTGGGTTTAATAATGTGTATTTATACTGTTTCTCCCCCTTCCATTCATATCATATGCTGGGCAAAAGTGATTAATTCTATCTATCTATCTATCTATCTATCTATCTATCTATCTATCTATCTAACTATCTATCATCCATCTATCTGTCATCTATCACCTATATACCATCTGTGGAGGTTTGAATTAGGTATCCCCCATAAACACATTATATCTGAATGCTAGGTCCCCAAATTGGGAGCTGGAGCCTTGCTAAAGGAGGTCTATTGTTGGGGGCAGGCTTATGATTATAATAGCTGGTTCCCCTTGCCAGTGTTTGGCTCACATTCCTGCTGCTGTTTCCTACTTGATGTTGGCAAGGAGGTGATGTCTGGTCTTTGCTCATCCTTTCGCTTGCCATCATGGAGATTCCCCTTGAGACTGTAAGCCAAAATAAACATTTTCCTCCCATGAGGTGTTTTGTGCCAGCAACAAGAAGGTAACTACTACATTCTCTATCATCTATCTGTCTAAGTTGGTAGTTTCTCTATGCTTCCATTGCACATGCCCATCAAACAGCATGGACAAGTGAGTGGTCACAGGAGTTCAAGAGATGGCTCCACAATTTAGGCACTTACTTGCAAGCCCTAATGGTCTGGTTCAGTGTTCCAGTAACTAGGTAAAGCCACATGCACAAAAGTAGTACATGAATCTGGAGTTCATTTGCAGTTGCAAAAGGCCCTGGTGTACCTATTCTCATTTATAGTCATTCTCTCTCTCTGTCTTTCTCTCTCCCATGGGAAATAATTAATAAATGCATTTTTAAAAAGAAATTATAAGGTGATTGATATCTATAGCATCTTTATGATGGTAACAGCTTATTCCTGGCTTTGGAATAAGTGATAAGTAGAATGATCCACACAGCAGTAATGCTTTGTATTCATGAAGACATAAATAATGTCAATTTTCAAAAATTCAAAATAGATTCCTGATAAACTACCAATGTTAGCACATTAATCAAATATAACTAAAGTTAAAGTACTTTCAGGTTTTGTCATAAAGTCATGTACAGCAAAATGATGTCCAGTGTAATCCCATCTGGGCAAAATGTCTAAAATGACATTAATTTATGGATAATTATCCATATAAAATATATGACAGAATTTAATTTTGTTAATATGCATATACAAACAAGATATGCTCATTTCTCTCTCATTCAATGTAATTCCCATGGGAAATTAAGACCATAAGCCTTTATTTTTGCTCAATAAATGTGTTTATACTTAAAGATCTTAAAATAAAACCCTTCTCTTCCATTTGACTTTGGCTCACCCATATTCTGATGTTAGGGCGACAAGGCATGCCTTGCTAATAACTACAATTGAACACTAGCTGTTAGTATACCTCTGGAGCCTTCAAAATAAAATTTCAAGTTATTTCCTACTCAAGGAAAGACTTCTCAGATACAATTGTTTCAACTTAGTGTCTGATTATAATTTCAGGCTGAGTGACTAAGTGCTGGTGCTTTGCTACATTAAACAAAACTTAAATGAGCATTGTTTAATTAAAATGCAAAATACATCATGAGAAATGTATGTATACAAATGGGGAGAGAGAGACAGACAGACAGATACACATACACATACACACACACACACACACACACACACACACACACACACACGTTTTGTCCTTTTTTTTTTTTTTTGACACAGTCAAAACAGGCTGCTCTCAAATCTACTCTGTAGATGGCTTTGAATTCCTGATTTTCTTGCCTTTGTTTCCAGAAAGCTGGAATTACAGGCATGCACCATCACACATCGCTCATAGTTCTATGTCACATTTAATTCTAGCCATTGCCTTTCAGTCTTGCCTTGCCTAAAACTAGTCAGAAAAGTTGTAAAATTTGAAATTCAGAAAGCATTATGCTATTGAGATTGAAAATACTAGTATACAGTATATAGACTTTATGTTTCAAAAGAAAATTTATTTCTGATAGATTTTAGTGCCCTCTGTGAGATGGGCATCATGATATTATTGGTACAAGACTGTTTGGTATATAATCATTAAAGTATCTTATATAATTCCTCCCTGCTACCTATGATATATTGAGTAGTTGATATTTCTTTTTTAAAAATTTCTAATAATGAGGGGAGAAGAGAGGGAGAGAGAGAGAGATGGGGAGAGAGAAGAAGGGAGTTAGAGAGAAAGTAAACAGGGGCGTGCCTGAGCCTCTTGGAAGCTGCACGTGATCCTCAGTCTCATGCACCATTTTGTGCATCTGGCTTTATGTGGCTATTGGTGGATTGAATCTGGGGCCAGCAGAAATTGCAGGCAAACAGCCTTACCTGCTGAAACTTCTCCCCAGCCTGAGATTTCTTTGTATGAGTAATGGATATGAAACTGGGCTCAGTAGATAGATGTGTCTATGCGCTTTGGCCACCCATAGTTTGCCTTGATTAATGATGTAAGTATATTATAAAAAGTTCACTGCATTGGGTTTCTAAATTGAAACAAAAACCATAGTACACTATCCCAGGAATCAGCAACCTTCCTATAAGTAGTAATATTTTAACTATATTTAAAATATTAGTCTACCTATCCCCTCTGTCACATAATCCTGGTTTTCCTCCTTTTGTCTTGCAACCCTTTAAAAATATAGGACACTTTCTTAGCTTGTCATCTGGCCAGAAATAGACCATTGGCACAGAGTAGGCTTATACATTATAGTTTGTTCCCTATTGGCTTATATTGGTATGATTTCATTCTTCATAGGTGATTTATAAATGAATTAAATATGAAAATGTGATAATTTTTATGGTAGACTAATCTTTATCCTATTAGATAAACCAAAATTTGTTGGTATAGCTTAAAACTAAGTATGACTGAACTCAGGCAAGTTAGCAATAATGCAATCCATTGCTCAAATGTATGCATTTAAATATGTAAAAGCCCAAGTATCAATTTTACCTGCTAAAGGGAAATGCAATGAAACACACCATCATGTATGCAGAGTGGGTTTTATGCAGTAGAGCAAACAACACTGCTCTAGTTTCTCTCAAAACCTTGAACTTTCTCAGAAGCATATATTGATTAGAAACTAAAAATCACTTCATGATAGGAAATAAGCTTAATTCACATTTCTGTAGATAATCTTTAAAACTTCATATAATACAAGATTTGTACTGAGAGTTTTCATGCTCTCTAAATACAAAGGCAAGATAATGGCTATTTTTCCTGTGCAACCACTTCAGTGATGGTGCCTGTGTGTGTGTGTGTGTGTGTGTGTGTGTGTGTGTGTGTGTGTGTGTTTATAAATCCTGATTTTGTGGTTATTCCACTCCTTTTCCTAACCACATATATTTTATGTGGATTTTTAAGTCCATATATAGACCACCAGGAACCTATGAAAACTTTTAAAAGTATATCCATAGCTTTCAGCCAAGACCATATCTTTCATGGGTCTGTAATTAAAGTGTTTTCTATTGAGTTTTAACATGAACTTGACCATATTTCCGTCCTAGTAATGCCAACTCATAAGATTTTACTAAGTGTAGTAAAAATAATTGGAATGAAATATTTTAAATAATGCTTTATATTTGTAATTCACAATAAGCAAAGAAAGTAACACATTTGTCTCAAAAGTCCCAAGTTAACATCTATAAACATCTATTGAAGAGTGGTTATTGATTATTTGAAGTTTTAAAACTCAAAAGTTTTAAGTAATTTCAAGTTTATATTCTATAACTTTTAGGTACCATATAAAATATATTATATTAGACATGACTAACCTTTGTAAATATTTTAACCTGCATCAAATTAACCTCTTGCTTGCTGTTGTTATTTTAAAGTGGTTTGACCTGCTTATTTCTCTCTTTACTTGTATATAAAAGTAGAATGTGACAGCTAACATTTCTACCATTTTCTCTTGATCTTAAAGCTGAGCATTTTTTTTTTCATTAATTTATTTACCTTATGCAATCATTCCCTATTTGTGATGAATTCAAAAGTGTTTACGGATGTAAGAATCATAGAATGCTTTCTCTACTATTTTGTGTTTCCTCAGAGTCTCAAACACTATTAAGAATTTATGTTATTGAGCTTTGTGGACATTTTAATACCATGAAATTATGCAATGTGGTTATTTGGATTTGTTCATTTTGCTTTCATTCAGGAATAGTGTAATGTCTATAATTTTAAAGAAGTTTTAACCAATTATGTAAAGACATAATACATTTGTGAAAGTTCCCTACAATATATAGAATAATTTGCTTAGAAAACAGAAGAACTAGATTGAAATTTTTTTTTGTAGAATACTTTGTATTCCTTCTTTAACTGCAGACTTATTTTTCATCATAAAGTAATCTAATATAGTGGAAATAGATCGGAGAGTGTTCAAAGGTGAGTATAGTATTCAACGTGCAAAATAATATTTTATGTAAATATGTGAAAAGAAAATGAAGCCAATATACTTTAAACTGTCTATGAAAATATTGAATTTTATTTTATATTTTATATCCTAAGCTGGTTTTTATACTTTGACAATGAAGAATGTTTGTAATAAAAATATACACATATTTTACAATAAGAAAAATTTGTATGCTCACTGGAATCAGCATGTAAACTGACATGTTATCTGCCAATCGTGAAAAGACACAGACAAGATAGTACTTTATAAATAGAGAGTCTTATTTATAAATTTACTATTATCTCAAAATAACCACATTTCCTTTAGGTGATTATTTGAAACAGTTTTGATGGTGAGCCTAACTTTAAATCAGTCCTTTTTCAAACCCTCCTTTCTTAAGGAAAGTGAATAGTTTCAGGTGATAACTCCATAGAAATGCATTTATCATAAGCCAAAATGTTACATGCCTACAAGAAGCAAATATATATATATATACACCAACATGATTTGTTTTATTTGACTCACTCAGGCCTGGGATACAACATCTTTTTCATTTACATTGTCTCATTTCATCTTAGCAATTTCTTCTTGAGTATCAACAGAATTCTCAAGAAGCAATTAATTACTGTCTTTGCTTAGTCATTTGAATCATAGGTATGCATGCTATGGTTTATTTATTTATTTGCGACAGAGAGAGGCAGTGTTGAGAGGGCTGTATGAAGATAGATTAGGTCTGAGGGCTCTGTCAGTCTGCAGACTTAAGAAAAAGCATGACCACCTTTCTCTAGACACATATGCCAAAATTAAAGCCAGAGGATATAGATAATTTGAACAGATCCATGAAAATGAATGAGGTTTAAGCAATAATAAAAAGCCTCCCAACCAAGACAAAACCAGGAATAGATGAATTCATTGTCCAATTATGCCAAACACTGAGGAAGAATTAATACCAATGCACTTAAAAAAAAAAAAAAGTAGCTGGGCGTGGTGGCACATGCTTTTAGTCCCAGCACTCAGGAGGTAGAGGTAAGAGGATCGCCGTGAGTTCGAGGCTACCCTGAGACTACATAGTGAATTTCAAGTCAGACTGAGCTAGAGTGAGACCCTACCTCGAAAACTTAATAAGAAGGCAGTGTAGGCCACTCAGGTTGCAGAAAACCTATTTTTCATAAATAGTGGTGTATACTGGGTATATCCATCATCCTGAGAAATAAAACAAAAAGGAGAAAACTGAGTACCTAACATGGGACAAAACATCTCTATAATGCTTACTATGGCCGAGGAAACATTCCATAGGAAGTGACAGATTAAATATGAGTGCTACTTCCACTGCCAACCAGAGAACCTTCTTCAGGGAGAGGGCAGCAGTCACTGAGAAGACTGAAAACTCATCAAAGCAAAATCTCAGAGGCTGCCAAGAGTGCAACACTACAGGAGACTTACAACACACCCTCCGAAGCTTAGGGAAGCTTTGCAGAAGAATGTAAGAGCCATAGGGTAGCAATGTGTTGTAGTTTGAATATATGTCCCCCGTATACTAGGTGTTTTGTTAAATCTTGTAACTTGGTCTCCAGCCACATGGCTGGAGGAAATGTAACTGGGGGAAGATCCTGAGGTCCAACCCCAAAGGTGTGTTTGGGGGTGTAATCAGAATTCCATGACAAGGTGGGGCTTATTATCTCAAATCTGTGTGGTGTTCTAAAAGCCTTCTATGAATAGATGGGCATTTATTTCACTAGATTTGGGGGTATTTTATGGTTTTGTTGAAAATGCTTTCTATACTTTCAACATGAATTTATTCTCCCTATATGCCCATGATTTATATAGTTGGTCATTTCATAGTGTCCAGTTGATAATAAATGTTCAGTAGATGTGTTTGCAATGTTCAAGAGGGATTATGTTTCAATAGAGTTGAGTTGTCATTTTTCTCTGCTAGACTGGACACTGGACTCATTCCTCAGTATTGCCATGAAATTTAAAAAAAAAGTATCTATAAAAATAATCACTATCAAGGTTGGAGAGATTGCTCAGTAATTAAGGAGCTTGTCTGCAAAACCTAACAACTCAGGTTCAATTCACCAATACCTATGTAACACCAGATGCACCAAGTGGGGCATGCACTAGGATTTTGTTTGCAGTGGCTAGAGACCTTGATGTACCCAGTCTCCTTCTCTCTCTCTTTCTCTCTCCTTGTGAATAAATTAAAAAATAATCACTATCAAAGGGTAGCCACCATATATACATAGAGCAATTGTCAAGTAACAATCACCCCTGAAACTTCAGTCATTTAGGAAGTAAAGGGATATGCTTGTATAACATGCATTAACATATTAGTTAAGGTTGGTATGGGTAGAAAGAAAGAAAAAAAAAAGGCAGGGCAGAGTAAGACAGGTGGTGGCAGTGGCATCAGCATGCAGTTCTTCATGAGTGAGGTCTCAGCCACTAAGCACTGCTCCGGGTGTTCCTTCAGGAGTGTGGCTGAGTGCTGGTCTTACCCTGGGCTGACCTTTCCTATAATGAGAGCCCTGTGTATGACTGAAAACTCTGGATCTGGCGAGGTTTTTGCCATACTGAATACTTCATCCAATTCTGATGTGGTTTCTTCAGTCTAGAGCTAGTCTGCTGACCAGGTTTCAGCATATAGTCCTGGGATGCCTGTTCTGAGTTTCCTAAATGTTCACAAATGATCAGGGACCACCTAATCAAGTCAACAAGGGTCTTTTGAAAACCACATCCCACTCCCTGCAGTCTTCCAAAGGTGGTGGCTCTGCATTGCAGTAATACAGTGTTGAAAGAAGAGCATTTTTCCGTATCTCTTCCTGCTGCTGTCTCATGCAGCTTTTGTCTCCATTTCTCTCTCTTTGCTTATCTCTTTTAAAATGCTTTTTGTTAAGAGTACAGTGCCAATTTTCTGTGGCTCTTTGTTTTAGGTATGGCTTACATCACCTCTCACTGGGAAGGAGTTCTACATGGCTTTTGCTAATCCCTTGAGGACAGAGTCTGTAGTTTTCCTATTCTGCCTTTTAAAGTTTCCTGTTTTACTCTGCTATTAATCTACATAGATTTGGCTATCACACACAAGTTCTGATAGCTTTCCCTAATTTATTCTCTGGAGCTTTTAGCAGACTGTGACTACATGTTTTTGGCCATGTTGGAATCTCCACACTACTTAAACGTTTATATGTGAACTTGGACAGGAGGTACCCAACCTGGCAGGTAAAATTAGAAGTATTGCTATGTGGGGTAGTGCACACATTTAATCCTAGCTCTTGGGAGGCAAAGGTAGAAGAATCACTGTGAATTTGAGGCCAGCCTGAAACTACTTAAATGAATTCCAGGTCAGCCTGGGCTAGAGTGACATCATCCCTCAAAAAAAAGGGGGAGGGGTCTGGACAGATGGCTTAGCCATTAAGGCACTTGTCTGGAAAGCCTAGAAACCCAAGTTTGATTCCCCATTATCCACACAAAGCAAGATTCTCAAGGTGGCATATGCATCTGGAGTTCATTTTCAGTGCCTGGAGGCCCCAGCACACCTGTTCTCTCTGTCTGTCTTCTCTCTCTCTCTGCTTGAAAATAAATAAATAAAAATATTAAAAAACAAAACAAGAAATGTACCCATATAAAGCCAGTGCACAAAGTGGCACATGTGGCTAGAGTTTGTGCACAGTGCCTAGATACACCGGTATACCCATTGTCTCTATCTCTCCCTCTCTTCTCTCCCTTTCTTTCTGCATATATTTATGTACATATATATGTGTGTGTGTGTGTGTGTGTGTGTGTGTGTATGTGTGTATATATCATGTGTATATGTATCTATATATCTATATCTCTATCTCTATCTCTATCTATCTATCTATCTATCTATCTATCTATCTATCTATCTATCTATATACACACACACACACACATACATGTTCTGACAATTGTGACCAGTGACAAAGTCTCTAGGGTTCCACTTTTGCAGCTCAGCTAGGCTACCCTCAGACCATAGAAAACATCATCATAAGCCTGTAGCTTTCCTTAGTAGCGCTCCTATATTCCTGGCATCTCTAAAATCCTGGTATCTCTAGTACAATTCATGTTTTATCCCTTGATTGGGTCTCCATACATGTACTCCAACAACCCTGCCTCACATTGCCCAGTGGCCATTTCAAAAAAGAAACTGCATTGAAAAGTCCAATGATTCCACCTTTCTGGCATTTGTTATATTCTCATAGTACCAGATGGGCTGCCAAATTGGTTCATCCAGCCAACTTTGTAAGAGCAGGAAATCTCCTTCAGCATTCTTTCTTCAATTCTCCCCCATTAAACCAAATCAACATTTCCTCCTACTGTCCTGGATACAGAAGAGCTGGCCCAATCTCAGTTCCAGATTCCCTTCTTTATTCTTTTTTAAAATTTTATTTTATTTATTATTTGTTGTTGACAACTTCCATGATTGTAAACAATATCCCATGGTAATTCCTTCCCTTCCCCCCACCTTCCCCTTGAAAACAACACTCTCTTTCATATCCCCCTCCCCCTCAATTAGTCTCTCTTTTATTTTGATGGTATCATCTTTTCCTCCTATTAGGATGGCCTTGTGTAGGTAGTATCAGACACTGTGAGGTCATAGATATCCAGGCCATTTTGTGTCTGGAGGAACATGTTGTAAGGAGTCCTACCCTTCCTTTGGCTCTTACATTCTTTCCGCCACTCTTCTACAATGGACCTTGAGCCTTGGAAGATGTGATAGAAATATTGCACTCCTCTGTCATTTCTCAGCATCATGGTGCCTTTTGAGTCATCCCAAGGTCATTGCAATCTGAAAAGAGAAGGTTCTCTAACCAAAAGTGAGAGTAGCATTAATATATGGGTATGAACATTAAGAGAAGTACTTAGTGGGCAGTTTGATGAGCATAGTATATACATTTAGCCAGACAGCAGCAGACTTTACACCCCTAGGGCTCATGACTTCCCCTGTTGTTGGTTTTCAGTATCAGGGATATATTCCCTCCATGGGGTCTACCTCCAGTCAAAGAGCGCAGCTGGTTTTCCCCATAACAGACATGCCACTATTGCACCCATTGGCTCATTTGGCCTGGTTGGCCAAATAAAAGGCTTGCAGTGTCCACTGTTGATAATCATCACTGGTAATTTCTCTCTCTCCCATTGAACTGCATGCAGCATGGTTTTTTTCCAGCTTTCTGTCAGCTGGTCTACATGGAGGAGGTTTTCAGCTCAGTTGCAGCAGGATTTTTCAGTGACCTTTCAGCCCAAGTATGCGGAGTCTTCAGCAGTAGTATCTTACCCTCTGTTCCTGGTGGGGAACCAAGGGCCTCAGCAATGGCCTGTAATGTTTTGGGGACATCAGGGACCTTTCTGGCCAACATCTCACTGGACAGTATCCTATCCTTGGCACTGAAAATTTTCTAGTAACACTCTATGGCTCCTGAGTTCCATTGTCCCAAAGTGTAGGTTTGCATATGACTTATTAATATCCTCTTAGATTTTGATTAGCCCTCCCTCCACCTTTCCTTTATTTAATCTCTTTCCCTGACCTCACTTAGGCCTCTTAACCTCCATTAATCTGTTCTTCTGCTTATGTATATACAATGCTATCCTATTAAGTCCCCTTTATTGTCATTGCATTGAGATGTTTCTAAACGAGAAAGATGCTAGGCACGTTAGTACTTTGTACATGATGACAGAAATCAATAGCTAGTGATTTTCCTGCCAAGGAAAATAGGCTTTATTTATATTGTTATAGCGATACTAATGTAACCAGTATTTGTGGCCTCCTTTAGGGAAAAAGTGTCAGTTGCATATCCAGTGACCTTACTGGCACTTTTTTGCAGGGTTCACAAACTGGTAGCTATAAACAATCACTTATCCTACTTATCCCTAGCTTAAATCAATCATTTTTTATACCTTTACTTGTTCTTTTTTAATTATTTATTTATTAGTTAGGTATACAGTGTGTTTACAGTCATGTTGATACCATTGTTAGATTCCTCCCAGTCCTGCCCCCTCCACAGGGACCCTCCTTGTTGTGGAATATGGGCCATGCATTGTGGCATTAGCTATTAGGTATAGGTATAGGTATAGGTATAGGTATAGGTATAGGTATAGGTATAGGTATAGGTATAGGTATAGGTATAGGTAAGAAGCAGTTTCTCTATGCATAATGACCCAACGTGTTGCTCTAACATTCTTTCTTCCTCCTCTTCTGCAAATTTCCCTGAGTCATGTTGGGTTTATTTTAGGTCTACTTCAGCGATGAGGTCTTAGGAATCTCTGTTTCTCTGGATACTTGGTTTGGTAGGAGTTGAGTGTTCTCTGTGTGTATCTCCTTTACCCTTGTGCTGGTATCATGTTCACCAAGGAAGCATCACTCTTGTTTATTTCTCTAATTACTCTTCATTCAGCTGGGGCCATGTGGAGGTGTGATGGGCTGCTTCTCCCCTTAGGATCTGCATCCATCTGAAAAAGAGAAGCAAATTCTCCAAGGGAGAGCAAAGTTAGCACCAGATAAATGGCATAACTGTTTTTTTTTTTTTTTCTAAGAGAGAATTTAATAGATGTAGACTGTCTTGTAGCACACGATTGGTGGGAGCTGGATAATGTAGAACAGGCTCACTTTTGGATATGGTTCTGACTTGTTTCCCATTTCCAGCTATGGGTTCCATTCAGTTAACCAAATCAAGAGCAGTTGGTTTCCTACGATGGCTGTGTGCCACTATTGCACTTGTGTTAGCATCATGTCAGATTGATTGCTGCTGAGTAGCTTAGACTACAAATTGCTTAGACAGATGTTGGTCATTTTCCCCCAGTTGCTCATGTAGCACATTATGGTTCTAGACAAGCTAACTCTCTGGGGACTGACTCTCTTCCAGATTCCACCCAGGTTACTCTGTGTTCCATACCAACAATACATAAAGAGTGTTCAGCAGTAGGGTCTTACCACTAACCTTTGGTGGGTCATCAAGTACTCTGCCAGAAATCTGTCTTCTTTTGGGAAAGAAACATTGTAGGTCTCTCTGATCAACAGCTCATTGTATACATTAGCCACATGCTGGTACTAGGAGTTACAGGCCAGCGCCCAGGAAAAAAAAAGAAAAATATAGGTAATACAAAAGAGATAGAGAGAAGCAGGGGCAGGGTGTGGGGAGAAGGAGAAGGTTAAGTTTAGTCTTTTTCATACCCTCTCCAGGGCCCTGTGATTCAGGTCTTCCCTCTAAGGACCTTATGAAGGTTCTTGTTTATAGTTCATAGGTTTTACTGCTCTACTGTTCTGATATTGTGTGCCCGTTGACTTTAGTTTTAAATTTGCTACATAAGAGTTTAATTTCTTATATCGTTTATTGCAAATCTGTAAGTGGTAGAAATTTTCACCTCATCTATACTCAGAAGTATACATTTTCTGATAGTTTTTTTTTGTACTGGAATCCTTTTTTGTTACTATTATGAATATATTTTTTATGGACATATCATGAATTTGTACCGTCATTTCCCTTCTCCCTGCTCCCATACTACTGAGGGCCCTCCTTAGTGGGGCTGCTGGTATTCCCAGTGGGGTTATGGATTATGAGTTATGAAAGCAGCAGTCAGTTTTTCAGGAGGGGGTGAATGCCTCTGGCTGTGCTATCCCAACCTGTGGCTCTTTCAATCCCCCCCCCCCCACTTCCGCAAAGTTCCCTGAACCATCGTGGGTGTGTTTTAAGATTACTTCAATGGAAAGCTCTCGGGAGCTTCTGGATTTCTGCTTGGGTATTTGCTGAGTATCCTCAGCGTCTGGTTCCTTCACCCTGGCACTGATTGTCAGGCTCGCTATGGAAACAGCAGTCTTTCTCATCTCATCTGTTCCTCTTGGGTTTCACCTGTGCCTTGGTTTCTGCTATTTTTAGGTGCTTCATTTCTTGATAGGAAAATTGTCTGACAGTGAGTTGGTTGTGTTTCTTTTGTTTCTAGATGTGATAGTGGTGGTATAATAATTATGATGGAGAGTTTATATACTTTTTGACCTGTGACAGGCATTGTTCTCAGTGTTTTGAACATATCTCAGCCATTCATAAAACAAATTATATATAGATATATGAATATATATGTATGTATGTGTATATGCATATATGTATATGCATGTATGTAATATATATGATCTTTTCACAGTATTATTAACTGTTAACTGTAAGCTTCAAAAATAGTGTAAAACTGCTAATACTATGTAGTTATTCAAATTTAGTGCAATTCTTTTATTCTTGATATATTATAGGGATTTATTACCCATCTTTAAATCACTTTGGTAAAATGTTATTACAAACCTTTCATGGTCATGAAGAAACCAAGCTAGAAGCTAACTAGTATTGAGATTCATTATTCTTTAGTGATGTGATAATTCATAAATGTCTACAAATCTAAAAGTGCTTAGCACCTCATAAATTTTCACACAGATAACACTTCATATTGTACATAGAATTTCAAATTGCACATTATTCTCAAGAGATTTATTAGACATCTATAACTAATGTGTAGAGGTTACATTTTTGCATAGACTGTGAAGATATCCAAAGAGCTTTAAATTATAGGTATGTAAATAAAAATTGAGGACAAGATGTGTAGTTTTTCTTGTTTTGTTAAGAAATGGGAAAATTTTTAGAACAATTGTTTGATTAAAAATAATTAAATAATTTATTCAGTATAATATGGGAGTGTATTATATATCTTAAGACATTTTTGTACATGTGAATGTGATTATTTATAAAAATAACTGTACAGTTTAATATTTGACCTTGGTAGCTGTATACATTAATATTCTGTTGGTGAAATACCCAGATTTACATAAAATCAATCATGTAAATATATCCCTTGAGCTTTTATTTTTGTGATACCAGAAATTGAACTTAGGACTTTACACATGCTAGGCACATGCTTTACCACTGATTTATATCCCCAGCCTTCTTTTTACATTTAACAATTAGGCAGGGTATCACAAACTTTTCCTTGATTACTTCAAGTTATTCTGTAGTCTAAGTAGACTCTGAGCTTGCAACCCTCCTATCCCAGCTTCCTTCATAGGTGGTACTATCGGGTAACACCTCCAGGTCTAGCCTTGAGTTTTTGTTTCATAATTTCAAACATATTTAAATAATCATTCAAACACATTGATAATGTGCCTTATAAAGAAAAAAATTATAGTGAGAATGTATATAATGACATTTTTGTTTGCTCTTTAAAATGAAAAGCTTTAATATTCATATATAGCTACTTAATGCTATTGTATTTAATGTTTCCAATTTGTTTGTTTTTGTAGAGTATGAAATTAAAGTTCCGATCATCTTTTAGCTCATTTGGGATTTATTTCCTAACTAATTCATGTGAATTAGTGATGAATAAATGTGAAGTTGGTACTTGGTATTTTACATAAAACTTAGGCGTTGATGAAATATGTAAGAAATTATTCATTAAAAGTTTGTGTGTCAGAATATTTTGTTTATCAACAATGAGATCGATTTGTTTTTTCTATGGAGAATGGCAGAATGTCCAGGGCTTTGTGTGTCCTCATCTCTGGCGTCATAGTGCTAATGCAGTCTAGGCTGGTCAGAAATGATACCCTTGTTTCAGAGACACTTGAATAAGAAAACCAGCAGGAGCAGAGTGGTAGGGAGGGTTTATTGAGCTCTGGACTAAGAAATCCACTGACAAAGAAGATATAGGAAACAAGATGCTAATTAGATGGGTGAGGACGGCTAACTAAGAAGTAAGCACTGGTTTCCCTTCTGTTGTTATGTGTTAATACAAGGTCTGGCTATGTCGCCCATCCTGCAACTTCAGACTTCTTAGTGTTGGGTTATGGCTGTGTCGCCATACCAAAGAAGAATAGTTCTTTCTAAAAATATTATCTTTTGAGGAGGCTGGAGAGATAGCTCAGCAGCTAAGGTGCTTGCCTGTAAAAGCTAACAACTGGATGTTCAGTTCTCCAGCATTCATGTAAAGCCAGATAGATGCACAGTAATAAGTGCATCTGGAGCTCATCTGCAGTGGCTGGAGGCCCTAGTGGCCCCATTATCTTGGTCTCTCTTCTTCTGCCTGCCAATGAACAAATAAATTATTTTTATTTATTTTATTTGAGAGAGACATAAGTAGATATATAGAGAGAATGGGTGCCCTAGGGCCTTCAGCCACTGCAAGTGAACTCCAGAAGCATGCACCACCTTGTGCATCTGGCGTACGTGGGTACTGGGGAATTGAACCTGGGTCCTTTGGCTTGGCAGGTGAGTGCCTTATCCTCTAAGCCATCTCTCCAGCTTCATTATGTAATATAAATATTTATTTCTAAGAGAGAGAGATTGAGAGCCAGAACGTTCTGCCGCTACAAACAAACTCTAGATGCATGCACCTAGCACTTTATGCATCTGGCTATATGTAAATACTGAGAATTGAACCTTGGAAAACAGGCTTTGCAAGTAAGTACCTTTAACACTTGAGCCATCTCCTCAGCCCCACATAAAGGTTTTTAACATTAGGCCCATTGGTCACTTTTAGGCATGTTTGCAAAATATTGGCTCTCTCTCTCCCCCCCCCTCAACCCCCTGTGAAATTTTGAACTGCTTGAGTGCTGAGGCATTCTAGGTATTCAAAACCCAATGAAAACATACTTGTTGATTCTAGAAATTGTTGATTGATTTGGTTAAGATCATTCCTTCTCAGTAGTTTTTGTCAATGTTAAAAGATTTCCATTTGTAAGAAATGGTAGAATTTGTTTTTTTTTTTTCTTTTGAGACCTAGCTGCTTATAACTTAGGCTGTTCTGGAACTTCCTATGTAGTAGAGGGTGACCTTGAACTCCTGATCCTTCTGTCTCCACCTACCAAGTGCTGAGCTGTAGGTGTGTGCATCACACCTGACAAGATTAGCTTATTGATTATTATTGTAACAGATGTACAGGAGAGGCCAGGAATTTTTGAAACCAATTTAACCTGCTTACTGCTCAAGAACAACATTACATGAACATATACTCACAAGTTGGAAAGGGTGTTGGGTTTAAGTCTGAGAGGAAAAGGATACACTAAAGGAGATATGTCTGACCAATCAAGTCTTGAATTTCTGTGGTGGCACATGGTCCAGAGAGAAAAACTAATTGTTTCCCTCTACTCTTGCTCTTCAGCTAAGAATGTAGCCATATGATCTATTTCTTTATTTTTCTGTGTAGTAATTTCTATAATTAATGAAATACATTCTTACTTCTTTAAGCCATTAGTAAAATAGTAAATTGGTATCTAACACACATGGTACTTAACATATGCATGTTTTGCTGAAGTATACCTAAAGCCATAGATTGACTTGACCAAAATTGCAGTGTTGTCCAGATAATAGAATTCTTAGTTTTAATTATGTCTGTCACATCTGTGACTCTTATGGCAGATCTTCTTCTCTTGAGAAGCAATGCAAGTTTAGATGGTTAGTCTTGAAATGCCCAAAGAGAAAAATTATGCCATCTAACACAAGAATACTTGTGTTCAGCTAACTCTTAACTCATGTGGGAGGCTTCATCTTGGTCAGCACAAAACATACTTTTCCCTTGTGACCCTCATTACTTGTTTATATTAAGTGGTTATATACCTGATATAGAACTGTGATTGAGGTGAAAGAGGGAAATTGTTTTTCCTTTAACATTTCAATTTTAAATAATTTTATGATTTTAATATTATATAGGCATAAAAATCTAATGAGATGGAAGGTTTTGATTCACCTTTCCCCCTTCTCCACAGTATCCAGGAGTCAGCAATGCAAAGTTCTTGAGAACTCACTTCCTCAAATGTTACTTCAGTTAGGGCTTTCTCAGATATGTCCTTTAAGCCTTGGTATACTTCTGACACGGACAGCTAGGTTTAGACATTAGTGGGTTAAATTTTGTTGTCAATGTTTCAGCAAGGAGGGAGGGAAGCTTAATGAATTACCTGTAGGTACAGTGTTCGTGATCCAGAGCTTTGCCAGTACTTTATTGTTTCAACTCTGTATTTTTCCATTACTCTTCCCTGCCTCTTACTCGACCTAGTGACCTTTTCATACAGTTTGTCACTAAGAGTAAATGTGATCTTCCAATATTTAATAGACAGTTAACTAATGATTTTTACTCTATATGACCAAAGTACAGGAAAATTCTAAAGAACTATCTTTTTTTTGCCAGGTGTGGTGGCACACACCTTTAATCCGAGCACTCGGGAGACAGGTGGGAGGATTGCCTTGAGTTCGAGGCCAGCATGATACTGCATAGTGAGTTCCAGGTCAGCCTGGGTCAGAGTGTGACCCTACCTCAAAAAACAAAACACAAACAAACAAACAAAATCCCTATAATTTTAAATGACTTAGTAGCATGGGCATTTTTATATATAAGAAAAGTATGTCAAGGTCATCAGGTACATTTTCCCTATATTTATAATTTATTTCTTGGATAGGGCTGCAGTTATAATAAGCTCACACCTCATTAGTGGTAGATAAAACCTGAAGCACAAGTTTATACAGGTAAATGTGGACATGCAATATAATTGGTATATCCTCTGATGTTCAGTTAAAAGCTCATGAGTGATTAAAAAATATCCTTTGCTAGTATTCTTTGAAGGTACTTCAAGTTTTCTGTATTTCTTAGGCTGTACTCAAGCATAGTTTTAACTTTTCTACTTTATCCTGAGATGAGACAGCTGGCTCTGTTATTTCTACCCTCACATAGACATTCTTTCCTGGAGGCATTTCTAATAAATACTTCTGCCAGTGGTTTGCCCTACCAGAAAGATAATTATTGTAAGTACACATTAGACATTCTCTAAAGATGATGATCTTGTTTTCACATAAATATCTTTGGCTACGAAAGATGCACTTAGAAAACTATGTCACATATGTATGAATGGTTGACATAGTTTATGATGTGTTAACTGTTGATTTTCACAACATGCTGGTTTTATTGTTGTCATAATATTTATGATATTTTCATTTTGTCACTTCAAAAATTAATAAAGCTTATGTTGTGAAATATTTTTTTCTGCATGATATTTTTCTAGGATTTTAACTATGCATTACTGGTTTAATGAACAGTCCATGGTCATAATTTGTGCAAGATTATGATGGCAAACACTTACTGTGTAATTCATCTTGAGTGGTTTATATATTATATACAGTATGATAAAAAGCAAAAGTCACAGTTATATTTAAAGCAGGCTCAGAATTATTTATTATATTTATTCTTAAGATATTTCTTTGAATTAATAAACCTCCTACACCAACAGGATATTCTAGTGAAAACTCAAGTGTAGTACCAGTTTAGTGGAAATGAAAGTTAAACTTCATGTTGGAATGACAGCTGAAAAGTCATATAAATTACGTGGTATCTGAGATAGTGGAAGATAAGGTATAGCAGGTTGACCTCAAACTCACATTCTTCATGCCTCTGCCTACTAAGTGCCAGGATTGGAGATGTGTACCTCCCTTGCCTAACTACACAGCACTCTTACTTGCTTCCAAGATTCAGCCATCCTTTGGGTATTTGAATGTTGTCTTTGATACTGTTTAATGATTTTACAATGTCAGTATATGAGATCATGCATTTTATCTATTTTTAAAGGTAGAAGTGTATCACATAAAGAGTAAAATAACTTTTACTTCACTTCCTCAAGATATCTTAGTACCTTTGGAGGATGCTATAAAAAATGCCATAAAGTGGGTAGTTTGTAAACAATAGAAATCGATTTCTTATTGTCCTGTACACTAAGAGGTCCAAGACCAAGGTGCTCTCAGAGCGCATGTCTGCTAACACTGTTCCCTGGTTCATAGCTGGTACCTTATCTCTGTCTCTACATGACTGGAGTGAAAAGGCAGCCATTTGGGGCCTTTCCTGTCGGGATACTAATCTCATTCACAAGATCTCCACCTTCATAACCTGCTTACTTCCCAAATGCCCTACTTCTGTTGATTCAGTGGTCAGGATTTCAACACATATATTTAGGGTCTGCACAAGGATTAAAACCATAACATATAGTTAGCCACAATAAAACATTTGAAACACAAATACCTACAGTTGTGTTTTATTTTCTTAAAATTTTGTCTATAGTAATTGTTTTCCAAAAATTTACTTTAATAGAGTCAAACTGGGCCCAAACTATGAAATTCTTTTCTGTCAGGTAGAAGGATTACTTTTCAAGATTTTATCTGGACACAAATTTTAAAGAAAACATATATTTTATTAACAGATATCAGGAGGGTTGTAAATTGGAGAATAGCCTGTGCTACATAGCAAGAAAGAAGAAAAATCATCTACTACATAGTGAATTCTAGGTCAGCCTGGGCTAGGACGAGACCATACCTCAAAAGAAAAACAAAACAAAGCAAAACAAAAACTGTGTAGATTATAGGAGTGTCTATGTATGAAACTTCCTAATATATTTCTCTTTACCCCAAATAAATTCATTTCTATCATGAATCTTTCTTGGTTATGGACCAATCTACAAAATATTTGACATGATGGAGACAGCTTTAAAAGACATGGAAATAAAAGGGCTTATCTGCCACACTACACAGTCCTTAAGAGGAAAGTTCATAAATTGGTTATCAGTTTTCTATGTTAATTTAGAACATATTTGAAGTCAGTTTAGCTTATAATTGAGTCATTTTTGAAGAGCATAGTGTCACAAACAGAAAATTATATCTGAATTCAAAATTATATTCTTAACTCATATTAAATTGAATTTAATCATGCACCAGCATTTATTTACTCTTTAAATGTGAATGAAGATGTTCAATCTTTGAAAAGTGTATTTTATTTATCTGCAAAGGTACAATAACAATACTATCCTGCATGTATTACATGTACTAAATGAGTTAATTTAACACACTTAAAAGGCATGCTGAGATCTTAGCTCAGCTCTACACTGAAATATTTTGAGCAGTACTCTGTACTTTCTCTGTATTAATTCCTAAGGTAGAGTACCCAAGTTTAACTCTTGAGTCACAGAAAAAGAGCTAATGGAAAAGAAATATGCTTTCAACTTTTGTTCCTAGCAAGAAAAATCTGAATCTCCATTTGCCAAGAACATGGAAAGGAAAATCATGCATAAATGCATTATAAAGGGTACTGTAACAGTTTTCATGCTTCAGAGATAAACAGATAATTATTACCATATACAAGTTAAAAATAGTATGGAAATATTTTTTCATGGGAGATTAACAACTGAAGCCAGAAATGCTTGTGGTTGCTCAAATGGAAATTGCTTTGTTAGATGAATGTATGGACTAGCCAAGTCATCGGTAAATTTGTGTGAGCCATTACTTTCAACATTCACATGTCTACATAAGGGCGGCTCTGATTTTAGCTAGGTTGCATATGTTGGTAGGATTCTTTCTGTGTTGGCTTTTGAATCATTTATGAGTAAGAATTTTTAATAGGAAAAGTATAACCTTCCCCCTGGCATTGTTTATCATCAGAGTCTAATGTTCTATATGCTTGCTCCTAAGTGTTTGTAACAAGCCTGTGCATCCCAGAAGGAGCTGCAGAATTATTTCTGGTGGTCTTTGAGTCTATAATTGCTGCCAGCTGAGGAAGCAAAATTCTCAATAAGTAGAAGAAACTTTCACAAATAACACTTACCATAATTACAAAGTATAAGACTCACTGTATATTTATATAATAAAGTCTTAACTAACCACAGAGCATTCAAGGACCAGTCACACAGAGGTCTTCACAGAGGTAGGTATTAACCTTTTGCTTCACACTGGACTTGTTTAGATTTATTAAAACCTTCTGGCTGCACATTTGAAAAGATTCCTTTAAAAACATCCTTTTATAGACTTTATTCTTTTCTTGTGAGCAGTTCAAAGGACACACAACAATTAATATAAAATTGATCTTCAAGATGTAAAAAATCCCCTCTCTTTGCCTTGTGCTTGCTCAGGAATATTGAAGTAATTTTGTTTTGAGATATTGACCAAGAGTACTCAGTGCTTCTATCTGTTTAATGTTCCAGTTTAAAGAAATGCAATATATAAAGACCAAACATAGATATGTTAGTATGCCATACACATATGTGTATAATTTATTTACATAATTATTTATAATTGTTTTGTCACTAGTACCATTGTAACAAAATATCTGACATAAACCATTAAAAAGAGGAAGGATTTACTTTTGCTTAGCCTCTCAGAGGTTCATGGTCATTTGGTTCTATTGTTTTTGGGTCACAGTAAGGCAGAACTTCATGTGGGAGGGAACAGATAGAAGAAAAGACCTGCTCATCTCGTGGTTATGAGACACAAAGAAAGGGAAGGAGGGTCCTGGGACATGACACACTCTTCAAAAACATGTCCCCAGTGGTCTAGTGTCTTACTTGTACAAAGTCTCACCTCCTAACAACCCCTTCAGCCATGAATTCATCAGTGGTGGATTAATCCATGAAGTAGAAGCCTCATGATCCAGGCATCTTTTTCTTCTTTATTAGTTATGTACATACTCAGAGTGTAAACAACACATGTTGATACCATCCATACCCTCATCCCTGTCCCCCTACCCTCTGAAGAGGTCCTCCTCATTGGCTTTGACAGTTATCCCCATGGGGATTGTGGGTCATCCCTTGTGGGGGTAGCCATTAGTTATGGGGAAGAGGCAATGTCTCTATGCATAATATCCCGACTTGTGGCTCTAACAGTCTTTCTGCTCCCCTCTTCTGTGAATTTCCCTGAGCCATATTGGGTTCATTTTAGGTCTACTTCAGTGATGAGGTCTTGGGAGCCTCTGTGTCTTTGTATCTCTGATTTGGTAGGAGTTGAGTGTTCTCTGTGTCTATCTCCTTCACCCTTGTGCTGGTACCAGGTTCACTAAGAAAACATCACTCTTGCTCAATTCCCCAATTACTCTATGGTTTCAGCTGGGGCCCTGGTGAGGTGCCATGGGCTGATTTTCTCCTCAGTCACTGCGTCCATCTGAAAAAGAGAAGCAGATTCTCCAGGAGAGAGTGAAGTCAGCACCAGATAAATGGGATAACCATTATTCATTTACAGAGCATTTAATAGGTCTGTAGGCCCTCTTGTAGCCCAAGAATGGTGGGAACTTGATATTGGACAGCAAACTTGTTTTTTTGGATATGATTCTGACTTGTTTTCCAGTGCCAGCTATGGGTTCCATTCCACTGAGTGGATCTGTTACCAATTCAAGAGCAGTTGGTTACCTACCATAGCTGTGTGCCACTACTGCCCTTCAGTGAGCATCACATTAGGTTGTTTGCTGCTGAGTAGGTTAGACCACGAGTTGCTTGGACAGAGGATGGCCATTTTCCCCCAGTAGCTTATGTAGCACCTTCTGGCACTAGATGAGCTAACTGTCTGGGGACCAGCTCTCTTCCAGATTCCAGCCAGATCTCTCCATGTTCCATACCAACAGTATATGGTGTCTTTAGCAGTAGGGTTTAACCTTTGATTGATAATCACGTGCTCTGACAGAATACTGTCTTCTGGGAAACCATGTAGTTCTCTCTGATCTAGAGCTAATTGTGGTTGTTAACTGCATCCTGGTTTTGGGAGTTACAGGTGAGCACCAAGGGGAAAAAAAGGAAGAAAAGATAGGTAATATAAAAGAGAAAGACAGGAAAGAAAGAGAGAGAGAGAAATAAATAGGAAAAAAATTAAGGTTAGTCTTTATCATACCTTCTCCAGAGCCCTTTGATTCAGGTGTTCCCGCTAAGGACCTGAAGAAGGTTCAACCTTTTAGTCTTTCAGAATGTAGGATTTTTTGGTACCAATTCCATTTGGTTGCAGTTTTATGTCCACTCCCCCATCTTTACCTTCCCCTCCAGCCCCACCCTCCTGATCATCTTTTAATAGTTTCAACAGCTTGAACAAAGCTCTCCACACATAAGCCTTTTGAAGGGGACTCTTCCTATCCACACCTTAGCAAAAGTTTTTCTCTGTACTTTAGAAAAGTTGGACATAGTTTTTAGACTAATTCATAGATGTACCAAATGAAGCCAAAGGAAGAAGAATAAGTTTCACTGATAGCTTCAAGTTAAATCAACAACTAAAAACTCTTTCACATTATTTCCTGTAGGTTGACCATTAGCCATCAAAGTGACATGCAATCTATTTCTAAAACCAGCCAACCAATAAGAAGCTATCAGAGCCTTTTATGAACTGTCTTTGTATCCTAGAAATCTTCCCTGGCATTGTTATGCTCTTATAATTTTAACTCATGTGGGTTAACATTAATTTAAAATTAATTGATAATTCTCTTCTATAAAATTTTTCTTTATGAAATACCCTAGCACCTTAGATGTACTTAGTCTTGCGGCTAGTGGCATGTGCAGTATGTCCGAGCAGCATTCCTTTTGTTTGGCAGCATCTATAGCAGTTTAGTAAGTTCTTCATAGGCACTTAAGTGTAGACCTTTTACAATATCTTTGCTACAAGATTAAATTAAATTTTCCACAACATTTCAGAAAAAAATCTTTATACTTCTGACTAAGAATATATCTCTACATGATTCAGCAGTGTTCACTGATAATTTACAAAAGTAAGTCAGAACTTATCAGGCTTGCCTATTATTGCAAGACTTTATGTTCTCACTTTACCTTTTAAAAAATTATTACACATGTTTTTGGGCTGGAGAGATAGCTTAGCAGTTAAGCGCTTGCCTGTCAAGCTGAAGGACCCCGGTTCGAGGCTCGATTCCCCTGGGCCCACGGTAGCCAGATGCACAAGGGGCGCTCACGTCTGGAGGTCCTTGGCACTGGCTAGAGGCACTGGTGTGCCCATTCTCTCTATATATCTGCCTCTTTCTCTCTCTGTCGCTCTCAAATAAATAACAAAATATTATTACATATATCTTAAATATTCAGAAAACTTTCTTAAATTTTTGTTGTTACTAATATGAGCCTGTTATAGGCAAGTTCCACACACGGAGCTATCACCTTACCTCATTTTTTAATTTACTCATCTATTTCTCATCTCAGTAGAACATATTTCCTCTCTAATTTCAATTTTGAACAGTACTTTCTTTTAACAATGTCTTGACTCATTCTTAATTTTCCATTAACAAATTCTTGAGTCATTTATCTGTTTTTTTTTTTTTCTCTCAGTAAGGGAATTTTAATATATATGCCTTTTCCATTGCCTGTGTAAGACCCATCTGTTTTCATCTTGTCCTCATGGCTGGAAGCAAGGTCTCTTGAAGAAAATTACTTTCTGTATTTGAGTCTATGGAACAAACATGTGTTTCCAAATTCCAAAAATACATTGATGGTATAGGTACATGGAAGACATTGCCATTTCAAAAGAAAGAAGGAAGAAATAAGAAAGGAGCAACACATCCCAAGTAAACCCATTTTCCCCCACAAGGCAAAATCCATTAAACCTGAGAGCTTGAGAATAATTCTGTTTGCTGACACAGTATGCTTTAAAGACCCACTGCATGGGATGAACCTGCCTCCACTGTTCTGCCAACAGAGGATAGACCCCCAAGGTTCCAGGCATCTCCTCTTTATGGCTGAACTAGTAATTGCCCTCCTAGGGGCTGTCTGTACTAACCCCCAGGTCCCTGAGTCATGCTTGTATACCTGGTTTTGCCTCACTGTCTGGGATCTCTTACTGTATCTGTCCAAGTATGCAGCCCCAAACCTGAAGCCTGGATGTACAGTGTCCTTTGAAACCAGTTATAAAATTGTGTCACAGACAAAAGCTTTAAAAAGGTCGGAGGAAGAGGTACAGTGAGAGCTTTAGATGAACGCATATGCTTTGTCGAGGCCAAGGAGGACTTCTCTCAGGAGAAAGAAGTAAAAAGCAACTTTTTCACACATGCAGAAATTTGAGGGCGAAAGAAAGTATTCCCAAGAAAGGAAACCAGGCACATACAGGCAAGTTGAGAGGGCTCAAGATGGGCTATAATTCAGGTCGATTGGAGAGAGAAAAGATGAGCATCATGTGTGATGTGACAAAAAGGGCCGATGTCATTTTGCCTCTCAAACAATGGACTTCAAAACACTGGTTAAGGGTTGGGTGGATTGCTAAAAGTCTGCATCGTACATTTGTATGCTTTTACTTTTATGCTTTCACTGCAGTGTTTCTTGTTTAGAACCATAAGAGTGGGATAATTTGTATATTGTACGTTTAATTATAGAGTAAAAATATTTTCCCCCTGCCTGTATCACTTTCCTTTTTTTCATTTCCTCTCTTCTCTTAAATTGTCCTTTGTCCTAGTAACTTTACTGTTTTTTTTTCAGTAGTTATCATAATCTGCTACAATTATAATATATTTTAATTTTTCTAAATGTTTTTCTGGCTAAACCTTGAAAAGGGAACAAACTCTTCCCTTAATATACCCTGTTTCTCCCCCATTACTAAGAACTTCCTGTTTTATATCCTGGTACAAATCCATGTTTCTTGCCCAAGTTATTTCATTTTCTTCTAGCTTCTTTTTTCTTTTAGGAGCCCTTTGTTTTCTAATTTTATTTCTTTCATGAAAGTCACAGCTTGGTTTTAACCATGACAAGCAGACTTCACTTTAAACATTCATCTTATCCTCTGAGCACAGACACTCTTTCTTAAAGTTCTGTGTGGCAATTTTTTTTTTAAAGACAGAATGAATACTGATGACATGCTTGGTCACTAGGAATTATTAGAAGGTTGAAGTTGTGATGAATTTTAGAATAATTTAAAAATGTATCTCTGGGGCTGGAGAGATGGCTTAGCAGTTAAGCACTTGCCTGTGAAGCCTAAGGACCCTAGTTCGAGGTTCGAATCCCCAGGACCCAAGTTATCCAGATGCACAAGGGGGCGCATGCACCTGGAGTTCGTTTGCAGTGGCTGGAGTCCCTGGCGCGCCCACAGAATGGGCCCTCTGGCCTCTGCAAATGAACTTCAGACACATGTGCCAACATGTGCATCTGGCTTGTTTGGCTGGAGAGGTGGTTTAGCAGATAAGACATTTGCTTGCAAAGCATAAGGAACCAGGTTCAATTCCCCAGTACCCACAGAAGCCAGATGCACAAGGTGGTGCATGCTTCTGGAATTTGTTTGCACTGGCTAGAGGCCCTAGTGTGCCCATTCTCTCTCTTCCCTCCCCTTCTCAAATGAGTAAATAAATAAATAAAAATTTTAAAAGACAAATAAATTTGAAGACTTTCATAATATAAGATAATAAATACAATTTTATATTACAGATTTTTATTTTTGAACATTCTGTAGATGTTGATTCAAATCGCTTTTGTTTGCAGTTGCTAATTTAAACTATTGGTTAGTCTGTTTCAAGTTGGATAAGTCAGGGCTTTCGTGCTTGATCTAATACCTCTCAAGATTTCCTTGTGATCATTCTGGGGCTTTGGTTATTCTTCTTTACTGATATTATTATGATTTTATTATATTTTATAATTGCTTATTGGCAATATTCTGACAGTATCAAGTTTATAAATTGAACCTTTAAAATATTCATTTTATAACTATTCATTTTAAATAATATACATCACATACTAAAAGCAACATGGTCCCAACTGTTATAAACATGCAACATTAGAGGACTGGAAGAAGATATGTTAAAATATTAACAGTAGTTATTTCTAGGCAATAGGTTTATTAGAGACTATTGTTTTTTGATGCCTGAATCTTGAACAAAATGGATGTTGCTTAGATTGCTGAAATGCATTCCACATTAATGTTAAACAGTAAACATATGATCTCTCTTCCTTTATTTCTGCTAGTCCTTTAAGGCCAAATCCAAGGCTTCTCTATGAAATATGCCTTGATTTGTCTAGGTTAGACTGCTCAGTCTCCAATAGAGCTTGTTCAAAGTGAAACTGAGACTCGTGGCTTTAGAAACTCCTGTGTGTGCCACTGCCCACATTGCAGCTTTTTGGTTATACTCCCTATCAAGAATCCAAGAACTGCCTTTGGGGCTCTTCTTCGGAACCTGTGAGCTGGGTGAACTGGTGCCACCGAAATGACACCGTGTGTGGCCTGGGTCTCCTGAATGATGTCAGGGCAGGAACCATGGAATGGGGTACTGGCCCTAGCTATAGCCCGTCCAGAGCAAGGTTCTCACAGTTCACTGGCATTGAGAAAACTCTACACAACAAAATGAGTTTCCCCAAAATACTACATTTTCTTGACTATCCTGAACTCTGAGGTTATATCCTCCTTGTTCTTTGGTGATAAATACATTTGTTTTGAAATGATGGAGTATCGAGTAGAGGAAACATTTTAGTGTTTTTTAACAGACTGATAGCTGGCAATCATTTGTCGTTTTCCTTTTCTTTTATTACAGGTTTTCAGTTTCATAAAAGAATAAATAGTAGGACTAACTTTTTTGAAGAAATGGGGGTTAGAGGATTTATTGCTTTTGTAATCCAAATAATATTAATGTTGACTGAACAAAATTAGAATATTTGTTACTCATTAGAGAAGTGTGCCTAAGTATTCAAAACAACATAGCTATTTTTTCATTGTCCAAATTGTTCTTATGAAGAAAAGCTCATATTATTTTGTGGGTTGATCTTATGCCTATCTTCATACTGAACTCTGTTAATTCTTTTATACTTTCAAATGAATATCTCTTTTATGCTTATAAAAGGAAGGTAGGCTGATGTCTCACTTTCTAATAATACCACTTACTTACTTTCCTGTCTTGTTACATTGGCTAAAGAGCTCAAATAAGAGTATGTTTTATAAAATGTCACTTATTCTTAGGCTTGCTCTAAGGAAAATTCTCACAGTTGTGAAGTAGTGATTCATCTTTCCCCGTGTACTTTCTTCCTTCAGAGTGGTGGGTGCTGACTAGGACTAAGTGCATTTTGCGATTTGTGTCATTAGGCTTGCTTTCACTGGGCAAAAGACCTGTCATAAACAATTTAGAAGGAGAAAAGGTTTATTTTGGCGGGTTCAAAGTTTCAGAAGTTTCACTCCATGGATATTCGACTCCGTTACTTTTGATTTTCTGTCAAGACTACACAGCATCCTGGGAGCATGCGGTGGGTCAAAGATATTCACCTCATGGTGTTTGGGAAGCAAGGTAAGAATGAAGAAAGCCAGGCCACCAGTATACCCAACGACCACTCCTACGTATGCCACAGACTGGCAACCATGTCTTTAACACATGAACTCTGGAGTTCTAATTAATTAAAAGACTGTATTGTTTCTTCTTGAATTTCATAATAAGTTAAGCCATATTGATAGATTCTTATATGTTGAACCAAGCTTCAAATCCTACTGTGCTCTTTTTGTATAATGTGTTGTGATATACAACATTCTCTGGGATCACCATTTTTAATGAAGGCAGTAATCATTTTTCATATTGCTTTCACCATATAATGTCACTTACTTCACAGTCTTACAGCATCTTATTGTTTTAGTCTATTCCCTGACAAGTGTAGGAAATAACTATCTAGACTTCTGTGCAAACTTTTTCTGTGATAAAATCAGCATTTCTCTTTGTTTTATTCAATTACACAAGTTATCAGTCATTGTTAGAACTTTCATCCTTGTCATCCATATGTCTCTTTTACCATTCTTGTATTTTTCCTATCTCTGACCTTATCTCTTCCTTTTCCTCCCTCTATATTTTTCACAGAACTCCTGACTTACATCAATAGCTTGATCTTCATTTGTATTCATTCTGCTATATAATCTATTGACATTTTGCTTTGTAATCTATTGATTTATTTTCAAATGACCATAGATTTTGAGTTTTCAGTACCTACAGAGTAGCTCTTGGTGTTTTAAATATAACATTAGCAGAATTTTTAAGTGCTTCTTTTGTTACCACCCATGTATTAGTAACATTTTTTCTTTGAATTATTAACCATATTGATAGAAATACATTCTTCTCTTCACTAAATTTGGTTACTATATTTCCCATTATAGGCCCTCCCACAAATATGGAAGAGCTGATAATCTTCAGAATTAACCAAAGCATGTTTTAGTGATTTTGCAACAAACCATGCGATCCATTTGTATAATAATAGTTTCCCTTCTGGGTAATCCCTTTTCTCTCTGAGATTTCCTTGTAACCTAAAGTAATGTTATTTCTCTGGCCTAACAGCTTAGACAATCTCCTTCAGACAGTGGTTAAATCTGTACATTACCTGATAATGTAAAACACAGGCAATGCTGAATAGGCTAATATTTTGAATACTAGAAATAAATAGATTCTTTGAAATTTATAATGTGCTTAGAGCCCAATGTATTCATTGTCAGCAGAAAAACACCGCAAGTGAAAAATGTACCTGATGCACCTAGCCTCCTAAACCTCAGAGCTTCACAGTACATGTGTATATTACAGAAGAGGGTCAGCTGCTGACATTCATGATCGCTGTTATGTAAACGGGAGCTGCCACTTACTGCCATTGCCCAGCATTGTAAAAGGCTAAGAGATCAAAATGCCCAATGAAGAGTAGCATTAGCATGTATGTATTATTTTCCTACTATCATAAAATGGAAAAACAGTAAATCAAACCATTGCATGGTAGAGAATTCTGTATTTTCATGAGCACTTACTCTGGAGATGGCCATAGGATCTTTTTGTGCTCCTTATACTTGTTCCTTTCATGTGAAATAAGCCATAACTGACTTTTGTAGAGCCCTATCTTATATATGTTTAATTTTATATTTGCTTATTTTTAGTTCAGTTCCTGTTTTTTCTTGAAAATTCTCTGAAACCTCTAGTCTTATCAGAGCAGTCTCCTTTCTTGTCACATATTACCATCTATATTGTGTGTGTCCATATGCATGTATAATTCCTAAATGCACCTAACTCCATCACCACTACCACAAATGTACATTTATAAGGTTTACAAATGAGGAAGGTATGTATCTTCATGAAGCTACCATATGAATATGAATTTGATTTTTTTGTTTTCGAGGTAGAGTCTCACTCTAGCCCAGGCTGATCTGGAATTCACTATGTAGTCTCAGGGTGGCCTTGAACCCACAGTGATCCTCTTACCTCTGCCTCCCCAGTGCTGGGATTAAAGGTATGTGCCACCACGCCCAGCTGAATTTGATTTCTTAAAATCAAAAATTTTTATAATAATAAAATTCTGTCCTTGTCTGTTCTTGTCATCATTCCTTAAACAACCTGTTTCCTAACATTAAAAAGTGATTTTTTATAATCTGGAATTATTATTATTAACAACACACTTCGTATGGATCCATCATGAGTTTGTAGGGCTGCAGGTATTCCCCATGGGGTTGTGGGAAATGCATTGTGGGTACAGCAGCCAGTTATTTTTGAGGGGAGGGAATACCTCTGGGCATGATGTCTCAACCTGTGGCTCTTACAATCTTTCCTTCCCTTCATCCACAAAATTCCCTGAGCTATGGTGAGTGTTATGTCTCCTTATGTGATGAGCTCTTAGGAGCCTCTGGATGTCTGCTTTGGTAAGTGTTGAGTATCCCCAATGTCTGTCTCCTTCACCCTTTGATTATCAGTGTTGATTGTCAGGTTCAGCATGGAAGCAGCACCCTTGATCATCTCCCCAGTTCTTTGGTGGTTTTAGCTCTGGCTGGGCTCAGAACATTGTTGGCCACTTTCCTTCAGTAGCTCATGTAGCGCTTTCTAGCACTAGATGTACTGTCTGGGGACTGACTCTCTTCTGGATTCCAGCCAGGTCTGTCCATGCTCTGTGTCCTAAGCATATGGTGTCTTGAGTAATAGGGTCTTACCTTTTGCCTCAAGCAGGTAATCAAGTGCTTTGACAGAAACTTTTCTTGTTTTGGGGACTTTGTAGGTCTTCCTGATCAATAGCTCATTGTGGGTAGCAACCAATTTTTGGTACTGGGAGTTACAGGCCAGAGACAAAGAAAAAAAATGTTTAAGCTTAGGCCTCATCTTACCCATACCAGGGCCCTTCTTTTCAGGTGCCCCCCTCCTTCTTACTCCTGATGAGTGTTATATCTTTTATTCTATCTCCAAGGATAAAGTATTCTATGGTGCAAGTTCATTTTGGATTTCATATTGTGTTTGTTTTTCTCCACCCTCCTCTTGCCCTCCCCCCAAACCCTTCCATCCCTATTGTCTGGCCCTTGAGTTGCCTATCAGGTATGCCAGCAAGTAGCTGGTCCAGGTTAGGAACCACAGAAAAGTGAGACCATGCAGCATTTATCCTTCTGTGATTGTGTGAGTTTGCTGAATATTACCTATTCCAAGTCTGTCCATTTTTGTACATGTTTCATTGTATGATTTATTTTTCTTACTGCTGAGGAGAATTCAATTGTGTAGATGTACCACAACTTCATTATCTGTTCATCCAATGATGGGCACCTGGGTTGACTGAGTTCTTAGCTATAATACATTGAGCAGTGATAAACATGGTTGTGAAAATATCTCTGGCATAAAAACAGAAACATAGACCAATGGAACAGGTTTGAAGTCCCAGACCTTAGTTAGGTCTTTTTCTTTGGCAAAGGTACCAGTAAAGTAGATTGGAGAAGACAGCATCTTCACCAAATGGTGCTGGGCAAATTGGATAACCTTATTTAGAAAAATGAAACTAGACCTACTCACCTCACTATACACAAAAATCAAGTTCAAATGGATTAAGACCTCAATATCAGAATGGAAGCTCAGGACTTCTGTTAAGATGGTGTAGGTACCATGCCAAAGCAGTCTATGGGGGGAAAAAGACCAAAAAAACTCAGCAAAATACACACTTTTACTAAAACATGAGGTGTATAGGAAATTGAAATGGCAGTGGAGAAGTAGAAGAGATCCAGAGCATCCAGAGCCCACACAGGCCGGCAAAAGTAGCCCCGGCAGTTCTGCTGACCGCATCAGCAGCAGCGCACCAGAAAGCTGCCAGGCTTGGCTTGAGCCGCAGGAAAAGCCAGGTGAGGGAACTTCCACTCACACCGGAGCTCTCTGCAACTCAAGAAATGTGAAGGGAGGGCAGCAGTGAACAACAGAGGAGCAGATCACAAGGTAGAAGAACACATGGACCAGAGAGAGAACTAGAGCAGCTGCGGCTCCCTCCCCTCCCCCACTGCCTGTGCCCAGCTCCAGCAAACAGAACAGTGGTCCCGGGACCCAGCCACGCCAACTTGAGCCGACAGCAGGACCCAAGCAGGAACAAAGTCCAGCAGCAACATCAGCAGCTCCAGCACCGGCAACAGCGGCCCCAGCAGCGGCAGATCCAGTAGTGGCAGCTTCAGCGGCAGCAGCAACAGATCCAGCAGCAGCAGCTTCAGAGGTAGCAGTGGCAGATCCAGCAACAGCATCTTCAGCAGTAGCAGCAGCGGCTCCAGCAGCAGCAGCTTCAGAGGTAGCAGTGGCAGATCCAGCAACAGCCTCTTCAGCAGTAGCAGCAGCGGCTCCAGCAGCAACAGCTTCAGAGGTAGCAGTGGCAGATCCAGCAACAGCCTCTTCAGCAGTACCAGCAGCGGATCCAGCAGTGACAGCTACAGCAGCAGCAGCAGCAGCAGCAGCAGCAGCAGCGGTGGTGGATCCAGCAGCAGTAGTGGTTCCAGCAAAAGGGGTGGCAATCTGCAGGGCCACAGTTGCCAGGCTCAGTTTGTCTCACAAGAAAAGCCAGTACCCAGCTCCAGAAATCAGAACAACAGCCCAACAAGTCAGCCAGCAACTTGACTAAGACAAAAATCATCCAAAAAGGTAACTGGGATTGCACCAGGGAAGGGTCTCATTTGGTCACAAGCTGACTTGGATCCCTCAACAGACCAGAAATCTTAACCTCTTTGTTGATAGAGGATCTAGTTGTTATAATAACTACTCTTGCATAAATACTCAGTGCTGATTTTGATTGAATGTGTACAGTCTTGAGTTAAATTTTAGAATCTACCTGTATTTTATTCCACTCAGCCTACTTGAATACTCCCATAGCAGGGAAACTCACCCCCTAGGAACACCTTTGTAGATACTCTGAGAGCCTTAAGAGCCACACCTAACACCTTAAGCTCCTACCCTGAAGAACAGAAGATCTTTCCCTATGAGAAGGAAAAATAGGAAGAACACTCTATGACAAAAGAGTGGAGAAAGACATACTGAACAAAACCCCAGTAGCCTAGGAAATTAAACAAGCACTCAACCAATGTGATCTCATGAAGCTAAAAAGCAGAGCCAATAGATTACCCACTAAATGGAAAAGAATCTTTGCCAGCTATACCACTGACAAAAGCATAATATTTAGAATCTAAAAATAAATCAAAAAACTAAATAGAAAAATATCAAACAACCCACTCCAAAAATGGGAAGAGAACTGAATAAGGCATTCTCAGAGGAAGAAATAAAAATAGCTAACACGCACTTTAAATGTTCAACATCCCTAACCATTAGGAAAATGAAAATTAAGACAACTATGAGATCCCACCTTACTCCAGTAAGGATGGCAATCACTAAGAAAACCTAACAACAAATGTTGGTGAGAATGTGGGGAAAGAGGAACCTTCCTTCTTCTACAACCACTATGGAAATCAATATGGAGATTCCTGAAAAGGATGAACATAGAGCTACCATCAGATCCCTTACTGGGCATTTATCCTAAATGCTCCATGCTTCACTACAGAGTGATTTTTTTTTTTCTATATTAGAATGTGTAGCACCTTTAAAACCTTACCTACCAAGTAGTCTGTCATTACAGTTCTTTTTGTTGTTGTTGTTGTTATTTTTTGGTGGGGTGGGGTGGGAGTGGGTTGATATAGGGTCTCACTATACCCTAGGCTGACCTGAAACCCATTCTTTTTTTGTTATCACTGTTTTTGAGGCAAGCTCAACAGATAGTACTTTTTTTTTTTTTAATGAGAGAGAATTGGCACAACAGGTCTTCCAGCCACTGTTGTTGAACTCCAGACCTGTGCACCACCCTGTGCGCATGTGCCTTGTACACTTGTGTCACCTTGTGTGTCTGACTTGTGTGGGATCTAGAGAGTCAAACATTGGTCCTTAGGCTTAGCAGGCAAGTGCCCAAACTGCTAAACCATCTCTCTAGCCCTCAAAATCATTCTTTTGTCCCATTCTGGCCTGGAACTCATGGCAATCCTCCTGCCTCTGCCTACTGAGTGCTGAGATTAAAGGTGTATACCACCACTATGAGCTCATTAAAGTTCTTAATGTTTCAAATTCAGTAATAAAAACCTAATCTGACTTCAGCTATTACCTTTCTCACTTTACCCCCCTCCCAATGTGTGGCAATCAATCTCTATTTGATTCACTGAGTTTATATTTAATGAACTTCTAAATTATTCTAACAGGCTGCATGAAAGAAATGGACTATATTTAGAAGATTATACATTACAGAGATGACCCTTGAGTAAATTATGAAGTCTATGTTTGGTATTATCTCCTAATGAAAAGAAAGTGAGCATTTGAGCATTCAATCCCTTAAAGTAACAGAAACCCAGCTTTATTCTTACTGTTTTTTTTTTAATTTTATTTTATGTATCAGGTTAAAGCAGTATACTATAGTAGTTTCTTTAAAACAATTCTTCTTTTTTGCTTCCTCTTCCCACCCCTCAATAAAAATAAGGGATTATATTTTAAATACCAGTTCAGATGTCCAAGTGGCTCTTAAAAAGAAGTGATTAGTAATTTAAAAACAGAATGAAGTTTTATTGCTTAAATCAAATTTACTTCACATTTTTAGCTTGTTTTGGTGCTTAGCCTATTAAAATCGTCATATATATATATATATATATATATATATATATATATATATATATATTGGAGCAAACATATTTGTCTCTCAGTGTTTCAAGCCACTGTTTCTGAAATGTGGAAAGTTTTAAGTAAAAGAGTTAGTTCACTACAAATTCAGAATTCCTGTTAAGTCCGCAGCTCACGGATTTCTATGAAGTTTAATGTGGTGGGTGCAGTGACTTCTTCTCATGCCTTTAAGCACCACACAAATTGTCATACAGTCTGTACTTACACTTTATCATCACCATTACATAATATTTACTGGGTGGCCTTGCATTTGTGTGGTCCTTTGCAAAGAGCTTTGCCAGAGTTATTTTTAGAAAGAAATCCTCTATCTCATGTAGTTAATGTAGAAATAGACATTGTAGGTCAAAGCCCCAAGTTACTAGGTGTTTGAATCCTGCTTCTTCTTAGAGTATATAGGTCCTCTTGGTCTACCAGAGTTTGCCTTTGGAATCCTTTGTGGTTCATTGATATGTGATATTGCTCCTTTATAGTTTACCCCAGTTCCCTGCTGTTTCATAGACCCTGGAAATGACCACTCATTATTTTGCTTTTAGAGAACCATAACTATTAAATGTTATTTCTTAGGATATTTAAATGTGAATCCCACTAAAGTATGGCATTAATACTCGTAATCTCCCATGTCTTCCTTTTTGATAAGTAAACTTAGTAGAAGAAGTAAGAAGCAATGTGATTATCTGAGGCTCTTGGGATTGTCTTCTGTTCCAAATAAGCCATTTGTGCTCAGTTCAAAACAAAAACTTCATATTACCCTTTGAAACAAATCTATTTTGCTTCTCCCTTGAAACATTCACTTTGGCATACATCTACTAGTAGAACAAAATGGAGGACTAATTTGAGAGAGAAAGGGAACCCGTTGGAGGGAAAGAGGGATACAGCAAGGGCAGAGTGGGAAGGAAATGAAAGAAAATAAAAATAAATTATAATGACACACATTTATGAAGTTGCCATGAACAAAACCTACCACTTTATATGTTAGACTAAAAAAAAAAAGGAAGATATACTTATCCCTTCTATATATCATGTCACTTAAAGGTAGCAAGAAACCATCTCTTCCTGTTGAATATTATTATTGTGAAAGAGGTATTATGGAGAACATGAAAAACCCTAAATCTTCCTCCTTAAAAATTATACAACCCACCCTCTTCTAAACTTCACATTCTAGAAATGTTTAGTTCTGTAAGGTTACCAGGGAACATGAATAAAGAAAATGTGGCATCTGAGCATAGTAGCGTTTTATTCAGGCATAAATAAGAATAAGGGCTGGAGAGATGGCTTAGCGGTTAGGCGCTTGCCTGTGAAGCCTAAGGACCCTGGTTCAAGGCTCGGTTCCCCAGGTCCCACGTTAGCCAGATGCACAAGGGGGCACACGCATCTGGAGTTCGTTTGCAGAGGCTGGAAGCCCTGGCACGCCCAATCTCTCTCTCTCCCTCTATCTGTCTTTCTCTCTGTGTCTGTCGCTCTCAAATAAAAAAAAAAAAAAAAAAAAAAAAAAAACTTTAAAGAATAAAACTGTGCCTTTGCAGGAAAATGGATGCAATGGAAGATCATGTCAGATGAAATACAGCAGAACTAGCTGGAAGTATTGCATGTCTTCTTTCACATGTACAATCTAGGTAATGGGGGCACGAAGTAGACGATTAGGGGGCAAGAAGGAAAAGTGTGGGTGATAAAAATAAGAATAAAGGGTGGTAAATATGATCTAAGAACATCCTATACATGTTTGAAGATGTCACTGTGAAGCCCATTATGTTGTACAATTAACAAGCACTAGTAAAAAAACAAAAAAACAAACCAAAAAAACACCAGGCAGATTATATCTTTCATAGGATTTCTGGCTAAGTTTACATTTTTGTTTGTGTCCTGTCATGATGACTTTTTTTGCCCCTTATTTGGATATCCAAACAAATCATATAAGAGCAGGTGTGTCAGTGAAAGTTTTCCTTTTATTTTTTTTTTAAGTCATAGAAATGAATATGTCAGAACCTCACTTGTAACAGCTGGATACTGTGGCCATGTTCCATATTCTCTAACTGTTATTTATTGACTGGCACTTAGGCTGGCTTCACATCATGGCTACTGTGAAGTTCCTCAGTAAATAGATGTGTACATCTGTCTCCTGACACACACCTAGGAATGGAATAGCTGGATATCATGGTTGTTTGGAGGTACCCCCACATTGTATTCCATATGGGTTCTAACCCACATACAACTTCTCCAAATTCTAACATGCTTTGGTAATTTTATTTTTTTATTTACTAATGACTAACTTTGTTTAGAATGAGGTTCTATCAGTGTCATGAATGCCAGAAGATGCTATGTTTCATATATGGGAACAAAAGATTATTTCAAAGGGTGGGCAAGCATGATCAGTGCACAATATATTCCTGAATTGACATTCACTGAATCTATTTGTACAGTTGTTACAATAAATAACAAATATTAAGAAATAAAAAGAAATGAATACATCATTCTATTAGAAGAATATATTTTTGTAAGATTGATGAATGCAGCATAAAAATACTTATCAATGAATTGAAGATTATTATTGTCTTTCAATATATTCCTACAAAGATTACCACCCAGATTTTCTTTTGTATGTTAGTGTCAATATATAGTGGTCTCTTTCACTTTTCCCCCCATCGGAAATATGGATAATCAAGATGGACACTTTCTTTCTTGTATTATTATAGCTTTGCTAGATTTTAATTATTCATAGCCGTCAGACATTTATTGGTCTTTTAAAGGCCTTCCAATCCCAATCAAGATGAATAAACAATTAAAAGGAAGAAAGATTTTGTAGCTTGTCTTTTCCTTTTGATTGTGTGTGTTCTATATAACACTTAAATTATTCTTTATGAAATTAGTATATCCAGGAAACTGGAGAATTATGCTTTCGGCTGAGAGAATGGAAAACATGTTAGCATTTTCTTTGTAGGGCTTCCAGGATGCCACGAGAGATTTCTAATGCTCTGCTCTTTGTGTCCTGCCCAGATCTTTTTCAGCTTATTATAATGCCTGAGCAGTAATTAAATGTTGCTCAGCCTTTCCTGTGTCCCACACCTCACTGAGAGCATGTCGGCAGACAAAGCCGACGTTCATTATTTCTCAATATAAAACAGATTCTGCTAGGGGTCTTGCCAAATCCCATCAAGTGTGACAGTCAAATCAATGCATGTTTTGGTTTAAATTTTTATTTTAGCTTTGCTTTATTTTTGCCTTGGCTCTGGTATCTGTTGTCTTCCATGACTTATCACCCTGTGGCCCAGCAGGTCCTGAGTTTGACAAGTCTTCCTGGTTTTCTTTGTAATGCACCTGAGTGACCTGAGAGAAAATGACATTTTGACTCAGTAAATATTTGCTTTAGGTCCAATACATCTGTTTTACAGACTTTTTCATTCCACTATCTATATTCAGTGAAATAGGGTACTTTTTTCTTTTTGTCTGATTGTTACAGATTGTAGACTCATTAATGTTTCTGTTTTCAAATTAGGCATTTCTTACTATTATTCATCCAAGTGATTTAGTTCACTAATTATTTAATTTGTATTTATATAATTTCTTTTAAAAAATCTGATACATTTAGGATCAGAGTTTTGGAGGTGGGCATTTTTGTTACACCACACAGTCATTTTTCTGTTACTATGTAATGTTAAATTTTAAAAGAGGTACTATATCTTCAAATTCAATAATATATTACACACATATACAATGGTTCTATATAGGCATGAATGTATGTGAGTGCACGCATGCACGTGCACACACACACACACACACACACACACACTCATCTGTAATCCCTGTACTCAACAGTAAGAACGTGATTTCAAAGCCAGCCCCGAAGACATACCAAGACTATATTGATGGTGGGCAGGTGACCTGGGAGTTGAAGGATCTAAACATGAGTCATTGAGAAGTGGTGTTTTCTTTTATTTATTTATTGATTACAGAGAAAGAGAGAGAGGGCACGCCAGGCCCTTCAGCCACTGTAAACAAACTCCAGATACATGTGCCCTCTTGTGCATCTGGCTTACATGGGTCCTGGAGAATTGAAACAGGAGCCTTTGGCTTTATAGACAAATGCCTTAACCACTAAGCCATTTCTCAAGCCCCAAAAGTGGTGTTTTCTTGTATAAGACTTGTTTAGGGTTTATTGTATTTCCTTTACTCTTTTCACAGTGTTTTATAAAATAATTTTGTTTAACTGCGGATGTATTTAGGATTTTAGTTCTTGTTTGTCTTTTTATTAAGACCATGGGTGCACTAGGGCCTCCAGCCACTGCAAACGAACTCCAGACACATGTGCTACTATGTGTATCTGGCTTTACATGGGCATGGGGGAATCGAACCTGGATCTTTGGGCTTTGCAGGCACATACCTCGACCACTAAGCCATCTTTCCAGCCCTACACTGGTAATTCTTTATGGAAACCATTATATGGTGTTACTTGTCAAGTGGTGATCTCCCATTTAGATGTGGTTCAATTGTGTTTACTGCAATTCTCCAACACGGAAGCATATCCATCTTCATTGTCTTATCTAACTACCTACCTACTCCCTCTGTTCTCCTTTTTCCTTTCTTTCATCCTACTTCTCTCAATGGACAGAGGACTGTTCAGCACTGAAATATCTCTATCACATCTTCCAGTGCTGAGGGTCCATTGTAGAAGAGGTGGTGCAAAGAATTTAGGAGCCGAGGGAAGGGTAGGATTCCTTACAACATGCTCATCCAGACACAAAATGGTGTGGATATCCATAACCTCACAGTGCCTGACACTGCCTATACAAGACCATCATAATACGAGGAAAAGATCATGACATCAAATCAAAAGAGAGACAAATTGAGAGGGGGAGGGAATATGATGGAGAGTGGAGTTTCAAAGGGGCAAGTGGGAGGGGGAGTGGAAGAAATTACCATGGGTTATTATCTACAATTATGGAAATTGTCAATAAAAAATAAAGGAAAAAATTTGTTATTTGGGACACTCCCCCATTCCATGTTGCCTTTTGAATTTTTCTTTTTTAGTACCTTATTATTTTCTGCCTCTAAAAGTCATTGCAGGCAACTTCAAGAGATCCAATTTTCTTTATTAGAGAATGGTATTTATAAGCCAAGATTGAGTGCTAAGGTTGTTCATTTGTTCTGGTGTGTCATTGTTTGCAAGCTCTTTATGAGGGCAGAAGTAGGAAAGTGTGTATTTTCATGCACAAGAAAACAATCATTTATATCTATTTATATATGTACATCTTTATAGTAAATATACTATGTATTTCAGGCTAAGAATGAACTTGTTTGGACAGTTTTGAAAAAAATATTTTTTTAAATTTATTTGCAAACAGAGAGAGAGAGAAAAAAGAGGGTGAGAAAAAGAGATAGAAAGAGAAAGAAAGGACTGCCAGGGCTTCTTGCCAGTGCAGATGAACTCCAGATGCTTATGCCACTCTGTGTATCTGGCTTACATGGGTTCTGAGGAATCAAACCCAGACTGTCAGGCTTTGCAAGCAAGGCCCTTTCACTGCTGAACCATCACTCCAGCACTTCACATGGACATCTTCATTTCCAATATTTCATGGGGTCTTTCTAGACTTTTCCTTATATGTGGCTATCTTCTCCTACTGCACACTTTCTTATTTGTTCCATCTAGAATATATGGATGTATCATTTCCCAATTGGCAACCCATACCTGTGGGGAAAAACATCAATAATGTGATTATAATACTTTTATGATGCTCTTAGAATATACAATCAAAATACTATTTTCCAGGTTAGGTTATTTTATTTAACAATTCCTTCAGTTTACTAACTTACTTAGTTACTTACTTATGGTATATTTTTGGTTCAGTTAATGTTACTGATTCATTGGAGAGAGAGTCCTCCCACATCCCAGTTGGTTTAACTGCTTATTTTTGGTTCTGAATGTTAAAGCTGTGTGAAAATGCCATTCAGTTTGAAGTGTTTCTTTCAGTCTTCTGTTTTGTTGTTATCTTCTTGGGTAGAGGGCGGTTCATTGATTGGAATGGCTGGAACTTCTTTTCTACCTTTGTGTAATAATAACTGCACACTGCTGTGCTCTCCCCTAGACAGGTTTTAAGGACATGCCTTGTTTACATGGAACCTAAGTCAATGCTGCCCTCTTCTGTCATTGAAGCAAAATCCATCTTCTTTAGTTAGTTCCTCTTACAATGTTTGAGGGAAGGGCTAAGTGTTCTCATGCTGAACTCTCACTTGTATTTCAGGACCCTACCTCCCCCTTCCCCTCCCCCTCACACACACTTGTTCATCACTCAATTGCCAGGCTTCTTCTTTTCCTGTGTGCCCCTTTTTCTCTACAGTCTTACTGGTTATGCCCTCAAGTGTCTCTGTATTTTTACACTAAGTCAGACATATGCTTTATGGAGTTGTCTTAAGATCACCTTCACACCTTTCCTTGTTTCTTTCTTCTGCCCGTTTATGGGCAGCTTGCTGTTTGTAGTCACAAAATTTGTGAAAGGGCAGGAGCAGGAGAGCTTCTGGAAACAGAGTGGCCCCTCATCCATTTATGTTCACTTTAACTAAAACTTCATTTGAAGTTTGGGATTTCTCTGCCTTCAAATTACACACAGGTTTGACTTGGTCTTTTCATTATTACTTTTGCAGAGAATATTGAGCCATCTCTCCAGCCCTTAAATCAGTGTTTTAATTAGTCTGTCATAATTTATATCCACTTTGAACCACTTTATTTGATTTCTACATTTTAGGCTATAGTTCTTGTCCAGGATTATGATATTGTCCTTTTTGTATATTTAGATGTTATATTATTTCCTGGACAGTACTTGTTGTTTAGGTTTATATGCATATTTCAGAGCTACTTCTTTATTTTATACATCTTACTGCTTTTTAGACATCTATTCAGAGACTATTTTACTTCTACTGAGAAAATATTCTTTAGTGTCTAAAAGATATTTTTTAGAAGTTAGCTCTTATTGTCTGCTCATCTGACTGAATGTGTATATTTTAATAATTTTTTGTTTATTTTATTTTATTTTTATTTATTTATTTGATAGTGACAGAGAGAGAAAGAGGCAGATAGGGAGAGAAGGGAGAGAATGGGCGCGCCAGGGCCTCCAGCCACTGCAAACGACTCTAGACGTGTGCGCCCCCTTGTGCATCTGGCTAACGTGGGTGCGGGGGAATCGAGCCTCAAGCTGGGATCCTTGGGCTTCACAGGCAAGTGCTTAACTGCTAAGCCATCTCTCCAGCCCCTGAATGTGTATACTATTTTGAGCATGAAAAAGAGTATTCGTCACTAGTTTGGAAGCGTTTAGAGAGGTTAATTTTGAATTTTTTAGTACATTTAAAAATAAGCAGTTTTGTTCCACAGTTGTTGTGGAGGAGCAGAAGGCCATCAGTGTGACTGCTGGTCTTCAGGTTTTGTGGGGGGGAAGATGGCCGTCAGTGTGACTGCTGGTCTTCAGGTTTTGTGGGGGGAAGATGGCTGTCAGTGTGACTGCTGGTCTTCAGGTTTTGTGGGGGGAAGATGGCTGTCAGTGTGACTGCTGGTCTTCAGGTTTTGTGGGGGGGAAGATGGCTGTCAGTGTGACTGCTGGTCTTCAGGTTTTGTGGGGGGGAAGATGGCCGTCAGTGTGACTGCTGGTCTTTAGTTGTGTTTTCTGGTCCTGCTGCTTTAACACTTTCTTCTATGAGTGATCAAGTTTTCTTAATATGTATCTGGTAATTTATTTTCGTTTTTATCTCCCTTCAGATTTGGTAGGTTTTTCATACAAATAAATTAATATGTTTTATTAGTTGTAGATAAGTTTCAGTCATAATAGTTTTTAAATTATTTTCTCTGCTACTTTTATTCTCCCTTTCTGATTTTCAAGTGTACTTTCATCTGCCACATCCTTTATCTCCTTTTACTTTGTCATTTTCATTATCTATTCTGTCTGTAATGCATGTTGCATAATTTATCCAACTCTTTCTTTAGTTTCAATGATTGCCTCTTCAGCTATATCTAATTTCTTGTTTGATCTATTCCTTGAGATTTTACTTGAAATCAAAGTATTTAAAGTAAGTCAGTGTTATATATATTTTTGAAAGGAGGATGTTTGGAATATATTCACATTTTAGAGGCTTATTTATTTTTGTGGTTTAGTTCATTTAAGTGATAGTTTTAAATTTTATTTTGTGTCTAAAATTCTAATTTGAATTCATTTTGATAGTTAATAGGTCTATTGTTTTATTTTTGTTTCTAATTATATTGGCATCTATATATTATTTATAAAACTTACTTAACAATATATTTCATACAGAAAAAATATTTTTGTCCACATGTTCATATATAGTTTATTGCCAGGCTGAAGAAGATTCCTGGAACATAATTATTCAGTGAAATAAAATGTTTCCTTTTCTCCCTTTATCTATTTCATTATTGAATAAAGGATTTTTTAAAAAAAATCTTGTTTTCCTTTATGACATTCCAAGTACACTGAGATACTAGTGTCTATATTTTATTGATTTATCAGCTATGGATTTTAAAAGTTCATGGAAGTAGCTCTGTGTTTTAGGAAAGATTCCATCTCATGGAAATGCATGGATGAACAGTAGAGGAAGGATATCAGAGGTTCTCCTCTGGTTTCTGTTATCCTGTGTGCACATCTACATACCCCCTCTCCACATACATAGAGCAAATGCACATGCATAGGTACACACACACACACTCACATACACACACCCCAAACTTAACATACATGCAAAACATATAGCATAAGTTGTTGATGTGCACTTAAACAGAAGACTTCATAAAGGAAGTCATCATAGCCAAGTCTTTGAAAATGGATGTGCATTAGCAAATCAGTTGTAGGAAAGGCCCTTTCCTGGGGCAGGCTAATTGACTGTACAGATGTGGCCACAAAAATAGTTCTGTACTTTACTTTTTTATAACATTATTCATAACATCAATTAAAAATATGTGAGAATTGCAGTTAGAAGGGTGGGTTGGGTTGATTATGGATGGTATGAAACATTAATAGTAGTGTGTTGTATTATACTGGATAGAGTTACTCTAAGTGAGCTTAAAGCAATATCCAAAAGCAAAGAGAAGGTCCATCAAGGCCATCCTGGAGTACTCTGGGCAAAGGATGGTAAGGATGCAGAGGGTCTGGAATATGACTAGTAAGGATGTTACAGTAGAAAATGAGCAGGACTAGTAACTATTGGGTCAGTTGTATAAGTTCAAAATATTTTTGCTAATCAAAAGGTACACTGTATAGGCGATTACTCTTTCAACTTTACTAGGTTGTGAAATTGATACTGTGAATGATGTAGGAAAGTAAAGTGTGGCAAGTTCCAGATCTATAAATAATTGACATAACAATTAACTGCTTGTCCTTCGGTCTAGACATCTGCTGCATTTGCCTTTCCGCATTTTACTCACTGTGATCTTCTTTGTTATTTCTACCTCTATATATCAGGGCATTGTGCTGCCCCTCAAGGCTTTATTTTTTTTTTTTCTTTATTACCTCGTTTCAAATACTTATGGAACATTTATTAAGTTTCAAAGCTTCACATTACACAGAGCAAAACAGAGACCGATGCTATGGTAGGATTACTGATAGTCAGTAAACCCCAATATAGTTTCAATAATATCTTGTCTAGATTTTAGAGAGTCATATTGTTCAAAGGATCAAAGAGAAGATGATTTTCTTTCATACATGGCTGTTTTATCCAGGAGTGGTACACACCTTTAATCCCGAGACTTGGAGAACTGAGATGGAAGGATCACCATGGGTTTGAGGCCAGCCCGGAGCTATGGAGTGAGTCCCAGATCAACCTGAGCTAGAGTAACACCCTGCCTTGACCCTACCCCTATCCCAAAAAATAAACAAACAAAAAGCTAATTTTCTGTTTGTTTGTTTTTTCTCACACCATATCATAGGGTGATTGAAGACTTTATCTTTCATTTTAAAAACCTATTAACAATGAACATTTATTTTTATCCCCACTAGGGGACAGTGTGTCACCATTAGATAGACCCCCCTCCCCATCTGCGAAATGTATGCAAAAATAGTTAGCCTCAAAATACTTTGATTTGAGCCTGGTGTGGTGGCACATGCCTTTAATCCCAGCACTCGGGAGGCAGAGGTAGGAGGATCACCATGAGTTCAAGGTCACCCTGAGACTACATAGTGAATTCCAAGTCAGGCTAGGCTAGATTGAGACCATACCTCACCAAAAAAAAAAATAAATAAAGTAATATTACTGGTTTCATTGATTCAGCGAAATTGTAAAAAGTTTATAAAGTCTGCCACTTGTGAATTGTGTAAGTAGTACTTGGAATGGAGAGAAATAGGTGTATATATGAACACATTTAGTTGTTATGATTTTATTTAAGATATTTGAAATTTCATGGCATTTAGAGAATAATTCTCACGTCAATTTCCCAAGACAAGCTTGGCAAGCAATAGATAACCTGGGTTTCAGAACAGTTTTGTGGTTCATGGAAATTGAATTAGGTGTTGTTACATTGGAATCTGCGTAGGCAATACACTGTTTACTCTTCTGTAAGGATTTTATAATCTCCTGAGACATCTAAAGACTAAATATCCACACATATTCTTGAACTTCCTCATCCTTCTTTCAGCAAAATGCATTGTGTTCCTTAGGAGCTATGTGTATAAAAAGTATATATCTCTAAATATTTCCTTTCATGCCATCTGTAAAGACTTAGAGGATGACATCATAGCCTTTCCTGCTATTCTTTGACACAGAATTCTACAAAATGTACATAAGCTTGATTCTTACAGCCTCTCATAAATTCATTTGTACTTATTCAAGTTTGACATCTTCATAGTACAGTGATAGCTAAGATTAAAATAAAAAAAACATACTTTTCAGAAAGTTCCTCATGTTCAAATACTTTCAGAATAATTTCTCCAAAGGTGTTCTTTCATGGAAATTGAAAGGTTAGTGAGTAAAAAAGGAAGTGTGAAGACCTGATCACCATAGAAGACCAACCTCTGGTACACAGTGTATTTGCAATTGATTTTTAAAAAACAGTCTTTCCTTGTGTCAATGTAGAGGTAGAACCTGAGGACACGTAAGACTCAAATCACGGTAGCCTCTCTTGGTTGGAAGCTCAGGCTCGACTTTCGGCCGCGACTGTAATGGGGTGGGATGAAAGCATCACTAGGGATTAAACCCAGGACCTTCTGCATGTCAGCCTCTAAAGAGGAGAATTAATATATAATGGCAGGAATTTTGCACTCAGTGGTACTGAGGTCCCCAGGTAAACTACAGACTGTGACAAAAACTGTGTACTCTCTCGTTGGTACAAATTGGTTTCGTCACAAATTTACCAAATCAAGAATTCCAGACAAAGTGTTTCAGCCTAGTCCTGAAGATCATGAAAAATATGGTGGAGATCCACAGCACCCTCATAAACTGCATGTTGTTACCAGAATAAGAAGTATAAAAGGGCGTCCATACTGGGAAAAGGATACAATAAAGACGCTTGGACTAGAAAAAGCACATACGCCTCAAGTTCATAAGAATATTCCTTCAGTGAACGCAAAACTAAAAGTGGTTAAACACTTGATGAGTATCAAGCCCCTGAAGCTGCCACAAGGACTTCCCACAGAAGAAAACATGCCCAACACATGTCTCAAGAGCACCGGGGAGTTATTTGTGCGGTGGCACCTGAAGCCTGTGGAGCGGGAAGGAAAGTCTGGTGCCAAAGCAGCTTCAGACGAAAAAATGCTACTTACTTCTATTTAATAGAAAGTGTTTTCATCCAAATTTATTTTAAATCCAGTCATTTTCACTGGCAAAACATACTATGTTTCTTTCTCACGATATAGATTTGAAGAGTTTGATTGTATTACTTGGCTTAATTCTCTTCCATTTTACTCCTAAGAATTTCACTCCAAAATGGATAAGAATGAAGTTGTTTGAACAATTTATCTAACATCTAGATCCACTGGCAACTTTGTACGAATTGCTTTAATTAAAATGACTTTTGGGGTTTGAAAAAAAAAAAAAGACTCAAATCACAACATACAGAGTGCTGTACAACCTAATGGTCTTTCTAAAGGTCACTTAAAGTTTTCAATTCTTACTCTATAACCTATGTTCTTATCAACTGCAAAATTTATTAAAAGAAAATTACATTTTATAATATATTTATTTCTTTAATTAGAGTTTTTAGGTTTTTTTTTTTTTAGAATCTCTCCCATTATTTTCTTCTGTCCCTCTTCCACCATCCTCTCTCTACTGAACTAACTTTCTTCCTTTCCTTCTTCCTTTCTTTCTCTTTATTGTCTGAAATTTCTAATCTTGATCTGGAGAGGGCAGAGCAAAGTTTTAAAACATCTGAAAAGCTTCTCTGGCTGCACTGTAGCAGTGCACAGGGTCACTCCAGACCCAAGCATGCTGGAGGCTTGCTACAAGAATCTTTTTTGGTTTATTTTTATTTATTTATTTGAGAGCAACAGAAAAATGAGGTAGAGAGAGAGAGAATGGGCTCATCAGGGCTTCCAGCCACTGCAGACGAATCCCAGACGCGTGCGCCCCCTTGTGCATCTGGCTAACGTGGGTCCTGGGGAATCGAGCCTCAAACCAGGGTTCTTAGGCCTCACAGGCAAGTGCTTAACCAGTAAGGCACCTCTCCAGCCCAAGAATCTTTAGTTTTAATAAATAATCCTCATAGTTATTACATTTACAGAAAGATTCAGATGATGGTTATCAAATTATGATGGATTTCCCTTATTAAAATGTAATGTTAATATTGGAACATTGGTTATAATTAATGAAACAACTTTAATATATTAATAATGCTGCAATGGACATGTGAGAAGAGATATCTGTTCAAGATAGGAATTTTATTTCCTTTATATATATATCCCATAGTAGAAATTCTGATATATATATATATATATATATATATATATATATATATATATATATATACATACACACACACACACACACACGCACACACACATACATTTTTTCATGTTTTTCAGGAATTCCATGCTTTTCTTCATAGTAGCTGTGCTAATTTACATTCTCACCAACTGTAGGCCAGTATTCTTCTTGTCCATATTCTTACCCACCTTTGTTTTATATTGTCTTTTTTATATCAAGCACTCTTCTAAGACTGATGTGAGCTATGAATGTGGTTTTGGTTTGTATGTTGAATTAGTCACTATATATGTTGCCATGGCCAAATACCTGACAATAAGTAACCTCAGGAAGAAGATGTTCATTTCAGCTTACAGTCCTCCATGGAGAGTGGGCCAAGGGAATAGGCTTTTCTTTTTTTTTTTTTAATTTTTATTAACATTTTTCATGATTATAAAATATATCCCATGGTAATTCCCTCCCTCCCCTCCCCCACACTTTCCCGTTTGAAATTCCATTCTCCATCATATTACCTCCCCATTACAATCATTGTAATTACATATATACAATATCAACCTATTAAGTATCCTCCTCCCTTCCTTTCTCCACCCTTTATGTCTCCTTTTCAACTTACTGGCCTCTGCTACTAAGTATTTTCATTCTCACGCAGAAGCCCAGTCATCTGTAGTTAGGATCCACATATGAGAGAGAACATGTGGCGCTTGGCTTTCTGGGCCTGGTTTACCTGACTTAGTATAATACTTTCCAGGTCCATCCATTTTTCTGCAAATTTCATAACTTCATTTTTCCTTACCGCTGAGTAGAACTCCATTGTATAAATGTACCACATCTTCATTATCCACTCATCTGTTGAGGGACATCTAGGCTGGTTCCATTTCCCAGCTATTATAAATTGAGCAGCAATAAACATGGTTGAGCATGTACTTCTAAGGAAATGAGATGAGTCCTTTGGATATATGCCTAGGAGCGCTATAGCTGGGTCATATGGTAAATCAATCTCTAGCTGTTTTAGGAACCTCCACACTGTTTTCCACAATGGCTGGACCAGATTGCATTCCCACCAGCAGTGAAGAAGGGTTCCTTTTTTTCCACATCCCCGCCAACATTTATGATCATTTGTTTTCATGATGGTGGCCAATCTGACAGGAGTGAGATGGAATCTCAATGTAGTTTTAATCTGCATTTCCCTGATGACTAGTGATGTAGAACATTTTTTTAGATGCTTATATGCCATTCGTATTTCTTCCTTTGAGAACTCTCTATTTAGCTCCATAGCCCATTTTTTGATTGGCTTGTTTGATTCCTTATTATTTAACTTTTTGAATTCTTTGTATATCCTAGATATTAATCCTCTATCAGATATATAGCTGGCGAAGATTTTTTCCCATTCTGTAGGTTGCCTCTTTGCTTTTTTCACTGTGTCCTTTGCGGTGCAAAATCTTTGTAATTTCATTAGGTCCCAGTGGTTAATCTGTGGTTTTATTGCCTGAGCAATTGGGGTTGTATTCAGAAAGTCTTTGCCAAGACCAATATGTTGAAGGGTTTCCCCTACTCCTCTAGCAGTTTCAAAGTTTCCGGTCTGATGTTAAGGTCTTTAATCCATTTGGACTTAATTCTTGTGCATGGCGAGAGAGAAGAATCTATTTTCATCCTTCTGCAGATATTTATCCAGTTTTCAAAACACCATTTGCTGAAGAGGCTGTCTCTTCTCCGATGAGTGTTTTTGGCATTTTTATCGAATATCAGGTGGCTATAGCTACTTGGGCTTACATCTGGGTCCTCTATTCTGTTCCACTGATCTACATGTCTGTTTTTGTGCCAGTACCATGCTGTTTTTGTTACTATGGCTCTGTAGTATAGGTTAAAATCAGGTATGGTGATACCACCAGCCTCTTTTTTGTTACTCAGTATTATTTTAGATATTCGAGGTTTTTTGTGATTCCAAATGAATTTTTGGATTGTTTTTTCTATTTCCATGAAGAAAGCCTTTGGAATTTTGATAGGGATTGCATTAAATGTGTAGATTGCTTTAGGTAAGATTGCCATTTTCACAATATTGATTCTTCCAATCCAGGAACAAGGGATGTTTCTCCACTTTCTAGTGTCTTCTGCAATTTCTCGCTTGAGTGTTTTAAAGTTCTCATTGTATAGATTCTTTACTTCCTTGGTTAGGTTTATTCCAAGGTACTTTATTTTTTTTGATGCAATTTTGAATGGGAGTGATTCTCTGATTTCATCCTCTGTGTGTTTGTTGTTAGCATATATGAAGGCTACTGATTTCTGTGTATTTATTTTGTATCCTGCTACATTGCTGTAGGTTTTGATCAGCTCTAACAGCTTGCTAGTAGAGTCTCTAGGGTCCTTTATGTATAGAATCATGTCATCTGCAAATAATGATAACTTGATTTCTTCCTTTCCAATTTGTATCCCTTTTATGTGTGTCTCTTGCCTTATTGCTATGGCTAAGACTTCCAAAACTATATTAAATAAAAGTGGGGACAGTGGACACCCTTGTCTTGTTCCTGATTTTAGTGGAAAAGCTTCCAGTTTTTCCCCATTTAGTAATATGTTGGCTGTAGGCTTGTCATAAATAGCCTTTATTATATTGAGATATGTTCCTTCGGGAATAGGCTTTTCAATCAGCTGGTAACATTCATTCCACCATGAGGAAGCGGACAACAATGAAGGCTGCTGCTCAATTCACTTCCTCCTTTTTTATTCTGTGAACCCAGACCATTGAACGGTACCATTCATAGTTAGAATGACCTAATCTAGAAAATCCCTCACAATATTTTTGCCCAGAGATTTTATTTCATGGTGAGTCTAAATGGTATCAAGTTGATAACCAAAAATTGAAGATCACAAATTCAACCCTTGTCAACTTGACACTTCAACATAACACTTTTAAGCCCTAAGTTGGTTCCACCTCTTCCCCCAATCACAATGCAAAATATATTCAGTCCAACTTCAAAAGTCCCCATAGCCTTTAATAATCCCAAATGCCACTCACAAGTGTAGATGCAGATTCTCTTTTCAGACTCATACAATCTCTTAAATGTGAGCTGTTGTAGCATCAAAAAATAACTTGCATGCTTCCAACATAGAATGGCAGAGAATAAATGTTACCAAGCCAAATAGAAGGACTGGTGTCATATCAAAGAAAGACCATGCCAAAGCAAGACCAAAATCAAGTAGGGCAAACATCAACCCCTGCAGCTCATATATTGCCTCTAGGGTAGGTGGAATCATCCAGGCTCCAAAGGGCTTGTATAACTCTATCCCAACAGTTCTGTTGTCTGTAACACTCACAGTCTCTCTGTTTATCTGGCTCCATTCTGAATTTGTAGCTTCCCTTGGCATATATCCTAGGATTCTGGCATCTCCAACATCCTGGGGTCTTCATTGCAACCTAGGGTTTGCCTTTATAGCTATATGCCTCCTTGCAGGGATGCCAACCCTGACATATCCTGGCCCCAGTGGATCTTTGGAATGATGATAAAACACTTCATGGTTGTATAGTTTATATCTCCAAAACCATGTGGATAAAGCTGCCAAGTTCCCCTGACACTTTGTGATGAGGTCTTCCCCTCTTGTATTGCTCCTGTAGAGGCCTTTGCATTCCTTATATGCTAAACTCGGCAAAGCATTTCCTTAGGCATTTTTGATTGAACAGGGAATCCCTTCAGTTTTGGTTTGTTCCTTCAAGTGAATTTAAATTTTCACAAGATGGAGACTGATGGATTGGGTTTTGCCCTTGGGATACCTTTCCTATTGTCCTGGTACAGCACCAGAGTTTTCTCTTCAGTAATGCTGATCTTTCTCATCACCAGCCTGAATGCTATCCTGTCTTGAGATTTTCTCTGGCAGAGAAATTAGTCTAACACTTTAAAGTTCAGTGTCATTTCAGTTCTCATGACATGGACAAATTGCAGCCACTTTCTTTAACAACGTATAATATGAACTGCCCCTAGTCCTGTTCCTGATAGTGTTTTTCCCCTTTGAAACCTCATAAGACTGACCTCCAATGTCATGTTTTCCTTGTCATTATTGTCTTTGAAGCTCCAACAAAAATGGCCCATTAAGCTCTGCTTACAATTTTCAAGGACAATTCTAGCTCAATGTTCCAAACAACCATATCACTCATGCAAACCAGTTTAAGTACCCACAAACCAGATGGTCAGGTTTGTCATAGCAATGGGCACTTTTGGTACTTGATTTCTATATTAGTTTATTTACTAATTCTTATTAACAAATATTTGACAATAAGCAATTTAAATAAGGAAGGGTTTATTTTGGCTTACAGTTAGAGGTTACAGTCCATCAGAGGCAGCTGGTCACTTTCAGCCCACAGTGAGGAAGCTGAGGGCAAAGAAAGTAAGTGTCCTAACCACAAAGCCATCTCTCCAGCCCCGTGAGTTTAAATTCTGTAAATTGTTCATCGTTGTATACAATGTAAATTTCAGAGTACATATCTCTCACTGTCCTTTCAGTATTTACTTATTTGTGAAGCATTTTTGTTGTATTTCCCAGACTGGCCTCTAGCATAAAATCCTCTTGTCTCTATCTCCTCCTATGAGCTAGAATTCCAGGTCTATACCACCACACCTTGCTCTAATCAGTTTGTTTGCTTGTTTGTTTGTTTATGAAAGAGAGAGAGAGAATAGGTTGCCAGGGCCTTGAGCCACTGAAAACAAACTCCAGATACAGGCATAACCTTGTGCATCTGGCTTATGAGGGTCCTGGGGAATCAAACTTGAGTCCTTTGGCTTTGCAGGCCAGTGCCTTTACCACTAAGCCATCCCTCCAGCCCTAGCACTCATATTTCTTGGGAGTGAAATGATTGATAGACTTTAGGCCAAAGGGGAAAACAATGAAAATGGTGGAGTTTCTTCTCACTAAATGTTAATCTTTGAAAATAGTCTAGAGAAAAAAAATTGTACACATATTCTTTAAGAGAATGTTTTATATTCTTTACTATCTAAATATATAGAAGTTTTAGAGCTATCTAAATGAATTTAGAATATATATTCTAAGATCAAAAAAAAAACACACACACACACACACACACACAATTTCTTTAATGTTCCTTCAAATTTCGACCACTTCTTTCCTTCATTTCATTTGTTCCAGTGCTACCTTTATTATAACAAGTGTGAATAGCTTTAGATGGGTTGTGAAGATGGCTTGGTGAATAAAGTGCTTCCTGGATAAGCATGTGTATTCCAGTTTAGAACCCAACATCCACATAGAAAGCCAGCTACTGTGATGATCTGGGGGCAGAGGGGAAGCAGTAGTGAACTATGTGCGACCCTGCCTCAGCAAAGGTAAAAAGTTAGTTCTGACACCCAGTTGCCCCCTGACCTCCTCACGTGGTCTACGGCATGTGCATGTGTACCTCTACTCAAACAGGTTAAGTACACATGCATGCACATACCATAAAACAGCTAAGAGACAATCATTTTCTCCCTACATTGAAAATAAACCTATATTATCTTCTGTATCATGCTTCACTGAACCTAGAGTAGATGTAGTAGTAGTGTAACAAATGCACACCAATAGTTTGTGTTCTGTTCACTTTTAGCAATAATGTGACATGGTTGATACATACTTCCATATAACTATGCCAAATTTTAAGCTTAAACATTTGTCTTTAGAAAGATTAGATGTCATTTAGTCCTTGTGATATTTTAGAAACCAGAAAAAATAATGGAAGCACATATTGAAGTATCCACCAAAAAAAAGTAACCACCATTCAGTCCTCTTGGGTCTTCCACAATTGCGCCCCTTGGAACACAATCAGGGAAATGGGTGGGAAAGAGAAGCTTAGGCTGAGAGGCCTTTGTCCTCATAGGTGATTAATCCAGGCTATGGCTGATGAGACACAGTGGTGGGAGTGAATATTTCTCTGTACTTTTTCCAGGCTTCAGGCTAAATTTACCAGTAGGAGTAAACAATAGAACCAAATAGCCTCCGATGTAAGATGAGTTACACCGAAAAGGTGGATATCTATATCACTAAGTTTCTTTTGCTTTGAATGTCTTATAGTTTCTGGACTGCTGCATTGGTATTGGCTTTGAGCTTAAGTGATCCATATTCAGAGATAAGATAAAAATTATTTGTGTCACAAAATCATTATCTTATAATTATAGATGATCATCTAAAGAGACTATGAAAATAAAGCCTTCTAGAAGAATTCACAGCTGTGAAGGCACCTCACCCAAACTTGGTCAGAGCATACTAGCTAGATGGAAGAATTCTGGACACCTTGATGGAACCATAAGAAATACTTGTGGATGAGTGAAGCAAGAAGGGATATGAGAAAGCTTTTCTGAAAAACAGTATCAACTGGTTGAGGGGGGAGGGGCAAGCTCAGGAAAAGAACTCATGTGGGCAGTCCTAAGGAGCTGGCTATGGCTTATAGAAGATTGTGATTTTTTGTTTTTTGGTTTTTGTTTTTTTGTTTTTCGAGGTAGGGTCTCACTCTGGTCCAGGCTGACCTGGAATTAACTCTGTAGTCTCAGGGTGGCCTTGAACTCAAGGCGATCCTCCTACCTCTGCCTCCCAAGTGCTGGGATTAAAGGCGTGCGCCACCATGCCCGGCAAGATTGTGATTTTAAGGGAATGTCAAGAAGCTGGAAGGATCAGAGGCTTTTTATTGCCAAGTTCAAAGGTTAGACTTTGTCCTGAGGTTTCAGGGCAGCCTTTACAGGATTTGGGGCAGAACACTGACTGATATGATCAGTTTATATTTAAAATGAGTACTTTGGCTGTGTGAAGAATGGGAAGAAATACAAAGTCATTGGAAGAAAGCTTTTGGGATAATTCCAGGGAATGAGGGGAAATGTGAGAGGCTGGGGGGGGGCAGTCTCAGTGATATTATGATGCAAAAGTTGAGAGACTGGTTTACTGTTTCTTCTCATATATATAACATAATTGATAGCACAGAGACTTTGAAGATATTAGCTTATTTCCCCTTTCCTTTCATGTCATAATCTTTTCATATCACAAGAAACGTAAAAAGACTAAATTGGTTTGCATAGGCAATATGTTTGCAAGGGAAAACCATGTTTTAACAACTTGTGAGATAACTGATGTCACGAAATACCCTATTCTTCACCTACAACAGGTTCTCCTGTATCAGTGCTCACAAACAGCTCGTTACAAAGCTGTAGGACAATCAGAAACAAGAAAAGAAATCACTCACACCACCAAGGAAATATTTACACTTCAGTGGAGAGCCAAAATTGTTCAGAAATTGGATTAAGGGAAAATAATCTTTTGTTTCCTTTTGTTACCATGTGGAATTTTGTCAGTGTTTTTCTTTATATGTTTAGCAGATTTTTGTCTGTGATGAAAAGTGCTTACAGAAGTGCGTCCTTTTCATGAAGCGGGCTGACTTTCTGCCAGCAGCAAGGGTCTGAGTTGATAAAATGGCTAATCCAGAGAGCAACAGATCTTGCAAAGTGTCTCTCCATCCAATGTAGTGTGCAACATTCTTTCTTTCTGAAGTAATGATCCTTTTGTCTCTCCCCCACCCCCCACCAGGATGAACAAAAGCGACAGGAGAGTTTAAGACAAGGAGCCACCATTATTGCTACCTTGATTAAAGAAAGAAATTCTGGGTTCATTGGCCAGCTCCTGATAGCATGAAAAACACAGACCATAACAACAACAACAACAACCAATCACCTATCAGGCTTATAAAAACATTTACCTAAGTATCTCCCTGATGTGTTTCTTCCCCACCTCGCTCCTTAGTGTACATGAGAATTTTAAGTTTTCTATGTAATTTACAGGATGTAATGCTTGGATTATGAAAATAAGTCAATGTTTGTACCTGTAACATTGTGTCTGCCAAATATAACTTACTTTAATGAGAAAAGACTAGATAAGTAGAAAATAACTGCCTTCACATAAAGAAACTTTTCAAAAATTCCTTAAAGGTCTAAACTTTTATTTATTTATTTTTTTTAAAGATGAAACATGATAACAAATGAAATGGTCCTTCAACGACTGGGGAGTTTTAAAGCTACATAGATTAGCAAGTCACACTATGAAAAATCTAATCAGTAACCATCAGAATTATTCTTTATTTGAAAATTGTCCTCTTACCATGTGATGTGGTGTCTTTGTCCCATGTTAGAATTTTCCACATCCTAACAAGGTAAGGAAAAGAGTCCAAGAAGTGCCTCTTGCCTAGCAAGGTAGGCCCCAGGTTCTGTCACTGACCCCACAAAGCAACAGAGAAGGAAAAGGACGGGGAACAGGAAATGGAGCTGCTTCAAGTTATCTTCCCTGTTGCCTCCTATTAGTTTTCATCCCTAAAAGAAGGCAATTTATTCCTTCTTCTTATTAGTATTTGTAATTTTTTTTGTTTAAGCAAAGTTATTTTGTCTTATATTAAAGAGTCTTTACTTTTTCTAAGTAAGTTCAACAAGTATGAAGAACATCATAAGAATTCAGCTACTTGTTGGGCTGGAGAGATGGCTCAGTGGTTATAGTGCTTGCTTGGAAAGTGTGACGGCCTGGACTCCATTCCCCAGTGTCCACGGAGAGCCAGATGTACAAAGTGGAGCATGTGTCTGGAGTTTGTTTGCAGTGACAAGAGACACTGGCATGCTCATACTTTACTATCTCTCTCTCTCCTTCCCTCTTTTTTTTCTTGCAAATAAGTAAAAAAAAAAAACTATAAAATAAACAAATAAATGTTCCATTACTTGAGTAGTCTCTTAAATGGCAGAATGGCAGAAGAGCCATTGGATCATGGAGTTAAGTTATTTATCCTTTTGTGTATGCACTGGTGTTTTGTAAATCAAGCTTATTCCTTCCAGTTTCTACTGCCGTATACACCTTAAATACTGGCTAGATCAAGTCACTTCAGTTTTTAGACTGCATGTAAGAATTAGAGTCACATGAAATTTTAAAAAATATTTTATTTTTATTTATTTAGTTGAGAGAGGGAAAGAGGGAGGGAGAGGGAGAGAGAAAGAGAATGGGCACACCAGGGCTTCCAGCCACTGCAAACGAATTCCAGATGCATGCATGTGCAGCTGGCTTACATGGGTACAGGGGAATCAAACTGAGGTTTTTTGGCTCTGCAGGCAAGCATCTTAACCACTAAATAATCTCTCTAGCCCTATGTTTGTTTTTTTTAATTTAAAGATAGATAATAAAATACCTTTACAGGAAATTTCTCAACATGTTGTGTGATTTTTTAAAATATTTTTAAAGTATGAATAACATATGAGAGTTTATGCTTTGTATTTGAATAATAGTGATTATATCCTAAAAGTCAAAGAGTTTACATTTTACACATAACAGTAAGTGGAATATAATAGGCATGGAACAATTATTGGGGTGTGTACTTCTAAATGAAATAGAATGCTTGGATGTAAGGTTCTTTAGTGGTTTCTCCTCCTCTTTCTGTAGGGATGTTAAGATAACTCAGTTAGTTCAAATTTTTGAGGGTGGAAATAAGTGGGCAATGTGTGGATTGGTTCCAATTTTGGTTACAATGTAGGTGACCCTATTAAAGTGGTCAGCTATGTGTAGTGAAAGGCCCCACAGTGAAGTCCACACCGTGTATCTGTGGAACTCTTCAGGCTAAAAGGTTAAGACTTTGAAAGTGACCATAAGGTAGAAGAGGAATGTCACCAAGGCTTCAAAGAGAAGGTGAGTGGCTTTAACCAGGGAGCAACTTAGCATGTCTGTGCCATGGTAAAATCTTTCTTCTCTGGAGAATGCTGGATCCTTAAGCATAGATTTTCATTCAGTGAAGGTGTATTACAGGAGAATTAACCCTGGAGCAATTAGGGCTTTGTAGCATTGACAAAGAACAGGAAGAAATTCCCTACCCTCCTTAGCCTGCCGGGTTTAGATGAGGAAGTTGGGACTCCAGGATTTAATTACATTGCCCTTGGTCCTGGTGTAGCTTTGTAACAAAAGACAAGGCTTAATCTCAGGAAGTCAGTTCATAACCCTGCATAACAGAGACTCCCAGCAAAGACAGCTAACGGAAAGGCTAAGAGAGGTAAGCCAGAAGCTTGGAGTGAGAGCCAAGGACTAACCAATGTGGGAGGGACATGTCTGTGGTCAGATGGAAGCCTAGAGCTTGTGGCTTTCCAGCCACCATTCCAGCATAAAAAAACGTAGGCAGGTTGAAAGGAATGGAGAACCTTAGAGCTAAAGGTAAATTCTTTTATTGTTTGTTAAAAGATTTAAAAATTAGCAGTTTTTATTAATCACTGTTTTGTAAACTCACTTTATTAAAACCTGTCTATTCTCACTTCATTTTACAAAATTTACTTTAGAATTATGTTTTTTAAAATTTTTATTCATTTATTAATCAGAGAGAGAGAGAGAGAGAGAGAGAATGGGCATCTAGCCACTGCAAATGAACTCCAGATGTATGTATCACCTTGTGCATCTAGCTTACATGGGTCCAGGGGAATCCAACCTGGGTCCTTCCACTTTGTAGGCAAGCACCTTAAACACTATCTCTCCAGCTCCACATTTATGTTTAAGTTGCTGAAATTTCATCTCCTTATAGGGCAATGTGGGATTTCTATTTCTGAATTTATACTACGAGGTGAAATGCAATTTGAAATGAGTCATATTAGGAATTCAACAGAGCCATGTGATCAAAGGTTCTATTAAAATGCTCAGTTTTAGAAGTGGCCCATAAATGTTCTCATGCACAGATAAGATTCAGTCCTGATGTTCTACCAGGGCCATGACAGTGTGCTTATTGTATTGTATTATTACATTGATTTCATAGGAACTTTCTTTTTTCTATGATAATGCATTATCACTACATATTTAACTTTACATTATATAATTATAGCAATCATGGTTTGAAAACCAGATATTAGGACATTATATTAAAATATGTAAATTTTACCTTGTTTCAGTATTGAAACAAATTGTGGATTCGTGGACATGTAATTTATAGTATTTCAGTAAAGCACTGGAAAACATTTATAAGAAAAAAGACTTGTACAGCCGAAATAGCTCAGTTGGGAGAGCGTTACACTGAAGAAGAAAGACTTGAAGTTATTTTAAAAGTTCAATTTGAAAATAAGTGAGATAAATTTAAAGTTCCATTAATTTTGAGCTAACATGGTTTAAACTTAGTGGACTAGTACTAACTGTGTGCATAATGTTTAGTGTTCTGTAGTTTGTTTGTGTTTGCATTCCTGTACCCCTTAGTTTGATAAATGAAAATTGTATGCATATTTTAAGATAAAAGCTTAAAAAAACTGTTAAAGACTCTAAATATGTTATTTGCAAAACAATGTATAAATCATTGATGTTACCAAATTTTTGATATTTTACTGTTAATATTTGCATTTATATTGAGCACATACATATTTTTTTCAAGTTAACTCAGCCACAATTGAATAAATGTAATATGCTCAAAATATAACAGTGTCACTGTTTAAATTTTAGAAAGATAGGACTTATATTCCAGATCTACTTTATTTAAAAAATATTTTTCAATTGCTCAACCATAAGTCTTGCCTAGCTTGTTCTCCCCATCTGAGCAGGTTTCATTTGCAGGAACTGCAGCTAAGAACGTAAAAACTATGCTTGGACATGGTGGAAAAGAGCATTGTGGTCATTGACTGTGTGTGATGGGTTGCACCATTGTTCAGAAATATTTTCTCACTTCTGTTTATTTCTACTGGAGGAACATGGATCTGCTTTTTGACTTTGAGGTCCATGTGTTCTGCTTGGACCCACAGAGTGAGTCAGCAGTGACTGTGCGCCGCTTACACCAGGGTTTACGACCCCCATGTGTCTCGTTTTTCTCTCCCTGTTTATGCCGCCACCATGAGCCATCCAGGCTCATCCTGTTCTAGTGCCTCCAGAAGGAAGACAGGAGCCTGGGTCAGCTGACCTGCGTTTCTGCCACAGTGGCTGGAAAGCCTGCCTGAGATCAGTAGAACTGTGTAGGTCTGTTCCCATTGACTTCTAACTGACAGGTGAGCTAAATAGATGCTCTTTTTTTTTTTTTTTTTTCTGTTAATGAATGTAGTGTCTTTATTGCACTCCAATTAGTAACCAAAGAAGGAAAATTTCTGGCAATGGGTGTTATATTTTCCCCTCACAAATAAAGGAGTTTTCTAGAATACACACATTTTGCTAAAGCAAAATGGGGAAATTTTGGTCAGAACAGTGATCCCAACATGCTAGAAGGTTCTGAGGTAACTGACTGCATATTCAGTACTTTCATAAGTACAAAAGTAGACCTGAATGTTTTAGAAATAAATTATGCTCTACATTTATATTCATTTACTTGCAAAGCAGAGAAAGACTGAGAATGGGCATGCCAGGGCTGTCTGCCTCTAAAGAAACTTGAGGCACATGGGCCACTTTGTGCATCTTGTTTTACAGCAGTACTGGGAATCAGCAAGTGCCTTTAACCACTGAGCAATCTCCCCAGCCCATACAAACATTCTCAAAAGAAGTGAAATTTCCTGGGATATGAAATGATAATGAGTTACAATTATGGGTATTTAAAATGATACAAAATAAAAAATTGCTAACACTTACTGAATGATTACCTACTGTGTTCCAGAACTTGATCCCAGTGCTTTATATATGCATGATAATTCCTGCTGCAACTGCTGACAGCAACTTGACATGCTTGAGAATACACTTGTTGTCATGTAAAACATGAGGGAACCAAGGCAAGCTTTAAATATGTATATCTTCACAGTCAACCAAGTAGCAAGTGGGAAGACTGAGAATGAAATTTTGGATATCTAGCCTCAAGGCTTGTATTTGTAAGCACAATGCTATGTAATTTTGCAAAGCATACTATCTTAAGATACCTTAAAGAAAAGCTATCAACATTAGGACACTTTCTGAGAAGAAAAAGTAGATAAGTCATTACTTTTCAGTATTCTGTATTCTTTGTCTGTTGCTACCCCAACAAGCATATCTGGGGATATCTTGGGTCTGCATATGAAATCCACAAAGACTGACAGCAGCATCGTTACCAATGTCATGTCTGCGAGGTCTGAAGTTGGCTTTCTTCCGGCAAAACACATTTGGGTAATAAATGTGGAAGATAAAATATGCCTGTTGCTGAACAAGAATACTACATAGCCACTTGTGCCTCAGCAAAATAATAAGTAAAAATTCATTTACCGTCTTTACAAGAGAATGTCTAGAAAAGAGAGGAAGATTGTGGAGGTAGCGAATCTCTCCTTGCCACAAGCTTCTCTTTATCATTTATGTTAAACAAGGGTTGTTTTCATTGGAAAATTTTAAGTGAATGGTGGCCAGTATGATGAGTGAGGCCAGAGCAGAACCAGACTGTTCTTTCCCTTCCCATCTGAAACACTGGATTCTTTGATTTTTATAATGTCTTTGCAGCTGAAATACATTATGCAAATTAATGCTCCACTTAATGAAGATGCTACCGAATAATCCTAACTGTTGTTAACGCATCTGGGTCGATTTAACAGTGTTGATGAAGCCTGCCTTGTCTAATTCAGTTGTCTTTTCCTATTTATCCTTAGCGACCCCTCCCCCACCAGTGTTCTTATGAAGTAAGGCTGAATCTACCTTGCCATTTGACAGTTGTGAAAAGGCAAGTAAGGACTCATGAACCCCTATGACATTCGAAACCAGACTGATCTGTACCTGGATACTCTCTAGGAATTTGGATTATACGTAAAAAGAGATGGTTCTTAGGGTTCAGAAAATCTGACCCAAATTTACATTCAGAATTTTACCTGTATGTATTTTCTTATTTTCCATTTTGCAAAATTATAGGAAAGCTCAGAGGTGAAAGCTTCAAAAAGGCAATCATAGTGATTGTTTGACCCAAGTGGAGACATGATTGGAGATTCCATATGGAGACCAATTTTGTAAGAATTTCCATCAGTAGTAAACTGTCACAGTTGGGGTATATGGGCAGGGTTCATTCAGGAAGGCATCTGGTAGATGAACTGAATGAGGCTTCTGGAGAGATGCCTCTGCAGTGTTTTCTGTTCTACCTCATTATAGAAAAGGATGGTAGAAACTGGTGCATTTATGGGTATGCCAGGTGTATGTGTGTGTGTGTGTATGTATGTATGTGTATATATATACACATACATACATATACATATACATATACATATACATATATATATATACATATATACACACATATTCTATTCTTTACATCTAAGTCCTTAATTAATTTGGTTGCAAGAAATCTCTTCAGTTTAAGGGGCTAGCAAAACCCTTTGAGCAGGAAGAAACAGAAGATAAAATCTTTGTGTTACTAATTCTCTTCAACAGTTTGAAGCATTTTTTTTCCATCCATCCTGTTTGTGTTTTCAAGACCCTGTTAAGTTCATAGTTCCTCTTTCTTTTCCTGTTTGAATAAAAATTCATTCTCTTTAATCCCACCTGAGTCTTAAAAATGTATTCTTGAACTGCCCGCTTCAGGAATTCAGTCGCTGGTATTGCTGAATGGAGGTATGTATGACCTTATGGCAAAAGAATTCTATTCAAAGACATTTCCGCCTGTTTGTTTTTTGGATCTGTTACTATTCACATAAGCCTGGAAGGAAGCCAAAGTGTGTAAACAAATTAAGAATTTTGAGGATCCCAGTGGGGAAGTCTATAAGTTCTGCCACGAACCAGGAATTTAAGATAAATGAAATAGGGATAATGTCAGGGTGAAGCAGCATTAGGTCAATGGTTCTTGGCTCTAGTTTGAAAATCTTAATGGACATATTAAAAGATTTGAGATAATTATGTAGCTATGCATATACTATTTCCAAAACTTATGTGTTATTGCCTAAATAAAATTTTATTTGGATTTTACTTTGAGTTGTTGCTTAATATCAAATAAATATTCATTTCTGATGCCACTGTTTTATACTCAGCCAGCCTAAATATATAACACATAATTATCTCTTAATCATTATAAAGAATTAATGGGAGCTGAGAGGATGGCTCAATGAATAAAGAGCTTATTATGCAAGCTTGAAGAATTGAGTTCAGTTCCTCAGCAGCCACCTAAACACCAGTATCATGTGGTGCCCTACCTGTAATCCCAGTACTTGGGAAGGGGAGGAGACAAGGGATCCCTGGAGCAAGGTGAAATTTTAGGCTGGCTGAGTCAGTGATCTCTGGGTTCAACAAGAGACCCTGCTTCAGTAAATGAACTGGAGATTGATCAGGGAGACTCCTGATATCAACCTCACCTCTGACCTCCACAAGAACACGTATGCACGCATGTACACATGGGTCCCTATGCATATGAACACGTACACACAATGAATCAATGAAGATAACAAAGGACAATTTGAAAGAATGTAAATGTTCCCTCTTCAGCTTTAAAGAAATGTTTTCTTTATTTGGGAAAGATAAACAGATAAAAGACAGACATAGAGTGAGTACAGGCACTCCAGGGCCTCCAGCCACAGCAAATGAACTCCAGACACATGCACCACTTTGTGTATCTGGCTCTACGTGGGTAGTGGGGAATCAAACGTGGGCCATCGAGCTCTGCAAGCAGGCACCTTTAACACTGAGTCATCTCTCCAGCCCACTCTTTGGATCTGTGGACAACTATTTTTCTCGGGACTATCACTTGCAGTATGTGAACTGTAAGCCATGTTGGAAGAGAGATGTGGTGCATCATTCTCATTCTCTTCATTACTGTCACAATCAGGTTTGCATTGTTGGTAGAAATCATGCAACCAAAATCAGCTTGTGGGAAAAAATAAAAGTTCATTTTGGCTTACAGGCTTGAGGGGAAGCTCCATGATGGCAGGGGAAATGATGGCATGAACAGAGGGTGGAAATAACCCCCTGGCCAACATCAGATTGACTACAGAGAGAGGAGAATGTGCCAAACACTAGCAAGGGGGGTGCTGGCTGTAATACCCATAAGCCCACTGCCAACAATCCACTGCCTCCAGGAGGTGTTAATTCTCAAATCTCTGTAACTGGGAACCTAACATTCAGAACACCTAAGTTTATGGAGAACACTTGAATCAAACCACCAAATTCCATCCCTGACCCCCATGAACTAATAACCATACATGATAGAAAATACAATGCATTCAGTCCAACTTTAAAAGTCCCCATAATTTTTGTCAATCCTAATGATGTTCAAACATACCCATGATCCAAAGACTTTTTTTTCTGTTTTTTTTTTTAATTTTTAAAATTTTTATTAGCATTTTCCATGATTATAAAAAAAAAATTCCATGGCAATTCCCTCCCTCCCCACCCCCCCAAAGACTTTTAACTGAGCCATAATACCAAAAAATCCCCCCAAACCCCATAATGGCACAGGATAAACATTCACACTGCAAAAGATGGCATTGGGCATAGTAAAGAAACACTCAAGCAATACATGATTTGAACAGGGCAAATACCAAACTCCAAGTCTAACAACTCTACTTAGGGACAAGTATCCAAGTCCAATAATGCTAACCAGCAACAAGTCTCTGGAGTTCCAATTCTACCCCATCAGCTAGGCTACTCCCAGTCCTGGAAAACTTCATCTGGGGCTATCAGCTTTCCTTAGCAGCCATCTTGTGGTCCCAGCATCTCCACAGGGCCTCCACTACAACCCACGATTCATTCTCATCGCTCCATAGGGTCTCCATGCAGGTATCCAGCAAACTTGCTACACATTGCCCATGGCTGTTTCCAAAATGACTCTCTCTTTCCTGCACTTATAATACTCCACAATACCAGGTAGTGTGCTAATTTGTTAATTCGGGTGGGGGGGATGGGAATAAAGCAGACTTCGAAGAATAGGACACTCCTTGAACACTCAGCCCCTTCAAAAGAGTCTACATTCTTCCTGTTGCCTCAGTGTAGGTCAGCAGGCCCAATCTCAGAGGTTATAATCTCTCAATTGCAGCTGAATGGGCAGCAGTTCACCCAAAGATTTCATTTCTTCTGTGTCATATCCCTCTGTACACACCAGTCCATCTCTATGCAATGCAACCCTGCACAACTTCTCAAGACATGGCCATAACAGCAAGCCTCTCACACAAACTGCCTCTAGCCCAGCCCAAGCAAAGCCAAACCTCCCAATACATAGGTTTTATTGTATTTAGGTCTTACAACTCTGACCAGAATAGTCCATGAAGCTGTACTTAACAGCATTGCAAGTCATCTCTTAGGCCAAGGTTTCAAATCCTTCCACATTCCTCTTAAAACTAAGTTCCAAAAGGCTAAAACCACATAGTCAGGTGTCTAGCAGCAATCTCACTCCTTTGGTACCAATATTACTGTTGTAGTCAGTTCACATTGTTGGTAGAAATCACCCAACCAAGAGCAGATTTGGGGGGGGGGCTTTATTTTGGCTATAGACCCCAAGGGTAAGCTCCACAATGACAGGGAAAATGATGGCATGAGCAGAGGGTGGACATCACCCCTGTCCAACACAGGAACAGGTGAGTGTGCCAAACACTAGCAAGAGGGAGCTGGCTATAACACCCTTAAGCCCACCCCCCAAAATATACTGCCTCCAGGAGGCGTTAATTTCCAAATCTCCATCAGCTGGGAACCTAGCATTGAGAACACCTAAGTTTATGGGGGACACCTGAATCAAACCACCACAATTACCTTTGACTCCATGATGAAATTTCAGTGTAAAATTTCCTCTTAAGAAAGACACCCAAAAGAGGTTAGCCATACATTACATACATTATGCTATAATATTTCCACTAATTTTCTTGTGTGTATGTACAGTGAATGTACAGAGAAGTAGAGAAATATATGTATTCTTCCATGTGGACATTTTCTTGAAAGCGTTCTAAAACAATTGGAATGTGAGTTTATGCTTAGAGAATCTATCTGTCTGTCTATCTGTCTGTCTATCTATCTATCTATCTATCTATCTATCTATCTATCTATCTATCTATCTAATCTACAGACCATATTAGGATTTTTTATTGAGGCCATATGGAGGAAATACATGCACTGCATATACATAATAAATGTATGTTTTATTTCCTTATTTATTTTTTCTTTGTGTGTGTGTAGGTGCATACATATTCACATGTGCATGGGTGCATGTGTGTATTAAGGTGGAGGCTAGAGGTGGATCTTGGGCATCTTCCTCCATTGCTCTGCACTGTATTTGCTGAGGCAGTGTCTTACAGTTGAACCCAGAGCTAACTGGACTCTTCTTGCCACCAGCTTGCCCCAGGAATTCCATGTCTGCCCTCTGAGCAACGGGATTACAAGGGGCAGCACCAACCCACCCAACAGGTATTTGGAAGCTAGGCTTTCTAACAGAGGTCCTCACATTTGCTTGGCAAGCGCCTTACCAACTGAGCCATCTCCCTGGCCTCACAAACGCATGTTTAAACCTCAGTATATATACATTAATTAGTAGTGCTCACTAGAAATGCTGATTTAATACTTTTTGAAAAGAAGCGATCATATACCTTTTTAAGATTGGCAGCCTCGCTATCATGTGAAATGAGATTATACTTCCACTTTGTTTCTTTTGTTTTTCTTTTTTCTTTTTTTAGTTTTTAGTTTTTCAAGGGAGGGTCTCATTCTAGCTCAGGCTGACCTGGAAATTCACTATGTAGTCTCAAGGTGGCCTCAAACTCATGGTGATCCTCCTACCTCTGCCTCTCAAGTGCTGGGATTAAAGGCGTGTGTCACCACATCTGGATAAATTTGTTTCCGTTTCAATCCAAAATTATGATAGCATACAGCCACATAATTTATTCTGGAACCTCAACTGACAGAATTCCCCACACAGTTCAGACATCCCTCAGCTTCTGCTCTTCCACCATGTAACCACTGTGTTCTTGCCCCTGTTGAGGTTCTCAGGGCACTGTTGCAGTGTCCAGAAGATCAGTCTTGGAGGCTGGTCCAGCTCACTTAGACCTTGGATCTTACTTGCATGCACGTGATGGACTTAGAGGCTAAACTCGCCCCTACGCCTCAGTACTGTCTTCCCTTTGCATCAAAGACATGAGCTAGCATGGGGGAGGAGCAAGTGTCGATTTGTAACTTGGCCTGACTCCATGTGGCTCACAACCAGTAATGTTTAGGACCCTGAATATTTTGTCCTCTCTACTCCTGTACCATGGAAGAGGCAATGCCTCTCCTCACTTGCACCCCGTGTAAAGGACTTGTGACATCATACTACATAATACCACTACCAATCCCTTTTCCAAAAATGCCTATGTGTCCAAGTTAAGCACAAAATTTTCCAAAGGTTGGATTTTCAACTTTTCTTCTGGTTTTAGCCATAGTAATCTTGGAATATTTTATATTGCTTTCAAAATATATCTAGGCTGGATAATAGTGGTGCATACCTTTAATCCCAGCACTTGGAAGGTTGAGGTAGGAGGATCGCTGTGAGTTCAAGGGCAGGCTGAGACTACTTAGTGAATTTCAGGTCAGCCTGGGCAAAAGCAAGACCCTACCTCAAAAAAAAAACCAACTATATATTACACAGATAGATATATGTGGGCAAGTTAAGTTATACAAACAATGCCTTTTTAATATAAAAATGTTCTTAATCTTTATTATACACAAGTACATAGAAGGCAAACTTATTTAGTAATAATTGTCGTTATGTTGTGATTTATTTCTTGTCAAACATGCTTGTGTAGTATCTGGCATAGCTTTTCTGAGAACTTGGTGATTCGTGCCAGTCAGAAGACTCTGGGCTTGTGACATCACGGTGGGCTCTGAGAACGCACAGCTAGAGTGGTGATGATGGTGTGTAAAGCCACAACTTTTCCACCTTTTGTTTTCCTGTTTTGTTTTTTTTTTTAATTTTTCATTAAGTAGGAACTTTTATGGACATATCATGTCCACATCACATCCTTGGGGGCAGGGAGGAGGGAAATGATGGTACTAACACATGGTGGGTGTGTCCATACAAAGTTGAGACCAGGCCTCCCTCCACTCGAGTGAGTTGGAATTCACTCTGTAACTCAGGCTTGTCTTGACCGCATGCTGATCGCCCTATGGGCCTCTACTTCTGAAGTGCTGCAGTGGCCAACATGAGTCACCATGCCCACTCTGCTTGTAAGCTCGAAATTATCCTCAGCAGCAATAAGAAAATAGTATGATGAAAATATTTAGGGTAAGTTTATTATTGTATCATTATTACATTTGTATTATATAATATTCCATTTTTTTCCCATTTTTTTTGGTCTCAGTTTTTACTCTTCCTTGGACAGTTAAGTCATTAATAGCACATACGTCCTGGTCATTTACATGCAGACTGTGCAGCTGAGCCACTCCCAGAACCTAAATATTTATTGAGCATCTCTATGGAAATTGTACATAAAAAAAAATCAACAATTATTGAGATGGGGAGGTAATATGATGGAGAATGGAATTTCAAAGGGGAAAGTGTTGAGGGGGGGCGAGGGAGGGAATTACCATGGGATTTTTTTTTATAATCATGGAAAATGCTAATAAAAAATAAAATAAAATAAATAAATAAATAAATAAATAAATATGACAGCAAAAATAAATAAAATTGTAGTGGTTAAAAAAAAACACAAAGAAAAAAAATCAAACCTTTCTATTCTCCTTAACAGGGTTTCTGAAAATGTAAAAAAATCTTGGATACTAGGAAAATGAAAACTGGTATATGGTAAAACTGACATCACTTTTAGAAATATTTTAGGGAAAGGTGCTTCCAATATGTGGGTGCTGAAAATAACTTGTCTCATTATGCTCTCAGTACTCAAAATTTGGCTTAGGCTTCCATTGAACTCCTCTCCTGAACTGTCCTATAGGATCACCCATCCTTCTTTAGTGTTCACAAGCACTAGCAGATGCCTCTAGTGACTGATTACATTATACAGGGAAGCAGTATCCTTACCTAGCTTTCTTTGCTTTTAAGATGTCATTTATATAAGGCTAAGCATTGAGTTTTAGCTACCTGATTAACTCTAGCTTTACCTGGGTTTAGCCAAAAGTAACATTAACTAGTCAAGAACTTTCAAGGGTCAAATTTAGTTCTAATCTAATAGCAAAATCAACAGTCCTAAAGTTAAGCCTTCATCTGTTGAGATATAAACCCTTAAAGAGGGGCTGGGGGGTATAGCTCAATAGGTAGAGGGATCATGTAGCCTATAGGAAGTTTGGGTTTGATCCTCGATACAATATAAACTGGGTGGGATAATACATGCCTGTAATTCTACCACTTTGAAGATAGGGGTATAAGAAGAAGGATCGGAAGTTCAAGGGCATCTTTTGAGTTTGAGGAGAGTCTAGGCTATGCAATACCCTACCTCAAAGCAAACTAAACAAAATTGTTGATGAGTATGTGGCTTCATTCAGTGAGTGAGACAGAATATATAAGCCATATGATATTTAAGAAGCCATGGAAACATATATAAAAATCTCAATTTATAACTTTATTTATCTGAAAATACTTATAAAAAACTTAACCCTGATTTCAAGCCCTGACCCTGAACGATTAGAACAAAAGCCCCTCTATGACATCCTGTTGTATCAGGAATGTAACAAGACCTTGGGACTTAAGCATGAGCACATGAGACCTGTCCCTCGAGTCCCTCGCGATCAGGCTGCATTGCTGACCATCAGGAACCCTGCTGTCTCTGTCCAACCGGTAACGGGATCGCTGGCACCTGTGTCCTGTTATCCAAATCTCTTTTGTTGGCCCCCATCTCTTCGGTCACTTCTCCCTTTCCTGCAGAGTGTACGATATAATGGATTCTGACTTTCTACACAATATCCTGTAATAACTCTTATTTTATATTTTTCTTGCTTTCCTCACTTCAAAAGCTTTAAATGCAAGGGGAAGAGTAAAAATTTAGGGAGCAAAACACCAATGGATAACTCAAGTAATACTGCCTTCTGCATAGAAAATAAATATGGACCCCATATGTGGTAATGAGTGCTGCTTGCTTCTGTGCAGGGTTCTGGCCCTGCCGGGGACTGTCTCCTAGATGTCTATCATGTCTCCAGTTATCTGCTGAAAGTATAGTTGGCACTTGTGTACGCTTAGGCACCTTACTTTTTAGTTAATTTGAAACTGAGTTTATATTTGTGCCTCATCTACCATCAGCTGCTCTTTCAAATCCATGTTTTTGGTGATAGTTTCTCTCCCTCCTTTGGAATTTATATCCTTATTTTTGCTTCATGTTCCACATACTACAACCATGCAATTTTGTGACCCAGCCTTTAAATCTAGGCCTGTGTGTGTGTGTGTGTGTGTGTGTTTCTTTGCTATAATTTTTTATGTTCTAATTACTACAAGCCACTCATTCCCTAAATGTCACGTTCTGCCCCAAACAACTTCTGATAGCAGTGTTCTTTTGTCTTATGACCAAGCACACTGTTCCTGCCTGATGGGTTGTGTTGGTGCATCTATTCCTTCTGTATTTATATTGGTGTAGTTCTTCATCTTGGGATGCACCATGTTACAGGAACACATATCACATATCACATTGTTTGGGTAGGAAGTGATCATTAAAACATCATCTCCTCTGAGCATAATGGAGGAGTACTTTTACTCCCAGTTGACTCTCAGGCACTGAGGTGGATGTTTGCTGTTCTATATTTATTTCATCAAATGCAAAATACATGATTTTTTTTTTTTTTTTGTATATAGCAGAGTCCCATCTCTACTTAACAGGACCTATTTCTTTTGATAACTTTACTTCTTAAGTCCTGTTCTAGTATAGATCTATAGACTTTATTTCAGAGAGACTTTTAATATGTATATGATTTGACAACGTTTTTTATACAAAGAAAGGGATGCGAAAAGAATAGAAAGGAAGAAGGCTAATTGGCAAATGATTTGTGAGTGTCCCCGGCAGCCAATCTCCCGGTTGTTTTCTTAGGCAGAACACACACTCCTGTGGCAATGACTATTTGTGACAGTCTTTTAGAAGGAGCATTTTCTTCAAAGTTTACTTTTGTTTGTTTAGTTCTTTCCCGAGGCATACAAAGAATTCAAATGAGCCTTTGAAATCGGCTTTATATAGCTGCTGTTTCAATGGAAGCTAAGCTCCATCTGGTGGAAGGATTTGCCCCTGTGTTTGCCCTTGCTGTGGCAAGGAAAACAGTTACGTGTACAGATCTGAACACACGCATACATGCACGCAATCACCACACAGGCTTCCTCTGTCACAAATATTTAACAAGTACCACAAATCATTTTATTTACATTTGAGACATAACATTCAATATTTATTACAAAGTGTCTCATGATGGCCATGGCCAGAATGATCTTAGAAAGAAAAGTCACAAAGCAACCTTTCCTCTATTACATATCGAAATTGTTTAGGACAGGATTTTGCTTATTCTTTGATAATAAAATTTACATAGGGGCCTCTGGTTAATGTAAGATGAAAGATAAATGCTTAAAAATATGACACAAGTTGTAATGTTGGCTAGTCTGGCCTTTACCCGGAGAATGAATCCCTCCCCTTTCTGCCACAGTCAAACAGGTGCTATGCTATGTTGAGTTCCATGCTATTTGTTAGGCTTTATGTTGCGTCATATGATATTTGTAACCTTCAACTGTAGGGACTAGAAAAGTCACCAGAATTTTCACACTGGTAATTTTACAACTGGACTTGATTCAGAAGTCCATTTTGTTATTAAAAGTATGAAATTGCCTGTATTTGAACATCAAAAAATTTGCAGCTATCCAGTAATGAAAGGGATTGTACACCAGAGAGAGACAAGTGGTTTTGACTGGAGGAGCAGCTCATGGTTTTAGAAGTCCCACACTGATGCTCCATAGGCTTGGCTACTCCTTAGCTTTAAACTGCTTTCATTCATCCCTCCCCAGTATTTGTAGCTCCTCACATTCATTACCACTCGATTTCATCTGTGATGCTTGTCTGAGAACTTCATAGTTTAGCTGAAGGATAAAACTCAGAGAGATGTGTCAGTAACCATCAACAATGTGAAGAAAACATCCCAAACAGATATAAAATTGCTTTCCTTATAAGTTTGCACAGTGATAAAATATTATAAGAGAACACAATATTTCAGCATGTTGGCTAACATACATGCTAAAGCCATGGTTCCTTGTAAGATACAAACCCCTTGGCTGGGGAAATGTTTGATACTATCATATTTATTTTCACTTTGAGATCATTTCAGTTGCCCCAGACATCATTGGACAACAACTTATTTCATAGCTAAACTGAACTCCAGATGACATTGACCTTGACAAGGGCACAAAGTTGCTTTGTTGAAAGCTACAATCCTAAAGATTATGTACAGCAAGGATAGAAGTTGTGATGAACACCTGTGCTGGGGGTGTAGCCCAGTAGTGGAGCCCAGGATTGTGTGAACCCTAGCAGCACCACAATCAGTAATACATACATACACAGGTGCATATGTGCAGCACATATAGGAGACATGGTACAATAAAGGCTAATAAGCTTATACAATAAGTATAAGGAACTAATAATAAATTTTACTTTTTTTCTCTCAGGATTTCCAAAGTGTAGGCATAGATTATGTAAAACGAATAATGAATATTTCTCAATCTGTATACCCAGTTCTGCTGAGGAATTATTTATTGTGTGTGGAAGGACCACATCTCATGGTAGTAGACTGGAGAATGCCTTGGCTCACATATGTGGATGAGTTTCTGAGATAAAGTATGTGGGAAGGGCTGTGAAGGAAGGGTAGTTTTCTTTCTTTCTTTCTTTCTTTCTTTCTTTCTTTCTTTCTTTCTTTTTCTTTCTGTTGTAGGGGAGTTAAGTGTTCAATGTGAGTGGGTAGACATTAGAATATTGGATACTTTAAAGCAAGTAAATTTAAGGGCATATCAAATATTTTATGTAAGTACACCATAGAATGTTCTTTCCAGCATATAAATGGCTTTACTAGAACAATCAAAAGTGAACTCTGAGTCACTCCTCTTCTAGATTTCCTATTTGCATAGTACTCAACTAACAAAAGACATAAAGGTGGGAGTCTCTTCATACCCTGGAGAACACCTGCAGTTGGATATGTATTTTAATTATGATCACTGTGATCACACCACAGCTACTTATTTTCTGAGATGGCTAATGTGATTTAGATTTATCTTATTTATTTATTTGCAAAAGAGAAAGAGACAGAGAGGGAGGAAGAATTTGGGCACCAATGGGTAGTGGTGATATCGGGCTCTTCAGGCAGTGCCTTAACTACTGAGTCATCTCTCCACCTCTGCTTTTAGACATTTCACTGTTGGTTCTGAGCAAGTTCCTTCTGAGATGCTTTTTCAGTCTGCTAAGAGAACGATGACTTCAATATAGCTTCATGAGTTCATGGTGCTGTGAGATCTTCGGCATTCTATATGAAATCACTGAGTGTTTTTAAAAATTATTTTAATTTATTAGTGTGAGAGAAAGAGATGGGGGAGGGGTTGATGCTACAAATGAACTCCAGATACATGTGGCACTTTTGTACCTCTGGCTTTATGTGGGCACTGGAAAATTGAATCTGGGCTATCAAGCTTTGCAAGCAAGTACCTTTAAAGGCTGAGCCATCTCCCCAGCCCTGACTATCTTGACTATTGGTCTATGTGGGCAGGGCATGTTGTAACACATACACAAGGTGCTGAGGTTAGTCCAGTCCCCGGACCCAGATGTCTATGGAGGGTGGCCTCTCCTGAGACTAATCCTGAGAATATGCCAGAATTGCGAAGAGGAGGCTGCAGATGCTAAAGAAAATTACACTTCAGTTACTTCCAGCATCCTCTTACATAGACCAACCAATGGTGACACTTTAAAGTGAATACTTAGGGCTGGAGAGATGGCTTAGCAGTTAAGTGCTTGCCTATGAAGCCTAAGAACCCCGGTTCGAGGCTCGGTTCCCCAGGTCCCACGTTAGCCAGATGCACAAGGGGGTGCAAGCGTCTGGAGTTCGTTTGCAGAGGTGGATAGCCCTGGCGCGCCCATTCTCTCTCTCTCCCTCTATCTGTCTTTCTCTCTGTGTCTGTTACTCTCAAATAAATTAAAAAAAAATAAAGTGAATACTTACATCCATTATGCCTACAGAAAACTAGAGTGTTTTCTTTCTGCTGTGAACTTGTGAATAATTGGAACTCACCTCTACAGCTCTGACTAATTGTCCTTATGGTTTTCTTCCCCTTGCCTGCAATATTTCAAGTAATGGTTTCATAGTATCAACCTGACAATAAAATGGATTGAAAGGTTTTGCACATTCTTAATTTCTCACATAGTATTTTTTAAAATGCTATTTTCCGGAAGCACAAATCCTAACTGCTGCATCCATGTTGGCCTTCCCATCACTGATCACAATACCTTATACACAGTCATGACTCAGTGTATGGTAAATGGACTAATAAAGGAATCACACGGGAGAACATTCCCTGCTCCCCTGCAAGTACTGGGAAAGAACCTTCTACTCTGTAGGTGTTTAACAGCTTCTGGTTTCCCTCTCTAAGAGATCATGTGGTATTTGACTTCTTATGACTAGTTTAGTCCACTTAGCACAGTGTCCTCCAGGTTTTTCCATGTTGTTGACAGAATTCCCTTCTTTTAAGGCTGAAGACTATTTCTCTGTGTAAGACATGTACATTTTTTAGAATCTCTTCATATGTTATCTAGCCAAACACACTTCACTTGGTGCCATTTCGTGGCAATTGTAAATAAAGGTCATGCCGACGTTTCCAAGGCCAGGGTTTCATTCACCAAGAAGGGGGATTGTGGGAACATAGGGCAACTCTACCTTCAAGCTTTTGAGGAAAATCCATTGCCTCAGTGCATTTGGTATTGCTATAGCATAGACTGGGTAATTGTGAGAGGAAGAGAAGGAAAGGAGAGGCAAGAAGAAGGAAGCACAAACGAAAAGGAGGAAGGAAGAAAGGCAGAGAAGGAGGCAAGAATTTGCTTCTCACTGTTCCATAGGCTGGGAAGTCGAACATCTCCGGATCAGCATGTGACAATGGACTGGTTCACCATCCCATGAGGAAGGACAGAGACCACCAGAGTGAACTCCTGACCTCAGCCCCTTCCAACAGGCGGGCAGCCCATTAATGAGACTTGAACCCTCCTGACTTACATACCTTCCAAACCAGCGTGGATTGTTTTTAACATGCTTTGCACAAGGTACGACACTGCAGTGTGAACCGTTCCAACTGGAGAAAGGAACTGCAGCATCCGGCGAACCACACTGCTGTGACTGGATCGTGTTACTGGAGGTGCGCTTAGTTTTCACTTCCCCTTTCAGTGTGTTTTGTCAATTCTTGGAGGCCATCTAAGTTCCATACACGCCTCCACTGCCACTGTGGGCTAATAAAAATAGTAAGTTGTACAGCATCTCCCTCCCATGCAGTAGAAATGATGGAGTTTCATACAAAGACGAATTTAAAATAATCATTTGACCACCTTTATCTGTATAAGCAATGTGCTGTTGGGTACAGCAGTCAGCTTGGGATGTTATTGGCAATGTCATGTTATAATGACAAAAACAATAACCATTCTGTATGTATAATTTCATGGTTTGTTAACAATGCATGTGGGCCTTATTGCCTATGCCTGGAACACTGCGTTTTTCAGTGGCGTCTTAATCCTGTCGTCTCCACTCCCTTACTCGCTACTTTCTTCGTGTACAGTAAGGATGGACAAAGTGGGACCATGAGAAGACTTCCAGGGTCCCCTAGACGTCTGGAGGAGATGCGCTATCCAAAGAGTGAATTCCCCCAAGGAATTTTCATTTGGTCTGAACATAACTTAGTCCCTGTTAGCAACTGCAGCTTTTCTGACGCTGTGAACCAGGTATGACACGAACTGATACGTTGTTAAGTTTCTGCAACACAGAGGCTATGGACTAGGCGGGCTGCAAACACCCTTTCCCTTCAGGATCCTGAGACCCCAAAGTCCAATTTGCAAGGGCGGGCAGGGCGGTTGCCTAAGAGACCATTCGGACACTGTCCACTAGAGGGCGTAGAACACCATCAATATTTCATGTGCTGCCTCGCTGCTTTCTCAGAAAGCAAGATTCAAGTGCAAAGACCTAGAATTATTTTATACGTTCTCTGTTTTTCCCATTCAAAATTTGTTAAATATTCTGATAATCAAAGGAAAACTGTGCTAAGAAAAATTGGCATAGTATGTGACATTAATTCGTGTTGATATTTTAGCGTATGAAATGTCCAGACATTAAAGTTTCTATGTAGAAATGGAATCCAGATCCATTATTTGGACCTAACAATGAAAAACATCTTGGGAAATGACTATGCTTCACGATATTTCATGAGGTTTGTTATTGTTTTATTTGCTGTGAGTATAATTGGTATCATTTACTTTCCAGTCTGCCACTTCCAGCTGCAGCTTTTTCCCAAACATGAAAAATAGAAGAATTTCACTAAGTAACTGGGCTATGTTGAAGTAAAGTCAAACATACGATTTGCTACATTGGAAAGATTCTGAAGCCCTGCGTGATGGGGTACACCTTTAATTCCAGTACTCAGGAGGCAGATGTAGAAGGATTTCTGTGAGTTCGAGGCCAGCCTGGAATTATAAAGTGAGTGACAGATCAGTCTCGGCTTGAGTGAGACCCTACTTTGGTGGTGGTGATGGGGCGGGGGACAAAACAAAACAAAACAAAACAAAACAAAACAAAACAAAACAAAACAAAACAAAACAATCTGCTATCTAGCTTAAGAATGACAAAAGTGATTTCTTTTCCACAGTAAAAGTTCTAGTTCTAGGATAATTGGCCTTAATTTTGACATTTTATAAAAAATTGTTACTGTTCCCTGTATTTTCTGGTTTTTGATGAATAGCTCTAGGGTAATTGGCCTTAATTTTGACATTTTATAAAAAATTGTTACTGCTCCCTGTATTTTCTGGGTTTTGATGAATAGCTTAAAATATGGTCAAATTCTGACATAAAATTTCCAAGTTTTGTTAGAATTGAATCTTTCCTTTGAATATTTTGAGATGCACTAAAAATTTATATAATTTATTTTGAAGTAGAACAATAAAACATTTGAAAACAAAAATAAAACCTAAGTGAAAAAAATGACATATTAGATGATAAAATACACTTAAATATGAATCCAAATAAATTCATCTAGAAAAATGAAGTATCTTTGTGGCTATTTTAAATTTATTTTTAATAAAAACAAAACAATTTCTTAACTGCCTACTTAAAAGCTATTTCTAACTAATTTTCTTTTTAGCTACCCACTGTTAGCATCTAGAACCATAAACAGATTTTTCCTTGAGTTCTCCAGATTTGCTAAAAATTATTTCATTTCACTAAGATGGGAATATATTTTTTTTTCATTGCAACCCCCCCCCCCCCCACACGCACACGGCCTCTGTAAGTAATGCATCTTGGAGGCAGCTTTCTTCATTTTGACATTAGCATTTAATAAGTGATTTGGGGTATGACAGATTTCTTTATCTTTTCACATCCTTTTTTACTCGGCTTTCTCTGCCATGAAGGATGCTCAGCATCTCCATTTTTAAGTAAAACCATATCTTCAACCCACCTCAAAGGACAGTTTTATCCATTTGTATTTTTATTTTATTTATGCTGAAGAAAGTTCAGTAGGACATTAATATACACTGATATAAACAACTAAAAACTATGCAATGATACTGATGGATAAAAATAAAAGATCATCCTCTTTTCTTCTCCCCATAGATTATGCTATACTCTAAGCAGTTTGAATCTTTCTAGGTATTTTCTATCACGTGCCATCCTATATGTTATTATACATGTATATTTCCCTTTTTAATACAACAGTGTTGTCATATAGGAAGTACTCCGCAGTGTCTTTTCTACCAGCAATGCGTGTTTAAGATGGCCTCCATCCATACTTCCAGACTTTGGGCATAGCTGCTTAAAACCCCACGTACATTCACAATCCAGTCTTCTGTTGCTAGACATTTCAATCATTCCTAGTATTGATTATATCAAACAGTGTTTCAGCACAGAAATCTGAGGAAACATCTTTGGAATCTTGTGCATTTCCCACCTTTTATAAATGAAATCCTATGGATATTGAAAACACGGCCGTCTTGTTATTTCCTTTCTATTCATGGCCTGCCTGCTTCCATACAGCTTTTATGTTTCATGTTGTTGGTTACTCTGAAAGATACTTTGATCAACAAAACATGCTGGTTGCCAGCAGTCAGATGTCAAAGCTAAAAAGAACGCTCTTTGTCTGAATGTGTGTTTACTAGAAAGTGAAAGAGAAAATCATTTGTTTCAAATCATTCAGGTGGAAAAACTATCCTATAAAAGAACGGAGGGGGAAAAAAAATAAATCTTCCCTCCAGGGTTTCCAGAAACACTGTGGTTACAAGAGTGATTGAAGAGTAGATGAACTAGTTCGGGTTTGTGTTTTTATTGTTTAAATGGTAAGCATTGAGTGGTTAAATAAAAATGCACTGGGTACACACCTTGGATTCTGTAGAGAGACAAACCACCAATCCAGATGTCCACAAATGACATGACTGTATACAGTAAGAATACCTTGTTCACTGCTTAAAGGTTGTGAATAGAATGGGTCAAAGTATTTGTAAATCAATCTTTGTTGACTATTAAAGCCAATGCATTTTCATGGACATATACACAAAACAGTATATGTGATACAAGAATTCATTAGTATTAAGTACATTAGTCCTGGAGGGGAAAGTGAATGGTATTGGGGAATATACGTAAAAGCCAACAGAAAATAAAGCACAGACTAAGCACGGAGATGCCATTCCCGTATTTCTCATGATCCTGAAGTGTGGATAGAAATGAATGAGTGGCTCATTTCTTGAGAACATTGTAATTGCCTTGTTTCTGGAAGTGATGTTTTCCTTAAGGCTCTTTATTAGAACAGCAGAAAAGACACAACCTGGCATTCTTCAAGTGCATTAATTGGAATCAGTCTCCAGTAACACTTGGGTGACAACGTATGATGTCATATTTTGGAGACAACTATAGTTAGGATTTGCTTACCTCCTCTCTCCACAGGGACATTGCTCAAAGGTTAAGTTTCTGGAAAGATGGAAGGTACATGGTGGTATTAAAAGCCTTACAATATCATGACTTCAACGTGAGGAACAAGACTTGCTGGGTACCAAGCTATTAACACTCTTCTTCCAGGTGGTGTGCAGTGTCCAAGCTGCAAAAGAAGGAAGCTGATCCTCAAAGAGGGTTTGGTTGTTAGGGCCAGGATCCAGAGCTGAGGGCACAGGAGGACAGCATCCTGAGTGAAGGGTGAAAAGCAGCTAGTAAAACTTCGAATGTGCTGTATATGTCCCAGGCGTGCATGTGAGCGCTTCTCACATGACCACCATTTAAACTTCAAAAGAAGGCCTCCATGAGCATGTGATTGGAGGTGAGGAGAATGAGTCAAGATTTGCTGAAGATTAACCTATTAATAAATGCTGGGGGCTGGAGATACGACTTAGAGGTTGAGGTGCTTGCCTGTGAAGCCTAAGAATGCATGTTCCAATCTCCAGGTCCCACTTAGCCAGAAGCAGCGATGTAACGTAGCACATGCACACAAGGGGGCGAAGGCGTCTGGAGTTCATTCACAGAGGCTGAAAGGCTCTGGCTGGCCCATTCTCTCTCCCTCTCTATCTCTCCCCCCCCACCATCAAAATGAAATAATTAAAAAAAAAAAACGATTAGCATTGACATCCAGCAAGGCTGCAGAAGGAACAATGTTGTCAGAGGGTGTGGGGGGTCACGTAGCACTTAAGACTTGGTTCTTGTTCTGGCTTTCAAAATGCACGCAGAGGCATTGCGAGGGTGAATCCGAAGACCTGTGGGGAAGGCCTGGAAGATGAGATAGTAAGACCGAGAAGGAGCCTGGTGAACGATCCCTGAAGGTGCTCCTCTGGAGACAGGATTCGATTCGTGCAACACGGGCGCTTCCATCTTCTTCCTTGCTATGGTCCTGGAGCAGATTTCATAATAATAAGGTCCATAGAGTAGAGTCAGGGTTCCTGAAATGTGATACTCTTTGTTCTGGTGCGGTTGGCAGAGCCTCTCCTTTTCTGGATGAATAAAAACCCCAAACATCATGAGCCGGATGTTTGACTGTTTTCAAACCTTGTAATTTTGTAAATTGTCTGTTCCTGGCCTCCTCCCCACACTCCCACCCCAGGCGAATTTCATGATTTTCTTTATCTCTGTTGACTTTTCAATGAAGAAAATGTAATGTTTATTTTGTTGTTGTTGTTGCTTTGTTTTGTTTTCTCTCAGCAAGGTGATGTCAAAAGAAATTTTATGGCGATGAGGATGATCAGCTTTTCCTCCAGCATGTAGGATGGGTAGTATATTTAAAATCCCACCCTCCAGAATATGTCTCTTCTGCTGAGATAATAAAATTGATCGGATGTTTTGAGGTTAAATAAACTGCTGTAATTCTCTGGCAGCTGCCTGCTGCTTGCGGTTTTCCAAAGCAATTACTCACTCAAGTCAACTTTGAACTTCACATTTTAATTGAAAAAGCTAATTGTAGGCTATTGCTCCTGATTTAGCATTTGATTGGACAGATTAGGAAGTAAAAGGACTTGGAAAGGGGAGGGGCGGGGAAGAGAAAGAATGTGGACATGTTTCTCAGCTCAAATTCCTGTTTATAGAAGAGTATTTTCATACAAAGGAGAAAATACATTTGGACTGATGGACAAATCTCTAAAGCAAGCTGCAAAATCCTTAGGTTAGCCATTTTTGCTCCTCCAATCCTACCCCTAGCCCCACAGTGTGTGTAAGAGAGAGAGAGATAGAGAAAGGGGAGAGATAGGAAAGAGGAAGGCTGTACATGTTAGTTTCAAATCTGAAGTTCCAGTTAAGAGTTTTCGAGGACACCATCAGCTTTGTCGCATGTCTGAGCTTATTCAGACCTTAGAGATGCTCAGTTGTATGTAGGGATTTCCCTCCACTAATATACATCAAGCTTTATGGAAATTCAGCAAGAAACTGGCATGGCTTTTAGGGGTGACCATTGCAAGTCAAGCCTAGCATCATTGATATTTTCAATAATTAAGAAAATAGGTAAATGTGGGTTTTTCATCCAGGAAATTAGTTAACAACTTTAAAATAGCCAGAAAAATAGTTTAGGGAATTACTGTGAAAAAATGTGAGAAGTTATTATTATTATTATTATTATTATTTTCTGTAGGTTTGTTCCCATGTCACAGTAAAGATAACCTGCAGGGTTGTCAGCAAAGAAAGACTACTCTGCCATTGGCAGATACATGTTCTCTAACTTAGAAACAAATGTGTCTGCCATTTCGTTGGTCTTTTTGCTCCAAGATCAATTGGTAACCTGTGCTTGGAATTTTCTCTGAATCAGACAACACATTGGTGCTGAATTAGAACAGAAAAGAATGACTCTTGATTGAGTTAATTTTCAAGACGTTCGGTCACCTATCATTTGGTAGCTTATCTCTGGAGCTTTCGTGGAATGCAGAGCTGGCTCGTCACAGTCCATTGGCATTTTCATTGAGCTTGTGAATATTGTCTCTGTGCATCGACTTTCTGATTTGTGTAGATAGAATGACTATTCTCCCCACACACTCTGTGCTTAGAGCCTCTTTGTTGAAAGGAGATGGGTAGTCCTCGATGACTTTGAGTATTGCTTCAGAATCCAGTGTGTTTTTTATCAACAACAAAGGGAGGCTGATGTTTACTTGGCATGGAAGTATCAAATCTGATGATTCTGTAGTTAGTAGAAAACGAAGCATCTCTGTTGATACTGTGGCAATGATCTTCTGGAATAAAAAGTCCAATGGGGATGTCAACTTCCCAATCCATGATTTCTAGTTTTGTGATCCTACTATTCTGGAGTCCTTGAGTAAAAATGATATGCACAAGGAGAGGAAATGAAGACTTAAAACATTTAAATCTTTCAAAATGTTTTATTGAACAGAACTCTATTCATCTATGAGTTATTTAAACTCAGCTCTCTACTTTTGGTGAAATGCATTGTCTTAGAAAAAAAGAAAGAGAAAGAGAAATTACTAATGTGGTGAGAATAAAGAGACTTTTTTTTTTCTCCTGAGGCAAAAAATAGCTGAAGAAAATGTTAAGTGTTTATTTGTTTTTTGCATAATATTATTTATTAGTGGCAGACTGTAGAGACAAGACAATGGATCAACATTCTTGCCATAGGAAGCCTGCATATTTGTAGAAAATAATAATATTTAATTATACATTTTTTTTCTAGCAGAAGATGAAGGGATTATTGAGGTTAATTGGATTTCCCCTTTGATGATCTTACAACCAACGTTTGAATATATGTTTCAAATGGCAGTTCTGAAGCCTGGACTTCAAAAGCTAAACAAACAAAACCCAAAACCACTCCTAGCATAATGATGTAATAGGTATTTCAAAGTACTGGCTGTAAGTAAGCAAGACAGGATTATATCCTGGGTTTATTGCTTACCTTTGATTTTGGACAAAGCACAACATTCTGATAAATTTCAGTTTCCTTATCTTTAAGTTTTAAGGATAACACTTACTGGACAGGATTGAATGACTTACTATTAACTGATATAAGTAAAACTGCTTTGAATGTAGAAGTTTCTATGATTCTATAATATAGTGTCTACCTATTTGCAGGTACTAGTTAGGGAGTTTCTTCAAAATTATCATAAAGACATTATAGAAGTCAAAATGCAAAGTCACATCCAACATGGAACAAATGAAACTTGAATTTTCAGAGAAGTTATAAAGAATAATGTTCTGTATCTCTAAATTATAGTTGGGTACATAGACAGAGGTTAGTTGTCCAAGCATCTATGGGTAAAAGGGAGAAGCTATACATTTTTTTTGGAATTCTTGTACCCCACTGAATAGACATGCTCCAGAATTGTTGGAATAGAAAAAAAAAAAAGTAGTCTGGATTAACATTTTGTCTTGAGGTAATTTATCATTTGATTTCTGTACAGTATTTGTAATTTTAGACTTAGTAGAAAATTTGTCCCTTTTCAAGAGGGAAAGATCAGAATTGGGCATTTCATGACTCCTTATAGGCATTGGGTTTTGTTATAAACGCCACATCTAAATTTATTTACTAGTTGTTTTATCCTCCTACAGCATTTGGCACACAGGCATGTCAGCCTCTCATCCCAATTCTCTAGTGTTACTCTCTCTGTCTCTCTCTTTCTCGTGTGTGTGTGTGTGTGTGTGTGTGTGTGTGTGTGTATGTGTGTGTGTGTCCTTTAGGGATCTCACAGCAAGGTGTGCAGGTCATCGGCTACCCCTACCTGCCTTCAGATCAGCGTGTCAGAGCAGAGGCAAGAGCTCAGCATCTCCAGTTACTTGGCCCATCTGCTCACAGCTCTGGTGGAGGTTTGGTTATGAAGGCTGCTGCATTTGGCTTTGCAGACGTACACTTGAGTCTTATTGAGATAATTTGCTGCAGAGAACCGCTGGCTACTGCTCAGGTGAACCAGCTTTCTTTCCATAAGGTTTCACTTTACAGGAGGTGCGATCCAAGAACAGCTTTTTAATGGGAGAAGAAGGATTTGTTCAAGGCGACTTGCTAGGGTTTCTTTGTTCAGTCCACTTTCTTTCATTTCGAGTTGATTGAGGGACATCAGCTAAGATTCTTGTTTCTCCCTGTATGCGTCTTGTCAAGTCTCTTGCCTTTCACAGCCTGACTACAGTACAGGGACATTTACAGCCTTCCACTGGAGCCTGCCAGACCTAGGTGTTATGCGCCATACCTCCAGGGATCATTACCATATGGTATTTTAGGAGAGGACACAGTTCATTTCAATGCAATTCAAATGAGCAGATTTCTTTTCTTTATGACACCATTGCATTTGGCGGCAATCCACCAGAGGCAGAGCCTAACTCTCAAAGGAATGCTCTGCCCACTCTGTCCATTTAACAGGACATTTGGCTCCAAAATCTAGTCGGTTGATCACACATGTGCAACAGATGTGTGAGCATGCGTAGCGAAAAAAAAAAAAAATCCCAGCAGTGTGCTGTGGGAAATGTAGCAGAACTACTGGAAAACAGGGACACAAAAGAAGTCTGGTGCTAAAACTTTGATTTCTTTTGTTGTTGTTGTTGTTGTTGTTGTTGTTGCTACAGAGTTTATTAATCATCCTTTCCTCCTTCCTTTGGAGGGGAAGGTATGAGTTTCCAATATTATTTTGCAGTGGGTATTCATATAATACTGGTGAGGAAACTTGCTCATTTTCACAGACCTCATCTTATAAAGATATAATTCTAAATATTTGGACCAGACTTTCTTGGGCTCCTGCATCTCAGGGACTGAGTGTTGGCATACTTCCATTTAAAAAAAATAACACCCATTTACAAGGGGGTGGATATCAGAAATATACATCCTTTCATCCGTGCCCCACAGGCTTCCACGGAAAGAGAGCACCAGCTGTTTTTCTCATGTAGAATAAGGGTTACTTGGGGAAATCTTTCTTCCTGTTTTTATATGGACAACTAAATTGTTGCATAGCCAGTTAATTTTGGTTAGGTCAACAGCACAAGGTTAATTATTGGAACCTTCCTCTTTCGCCTGGGTAAGATTACTAGGAACCAAAAGAAGAAAATGAAATATAGTGACTTGGTCTCCGAGTGCTTTTGTTTAGGAAGTTTTAATTTTGTTGTAATTAGATTTGCCAAGGTTTTTTGCACTTACTTTTGTCTTCTAGGAAATATTGAAATGAAATTTGGAAAAATGGAACGATGTGAACTTAAACACTTAGAAAGGATTTTGTAGTATGTTAGCATTTAGAAAAGCATTTCAATTTTATTTTATAATGAAAACGCTTTTAAAAGCTAGAACCACTCACTAGCCTATGAAATAACCTTGAAATGGTATTTTGTTCCTCTGATACACTTCAATTTAGCCAGATAATTTTATGTATTTAAAAATTATATTATGATGTTATGTCCTGTTCTCAAACCCAAGGTTTAATACATCATAAGGCATGTGCACCAATTTCCTTCAGAGAACTAACATCCAATTTTACCTGGCTTTGTGTTATATAGCGTCAGAGTAAAACAGCCATGGAGCTGTTGCATAGTTCTACTTCTTTATTTTTAATTTGTTTTTAGTTATTTATGAGAGAGAGAGAAGAGAATGGGTCCGCCAGGGCCTTTAGCCACCACAAACAAACTCCAGACGCATCCACCACCATGTACATCTGGCTTACATGTGTTCTAGAGAATCAAACCTGGGTTCTTAGGCTTTGTAGGCAAATGCCTTAACCACTAAGTTATCTCTCCAGCCTGACATAGTTCTACTTCTGTCCTTGAGACCTGGTCAACATTACCTATGGAAGAAGAAACTCACCCTGTATTGTTATAAGGATGGTTTTTCATTCATAGCCTTGTGACTCTTAACAAATGTGCTGAAGAAAAATATTCTGCAGCAGCCAGTCACAAAGAAGCAGAAAATGGCCAAACCCCAGCAGAGAAGTAACCCTGTGTGAAAACAGTGGTTGTGTCTTCCTGGATACAAAAAAACAAATAGAGCTTGTGAAAGAGCTTGCCAACGTATGCCTGCCAAATAAAACATTGTTTTACGAAGTCAGGAAAAAACTAATTTTAAAGGTTACTGTAGGTTATTTCTGGTCACTTCTGGTGTGCATGCAGCATGATGTCACCCTGCGCTCTTCTCTATTTATATTTCAGTCTTAGAGGTCTTTTGTCTAAGACTTGATCTCAGCTACTAGAGACATCTAAGGTGTCCTTATTATTCAATACTCATAATGGGAAGAGATGGAAGAAAGTCAAGGCCAAGTCCAAGTAAGAAATCCCTCAGTCAAGTCCATCTTCTGGTGTCAGACCTATGCTGCTGACACCTCCTCCAGACACATTTTCTGGGGAACTTTGCAGATTCGTAATGACAAAAACACCAAAAAAATTTGAATAGTGGTAGATGGGATCCCTCCCAGATGCGTCTCTTCTGGGTATCAGAGGAAGTTATTCCTGCATAATCCCGTCTTTCTATTTCTGCGTGGACCTAGCTTCCCAGGCAGGCATCTTTCAACCTGCCTATGTGCTCACTAGCAGCAAATTCTCTTCATTCCTGTACCACTTCCAGTTTGTTTTTCTTTGTGGGATTTTTTTTTGGAAGTTTTGAAAACCCCTCTTTCAAAGTGACTCTTTAGTGTACTAAGAAATGTCAAATAATCACTGACTAAAGATGGCTAAAACACCAGTATGTTGTTAGCAAGTTGAAAGAAGAGAAGCTGAGGAGTCACATAGAAATAACAGAAAACTTTTGGATATTATAAACAGCATATACTTTTGATGGACTCTGAAAATGTATATTTATAATAATAAAATAATACATTCAAATTCCAATACCACATTGCTATCAATGTGACACCACGTGAATCATCTTTAAATTCATTCATTCATTCAAAAGGAGGTTTTATTTAAACTTTATAAGAGAGAAAGAATTAGCATGCCAGGGTGTACACCAGCTTGTGCACACATGTCACCTTGTGCATCTGACTTACGTGAGTTCTGGGGAGTTGAACCTGGGTCCTTAGGCTTCACAGTCAAGTGCCTTAACCATTTAAGCCATACAGCACAAATGTAGGTTTTTGAGTTTTCTGATGCACCGGGCATATATATATCCTAAAGAACTGAAGAAGAAATGACTACTGAAGGGGGGCCATGGACAAAAACAAAATAGGGAGGAAAGACATGCAGCTCTGGGATAGAGACATTGTGATTTTAATTTGGTGAACTGATGAGAGCTCACTGAGAACATTTAACAACATACAGCACTGTTAAATCGGTGAAACACATAGTTATCTTTAGGAGAGCATTTCAGGCAGAGGCAAAGAAAATAACTCCGAGGGTGTCCTTAGCTAAGGGCACGCATGGTTTGGAGAAGAAACGGTGTGCAGGGCAGTGTGAGGGGCACACTTGCGGGCAAACGAGCATCACGCCCGGGTGCAAGCACACCTCGGCCTGCACACAGGCAGGTGCTGCAAAGCACCCGAGAGATCTGCAGCAAACACTTCAATCACACGATTTTGTCACTGAACGGGGAATGGATGCTCTTCTCAATTCAGAATTTGGTAAACTTTTGAAAATCTTGTCTTTTCATGAGCATGGAGAGTTTCACTAACTCCAGTGAGAGAATGGACAATTCTGCAGTCTCCTCCCAAAGCCAACAACTGTCATGTTAGAGCAGAGTAGATCTACTCATGCGTGTGTAATCATCACAGTGATTCTCTTATACTAATATTTTACAGTTCATTAAGCACTCTGAGCCTATAAGCAAGTTCTCTCATGAGACTGGCAGTGATTCTCTTTTTCTTTTTGAGAATTCCAGCCCATGAAATTATTCACTTACCCCTCTGTATAAGTTTTGAATGTGACGCAAAACACAAGATCTATTAGCTCTGGAAGTATACAGATTACAGGAATAGGACTCCTTACTTAAATGAGTGAGGTCCAGGAAAGCCAAACCAAACCAAAACATTGATTTGAAAGTGAAATGCCCCCACATGTGTTTGGCTCATGTGTTTGAACACTTGCTCCCCAGCTGATGGCATTGTTTCCAGAGGTTATAGAACCTTTAGGAAATGGCACCCAGCTGTAGGAAGTCAGTCACTTGAAGGTAGTCCTTATTACTTGTAGCCTTTCCCCAGTTCCTGCCAAGTTCTCTGTCTCCTGACTGCCAATGGGATGTATGCAGCTGCCTTGCATGTTCCCCTTGCCCAAACTTAGTCATCCGCACTGCCATGCCTTTCCCGCCATTTTGGACTGTACCTTTCAAACTGTAAGCCAAAATAAATGCATCCCTCCTCTCTTACATTGTATCTTCCACATGTTTTTATTTGCAGAAATAAATTGTGTTTTTAAGGGCTGGAGAGATGGCTTAGCAGCTAAGTGCTTGCCTGTGAAGCCTAAGGACCCTGGTTCAAGGCTGGATTCCCCAGGACCCATGTTAGCCAGATGCACAAAGGGCACACATATCTGGAGATCATCTGCAGTGGCTAGAGGCCCTGGCACACCCATTCTCTCTCTCTCTCTCTTTCCCTCCCTCCTTCTTTCTCTCTCTCTGCTGCTCTCAAATAAATAAATAACTAAAATAAACAAAAATGTGTTTTTAAACTTTTTATTAATAATCCCCATACATTTAGACAATATACCATGATATAATCCCCTGCTACCACCTTCCCCCTTCCCCTCCCCCATACTCACTCCACTGAATTGTGTTTTCTTTACAACTAGTCTCTCTTCCGTTTCAAGGCCATCATGTGTTCCCTCCTTTTATGCAGTTCTGGTGTGGTGGCATCAGCATCAGCCTCTGTGAGGTCCTAGATACCAAGGCCACTTTGTGTCTGGAGGACACTATTGTACATCACTTCTCCTCTTCCCTTGGCTCTTTTATTGCTTATACCACTTTTTCCACAATGTTCCCTGTGCCTTGGAGGTTGTGCTACAGACATCTCACAAAAGGCTCAACACTCACTGTCACTTCTTAGGACTTTGAATGCCCTCAGTGGTCATCAACATCTGAAAAGAGAAGCTTTTTTTTTTTTTTTGAAGGGTGATTTTTTTCAAGTATTTTATCACAGAGATCATAAAAGTAATTAAAAAGGCACTAATTATCCATTTAGTACAAATGCATTGTACATTTTTCTACCAACTCATTTTATTTGGGATTCCATGTGCTTAGGTTGCCATATGCTTGGAATAGGATATTGAAAGAGGAGAGACCAAATTAGTTTTAGAAAGAGAGGGCTGAGGATGAGGTTAATATCCACAATGACCACAGGGTCTCTCCAAATAAGATAGACTTCTGTCAGAGCACTTGATTACCCACAAGAGGTTTATGGTAAGACCTTACACCGTATGCCGTTGGGCATGGAACATGGAGAGACCTTGCTGGAATTTGGAAGACAGCCAGTCTTGCCAACAGCCTGTTTACTGCTGGAAGGCCCTACATGAGCTACTAGGGGAAAGTGGCCAACATCTGTCTGAGTAACTTGAGTTCTAAACTACTCAGAAGCAAACAACCTGACATGATGTTCACACAAATGCACTAGTGGTACACAGCCATGGTGGGTAACCAACTGCTGTCAAATTGGCTAACAGATCCACTCAGTAGAAAGGAACCCATATCTCAACCTGGGACACAAGTCAGTATCATATCCAGATAATGGTTTTGCTCTCTAATACCAATCTCCCACTAATCTTTGACGATAATATGGATTATACCGACAAACTCTCTCTAAATTGATAATTTAACCTGTGTTGACTTCGCTCTCCACTGGAAAATCTGCTTCTGTTTTTCAGATGGGAACAGGACCTGTGGAGATAAACAACCCATTGCACTTCAGACTGACCCCAGCTGAAACCACAGAGGAATTGGGGGAAATGTTTAAGAGTGCTGCTTTCTTGGTGAACCTGAAATTAGCACAGGGGTGAAGGAGATATAAACTGAGGACACTTGAAACCTATCAAACCAGGGACCCAGAGGCTTCTTAGAGCCAATCACTGAAGTAGACTTAAAACACACCCAACATGGCTCAGGGAATTTTGTGGAGCAGAAAGACTGTCAGAGCCGCAAATTGGGACATTATGCACAGAGGCATTGCCTCTTGCTCATAACTGGCTGATGCCTGCACAATGCCTAATCTACAGTTCCCATGGAGATGACCTGCAACCCCAGTGAGGAGGGCCCCTTTGGAAAAGGGGCAGGGATAAGGAAAAGGATGATACCAACATGTGTTGTTTAGAAACTAAGTATGTCCCTAACAAAGAAAGAAAGAAAGAAAGGAAAGAAAGAAAGGAAGAAAGAAAGTCAGGACTAGAATAGAATGCTCTCAGTTTTTTTTTTTTTTTTTTGTTGTTGTTGTTTTTGTTTCTTAGTTTTTGTTGTTGTTGCTTTATTTTTCAAGGTAGTGTCTCACTTAACCCAGGCTGACCTAGAATTTACTATGTAGTCTCAGGCTGGCCTTGAACTCACAGCAATCCTCCTACCTTATCCTCCCAAGTGCTGGGTTTAAAGGTGTGTACAACCACGCCAGGCTCTGATGTTCTTTTTAAATTGCAGGTTGAAGAAAATGCATTTTTGCCTCTTGATGGAATTATATACTCTGATATATAGAGAGAGAATTATATGGGAAACCAGCCAAAGAATTGGGCTTGCATTTCACTCCCATGTGAACAAGGCTGTATAGTTACCTTCTCATTGTTAGTATAAAGCACCCCACTAAAAACTTCTTAGGGAGGAAAGTTTTTGGGTTACAGTCTCCGGGGGGGGGGGAGGTTCCTGATGGCCGGGAATGCATGGCATGAGCAGAGGCTGGGCATTACCTCTGCTACAGCAGCTGGAAAACAGCAGCAGGGGACTGAGCTGACTAACACAGGCCAAGTAAGGGGCTAATTAGCCTCAAGGTCCATCCACAGCAACACATCTCTATAAGCAAGGTGCCACCTCCCAAATCGTTACTAGCTAAAAACCAATTATTCAGAACACACGAGTTTATGGAGGCCATCTGATTCAAATCCACGACAAGGAGGAAAAGAAAATGCTTTAACTTCAAGCATTTTGTTTTGTCTTGTTTTTAGTTTGAAAAGTCTAAAGAAATTTAAAAAAAAAGAACAAGATAAATATATTTTCTTCAAGGATAACTAGGATGGGATTCATTGTCCAGGGGGGTCAGGTCTGTCCAGCTATTGAAGGTTGATGGAGGAGCCTCTGAGTGGAGCAGCATGCAATTCTTCGGGTGTGTGCATGCTTAGGGCAGTTCTGTTCACAGGGCATAAATGATTTCAAAATACATTATGTGCAGGAACAAAACTTGTCAATAGATAATCTTGTTAACTCTACATGATACTAGAAATAATTGTTTGTTTATTTTTTTTTAAGTTATAATATAGTCAAAAAAGAGACTGTTAATACTTAACAGTCCAATTTTGAAAGGAGCGTGGGGAGGAACTCTCCATGGTGACATCTGTGTAGCCCAGAAGGATCTCCATATTTCTGCTGGGCTCTGGCTATAAGTTAGCGTAAGGAGTTCCACGACTCTAGGTGGCTCTTCTTGTTCCTTCTCCGTCACTGATACTGTGCACTCAGCTCACTTACAAGGGAGACTTATAAAATATTTTATAGGCTATTGAGAAAACTTCCTGCAATTCATCCCAAAATTTACTTAGGTTCTTTCCATGCAAAGGAAGGTAGGCGCCATTACTCATCACGCTATGGGATAGCATATCTTGAGAGAAAAGTAAAAAGAATATTGAGTGTGCCTTGTGAAATAAGGCTGTGGCACTTGCTGATTCCTTGAAGGTCAAGGTTCTGCGTGGAGCATTTTATTCTGGTGTCATGTCATTAAGCATTTACTGAGGGGAAGGTGGTTCCATTGGTTCGCATGGGAGCAATGGTAGCGAGTACAGGAAGGTTTATACAGTGTGAGTGTTCTGACCTCTGTTGCCACAGTTTTATCCCAAACAGGCAGGCACAGCTTTTGCTGTTGTTTCGCTACCAGCTTTCAAATAATTCTAAAAGTATCGTAACAACAATTTTAGTATAATGCATTAATTATGGAGCTTTCCATTTGACAGGTTGTATTATAGCTTTCTCATGTCACGATGGAGAATTCCTCCCCATAATCTTTTCAAAGTCAGACAGTTATGGTATTAACGTTCTCTTTCTGATTATATCATAATTAAAAAGACAATTCTTTCCAGTATCGAGTTCAATTTTACAAGACCATCTGTTGACAATTTTTGTTCGAGTATATAATGTTTTTTTATTACACTTACGCCCTATAAGCTTCTTATCCCCCTCCCATCCCAGGGAACCCCTTGTTCTCCCCAACTAGCCCCCCTTGTACTTTAATGACTCTATGTGTGCTGCTGTGTGTGTCTAATTCAGGTTGCTTGCATGAACATGGCGGGAGGTTATTTGCAGGACGGTGACTAGCTTTCCAGCGGCTGAGCCACTGAGAAAAGGTCTCCTCTTCCCTAGCAAATACAATGTTTTAACACTCCCTCGTGTACAAGATGGCCATATTCATGCCACTGCCTTTCCTTATAGCCTTTTCCTCTTTCCTGTCCTTCACATTTATTTGAATCTTTTCTTTTTCATTTTTGGGATCTGCTAGATTTGCATTCTATATTAGGAACATTGTTTTGTTTCTTAGTTGTATCAATATAGTATAATTTTAAAAGATTTAACAATTATTTATTATGGGAATTACAAACCAATAATTATGCATAGCCAAAAATTGTACTGGCTTTGTTCATACCCGATTAGGGTTAATGTAATAGATTCATTTAATTCTAGAAGGGCCAGTTATCACAAACTCTGTGGTAGTTGGAAAAAAATCTGTAGTAGTGTCAAAAGATGATTTTTCCTTTATTTCAGCAATAGTTTAATGTTTCGCTTTTGTTATTCCATTATTTTTTCTGTATGTTTTCATTTTTCCTGGTGACTCTGCTCACACTTTTTCCCTCTTGAGAGACAAAGGACTACATTTATACCACATTATTAATATTTTACATCTGCTTATTTATTTCCCCCCAGATACATGTTTATATCTTCATTTTAAATAAATGTTGAGGAATAGATTGGAATTAACTAGAATTGTTTATGGCATGATATAATTATTGATACATGTATTAATATATTGATATATATTATAATAAACACAATAACCCAGCTTTAGCAGATTAACAGAAGTTTTATTTATCTTTGAATTTTGTAAGTAAGGTCATACACTATGTGATCTTTTGTGGCTAGCTATTTTTCTTAACACAATCATTCTATGTACATGTGCTTTAGGTTACTTTTATTATAGTATAATAATACCATAATTTGCCATCTTGATGATGTTCATCTAACAGTCCCATTATTTCATATTAAAAATAGGATTACATTGAATATTACTTTACATGGCTCATGGTTCATATATGTAAGATCAAATATGAAATGCCCACATAGGGAGGTTATTAGGCTATATAGTATATGGTCATTAATTTTCAAAGGATAATGCATGAATATATTATAGTATGGCAGGAGGAAAAGCTACTTTTTCCAGTAATGTAAAAATGAAGGGATTCAGTGAAAGGGGGATGTGGCAGGGAACAAAAGAAGGTAGTAGGAATGGATTATGATCAAAATACATTATGTATATGTATGAAAATTATCAATAACATTTTTAAAATGGCAATATTGATCACATAGTCTCTGCTACTTGCCTTGATGATTTCTTACATTTTGAAATGGTTTAACATGGAATCAAATGAAGAGTTTGACTTGCTTTTGCCTGATTACTTTTTTGCTAGTGGGCTAACAATGTGGTTTTGCCAACGTTGCATAGAGGATGGATACCTTTAAGAGGGCAAGTTGGTTTTGGAACCTGGATATTGCCAAATAATCATGACTAAATCAAAATATCTACAGGTCCCCTAGCCCTGCAAATGCTCTTTCTCCAGACTGCTTAGTGATCCATTCTTGCCTCAGTCTAGTCCCTGAGAAAACCTGATTCTCTTTCTCTCACTAGAACTTTATTTTCTAAACATTCATAGAGACAAAATCCTCAAGTATTCTTGCTCTTTTTTTCACTTGGCATTATACTTTGACATTCAACCATGTTCTTGCATATCTTAATAGTTCATTTTTGCCTTGTCATTGAGTAACATTCTATTGTATAGACTAAACACAATTTATTATATATTGGATGGTGGTTAGTGGACATTCGGTTTATTTTCCTAATTTTTCTGCTATAAATAAAGCTGTTAAGAATATTTTGTTAATCTTTTGAAAGACACATGTTTTCATTTCTTTTGAGTAAATAACAAGGAATGAATTGCAGGGTATTTTATGTTTAACTTTAGCAGATATATATATGGAACATGTATTTATGCTGTTATGCTTTGTTTTACTGACTGGAACTTTCAGTTCAATGTTAAATGAAACTTATTTGAAAGGATATGCTTGTCTTTTTCCTGGTCTTAGTGGATGACATTAGTCTTCCCTATAAGTATGATTTTACTTATTGATTTGACAAGGATGCTTCTTCTCAGAGTAACGTAGCCTCATTCTACTTTTTGCTTATTGTCATCTTTTATGTGGAGATGGCATTGGATTTCTTAAAGAGTTAGTGTTATCATGTAGCATTTAGAATGATCTTGTATTGCTATTTGTTTTCCTTCACTTTTATATAATAAAAATTTATATGCAACTTTTATATATCAGCCTTTGGTTCTCCTTCCTAATGATGCCTATATAGTTAGGTCTTTTTTTCCCTCTAGCTGTGTGGATCACTCTTCCTGCTTTTGTGTGAATCTCACAAACTGTTTAGCTTTCTCCTGTTACTGTAGCTTCATTCCCTGGATTAATGTCCTGACAGGTACCTGCTCTCTGGAGATTTTCCCCAGTGTAATGTCCTCCCCTTCGGGTTCCCCTTCAACAACTGTGGCTGTGGCCTCTCCAAGTCTTAATCTTTCTCAGTGACACCACTGGGCCCTGTGTGACTTTTCTTTCTTCCTTACATGGACACAGTTTGTTACTCTGCTCTCTTTTAGTGCAACAAAATACCCGAGGTAATCAACTTAGAAAGAAGAAAGTTTATTTTGGCTCCTGGTTTTGAAAGTCAGTCCCTGATTGATGGGCTCTCTAGTTTTGGGGCCTGTGGTGGCAAATCATAAAAAGAATGTTTGTGGAAGGAACAGGTAGGTTTGCTTCATGGCCAAGAAAGCAAAAGGGAAGAGCAGACCAAGTCCCAAAACTTCTTCCAGGGCATGTCCTCAATGACCTAAAAGCTTCCTAGTTCTTAAGAGCTTATACCACTTCACAGTGGAACGCAGTTGGAGAACAAGCCTTGAACCTACGCAGCGTGGGGGATATTGAAGACCCAAATGACAGCACAGCCAGAGCCTCTCTCATTGATTCTCCTCTCAGGTTCAGAGATGTGCAGTGCTTCCTCTGCAATATCTGCAAGCTGCAATATCGCATGTGTTGCCAGCTTTCTGTACGTGAAGAAGAAATATATGGCTAGCTCTTTATTTATTTATTAGTACTTTATAAATATTTATTTGATAAGGGAAGGAAAAGAGAGAGAGAGAAAATGAGTGAGAGAGGGAACAGGGCCTCCTACCATTACAAATGAACTATCTAGCTCTACTGAACTTATTGTTCTTTTATTTAATTCTTTTTTTTTAATCGAGAGAAAGAGGTAGAGAGAGAATGTGCACACCAGGGCCTTCAGCCACTGTAAACCAACTCCAGATGCATATGCCATCTTGTTCATCTAGCTAGTGTGGGTCCATGGGGGGGGTTGAACCTAGTTCCTTTGGCTTTGCAGACAAAGCCTTAACCACTAAGTGATATCTCCAGTCCCTTGATACTTTTACATGGGCAGATCATGGCATCAGCCATCGAGTTGTTACTTCAAAGAAATTAAATGTTACATTGTTTAGAATCTTGTCTTTGTCCACATATTCCATTCTTTCTTTGACTTTAAATTAAAAATATGTTTTGCACAATTAATAAGACCCATCGAGGCCTGGATTCTGCTGTTTGGTAAGAGTGGCTCATCTTCATAGTGTCTGGGTTTTTGCTTTTTATTTGGTTTTGAATATGAGTTGTTATTTTTGTCAGCTTGTCTGATAGAAGGCTGTGGCTTAAGACGAGTCCTCCAGAAAGGACACCATTCTGTATGCATCAGTGCTCACATGACTCACTACTAACCTAGTAACACTGTGCAACTATCTTATGGTTTAAAATCTTCCAGAAACATCTTCCAGAAAGTCTAGGTACTGGTCCTGCTTTACAAAACTCATGGAAAACCCATTTGTGCTAACAAATTCTTAGGGGAATTATTTATTTATTTCACTTCATTTGCACTGAGCTTCAAGGCGAACATTTTCTTTTTATCACTGGCATCAGTGCGTCAGCATGAGGTTGGGTGAGGTGAGGATGGGAAATCAGGAGAATGTGGGGGGCAGGGTTCGCATGTATACTAGCCAAAAATATGTCACTATGTCCTCTCTAGCTCCTACAGAAATGTAACATGTGAGATTTTTTTTTTTTCCTCTGGAAAAGAAATTTTATTTTTCAAAATATGAACATTAAAATGGCTCCATCTAGTGATGGTCATCTGAACTCAGGAGACCTGACCTTGGTATCTAGTTCTGTACTTCATGGGTTTCATTTTTTTTTTTTAAATGAATATTTATTTTTATTTTTATTTATTTATTTGAGAGTGACAGACACAGAAAGACAGATAGGGGGAGACAGAGAGAATGGGCACGCCAGGGCTTCCAGCCTCTGCAAATGAACTCCAGACGCGTGCACCCCCTTGTGCATCTGGCTAACGTGGGACCTGGGGAACCGAGCCTCGAACCGGGGTCCTTAGGCTTCACAGGCAAGCGCTTAACTGCTAAGCCATCTCTCCAGCCCCATTTTTTTAAATTAGTTTTCTATTCAGCAAATATAGGCAGTTTGATACCATTATTAGGCTCATCCGTGACCTACCCCCTCCCCATTAGCCCCTCCTTGTTGAGCTATATGGGTCATGCATTGTGGAGTTAGCCCACAGTTTTTGGTATGATAAATGTCTCTGCATGTGAGATGTTTTATGTTGGGCTTATCTTACATTTTCCGTCATTCATGAAACATTGAAAACTGACCCTCAGATTCACTTGAGTTTGTTGTAACACCTTCAAGGTGAAATATTGCTTCATCTTTTTAGCTGGCTTTTCTCATAAAATAATTCTTACCTTTTTAATTATACACTGACAAATACAATTCATGGCACCTATGCTATATGCTGTATTCTTACTTATTTTCGAGGCAGTTTATATTCCACTGCCACAGTTTTAGGAAAAAGCATCATATATTAATGTTTTATTCTTCTCATACACTTCCCCAGCACACTACACTACTTTTATTCCATTTCTTTCACTATTACCATTGTACCTTTAACTTTTATTGTTAGGACTGTCATTTTAAGTGCACTACCATGCAGAAAAGACTCCCCAAAAATACATGTTCAAATTCTTTAGGCTAAAAATTATAAAAATTGGCTTTTTATTTACTTCACAGTTAATTAGATTTAGTTTCTTATTTTTTTTCAAAATAGAAGATAAGTAAGGATTTCAAAAACCAACATGTGATATTGTTTATTACTCATTATTCTGAAAAACTGTAAGTAGGTTACTACTGGCAAAGGGTTCTACAATGAGTTGGGTGTGTGAAAGTTTAACCACAGTTAATGTTATGTATATAAGATTAAATTTATATACAGCCACGTTTAATTTTTTTTCTTCTTGCCAATTAAAAAATTCTTTTGAGCACATATTATATGCCACACAGAAATATTTGTGGATAGTAGGTTATACAATTCAGAATCAGAATATTTTCCTTTGAAATGTACTTAAAGAATTTGAATGTTTTTCCTACTTTTGTGTTTGTGAGCATGTGTATATCCATGTTTCTTTGTATGTGCACCTGTGTATGAAGGTTAAACATCTTCGTGATTGCTCTTCATTTGTATTCTTTCAAGCTGCCTCTTGCTAAACTAAGGCTTTTGCATTTGGATAGAGTAGCTAGGCAATGTGCCTCATGGAATTTCCTGCCTCTACCTCCCTAGCTCTGGGATTACAGGTGTGAACTAGGGTACCTGGCAATTTTTGTGGGCATCAAGGAACTGAGTTCAGGATCTCCTTCTGGGGCAGTAGGCACATTGCCCACTGTGCCATTCCACTACCTCTTTTTATGTGAATATTATTTACATGAAGATATTTAAAGCTAGTTATATAGATGTAGATTTAAAGTGTATTAAATCAAAGTATCTGGACATGATATGGCCCTTTTAATTCTGCTGCTCTGTAAAATCAGTGCTATGACAGAGATTTCCGGTCCCCAATCAGAACTCATATGTTAACATGTCATGAAGAAAGGGAAATTTGGAACAGAGTTGTGATATAGCAAATAGTAAAATAAATATACACTAGATAAGAAGATTTCTCTGTGGTTTGGCCCAAGGAGACAAATCTTCTGGCCAGTTGACAGCTAGTCACTTGGGAACTGTGAATTGAACATAATTTTTCTTTCTTTCTTTCTTCCTTTCTTTCTTTTTTTGCCTTATCTGCTCTAGAATGTTCTTGGCTATATCTGCAGTTATAGCAGCTGCCAGGGTTGGTAGTCTTTTCTGAGATAAGATTGGAGGGAGAAACTAGATGAAATTCTATTTGGGAATATGAGTGTGGAAAGATTTTTTTTTTTTTTTCAGATTCTGTGGTTTAGAAGACTAACTCATTTCCACAGGGATTGAATCTATGTCAGTTCTGTGGATCCCCTTACATTAAATTTACACCAGGGAAGAAGCAGACAATGTGTTAGAAAGACGAGGAGGAAGTATGTTCTCAAAGCAGTATTACTTTGTTCAGTTTGGACCATAATAATCCTGGAGTGACTCAAGCCCAAATTTCCATGGGTTTTACTGTTATTGTGGAAACTGGAGTACATTTCAAATTATGAAAAAGTGTGAAAACTCAGCTGGCTAATCTCTGAGTGACTATTGTCTGTCTCAGTTGTTTGTTATCTTAATAATTGGAACAAAAATTCAGTGAGAAGTTTCCCTAAGCCAGCTGATAACAGTTTAGACTCATAAACAGAAATAAATGTTTCTACTCTCTCAATATGATAGTTGTCATTTTTCAAACCATCAGCTCTAAACTGAGATTATTATTATTATTATTATTTTCAGTGGAGGTTTGATGATTTTAACCATGACCAAAGGATCATTGCTTAGTGTCATCTGGTCAGTATGGAGTACTGCCAAAGGATTATTGGTTTGGTCTTAGAAAATATTATGTAGGCAGGAATGGTGATACATGTGTGGAATTCCAGCTGTTGGGAGGTAGAGACAGGAGGATTGAAAACTTAAGAGGTCAGCCTCGGCTAGATTGCCAATTCCACACCTGCCTGTGCTGCAAAGTGAAACCCTGTTTCTAAAACAATCAAACAAACAAATAAACAAAAACAAATAGTATTCTGTTTTTAGTGAATAACAGAAACGGTTTGTAATATGTTTCTTTTCAGTATGACTTTTTGGCTAGTAGAAACCAGCTGTCACACTCATACCCTCTGAGTGAATTTAAGTAAATCATTTGAAAAATGTGAAGTCTTTTGTATCATCACACTAAAGCACTGACCACCTTATAGAATAATACAATTTCCTTGGTCCTTTTCATATAGATTTACATATTTCCATTAGCTTCTCTTGCCTGATTTGCCAAGGAACTGTGGTTGGCTTTATTTCCTATTTAAATACATTCATTTTAAGACCAGAACCAAGGAAGGTAGAGCCCCAGTTACTTTTATGATAAATAATTTTTTTTAAAAAAATTTTTATTTATTTATTTATTTATTTATTTATTTATTTGAGAGAAAGAGCCAGAGAGAGAGATGATGGGCACACCAGGGCCTCCAGCCACTGGAAGCAAACTCCAGATGCATGTGCCACTATGTGCATCTGGCTTACGTAGGACCTAGAGAATCGAACCTAGGTCCTTAGGTTTCACAGGCATGCGCCTTAACCCCTAAGCTATCTCTCCAGCCCGATAATTAAATTTTTGTATTTTAATTTTACTTTAGGCTAATCTTTAAAATAATACTTAGAAAACATTTTCTTCATGCTTATAAAGGTGATACCACACATTAGCGTTGTAACATGACCATAATTGAACTAATATAATATAAGCTTACTAACAGATTCAAGTTAAAAATGAGCTACATTGGGCTGGAGAGATGGCTTAGCGGTTAAGCGCTTGCCTGTGAAGCCTAAGGACCCGGGTTTGAGGCTCAGTTCCCCAGGTCCCACGTTAGCCAGATGCACAAGGGGGCGCACGCGTCTGGAGTTCGTTTGCAGAGGCTAGAAGCCCTGGCGCACCCATTCTCTCTCTCTCCTTCTATCTGTCTTTCTCTCAGTGTCTGTCGCTCTCAAATAAATAAATAAATAAATAATTTAAAAATAAATGAGCTACATTTTGAGCATGTCTAGAGTATCCTTATAAAAGCATACCTTATTTCATTTCTAAATGACTTTTAAATTTTTATTTATTATTATTTTTTAAGGAAAAGTGTCTTGCTAGCCTAGACTGACCTTAAACTCACATGTAGTCCAGGCTGGCCTCTAAATGGTCTTTTAAATATTATTTATTTATTTGAGAAAGAGGGGGACAGATAGAGAGAGAATGGTCATGCCAGAGCCTCTAGCCTTTTCAAGCAAACTCCTGATGCTCCTGTGCATCAGGAGTTTGCTTGAAATGGCTAGAGGCGTTGTGCATGTGGCTTACATGGTACTGGGATTCTTTGGCTTTGTAGGCAAGTGCCTTAGCCACTGAGCAATCTCTCCAGCCCTTAAATGTTTTCTTAAGAGAAAGTATGGTTTAGTTGAATTAAACTTAATATATATTGAATTATCTTTGACTTTGGTTATGGTCTTAGGAGTATTTAGTTTTTAACATCTCTCATTCTCTATATTCTGAAATTATAGCATTTATCCTGCTTAATTATATGTACTTTTTACTTTGTACATCTCCTACTATACTATAAATTCATGAAGGCATGACCCATATTTCTCTGGTTCATATAATGTCTTCAGTATTTATCATCATGTATATTTTGGAATAAACTCTCAACAAATACCTATTGAGGAGATAATTAAAGGGGTGATATTTTTGACTAAAGGTCTAAGATTTTTGCTCTAATGTATGAATTCATAGTAGACAAAGACACAGAGAGGGAAAAAAGGAAGAGCAAAGACACAAGCATATGTTTTAAGTAGCACTGCTCACCCCTCACATGCAGAGTTTGTTTTTGTTTCTTTAGGTGGCAGGTGTTCTGATTCAAGCTTAGTTTTGTGGTTGTGCTGGGCTCCTTGTCAAGGCTATGGAGAGACCTAAAATTAAGTAGAAAGTAAAAAAGCAGAGCAAAATTAAAGACCAGAAGTGGACTTTTGCCTCCAATTTTCCACCTTTGCTTGATTTCTAGATCATTTTCCAAGAGCACATATTTCCTTAGAAATATCTGGTTAGATATGGGAAGAAACAATGCATGCTAGCCCAATGTCCTATAAACTTAGAATTAAAACCCTTCGGATCCAAGCAGACTTTGTTAGCCTGTCCTTCCCTATACCTGCTTTACAGAATTCCCTAAAGTGATCACATGATTCAGACTAAGGACTCCTCTGGAAGCATCCATCAAGGCTAAGGAAATGGGACTAGATCTTAGCCTTAGCTCTATAGTAACCATATATCTGATGATGGTTGAAAAATTAATAGTTGATCTGTATTGTGATATGCCTGATCTGACTGACCTCATGAAAATCAAGGAAAGAAACAGAGCATCTCATCGCACCCAGAATACCATACACAGCTTAGATATTCCTTACGGACAGGAAGTGACAACAAATCACAAGTTTTGTCAGAAGTGGGATTTGGAAGATGATAGGTATGGAAAAATGAAAAAAAAATACAAACAATTCCAAGACAGGTGATTAAATTGGGGAAAAGAAGCATTTTAAACAATCCAAAATCTGAAGACCTAACCTGAGGATCTATAGTTCAGGACAGAAAGATGAACACAGTAGAACCACTTCAACATTTATTTCCTTTGGCCAAGAATTATATTTCTGCGGTTAACTTGTTGTTGCTTTAGATTACCTACAGGTCCAGGAAGACCCATTCTAAATGTGTTATTGGAACAATTTCCTGGGATGGTAATCAATAATAATTTTTTTTTTCTTTTGATGTTACCTGACAGCTTTCTTGAGTCTGGGTGGATTAGAAGAAAAGCTAAACTCTCTGGTTCTTGCTCATCCTCACATATCAAGTTTCTTTCCCATGTGGAAGCTGACATTCAAAGAAAAAATTCCAGGTATCACAAATAATTGAATTAGGTAACTTAAAAGAGAACGATGCTATTGGTGAGGGTATACCTGAAAAATATATACATGCACATATATATGTATGTGTGTATATCTATCTATCTATCTATCTATCTATCTATCTATCTATCTATCTATCTATCTATATATATGTATAAATACAAATATATGCATATAATATATATATATATATATATATACACACACATATGTGTCTATATCATGTATGTATGTATCTCTTTCTCTTTCTTTTCCTCTAAGTAGGAGAAATAGAGAAAGAGAGACAGCATCTTACTATGTAGTCAAGGCTGGATTGGAGCCATGGTTCTAATCTTATCTAAGCATCCCTGGTGCTGGAATTGCAGATATGGTAATTATAGGGTCTTCATAAGTCTTGTCAACTAGTCAAACCTAGGAAGTATCTCTAGAGCTCTCCTTTCTGTGTTTAAAACAAGCATTTTTTAAAAATATAATTTTACTTGATCATGTTAAAGATTATATAAACATAATCAATTGATATTGCTTCAATTTAAATGATTCAGATGGAAGCCCTCATTTATCTCTAAGTACTTTCCTTTTTCTCTGACTAGAGAGAGGAAGGAGGAATCATGATGAACACAATAGTTTTCCTTCCTTCTCTTATATATAAGAATCTGAATTATGAAATTTAGATTATTTTTATACATGTATTAAGCATTTGCATGTCTTGAGAAATATCTGTTTCAATCTATTGTCTAGATTGTTTTATTTTGTCATCAAATAAAATGTATGAAGAGAAGCAGTTTCTTACATCAATCCAATAGCACAAATGTGTCAGGGATCAATACCTTATCCTTGCTTTCATTCATGACTTCAATGAGACTGCATAATCTGAAGATATGATAATCATGTCTGAGACAGAAGAAAAGGACAAGGGATAAAGAAACACCTGCCACCTGGATAAAATGTTCTAGAAGCCTCAGTTCAGCTGTTTTATTTTGCATATTGCTTGTAATATATACTTATATCTACTGATCATTCTTTGAACGAGTGAGGCTGAAACTTGCTTTTGTTTGAAGTTTTTTTTCTCGTTTGGTTTTTCGAGGTAAGGTCTCCTTGTAGCCCAAGATGAACTGGAATTCACTATGTAGTCTCAGGGTGGCCTTGAAGTCATGGTGACCCTCCTACCTCTGCTTCCCAAGTACTGGGAAGTTGTGAGGTGTGTCACTCCCCTGTCTCGCTGCCCCCACAACTGCCTTTATTTTGAGCTGGTTATTTCATCTCCTGCTACTAGGATGAAAGAAATACCAGTGCAGATCTTGTGGTGAGTGTGAAGCACTGCTACAGTGTGCATGTGACCTCACTGTCCCTTGGGCTCCTCAGTAGAACTAAGGAGGGAATCTTTACTTTTGTTGAAATGTCTTTTTTTTTTTTTTTGAAGAATGGTCTCATTTTAGCCCAGGCTGACCTGGCCAATGTAATCTCAGGCTGGCCTCAAATTTACAATGCTCCTCCTACCTCTGCTTCCTGAGTGCTGGGATTAAAAACATGGACCAATACACTGGGCTGAAGAGTCTTTTTTTTTGTTGTAGGAAGAGCTAGCTTTTGTCTTCCAGTGTTAGTGGATCAAGAATTAGGCTATGCTCACCCAGAAGGGTGTGGGCAGAATTATATCAGCATATAGAATAGAATCTAGCCAGTCATAATTTATCAAGAGCAACGTCTATCACACAACTCTGTTAGCCTTCATTCTACTAAAGCTAGCACATTCCTTTACTGGAGCTGTGAAGTACCACAAACTCAGTGACCTAAACAATGGAAATTCATTATCTCACTGAGCTCAAGGCCAGAAGTCTGTGGTGATGGTGTTGGCAGGGTTGGCTCCCCAGAGGGCCATGGAGGGGAACCTGCTCAGTGCCTGCCTCCTAGATCCTGCTGATTTGCTGGAAATCTCTTGTGTTCATTGGCCTCACCTCAAACTCAGCATTCATCTGCACATGACATGCTGCCTTCGTCTTCACATAATGTCTGGCCCTGCCCACATGACCCTTTTCTAAGAACACCAGTGGAGTGGAGTCGGGATAGAGCCAGCCCTAATCACGTCAACTTAGTGAGATCACATTCTGAGTTACCACTGGTGTGGAAGACTTTTAAACACGTGTTATTTGGGAAACATAATTCAACTCATAGTAGTTGATATGAAAATTGCCTCATTAGAAAATGATCCTGGAGTCTTCCTTACCCATACAGCATTTACACTGCTTCTGATATTCCCTTCTACTGGGGAAATTGTAGATGACACGAGTAGTGAAGAATTTTTTAAAGGCTCTTTTAAAATTGATTACTTATTTGCAAGTAGAGAAAGATAGAGAGAAGAGAGACAGAGGCAGAGAGAATGGGTGCACCAGGGCCTTCAGCTGCTGCAACAAAACTCCAGATGCATCTATTTTGTGCATCCTGCTTTATGTGGAATTATGGGGAATTGAACCTTGAGTCAGTAAGCTTTGCAGGCAAGCACCTTAACCACTGTGCAATCTCTGTATCCCATGAAGATTTTTTAAGGTCTTATTTAATAACATCTATTGGAATCAGTCTACCCAATAAATGATATTGTAATGATCTTCTTCCAGGCAAAGCTCATTGGCTTAACAAAATCACTTCACTTCTACACAGAGAACACTGCATAGAATAGACTGAAACTGACTACTGTGTTTGGATGACAAAACCATTTCTTGTCCTGTCAGTATGTCAGGAAAGAAGAATGAGGAGGTGGAAACTTCTGAGTCCTTGATCTATGGCCATGTATTTTCTACCTGTCATGAACTGCTCTCAGGTTTAGTTTTTATTTTATTGGAGTCCCAAGGAAATTTGTTGCCCAGAGGGTTGAAATGAATCTACCTAAAAGATAAGTTCAAGTATTAACCTTTGGTCCCTGTAACCATAGCTGACTTTGGAAATTGAATCTGCAGATGGAGTCAAGTTATGATGGGTGAGTTCTCCAACTGACTAGTGTTTTAATAAACAGAGGGAATTTTGTACCCAGAGACACAGAGAGAAAATTATATGACCACACAGACACAATTGGAGTGACACATCTATAAGCGCCAAAGTGACAAGGATTGCCAGCTATCACCAGAAATGTGAAGAGAGGCAGGAGAGGACATTTGTCAGAGCTTTAGGAAGCTTGCTCACACCTTGAATTTGTACTTTTGCCCTTCAGTATTAAGAGAATAAACGTCTGTTGTTTCAAGTTACTCAGAGTGTGATAATTTGTTATCTCAGCCATAGAAAAGCAATACATCCAACAAGTCAACAAGTCCATTTTATAAGAAATATTTTATTTATTTATTTATTGATGAATGAGAGAGAGAGAAAGAGAGAGGGGGCGGGAGCACCAGAGCCTCTAAGCCATTGCAAATGAACTCCAGAAGCATGTACCACCATGTGTATCTTGTTTAGGTAGGTACTTGGGAGTCGAACCTGCGTCCTTAGGCAAGTGCCTTAACTGCTAAGCCATCTTTCCAACACAACATGTCCAATTTTGATATGAAAGATCTATAGATGAGTGCCAACTACCCTCTCAAATCTATTCACTTATCTCTCTCCCTCTCTCTCTCTGTCTCTCTCTCTCTCTCTCTCTCTCGTGTGTGTGTGTGTGTGTGTGTGTGTGTGTGTGTGTGTGTGTGTGTGTGTGTGTTCAGGTAGTCACATGCCACAGTACGAGTGTGAAGGTAAAAGGACAACTTTGTGTGTTGGTCCCTCACCTTCCTCTCCAGTGGCTTATTGCTGTGTTTGCCAAATTAGTCAATACTCAAGCTTCTAGGAGATGCTCCTGTTGCCACCTCCATTCTTGTCATAGGTGCCTTGGGATTACAGACACTTTGCACTAAAGTGCCCAGCTTTCTGTGGGCTATGAGGATTTGAACTCAGGTACTTACACTTGCACAAGCACTTTTTTACACTGTACTATCTTCCCAGACCACCTCTTCTCTTAATGAGGATTAGAATTTCTATCACATTACATTAAAAAAAAAGTGTGTGTGTGTGTGTGTGTGTGTGTGTGTGTGTACATGTGCTTGCATGTGGCAGGGTCTCTTGTCACTAAAAATAAACACCTCAGATGATTGAGCCACTTTTTGCATCTGGTTTGTGTGGGTGGCCTAGAAATGAATTTGGGGGCTGGAGACATGGCATAGCTGGTAAGGCATTTGCCTGCAAAGCCAAAGGACCTTGGTTTGATTCCCCAGAACCCACATGAGCCAGATGTACAAGGTGGTGCATGCGTGTGGAGTACATTTGCAGTGTCTGGAGGCCCATTCTCTCTCTCTCTGCCTCTTTTCCTTACTTGCTCTCTCAAGTAAATAAATAAATAAATAAATAAATACATAAATGGAATTTGGGCTGGCAGGTTAACAAACAAGAACCTTTAACCATGGAGGCATCTGGATAATCCCATATATTATATATTTTGTGGTTAAAGTGTATTTTAAATTTACATTCTATATTATTTATAACTTGTTTACCTTGCTCAGTATGTGTTTTCTGACCTACGAAAATGAAGAATTTTGTATGGAGAACATATAAATAGTGATTTTCCTTTGAAATTAATAGATTATTCTTATTTTTATTTGTGATGTTTTCATTGTAGGGCTAGTGTTTCAGGAACTAAATTTAAATTACTAAACGTGATATAGAATTTACTGTAATTCTGAGAGTTACTGCATAAATACAGAGAGACAAAGTGTTCCCTGTAAGAATATATAAGTGAGTATGTTGGTTTTCTGGGAAAATAGTATTATGTTATTAAAAATGTTTCTAGTGACTCATCAATTACAAAATACATGTGGAGAGGAAGGACATGGATGTTGCAGGAAAATGGAAATGAGGAAGGAGGGAATTTTTTTGTTTGTTTGTGGAAAAGAAGCACCTGGTGGGAAGAAACACAGCGAGAATGTAAGGGATCTTTCATAATGTACCATTGCTGCTCTCTGACATTTCAATGACTGATCTTTAGCTCCTATTATGAGACTGATGCATAGTTTATTAGACTGAGTTTCCCTATCTCCAGATTTCATTATTTCTTACTTAAAACATCATTGCTAATTGTGCCCCTTCCTTGCTCATATGTCACCCTGTCGGAACCCATACTGACCATTTGAGCTGCTTCTGCTAGCCTTCTCCTGCCTCTGCGCTTTGCAGCATCCTTGCCCCACTCCACCTGTTTATCTTCTGACTGCACTTGTTACCTTCCAGCAGGGATTATAATTTGGTTAAGAGTCTTTCAGTCTGTTCTCTGTTATCCTGTAGAAGGAAAGCACTATGAAGCTATGCACCTTTGTAACTAAGGAATCCCTTGACTCTAAGACAGTGTTGAGTATACTGTAACTGCTCAATAGCTATTTTTTAGACACATGAATATATTTCTTTGTAATAAATAATCTGTTTTACAATATTGTCGGGACTTAAAATATTTATAATGTATCTGTATCTGTAGTCATTGTATGTTCAGCTAGGGGTTTGTAGGCTTGTCTATTCTCATTTTATTTTTAGACATGGAATTATATATGCCTAATATGGATTTATTGTTGCTTGACCTGCTGTTTGCCTCCTGAAATTTCTCTATAATGTATTTTAGCAAGATGTTAACAGATCCCAATGAGACGCATCTGGTCTACTGTTGTCTCCAACTCCTAGTCTCTTCAAACTTTTAAAACTGTCATAGATTGCTGGAAACATGGCTGCACTTTAAATTAGCTCAATAGAACAGTAGTTGCAGTGCTCCATTAGGGGCTTCAAATCAAAATAGTCGGACAAAGAAGAGGGTTTGGAAATGTCTCACCGTAACACTAGTGATGCAGCAGTAAGTCTGTGGCAATGAGGGAAGAGGGGCTCCTACTTACTGACACACAAAGGAATAAAGTGGAGAGAGCCATCTATTGCCGGCTAGCAGCGGTATGGCTATGGAGCTGGGAGCTGGTGTTACCATGCAGTTGTAGGGGCAGGAGGCCATGAAAGTCAATGTTTGGGAATAGAGTTTGAAGAACTCAAGGGAGCAGATCAACCAGCACATTCTTGCTGCTCCCTCTTCCTCCTCTGTGGAAGATCTTCTTTTCTCGACTCTCTGAACTATCAGGGCAACGTTTCCCAATGTAATTGATGGTGGGGTCTGGCATAAGTGATTCCACATGGTGGCTGAAAAATGGATTTTGGGCTAGCCTGTCTTCCAATTCAATAAGTAGACAGATACAGCAGGATTTTCTCTTTCCTCCCAAAACTGTCACTTAGGTCTCAATTTACGTATATTGGGTGAAATTTTAAATATATTTTTTTCAACTGATGAAACCTCCTGTTTCTGCTTTTGGTGGAAGACAGAGCATCGCACATAGAATGTCCTTACGTTATCTGTCAGTAGGATGATGGATGGCTGCAGGCAAACAGTATCCTGGGTTGTTCAGAGGCATGTCTGTGTGTTAGGTCAGATTATCTGGCGACCCAAAGTGTAACTGTTCCACTATCTTTTTACATCTGCACATAAGAAAAATTTCTTTTAAATAACAATATCAATTTGAACATTCTCAAGGGATTTAGTGGAAAGGCTTGGAATATAGCAGTGGTAAAATATACTTAAAAGGTCAAAATTTCTCAGCTAGGGAAAAGTTCAATATACTCATTCATCACGTTCCACCCTTGTGCATGTGAAACAAAGACATACAAGTAAATGTAGGCTCAACTTCCGTCCCTGCACAGTTAGACCTACAACAAAGTACCAAATCCCAGCCCCATGTTGTCAGGTTACAGGTTTTACTATGACATAACTCTATGTTACATGTGTTTCTGGTATGTTCCCCAAACTTATGGGAAGACGCAAGTGCATGTCTATAACATATTTCATATAAAATTGCAATGTACTATATAACTAGCTGAATAACCTTTGTAAATTAAAAGCACTGGTTACAACGCTTTGAATTTATCAAGAATTGGATGAAGACATTAAGGAGAAAACACAGTTAAATACATCTACAGTTGATTGCAGAGTATAGAGTGGAAAGAGCTCTGGTAACATTCTTGGCGAGTTCTCCATTTAGAGTTCACAGGCTGTGAGCCCCAGCTGAGCATAGCTGACCCTCAAACGTTTCACTGAAGCCAAATGGTGAGATGATGCACAGTATCCAACATGACTATGTGTGTGAACAGTGTCTGGTCTGGCTTCTCAGTGCTGGAGAAGACATCTTACATTCTTAGGAAGTTGAATCCAAACCTAAACTCCACTGGCTCTCTTGTTCTGCCTCTGGGTGGTCCAGGGTGAGCCAGTTTTGCCTGAAAGAGCCCTGAGAAATTTGATATGGCCACATTCAGTTTAAAGGTTACTCCTGGGTGGGCTTTTGCACTTAATACAGTTTGCTTCTAAAGCCATTGTGAGAGATTCACAGAACTCTAGGAAATCTAGATCTGGACAAGATCCAGTCTCTCAAGACTGATGATTACTACTGAGCATCTCGATAGAACAAGCAGGAAAGACTAGAATAGTTCTGGAAAGACTAGGTACTTCATACCAACACACCAACACATTGCTGCCACCCCTGGACAGCAATTTCTATGGCTTAATTGGGGCACTACATTGTCAGATTGAGAAATAACTGAGCCATGTCAAAGTAGAAGGCAGCAACTTTTCAGAAATCACTTCACAGTTAAGACAACAAAGGAATAAGCATTCTTCTGTTTAATGCCCTATGAATTCTTCAGGTAATGTTATCCTTAATTATATACAAATTAATAAAGGAGAACTAAGATGTGGTCAATAGGAGAATAATTTAAACTTTACTACAGAAAATAAGATAGGGGCAGAGGCAACAGCAAGTGTTTTGAGATAGCCAGTTATGGGTCCCAGCACCTATTGCACCACTTGCTGACAGACATGGGGCATTCGTCCACATAGTACTGCATACAGAAAGAAGGAAAATGACATACATTTTCAGATATATTTGTGTGCATCAATCAATCAAGACAAGTAATTATAATTCAATAATGATTGGCCCATTGGAGATCTTTGCTAGCTTCATTCAATGGGAAACCTTCCTTGCCACCTTCTCTTGCTACCCTACTGTTTAACCAGACCTTAAAGGAGCTAAAAGGAAGCTGGAAAGGTAAACTGAGTGAGAAAGTCAGAAAGATTTGTGAGCAAGTAGTCTTTTGGTTCCTTGATAAGAATTAGATAACAGTGCAAGCCCCTTTCTGATGGTCCAAGAGCCCAAACCGCCAAACTCTCCAGCACTCCGGAGCCTGGCACTGTGGAAGGAAATCCCTGTGCTGCACCTGAACACCCCTATTTGCAGCAAAGTGAATGACCTCATCCTTCTGTAGCCAAGAAGCCAAGCCAACTCAAAGGTAGAATCTGTACCAAGATCCTCGTGATACTGTCCCTCGTGGGACTGCTTGAACATGTCAAGAATACACACACCAAACACACACACATACACACAAATAAATAAAATTTCAGGAGATTCATATGTATTACAAGCAATTTAAGTGAACATTTCACATAAATTTAGAATGGGAATGACTAGTATATAAGTAAACATGAAAGCCCAGGGTGAACATGTAGATAAAAGGAGGATAAAAAAAATAATAAAGTTGTGTGGCCAAGAGGGGAACTAAAGTGCTTCTTTGGAAAACAGATGGAACCTTGTTTTTGTATCTGATGGAGAGTCTATGGCTTGCTTGTGAGCTATAGACTCACACATCTATTTGTTTGAGGTCTCAACTCGAATGTGTAACCATCATTTCAAGTGTCATATAGGTCCCAAACTGAACTGGTCTTTTTTCCACTCAAGTCTTTCTCCATTCTCTTCTGCAACTGAGTTGATGGAAACTATATCCTTCATGTTGCTCAAGTCACAAACCTTAGACTGGCTTTGACTCATTGCTTTCACTCACAACCCATTTCTCTGTTTCATCAGCAAATTCTTCAGCTACATCTCTGCTGAAATGTACGTCATCTAATGCATTCCATGCTGACACTGAACCCAAATGAATATCCGCTCTCACTTGGACCATTTCTGTAGTCTATCAACATGTGGCTCTGCTTTCACTCTTCTGCCCTTTCTTAGCAGAGAGAGAAAATTTTCAAAAGTATATTAGGTCATGTCACTCTGCCAAATACACCCCTCACTGTCTCCCCATGTCAGAGCTTAATCCACAGGGCCTCACATAGTCAGCACTTGCTGTCCATCTCTACTCCTAACTTTTTACTAATCAGCTATGGCCACACTATGATGACTTAATTCTCTATTTTATCCCCATTGGTCCCCTTAGTTATTAATTATGCCAGATACTCTCTTTCTTCTGACAATGTTCTTATTCCTGAAACTCACACATTTTCCCTTTCCCCTTCCTCTTTCAAAAATTAAAATTGAAAACTTTCTTAATTTATGCATACAAACGACTATTATTTGTATTGAACATAATATATATCTTACACATTTTACTTACTTTTCTCTCATTTTTACCCATAAGAGTAATGACTAACTATTCCAGGGAGGTTTTATTTCATCTGTTTTGCTTCTTTTTGTATTCTTAGGAGCTATAAAACAACCTGTAGACAGGATTGGTTGAAGAACCTTAACTGTGGCAATAGTGGTCCATGCCTGTAAGTCACTCTTCTGGTCAACTGAGAACCAATCCTGTAACTTCCACCAAATTTGGTAAGTATTAGTCAAATTTATCCCTTCTCTCCTTCTAGGTGATGGAGCCAGTTTCAATCTCTGAGACTGACTGCTCGGACAATTTTGTTTGAAGTAGCTGTGCATTTAGCATGTGGTGTAAAGGTAGATGGCGGAGATTTGCATCATTTTACTTAGATGTAAAGGGAATGGTGAATGCTTGGCTTGTCAGGTTAAGTGGGGGCACAGTAGATTGGTGATATCTTCACAACAACTTGTGAAATCTAGAGATCACTAGTGAATAACCAGCAGCTGATCTTTACACCAAGGGGAGAGGGTAGGACTGGGTCTTGTCCTCAGGTGTTGTGAGAGGAAGGAGCACCTGGATGAATGAGTCCATATACCAGGTGTGGCAATGCATGGTATGAAGCCTGCAGAGGGTTACCACCCTGTCAAGCAATCTCAGGACTTCCTGATGAGAAACATCACCTCAAGGGTCATGAGAATTAAGGACTAAGAAAATGACATGTGATTAAAGGATTGGAGTGAGAACGTGTACAAGAACGAAAATCAGTTATGAGATATGACTCATATGGTGTGAGACTCTGTAAACACATCTATGGCAACAAATATGAAAACCTAGGTCAACTAATAGTGATCATAATTCGAATATCCAAAATTGTTCAAAGAGAAAGTACAAAAACTTTATCATAAAATGTTTAAGAGTGTTGGGTCATGATTTGCAGAGACATTTATCATACCAATAACTAGGGGCTAACTCCACAATGCACGACCCATTTACATCAACAAGGAGGGTCCAATGGGAAGGGTAGATCACAGATGAGCCTAAACAATGGTACCAAACTGCCTGTATTTACTGAAAAGAAAACTAATAAATTAAATTTAAAAAATGTTTAAGAGGGTTAAAATTCTACCAATAATAAATACATCTAAGACAACAGATTTTCATTAACCTGAATTCTATTAAACCTTTAAATGTGGCTAATTCCCATGTCACTTAAACAAGCCAGCACAGTCCATTTAGGAATTATTAAATATAAAATCTGACAGTGTTAGCATGAAAAGCAAAGTAGAATGTCATATGTAAACACAGATGTAAAAATTTATAAAATAAAGAGATTTTCATTATCTAGAAATCTATCAGGATAATTATTCACATGAATCTATAGAAATCAAAACCACATGGTAATATTAACAAATGTTAAAAAATTAGTAAGCATTTCAAATAAAAACTTCATGTTAAATTGGAATAAAAACAAGCTACATAAAATGACAAAACAGTTTACTCCAAAACAAAATCAACTATCATCCTTAATTACAAAACTGTCCGGTCAATTAATGTGAAAATAAGATAGGAATTTGTACTACTTATCTAATTGCATTGGTATGGGGAGTTTAAGCAAATTAGTATAAACATTGCCAAATAACTTTTGTCACCCTTGTGAAATACTGTATGTCTACAAATCCCAAGATTTTAAATTTTATTATACATTTATTTTTTTATACGGTCAAGTTGGTACCATTGTGAGCCTCCTCCCTCTCCTCCCCTCACCCCTGGCTCCTCCTTGTTGAGGTATACAGGTCAGGCATTGTGGAGTTAGCTCTCAGTTATGGGTAGGAGGAAATATCTCTGTGTATCATGACCCATCATGTGGCCTTGACATTCTTTCTGCCCTCTCTTCCACAAATTTCCCTGAGCCATGTTGGGTTCATTTTAGGTCTACTTCAGTGACAAGGTCTTGGGATCCTCTGTGTCTCTGGATATCTGATTTGGTAGGACTTGTTTGTTCTCTGTGTCAATCTCCTTCACCCTTGTGCTGGTACCAGGTTCACCAAGAAAACAGCACACTTACTTGTTTCCCCAATTATTCTTAGTTTCAGCTGGGGCCCTTTTGAGGTATGATGGGGTGGTTCTCTTCTTGGAATCTGCATCTATCTGAAAAAGAGAAGCAGATTCTCTGATGGAGAGTAAAGTTAGCACCAGATAAATGGGATAACCATTATTTTTTTTAGAGGGAATTTAATAAGTGTAGGCTCTCTTGTAGCCCACCATTGGTGGTAGCTTGATAATGGAGAGCGGGCACATTGTTTGGATCTGGTTCTGACTTGTTTCCCCAATCTAGTGAACTCACCCAATCACAGAAAGATAATCGCTGCATAGTCTCACTTATCTACAGCACCTAATCTGAATCTACCCAAGATGCCAACATACCCAGCAAGCATCTTGAGACCAGACAATAGGGTGGGTGGGGAGCGAGAGGAGGGCAAGGAAGGGGGTGGGGGACACAAATCTGGACCAAAGCAGCAATGGTACCATAAAATTCTACATCCTAAAAGGCAGACCAAATGGTTGAACCTTCACCATACCCTTAGAGGGAACACCTGAGTCACAGGGCATGGGAGAGGGTATGATGAAGACTGACCTTAATCTTCTATTTCTTCTCTCTCTCCCTCTTCTTGCTAACTCTTTTATATTACTTATCTTTTTCTTCCTTCTCTTTGTGGGCACTGACCTGTAACTCCCAGTACCAGCAGGTGGCTATCATCCACAGTGAGCTTTTGATCAGAAAGACCTACAAGGTTAATAAAGAATGAAAGATTTCTGTGAGCATATTTGATGACCCATCAAAGGTTAGTGGTAAGACCCTACTGCTGAAGACACCATATGCAGTTGACATGCAACATGGAGTGACATGGCTGGAAGCTGGAAGATAGTCCTCAAACAGTCAGCGCATCTAGTGCCAGAAGGTGCTACATGGGCGACTGGGGGAAAATGATCAATACCTGTCCAAGCAACTCATAGTCCAACCTACTTAGCAGCAAATAACCTGTCGTGATCCTCACACATGTGCAATAGTAGTGCACAGCCATGGTGGGAAATATATCTGTACATGAACATTTCATAAATGACAACATTAGTATTTCTATTCAGCAAGAAAATGAGAACTTTTTTTGTTTGTTTGTTTTTTTGAGGTAGAGTTTCACTGACCTGGAATTCACTATGTAGTCTCAGGGTGGTCTTGAACTCTTGGCGATCCTCTACCTCTGCCTCCCAAGTGCTGGTATTAAAGGTGTGAGCCACCACACCCAGAAACAACTTTATTTAATAACTAGTGTTGATAATTAGCTATTTATCTTGAAGTAAACAAACTGCACCCACTCTCCCTACATATGTATTGTTCAAAATAGTGGCCAGTAGACAGAAATTCTTTTTATGCTAAAAATAACTGATTTAAAATTTTTGCTGAGTGTATTGGTGCATGCTTTTATTCCTAGCACTTGGGAAGCCAAGGCAGGAAGATTGCTGTGAGTTTGAGGCCACCCTGAGACTACATAGTGAACTCCAGTTCAGCCTGAGCTAGATGAGACCTTACCTCAAAAAAAAATCTTCTCTTCCATTGCATTGGCCATACAATACTAAGTCACTATACATGCTAATTCCTAGCTTATTTGAGGTATAAAACTTTTAAAACTTTCTCATCACTGCAAAATATAAAAACCACCCCTATTTTAGCACTGAATCTCTCAACTCCTGGGAAAAACTACAGTCCTTGGCAAATCAGGCTGGCTGTTTACCTTAGAAAGATGTTTATAATATGAAATTGGATGAGATCAAGGACAGATAGAAGAGTGAGTCAAGCAAACCTTTAGAGGAAATGGGTGCTTAGAAAGTATAAACATCACAACAGTCACCAACAGCAGACTATGAAGTCAACCAACCAGACAAGAAGTACATGCCTGTGAAATAGTGGCACATAGTCTCTGTGGGTAACCAACTGTTCTCTGGACATTTGGCCCATTCAGTGAGAGATAATTTATATCAGGTATTGGAAACCAAATCAGAATCCCATAGTCAGGAACTCAGACCTCAGAGAGAAGCCCCCACTGCTCTCTGGAAAGGAGTGGGCATGCACACCAAAGATCTCTCAAATAACTTTGCATATACCCTATAATTCATGCTGCTCTCACTCGTGGTGGGAGAATCTGTTTTATCTTACAGATGGTGGAGAAAACCTAGGAGAGCCAAGATCCATCGATAAGACAAGACAGATACTTAACTGCCCACCACCAGACATGTCATCTTGTCTGCTCAGGAGACATTGCAGAGAAAAAGGCAGCATGAATCCTGCCTTGACTGCTAGTCTGACAACCAGCTCCAGCGTGATGGTGACAGACGTCAAGATGGGAGGAAGACAGGAAAATGTCAAATTTCTAGAAACCAAAGGAGAAGGGATTTTCCTAGAATGAGGGAAATTAAGCTTATTTCTCTAAAGAATCCAGTGAATTTCCAATAAGAGAACAGAGAAAGAGATGTGACGAAAGATTGCTTACCACCTATTGAAGCAAGATACAATTTGTGGAGTTCTTGGGAAGAACTCATATTGTACGTACTTGAAGAGTTAACATTAAGAAATACGATTAATGGGGCTGCAGAGATGGCTTACTGGTTAAGGTACTTGCCTGCAAAACCAATGGATCCTGGTTCAGTTTTCTAGGACCCAAGTAAGTCAGATGTTTGCAGTGGCTCCAGGCCCTAGAGTACCCATTTTCTCTCTCTCAAATAAATAAATAAATGAAATTAAAAAAGGAATAGGATCAATGTGTAGTTAAAAAAAAAACTCACGTCAGCAATTTTGTATTGAGGAGGAAATGGAGCAGTAATTTGAGAAATTAGACAGGACAAAGAATATGGTTTGTGATCTACTGGGACACATATATAGAAGCTCTACCAAGCTCCATGGACCCTTGTGAAACATTTACATAAACTCAATGGAATTGTATTCTTCTAGTTGATTATATTCTCTACTCTCAATTAATGTGAATGAGCATACATTAGTATATATCTAGTGTGGTTTTGTTTTTTCAAGTTGGAGATATTATTTAATAGCAATTAGCTTCTCAGATGTGGGCATAAGAGTTTTAAAAAGATTTAAAGTTTGAGGTTTTCCACAGTAGGATCTCAGACAAAAAAGAAGACAAGCAACTTTGAGACATATGTGTGTGTGTGTGTGTGTATGTATATATATATATATATATATATATGTATATACTACACTATATATATATATGTATGTATATGTATGTATATACTACACTATATACACTACCATATATATATATATATACACAGATATATCTAATTCATATATATATATATTAGAATTAGAATATATACATATTATAATATATATGATATATATATTATAATTAGATATATCTGAATCTTGCATGAACCTCCAAGTGCACCTGGGATTCCAGTACAGGATCCTGCCCACTAGTCAGAGCCACTGCTGCTCACCCTCCAGGAGGCATGCTTCCTCTCTGTTCTGGGAAAGCTAGGAAGGGAGGGTGGCACAGATACACACACACACACACACACACACACACACACATATATATATTGAATTAGGAAATGGACTAAAAGCCAGGTAAAGTAGGAAGAGATAAGTGAGTTCAATACTGTAAGACATTTCAATGAAGTTGAAGAATTACTACATAATAAATACTGGGGATGCGAAGTGCTAGAATAGCAGGTGGAAATGGTTTTAGGATGTAGGCATTGCAACTGACTCTGGATGCAGTCAAGGGTGTGTGGAGGAGTGGCGAAAACGTGATTGCAGATGAGGCAGGAGTGATTAGGTTTCTCCTCATGCATCCTAAAGTTGGCAAGAATGAGAGTATATATGACAGGGTGGCTGAGTCACTACTGAGGCAAAGGAGGGAACTACTCGGTATGGGTGAGAGACCGCTGAGTCACTACTGAGGCAAAGGAGGGAACTACTCGGTATGGGTGAGAGACCGCTGAGTCAGTACTGAGGCTAAGGAGGGAACTACTCGGTATGGGTGGGAGGGTGGCTGAGTCAGTACTGAGGCTAAGGAGGGAATGTACTCAGTATAGGTGAGAGGCCGCTGAGTCAGTACTCAGGCTAAGGAGGAAATGTAATGCGTATTTCAGCGTAATAGTGCACTTTCAAGTGAGAGAAAGTGACTTGGGAACATAAAATCTCTGCCCATGAATTTGGCCTACTTATCCTGGAACTTCACAAACGTCGTGCAAAGATTGAGGAAGAAGGGTCACATTGAGTCAGATACTGGAATGTGTTTAGCATATATTCATTAAAATCAATTCTGGCTATATTTCAAAATGCTTCAAATGTGAAATCCTGTTTGAGCAGACCCGCCATGCTGGCTATGTGCTCCTGACTGACCCCGCAAGCTCAGACATGCCTTGCCTGCTCTCTGTGACCAAACACAAGGGGCAGGACCTGGTCTCAGGTCCCAGGCAGCAGAGTGGTTCACCTGGGTGGGGGCAGTCCAGACAGTGACCGAGCTATCAGGGACCGGTTCTCTCGGCTTCTGTACCGGGGTGAGGCACAGGTGGCAACAGCTGGCGCACATGGAAAGACTCCAGCTGTGAAAACTGAGCTTCTTGGGAAGTCAGTCTGCCCTTGGTCTCCATGAGGAGGACCCCACCCTGATGCTGGGGCCACCTCATCTGGGACTTACGGCTTCACTAGTTACGCTCATGGACACAGGGAGGCACCCTCAGCCTCCTGCCCAGCATACCATGTCCTCTCTGAACCTTCACAAGGTCTCAATGTATGGCTATGGCCCATGGGCTCTAGTCTTGGTCAGCAGGCCTACCTCTGTGATCTTCCTGAGCTAGCCTACGCAGAGCTCAACCCTACCTGAGGATCTCTCATTCAGTGCCTACTCACCACCAGCTCCCCCAGCTGGAGAAGCCATTGCTTTGGGATCTGCTGTTCCCCAGGTCCCCTCTGTGATGTTCCTCCTCCTCCTGCCTGGCTCTGCCCTTTTCTGTATTGTTCCCTAGAAGTCATGGAGCTCAAAGAATGGCAGGCCCTGGGGCAGCCTCAGGGCTACACCTGGGACATGAGGCTGTGCCACTCTCCCTTCCTAGCTTTCCCAGAACGGAGAGGAAGCATGCCTCCCGGAGGGTGAGCAGCAGTGGCTCTGACAAGTGGGCAGGATCCTGTACTGAAATCCCAGGTTTACTTGGAGGTTCATGCAAGATTCAGTCTATGCTTTTCAGCACAAGACCTACCCCACAGATCAATAGAGGTGGCAGGCAACTCCGCTCTTCCACTATCTGAATCTCACCTGATACAGGTCTCACCTTGTGTCTTTTTGCCCCTGGTGCCCAAGGTTAGTGGAGCAGCCCCACACAGACAGGAGCCCTAATTCTTAGCTAAAGCAGCCCTACAACTCCAGCCACCATAGAAATACAATAAAATAAATGCTTTGCACTGATAGGAAAAATATTATAACAATCCCTTTTTTTTAAATTTGGTTTTAATTTATTTTCTGTATCTGTGTCTTAAAGAACAGCCTTTCTATAAGTAGTGAATGATCATTGTGTTTTTTAATGCACTGTGACTTTGACACATTTCATATTGATGCATTTGGCTTAACGAAAACCCATTAAAACCATGGCAAAACATCAAAGGTTCTGTGAAGCTATACTTCTTTTACCTCTAATAGTAATAGTGAAAAATACTTAGTCACATGTTAACTGCCCACCAAGATACCACCTTGAATCTTACCTTTTAAATATATTTCCCACTCAAGTATCATAGTAATAGGTAAGAGTTTAAAATCTTCAGTCATTAGAGAAATGCAAATAATTTAATCCTTTTAACAGACTTATATTTTCTCACTTTCCAGATGAGGAATCTCAGGTGCTAGACAGTTTAGTGACATACTTGCAGTCATAAGATGTCAGCCTTGTCCTGGAATCTGTGTCCCAAACATCAAACATATCAGACTATGTGGCCACACTGAAGTTCTGCAGACTATGATAGAGGATTGTGGAGATTTAAAATTAGTGTGACAAAAATAAGCAGGAAAGTGAGAACTGAGATTTTTCTTGATTAGGTCTTGAGGAGAATGAAGATAATGCAGTAGCTGCAAAAGCTGGGGTAGGTTTATTTTATTTTAATAATTTTATTGTTTAATGATTGCATGCATGTTTATAATGTATTTTGATCATATTCACATCCCATTACACTTGCTTATATTACTCCCACTCTTATTAAACCTCTTCTTCCCAATTAGTCCCCCTTGTGCTTTGATGTCTTGTATTTATGTATTATGGGGATCCACTGAGTTTTAGGAGGGTTGCTTGCATGGGCATGGGTGGAGGTCATTTACAGAACAGGGACAACTTACCAGAGGCTCCACTACTTAAATAAGTGATTCCTCACTCCCCAGAAAGCATTAACTGTTAACGGCTTCTCTGAGCAGGGTGGAGCTTCATGAGTGCATTGTCCCCATGAGGTCTATGTATCTATATGTATAGCTGGCTCCCATTTCCACCTTCTGAAGAGGAAGTTTCTAGGTATGAGTTTTTTCAACATTGATATATGAACTGGATGGAACCTCTCCCCTTGCATATCTCAAGTCTTCCTGGCTGTGTACAGAGCTCTCCTGGTGGGCCATACTTTCCCCTTGGTGCTCTGGGTGGTGGGCAGGCTTGGAAAGAACCCGCACAGAACATCTGTCCTTTCCTCCCCTTCGTGTGCCTATATCTTTCCCAGAATTAATAAAGTTAGTTCACAGCACTTCTAATTTTATGGAATGTATAATGAGCTGTAGTCTAGGATTTATAATTCTTATTTTACAGGGCTAGCCCCAGAAACAAGTATTTCAAAGCATGCTATAATTAGAAATAATTGGATTGAATTATTTCACGAAAGCTTAAGAAACATATTGTTTAAATGTTGAATGATTTTGTATAAAAATGTCACAAATGAAATTTCAAAAGTTACCATGTATATGATTTTTAATGTGTATTTTCACTTGCTTTGGCTATATATATCAACTCAATCTGTTTTATATTACTTGGTATGTGGAGTAAATAATTGTTGATTTTATTCTTCAAGTCAAAATACCTGATATTCTTTTATACAAAACATCACAGTGTGTCTGGGGGTGTAAAGAAGTAACACAATTAATTTCAGTCCAACTGATTATTTACCAATGTTTTAACAAGATCCAGCTGCTTTTGTGTGATTTATTAGCCTGTGAAATCTAGATACTCATTGAAAATGAATTGATTAATGTTCCGTCTAACCTTTTTGTCTTAATGTATTAATTATAAATGTGACTTTTAATCAGTATGACTTGGCTCAAAGCAAAAATCAAAGGACAGTAATCATAGGCCTCCCATCTCTTGAACGTGCCATTCCTTCCCAGATCTGTGGGGTGATGAATATAACTTGGCATGGTTGTGTATGTGGTGTCTCTGGATGGCACAACTACACTAAAAGTGAAGGAGACACATTTAACCTCTTTCCTTCTTCCTCATTATTGGAAAAAAAGAGAAATTTTCAATGAATTAAACTTTTGATTTAAAATATCAGTTGTTATGGGGCTTGAGATATAACTCATTGCAGAATGCTTGCCTCACATGTGCAAGAAGACTGTTCATACAGAGAGGGGGGGGAGGGAGAGAGAATTTTCAAAGTATTTTAGTATAATGAGCGACATAGAGACTCTTTTATAATTTACACATGCAAGTAATAAAGGCTTATAACTATGCAAGACAGATTTTAATTGGAAATGATTCTATCTTTTAGAATTTACTATTTCAGTAACTCACACTAGTTATATATTATAACATGAATGTTAATCAAAAATTTTTAAGAAATTAAATTTAGATAATAATAATATGTTTCCTTCTTCTGATTAAACACACTAACATTGAAATATGAAACTTTTCTTTCTGCACAAATAGTTCTTAATTTCAGTGTTATCAAATTTCCAAGAGTTTTAGAAAACATAAGAAAAATTAAACCATAATTTCCCATCCTATTAAATGAAGTTTCTTAATTAGGAATGAATTCCAATAAGCATGTGAAAAGTATATTCATACTCTGAAAATAAAATATGACATTAATGAAAGGAATTGAGGTAGACCCAAGTGGCAATATATTCTATATCAATGGATGTGAAGAATTAATATTGCTACAATGTCCATACTCCCCCAAATAATCTTCCATCCCTATCAAAATACTATGAAATTATCAATCAAATACTAATCCATATCAGAATACCAATGATATTTTTAGGAGTAGAAAAAGAAAAAGAAATTATATGAAAATTCATACAAAACTCCCCAATAACTTGGTTATTCAAAGTAATATAGCCAGTAAAAGTATTTGGATATAATTCCCAAAGCACAGGCATAAAGAGCATTAATATGCTAAAAGACTTCGGTGAACATTGAACTTTTGTGCCTTTAAGGGAACAAGTCATATAAAGAGGGGAAAGAGGACACCTACATACCATTCATCTTATAAGCAGCTCATGTCCACCATATGTAAGAAATTCCCTAACCTCAATAACAACACAACAAATAGTTCAATTAAGAATTAGCCAATGAGGTCAGGCATGGTGGCACACACCTTTAATCCCAGCAGTTGGCAGGCAGAAGTAGGAGAATCACCATGAATCTGGAGCTACCCTAAGAATGCAGAGTGAATTCCAGGTCAGCCTGGGATAGAGTGAGACCCTACCTAAGAAAAAAATAAATAAATAAAATAAATTAAAAAGAAATAAAGAGAAGAATTCGCCAGTAAGCTGAGAACAGTTTGACATATTTATCCAGTTAGGGATAAAACGTTGGTGGCATCCACTATACGCACTCCTATATAAAGCTTTCAAATGTAATAGTTGGATCTTGACAAAAATCTTCTGTGACACATACAGTTTCTTTCTGTTAATGATTAAATATTATTTTGCAAGATGTACATTTTCTAATATTTACTAATAATATTCAAAGCCTAACATTTTCACTTTTAACTGAAACATACTCAGCTATTTCATGAAAAAAATCATTTCAGTTAATGATACAGATATGATAAAATTTTGTAACTATAAATGTTAGCAAAGATTGTAATTAATTATTATTTTCAGATTATGCACATCTGTTATGTACACATACCAGTTTTTCATTTCAATCTCAGTATAGTTTCTTTTTGAGACCTTTATTTTTGATAGAAAATGTCTGACAGATTTTAAAACTTAACAAATTTCAGAGAACGCTGAGGATGTCTGACTCATTCAGACAATTCAAAATTCAAAATTTATTTTATCTTATTCTATTGTTACTATTATTATTATATTGTTTGGTTTTCCAAGATAGGGTCTCACTGTAGCCCAGTCTGATCTAAAACTTACTCTGTATTCACAGGCTGGCCTCTAAGTCATAGTGATCCTCCTAACTCTGTCCCTTGGGTGTGGGATTGAAGGCATGTGCCACCATGCCCAATTCATTTATATTTAAATTTTATTCTTATTTTATATGTGGTCTCAGAGGATAAAATCCTGCATGCTCAACTTAAACCTTAAACTCTCCCTGTGCTGTCTTGGTCAGCTAGCCAATGTCTCAGTCTTTGCTATGCATAATAAGAATAAAGTCCTTCCCAATGTAAATAAGATACTGTGGCTAATGCCCTCTTGAATTGTTTCTTTTGCATTCAAACTTGACCTGTGTACTCTGTAAAAAACAAAACAGAACAACAACAACAACAACAACAACAACAAAAAAAGAAACTACCCTAATAGGGGTTTCAATCTCTATGTGTTAATCTACCTCTGATGTCAACCTACTTTTAGAGACTGTTGAGAATATCTCACATATCCTATATTCATACATTTACTAATTAACAATTATGTGTAAGAACATTAATGTTACAGGAGGTACTTGGGTTTCACAGAATTCTGGAAGCCATAAATTTATTTTCTTACCTACTAAAAGTGTGTTTATGGATGTCCTATGAACACCACATACCTAATATTTCAAAATTGGTGTTGTTGTCTCCCTGTCTCTATCTCTGGGCTGGGTTTATTATCTCACATATTAAAAACCCAACAACTACATAGTAACTCAAAATACAGAAATTTTGTGCATTATTTCCTAATATCTTTCCTCAGGTTGTTCAAGTGAAGTTCTATTGATTGTATCTAAGTGATTACTTTTCATAGCCCTGCTCACGTGACCAGTGCTTGTGTGTGGGCTGTTTCCTCTCAAGACATTCTTTTGACGGACTTCATTCATCTCTCAGATAAATTCCAAACTCCAGAATCTGGAAAATTAGGCTCCTTGATCTGTTCAAACTTGTTCTCATTTCTCCATCCTTTGTAGTTTTAATTCAGGCACTTGTCCTCCTAAAATTCAACACATTTGTGTCTACTTGCTCTTGCAAGTTGTTTTTACTTCATTATTATTTACCCCAATCTTTCCTTTTTTTTTTTTTTTTTTTAAATCAGGGCGAGGTTTGCTTTCCTTTTGAAGACTCTTGATCTGGGATAGATATATGTCTTACATATTATTTTGGTACTTTTGTTTTTCTTTCATCTTTCTACTTATTTATGTTATGATCAAGTATTAGGATTGTTTTCTATTTCTCCAGAGATGGAGGGTAATGTGAAATATGAAGCTATGCCTTAATTATCCTTGTGTTGGAGAATCTCACATCCATCTACTTTTTTGTCCTTAATAAGTATAACTTGAGCCTCATGAAACATTTCAGCTTCTCTTCAATTGTAAAAATGTAAGAATTTGGCTGCTAATTAAATAAAACACTAAACAATAATATAAGTCATGTATTATCTCTCAATGACTTCTTATTATAATAGGAGAAAACTCCTAATCTTTATGCCACAGTTTTTATTTTTTAATGTAAAGGGATTATATTTTATAGGGTTTCTTGATCTTATAGAAATTCTATTCGAAAATAAATATTAAAAAATTCTTTTTGTTTCATTTTTTGTTAACCTTATTGAAAATCTTGGTCATGAACCATGGCCTACTTTCCATAATATCAGTATTTGTGGAGAGGAGAAACAAGAAGAAATAGTTCAAATGCCAGGAAAATAATAAAGAAAAATGGGAACCCAAAGAAGGGAAGACAAGGGAAGCCATTAGAATTCTTTGTTCCTGATAAAATGGTTATGAGTTTTCTGGCTTCCTGTAGTTGAGTGGAGTTTCCTTGTATCCCTGGACTCCATGTTGGCCTGTGCTGCTTTATTTTGTGGGTGAAGGAGACTGATTGAGGAACACAAAGCACTGGGGTGGTAATGATGAGCAAATTTTTGTGAGCAGTTCTTGCTTAAGAGCTCCCCTATGTATAAAACCTATCATTTGTAATTTTCTTTTTATGTTAAAAGTTTGAGATAGTTTCTACTTTTCACATTTCTATATTGTATTTTCTCACATAAACCCCATTACTGTCTCTTGTCCTCTCTTACTCTTGCTGAATGCCTTTTCCCAGACCCCATTACCATCTCTTGTCCTCTCTTACTCTTGCTGAATGCCTTTTCCCAGCATTTACCATAGCTACATCACAGAAGAGGAAATTCTTGTATTTCAAATCAATTATTACACATATACAAAAATAAATTTCTATGTAGTCTATTATAAATTTAAAAATAATTTTATAAAACTTAATTGCAAATTTCTTATAAATTCAATGTATAAGTTGTATTTTAGTAGCATATATAACACATTGTACTATGAATCTGATAATTTAACATTTTTCTTAGTGAAAATGACTTAGATGGCAATTAATTATGCATCAATTCAAAGTTAATAGGGACATCTCCTGCATCACCAGTTTGGGGGGACCTACAAAGAACTAATTGTATCATTTTTCTTATTTGCATCCTTTATGATGCTATATGGCTGGAGGTTGAATATTGGGGGATTATGTCTCTGATCCCTAGGGATTGTGACTCCTTTGGCAGGGCAGGAGGTTCTACTCTGGGCCTCATACATAGCAGACACACAGATCATATTTAACTACAACAGGAAAATATATAGTTCAAGTAGTATTCCCAGCAATTTAATGGAAATAACATAATGTGTCTTGGATAGTGATTCTGAATAGTTAAATCAGTACAGGCATGGACAAAACAGATCAGTTAGTGCCCTCTTCCCTCCAGCAAATTGAAATGTAATCAGATCTAAAAAGAGTTTCAGATCGCACCTGCTACTTGAGTTCTTAGCTTGGCCAAGCAACAAAGGAATGACATTCAATTACACAGGGCAGTGACCTCTTTCTCCATCAACTGTCTTTGGTATAGGCCGTTTGGGGCATTGTTTTCTTCTTGTCTTTACATGTTGCCATATAGCAGACACATCCATCCCACTGCCATGAGGGTGGTCAAGACAGCCTCAACCATAACTGCATATAGGGAACATCTGGGGAGTCTGTACCCAAACCTGCATCACTGCGGGCTGCAAGTGGCCACAGTGTGATGTATTTACACGTTCCTACCTACTGAGCTAAGCCTCTTGGGAGAAACTTAAAGTTTGATGGTTTCTATATATAATTTTTTTTAAAATTATTTATTTATTTATTTGAGAGCGACAGACACAGAGAGAAAGACAGATAGAGGGAGAGAGAGAATGGGCGCGCCAGGGCTTCCAGCCTCTGCAAACGAACTCCAGATGCGTGCGCCCCCTTGTGCATCTGGCTAACATGGGACCTGGGGAACCGAGCCTCAAACCGGGGTCCTTAGGCTTCACAGGCAAGTGCTTAACCGCTAAGCCATCTCTCCAGCCCTGTATATAATTTTTTTACTGAAAACTTCTATACTTGCAGACAGTAAACCATGATAATTCCCTCCCCTGCCACGTTCCCCTTTACACCTCCACTCTCCATCATATCTCCTCCCTCTCTTTGTTAGTCTGTCTTTTGTTTTGATGTGATCATCTTTTTAGCCTATTATGAGGGTCTTGTGAAAACATTGCTAGGAACTGTGAGGTCCTGGATATCAAGGCCAATTTCTTTTTTTGTTGTTGTTTAATTTTTTTTTTTTTATTGACAACTTCTATGCTTACAGACAATAAACCATGGTATTTCCTTACCCTCCCCTCCTCTCCCATCCCTCCCCCACTTTCTCCTTCATAGCTCTGCTGTCCTTCATACCTCCTCCCTCTCCCCATTAGTCTCTTTTAATTTGATGTCATCATCTTTTTTTCCTATTATGAGGGTCTTGTGTGGCACTTGTCACTGTGAGGTCTTGGATATTGAGGCCAAATTTTGTCCGGACATGTAAGGAGTTATACCCTTCCTTTGGCTCTTACATTCTTTCTGCCACCTCTTCCTCAATGGACCCTGAGCCTCAGAGGGGATGATAGAGATGCTTCAGTCCTGGACACTCCTTTGTCACTTCTTCTCAACACTATGTTGCCTTTTGCATCATCCCAGTGGTCATCGCCATCTGAAAAGGGAAGCTTCTCTAAACAAAAGTGGGAGTGTCATTAATATACGAAAATGAACATTAAGTGTGGCGCTTTCAGGGCAGTTTGGTGAGAATAATGTATGCATTTAGCAAGATAAGAGCAGGCTTTATATACCAAAGGCTAATGATCTCCCTTGCCATAGGATTTTGATCAGGTTTTCAGTACCAGGCATGTATTCCCTCCCATAGAGCTGGCCTTCAGACCAGTTAGAGAGCAGCTGGTTACCTCCAGAGCAGACATGTCACTATTTGGTCATGCAACTGTTTGGTCATTTGACCTGTCTGGCCAAACTTGAAGCTTCCAGTGTCCACTGTTTACAGTGTGGATGACTTCTGTCTCCCACAGGCTTTCATGCAGTGCAGCTTTTTCCAGCTTTCAGTTGGCTGTTCTATAGGGAGAAGGTTTTCAGCTGAACCCCAGCTTGATTTCTCAGTGGCCTTGCTGCCCAGGCATGTGAGGTCAATATTTATTGTCTTATGTTTTCTTGATGACAGCCATTCTGACAGGAGTGAGATGGAGTCTCAAAGTAGTTTTAATTTGCATTTCCCTGATGGCTAAGGATATAAAACACTTTGCTGTACAAAAGCTTGGTAATTTCATGAGATCCCAGTGGTTGATCAGTGGTTTTATTTCCTGAGCAACTGGGATTATATTCAGAGTCATTGCCTATGCCAACATGTCGAAAGGTTTTCCCTACCTTTTCCTCTAGCAGTTTCAGAATTTCAGGTCTGATATTAAGATCTCTGATCAACTTGGACTTGATTCTTGTGCATGGAGAAAGACAAGGTTCTATTTTCATTCTTTTTTTTAGGGTTTCACTCTAGCTCAGGCTGACCTGGAATTCACTATAGAGTCTCAGGGTGACCTCGCACTCACAGCGATCCTCCTACCTCTGCCTCCCGAGTGCTGGGATTAAAGGTGTGTGCCACCATGCCTGGCTTCTATTTTCATTCTTCTCCATATAGATACCAATTTTCCCAGCACCACTTGTTGAGAAGGCTATCTTTTCTGCAATGAATATTTTTGGCATTTTTGTCAAAAAAAATCAGTTGGCTGTAACTTCCTGGATTAATGCCTGGGTCCTCTATTCTCTTCCACTGAGCTATGTGACTGTCTTTGTGACAGTACCATGCTGTTTTTGTTACTATGGCTTTGTAATATAGCTTAAAATCAGTTATGGAGATACCATTAGCTTTATTTTTATTAATCAAAATTGCTTTGGACATTCAAGGTTTTTTGTGCTTCTAAATGAATTTTAGGAATGTTTTTCTATTTATGTGAAGAATGCCATTGGAATTTTAATGGGGATGGCATTAAATGTGTAGAATGCTTTTGGTAAGATTGACATTTTTGCAATATTGATTCTTCCAATCCAAGAACATGGGATGTCTTTCCATTTCCTAGTGTCTTGTGCAATTTCTCTCTTGAGTGTTTTAAAGTTTTCATTGTAAAGATCCTTTACTTCCTTGGTTAGGTTTATTCCAAGGTAATATATTTATTTATTTTTGAGATAATTGTGAATAGGAGAGATTCTCTGATTTCATCCTCTGCATGTTTGGTGTTAGTATTTAGGAATTCTACTGATTTCTCTGCATTTATTTTGTATCATGCTATGTTGCTGAAAGTGTTTATCAGATCTAACAGTTTGCTGGTAGAGTCTTTAGGGTCCTTAATATATAGAATAATCTCATATGCACTTAATGACAATTTGATATCTTCTTTTCTAATCTGTATCCCTTTTATGAGGGTCTCTTGTCTTATTGCTGTAGCTAAGACTTCCAGTACTATATTAAATACAAATGGGGACAGTGGACACCCTTGTCTTGTTCCTGAATTTACTGGAAAAGCTTCAAGTTTTTCCCCATTTCATATTATGTTGACTGTAGGTTTGTCATAAATAGCTTTTATTATATTGAGGTATGTTCCTTCTATTCTGAGTTTCTGTAGGACTTTTACTATGGAGGGATGTTAGATTTTGTCAAATGCCTTTTTTGTATCTATTGAGATGATCATATGATTTTTGTCCTTCAGTCCACTTGCATAATGTAATATATTTATCGATTTGCATATGTTGAACCATCCCTGAATCTCTGGGATAAAGCCTACTTGGTCAGGATGAATAATCTTTCTGATATATTCTTGTATTTTGTTTGCCAATATTTTGTTCAGAATTTTTGCATCTATGTTCATGAGGGAGATTGGTCTGTAATTTTCTCTTTTTGTTCTGTCTTTGTCTGGTTTTGGTATCAGGGTGAGGCTGGCTTTGTAGGAGTTTTGTTGAATTCCTTCCTTTTCTATTTTATGGAAAAGTTTGAGAAGCAGTGTTATTAGTTCTTCCACAATGGTCTGGTAAAATTCACCAGTGAATATGACTGGAGTTGGACTTTTCTTAGTTGGGAAACTGCTTGGATCTCTATACTTGTTATATATCTGTTTAAATGGTTTATCTCATCTTGGTTTAATTTTGGTAGATCATATGAATCACAGAAATCATTCATTTCTTTCAGATTTTCAAATTTAGAGGTGTATATGTTCTTTAAGTATGTTCTTATGATTTTCTGAATTTCTTTGGTATCTGTTGTAATGGTACTTTTCTCATCTCTAATTTTTTTTTTTTAATTTTGTCTCTTTTCTCTTTCTTCTGGTCAGATTTGCTAAGGGTTTATCAATCTTGTTTTTCCTTTCAAAGAACCACCAACTCTTTTTTTGTTTCCTTGATTCTTTGGATTTTTTAATTTTGGTTTCTATTTCATTAATTTCTGCCCTAATCTTTATTATTTCTTCCCATCTACTGATTTTTGGTTTGCTTTGTTCTTCTTTTCCCAAAGTCTTAAAGTGAAGCACTAAATTAGTTACTTGTGAACTCTGAAGCAGACCAAAAATGAACCCAACATGGCTCAGGGAAATTTTGCGGAAGAGGGGGCAGAAAGAATGTCAGAGCCACATGTTGGGTCATGATATACAGAGACATTTATTGTACCAATAACTGTGAACTCTGTAATTTCTTAACATAGGTACTTTAAGCTATAAATTTCCCTCTTAGGACTGCCTTCTTTGTGTCCCAGAGGTCTTGGTATGTTGTATACTCATCATCATTTGATTCTATGAGTTTACTGATTTCCTTTTTGATTTCTTCAATGACCCATTCATCATTCAGTAGTGTACTGTTTCATCTCCATGAACTTCTGTATGCTCTGTAGTTTTTTTTTTTTTTTCTTTTTTTTTTCTGATTTGTATTTTGTCCCATTGTGGTCAGATAGAGTACAAAGGATTATCTCAATTTTCCTGTATTTGTTAGGATTGACTTTGTGTCCTAATATATGATCTATTTTGGAGAATGTTCTGTGTGCTGCTGAGAAAAATGTATATTCTGCAGCATTTGGATGAAATGTCCTGTAGATATCTGTTAGGTTCATTTGTTCCATGATGCCATTTAATCCAGATGTCTATCTGTTTATTTACTTATTTTTTTTTTTGCCAGGATGATCCGTCAATTGATGTGACTGGAGTATTTAAGTCACCCAACTACAATTGTATTTGGTATTATCTGTGACTTTCAGTCTAATAGTGTCTGTTTGATTAAATTGGGAGCGCCCATGTTAGGTACATATATGTTTAGGATTGTAATATTCTCCAGTTGGAGTGTTCCTTTAATCAATATAAAGTGACTTTCTTTATGTTTCCTCACTAATGTTGGTTTGAAGTCTGTCCCATCAGATATTAGGATAGCAACCTCTGCTTGTTTCCTAGGAACATTTGCTTGAAATACTGTTTTCCATACTTTAACCTGAAGGCAGTATTTATCTTTTATTGAGAAATGAGTTTCCTGGATGCAACAGACAGCAGGATCTTGCCTTTTAATCCAATTTGAAAGCCTGTGTCTTTTGGTTTGGGCACTGAGGCCATTGATATTAAGAGTTATTATTGACAGTTATGTCTTTATTCTCACCGTTCTTCTTGTTTTGTAGAGCTTCCTGTTTACCTTTACTCTCTTATTTTCACTGTTATTTGAGTATGGTTTATTTTTTCCTGTTTCCTCATGTGTATGCTTTGCTTTCTCTTCAGGGTAAACGATTGCTTCAAGTATTTTCTGTAGAGCTGACTTAGTTTTCATAAATTCCTTTAGCCTGTTTTTGTTGTGGAATGTCCTTATTTCTCTTTCAATCTGGATAGATAGCTTTGCATGTTAAAGTAATCTTTGTTGACAGTTATCTTTCAGATCTTGGAATACATCATTCCAAGCCCTTCTGGCTTTTGAAGTTTGTGTTGAATAATCTGCTGTAATCCTGATGGGCTTGCCTTTATAAGTTACTTGCTTTTTCAAAGCGCTTTCAATGTATTTTTGTTGGTTTGCATGTTTAGTAGTTTAATTATAACATGGCAAGGGGAGATTCTCTCTAGGTTTTGTCTGCTTGGTATTCTAAAAGCTCCCTGTATCTGCATTGACATTTCTTTCCCAATTTTTGGAAATTTTTCTTCTATGATTTTTGTTGAAAATGACTACTAAGCATCTGGATTGAACTTCTCCTTCTACTATACCCTGAATTCTTATGTTTGAGATTTTCATAGTGTTTCAGATATCTTGAAATTCCCATTTTCCTATTAGCTTGTCTTTCTCTTTATTGGACTGTATTAAATCTTCCACTTACTCTCCTAGTTTAGATATTCTGTTCTCTCCTTCATCCATTCTACTGGTGGGACTTTCCACAGAGTTTTTTTTTTTTTTTTTTTTTTAAATTTATTTGACTGTGTTTTTCAGTGCTAGTATTTCTGCCTGATTTTTCTTCAGTATTTCTATATCCTTAATCATGTCTTGTAATGACCTCTTTATTTCATTAAGCTAGTTTCCTGTGTTCTCTTGGAATTCCTTTAGGAGTTTGTTTTCCTATTTAATTCCTTTGACATTTTTTCTTTGGTTTCTTTGAGTATAGATAAAATCGTTTTTTAAAAATTCTTTGTCAAGCAAATTATCTCATTGGGTGCCATTTCTGATGGATTTATAATTCTTTTGTAGGATTGTATTGACTTGATTGTTTGTTTTTCCTGTATTATAATGTAGCAATTTTTTGAATCCTGAGTTGATTTGACACTTGGGTGCTTTAATTATTTGTGGTGCTTTTAGACTTGGAAATCCAACTTTATATACCTTCAGAATAGGAGTTTAACATGTCAAATGTAGCTCTTGTACTCCAATCCAACGGCAGAGTAATCCTAGGTAATGAGTTTGCTTACTACTCATGTATTCATGTGGGCTGGTTGGGCAATTTACTGGCAAATTCTATCATTCAACTGAGCAACATATACATTCAGTAAAATGCAGCACAGAGTATGCAAGTGTGGGGAATGAAACAAAAAACCTTATAAAGTCAAAATCCCTTGGGGTGTGCGCTTCTCTACACCTTTAATTCTGTGAGCTGGCAGGTTGAGATTTCTGTCTTGTTATGGGTTATGGGTTGGCCTGGGTCTGAATCCAACCCTGCCCTCAATAATGGCAGAAGAAAAAGACAAAGGCCCTACAAATCTGAAAGCATCAAAGGCAATAATTATCAACCCTCAAATGCAGCTTAATTGGGAATAGTAAACCCAACCAAGAATCTGTAACCCATAACCTGCCCTGACATCGAAAGAGACATTAGCACTTTCAGTGCAGGCCTACTACCTGCTTTCTTTGTCAGTCAGCCTCGTTACCTTTTGGGGTGGCTTCAAACATCACCAAGGCTGAGTGCCCACCTCTATTACTCCATGTTGTGCTGTGAATCTGGTGTTCTGGTCAGCTGTGCTGGATGCCCTGCTGCCAGAAGCTGAATGCGTTTACTGGAGGGTCACGGTGCTTTGGTTGGGGGATGGGAGAGTGCAGGTAGCCTGGAGTTGTACCGGGACTGCTCAGCTGGTCCCATCTGTGTCCCCTTCAGCAGCTAATCTCTGCTGTCTCCCCTTTAGGTTTCTTGACTTAGCAGGGAGGCTGATGAGGTTGGAAAGTCCCCTTGCTTGGTCTTTGGTACTCCAGCTGGGTCTGGGTCTGCAAGTGCCTCAGTGGGATTCTGGCTGGTTTCCTCCTTTCTGCTAGATCTTAGTCTCTTCTTCTCTGCTGTGGCTGATTAAAACCTATGCACCTTCACTCTATGGATGAAGACTGTATTCTGGTGTGGTTTTGCTTACTTCCCTTCCTAGGCTGGATTGGCATGACTCCTATGTAGCCATCGTACCTGGAAGTTTTAAAGTTTGGTGTTTATGTTGAAGGATATAGTTGAATAGATACTCACTGTCGACTATAACTTTTGTTTCACTATTAGACATGGCAATCATTCTCTTAAAACTGAGTTGAGGAAAATAGAATATACATATATGCATATATATGTATATGTACACACACACACACACACACACACACACACACACACACACACACATAGCTGAACTACATCTATAACTTAAAATGTAGCCCTCCTCATTCAATACTTGAAGCTGGAATTTATGCAGGATATGCCTAAAGTAAAGGAAATGTAATTTGCAATATTCAGAAGCCAGGGGATCTAGCGTCCCATTTGCTTTTCAAGTTTTGCCTAAATTGGCTTACAGATTTATCTACAGTGCATTTCATAGGGATATTTTTGTCACTGCATATTTTACAACAGCTGTGATCCTGATGGGGATTGAGTTAAGCAAAGGCCCTGCTGCATGCAAGTGGTCACCACACAGCTAATGGGTTAGGATTGAAACGACAATAAAGTGAGCATAACCTCACAGCTGGGGACCAAATGTAGGATAATAGTTAGCAGTTGGCCATTACGGGGTTAACTGCTGGTGTTCTGGTAAGTGTAAAACATGTTGAATTTCTACTCAAAAACAGCCAAAGTATGAACATTTCCATTGGGTCAAAGTAAAATATTGCCTCTGTTTTCTTTTAAACTAGTGATTATTTTTAGGATGCCAACTGTGTCAGAGTGTCTACCACCTATATTATTATAATTGTATTTTTTGTGATAATTATGTTATACCATTCCAACATGCTTTCAGCCTAAATAAGGAATCCTTGAAGAAATATCAGCTTCCTGGTCTCTGGAGTTTCAGCCATCAGTGCCTGTGACTTTATAATTTCCAGACTTGTTAAACTAACCCCAGGAAGAATTTTTACCTACATTTGTTGAGTTAAAGAGTCATCTCTTCTGTTGTTTTAAACAAATGAAATAGTATCACTGCAATGTCAGTCCAAACATGTGTAATTAACATGGAAAATATGTCTGAGCCATATTGGTCAAGATAGATGACTTCCTTGCATGACTTATAAACAGTTAGAGGCATAGAGCCAGGATGTCAAAACCAAGTTGTGCACCACAAGGGTTTATCTGAAAGGACTTTGAAATTACAAAGGAAAAAGAAGGACAAAAGCAGCCTACCATACTCAACAAGTACAGCCTTTTCTTATTTTTGCTATCTATAGAAAAATAAGCCTTCTGTCCTGCTTTTTTGACACGTGTTTCTCACACTGCAAAAGCCAAAACAGACATCTCATTCTTCAGGAAATGTTCACCAATCTATTGGTATGTGTTAGAGCTTCCAAATTGTTTTGAATGGAAATAAGATTCTGAACTCCTTTTAAATTTTAGTGGTAGAATTCTCTTTGGAATTGTCTGATTAGTGACCTAGGCTCTGAAAGAAAGAGTTCTAACTCTGTCCTGAACATTAAAATATATATAAAAAATATTCAGTCATTTTTAAGCCTGATGCAAGCTACCAGCTCTTTTATTTTACTATTTTTGTTTGCCTATTTATTGCCACCAGCTATGAAATAAAACTTATAGCCCTTGGGGACAAATAGGACTAATGTGCAAATGCTCTGCTCCTTTGCTGACAGAGCAAACAAGCTAATCCTAAAGAAACCTGAAAATGCTTTTTGCTTCTATTTTCCCCATTCCTGGTTTTATGTCATTAGTAGTGTCTATTAGAAATTAAGCATTTGACCTTCATAATATTAGGCCCAGCAGCAGATTGTCATGATTATGGAAGAAGGCAAAATACACATATGAGTAGAGAAGAGTGAATAGTAGGAAAATGTGGTTATCAGTGAAGGGTGTTGGGAGAGGACCAAAGAGGGGACAGTAGGGAGGTATGTAATTTTGTTTTTGAGGCAAGCCCAACAGACTGCTTTTTTTTTTTTTTTTTTTATGAGAGAGAGAGAATTGCCATGCCAGGGCCTCCAGCTTCAATCAAACTTCAGATGTGTGCACCCCTTTGAGCTCATGTGCGACCTTGCATGCTTACATCACTGTGTGGCTGCCTTATGCAGAAATCTGGAGAGTTGACCGTGAGTATTTAGGTTTCGCAGACCAGTGCCTTAACTGCTAACCCATCTGTCCAGCTCAATTTATGTAAATTTTTATTAAAGTTTTTAATTTACAAACGTAAGTTAAGTGTGTTGAAGAGATGGTTTAGCAGTTAAGGCACTTGCTGGCAAAGCCAAAGGAGCCAAGTTTGATTCCCCAGGACTCATGTAAACCAGATGCCCAAGGTGGCACATGTGTCTGGAGTTTATTTTCAGTGGCTGGAGGCCCTAGCATACCCATTCTCTCTCTCTCTCTCTCTCTCTCTCTCTCTAATAAATAAATAAAAATAAATAAATTAAGTATTCCACAAAGCTCTGCTTGTGATTGACTCTATACATTTCCAAAAATGTTATGTTACTGAGGCCCTATAATTAACTCTGGGTAAGGAAAGTGGCCCCAAAGCAAGTCCTCCCATTCCAAAAGCTATGACAAATTACCAATGGAGGGCTTAGAGGGTTTGTTCCTGAAAAATATGGTTATTTGAAATTCTTTTGATAAAGTGCTCTGGCTCCATTCTTCTTTTTTAATTTTTTTTTTTTATTTATTTGAGAGCGACAGACACAGAGAGAAAGACAGATAGAGGGAGAGAGAGGGAATGGGCGCGCCAGGGCTTCCAGCCTCTGCAAACGAACTCCGGACGCGTGCGCCCCCTTGTGCATCTGGCTAACGTGGGACCTGGGGAACCGAGCCTCGAACCGGGGTCCTTAGGCTTCACAGGCAAGCGCTTAACCGCTAAGCCATCTCTCCAGCCCCCTGGCTCCATTCTTGGACTCTAAATATGAGCTCCTTGACTATTGGGCTGATGCAATCTTGCTGTGAATAACCAAAATCATGTGTTTTCTAACAGTAAATGTCTCTAGATATGTAATTTATTCTTTAAGCATGAAGTAGCTTGGGTTCCTAGCAGTGTGTATATAAATAAGAGTGAGAGGGAGAAGTAGAGAAGGAGGGAAAGGGAGAGCCAGAGAGAAAACAACATATAGATATATCTAGGAATATTTTGCCATCTTGTTACCAAAGATAAAACTTCACTTTGTCCAGAAGGGACAAGTGCCCAGAAAATAACAGTGCTGCAGATTTATGTTTTACTGTGGACTGTAGGAAAGTTTTTCTTGGAATTTTGAATCTTTTGGTGAAGGATAGGAGGTTAATCTTCTACCAGCTATTTGTTTGTGTACTCATACAGGCAGGGAAGAAAAGCACAGCGAGGAGACCAGACTGTCCAGTAAGTGAACAAATTGGGTCGGCTTCACTTGTCCTTGGGATTGCTGTGGGCAATGAAAGCAAACACACACACCCATTGTTCAGTCTTGCTTGGCAGCAGTCACATGCCAGCACCTCAGAAAAATGCCTCCGTGTTCTTGTTTTCTGCCACTACTCTGATAAAATCTGGAAAACTTGTAGGATAGAATTTTTTTCAGGGAACATTGTAGAGGAAGTGACAAAAAGATTTTAAGAGACACATAGTGGGTAGGAAATTGCTTGAAGCACCATAACTCATATCCCATAGGGATAGAGTGAGTCCTTAATGACCCCATAGTGAATACCCAGTAACCCCTCTGAGGGGGACCCTCAGGACAATAGAAACAGGGGCATGGAGGGAGAATATATATATGGTATCTTACCTGGAATCCTCCAATAATGGACCACTCATGGGTCCCATTTTTCCTTATCTAAGGGAAAGCCCACCTTTAGGCTACTGGATTCCATGCTTTTCATGAGAAAGGACTAGTGTTACCATGCTCAACTGGGAAAGCCCTAGTAGCCAGGCAGTTTCACCCTGACAATTTATTTAAGCTTAGCTCCCTTCTGAATACCACATTTTAGAATACCACTTCTGTCTGAATTGTAAGCCTCTCCGACATCCTCAGGAATGAAAATTAAAACAGAAAGAATTTATCTTGTAGCCATAACCATAATTTGATTTTTCTTAGTATATAGCATATGCTGTCATTCATGCAAACAACTGTCAATAGATTATTAAAAGCAATCAAACCAATTTATTATTGATTTAAAAAAATTGAAGGTATAAAGAATTACATCACTGTGAGGCATATTATCAGGCATAGCGAGCCTGGGGATGTGTTATGTAAGCACGGTGTATGCCATGGGCATATCATCACATGGGGATATATCAAGGAGAGACTATGTCACCATGATGTATTCAGCCTCTTATGAAATATTGGGCCCTGGGAGTTGGTGGCTGCAACCGCAGCATATGCTATAAGCATTTCAACTATTAAAGTATCTGACTCTTGGCAGGTGCACTCAAGAATGACAGCTCTTGGCAAGTTCATCTTCTTTTTACACATGAATAATAAAGAGAAAAGAACATTTGCAGTCTGGCAGAAAGAAGCAGGTGCGGAAGGCACTGCGATGCTGTCTAACAGAAGGGCGTGCATAACACAGTATGGAATAAGCAAACTTAAGATGCTTATAATGAGAATGATGACTTGTACTTAATTCTGGTCTAGACTTATTCAAACACCCTAGGGCCGGCACACCTTTATAGGGATTACAAAATCTTTTAAAAATAACCGAATGCATAAGATATTTTATAGTGTAGCCTTCAATTGTAAAATTCCTTTAGGTATTCAAAAGTTTAACAAGCACTTTTTTTTAGAAGTGAAGTTTTTAAGGGTTATCCCATATGGTTAGAGCTGTGAAGCCTCCAATATATCCTTACCTCAGGTTTTCATATTTTTTTCTTTAGCATAAATAGCTAAATTCAGGAAGTGTTTTATGTTTATATTTTATCATGTACTGTGCTGGGTTATTACTTACCAAGTATTTATGACTTCTAACGTTAAGAAAAACTATTTTTTTCCTCAGTGACTTTGTGTGTGTATGTGTGTGTGAGTGTGTGCAGATGCACATGCTGTCTGTACATATGTGAGCAGGTCAAAGGAGAATGCTGGATGTGTCTCTTCATTACATATTTCCCTGAAATGGGGTTTCTCATTGATCCTGGAGCTTGCCATTTTTGTGAGCCCCAGTGATGCTCTGGTCTCCATTCCTTACTGGTCTGGGTTTGCAGAAGTGCATGATCACGCCTCACTGTTTACATGGGTGCTCGGATATTAAACCCAGACAGTCTGAGGTCCACTTAGGCTCACATGCCTGTGCTTGAGCCATCTTTCCAGATATATCCCAAAGTTCATATATACTTACATCTCTCATAGTACCTTCTAAGGCTTTTTTTGGTGTGTGTGTGTGTGTGTGTGTGTGTGTGTGTGTGTGTGTGTGTGTGATACAGATGAGTATGCATTAGTGACGCTCTGATCACTGTAGCAAGATTAACTAAATGTTTAGATTGTTCACATGTGTTGGATTCAGACCTCTGCTGCTAAATCCTGATGTGTGGCCTGACTTGATTAACATCTCTAATCCTAAACTTCCTTTATGTCCAAAATGGGGATAATAAAAGTACCTATTCACCAGTCTATTTTGAAGGTTAAGTTAAATCATTTGTTCACCTCAGTAAAAACTTACATTGTGATAATTGAAAATATTTTGCTCCTTTAATTTATGTCTTCTAAAACGAGTTCCATTGGAAAGGAAAGAATGATGGGGGCTGTTGGGGAGAAAGATGGTTTCCTGGATACAGTTACTAGGATAAAAACCCTTCTTCCTTTGTGCGCAGTTTTGCTCTTCAAAGGTGATCTGTGAGCTAGCACTGGCATTACCTGGGAAGTTGTAGACACTGGGGCTCAGGTGTCAGATATGCTGATTCAAAATCTGTATCTTAATGACTTTCGTGGTCGTCTGTGTGCACTGTAAAGTTTGAAAGCTCCTGCTCTGTAGAGCTGACACTCTGTGCTTATCCTTATCATTTTCTTGAACTTGCTCCTCAGTTTAGAACACCTATTATTATGCTGATAGAATTGTTTAGCCCAGGTATTACTTCTAAAATTACAGACTGCTAGATTAATCCTGCAGAATAGGTGCTTCTTTACTTTTTAGCACATTAATGTTTTCCAATATATTCTAGGTCCCCATTAGGCTGATGATACCATGTTTTGTTGCCATTTTATCCCAAACACTCTACTACTGTCATCATTTGATTTTTGAGATTTTCATTTACACGTTCTAGACAAACTACTGTGATTTAAACTTCAGAATCTACCGTCCAGATTCTGAAGTTTAAATCACATCTTCCTTGGTTGTTCTTGGAGAAAATAAAAGAGAAATGTACAGATAAGTCCAAAGATTATGTTTTGCCTATTAAGTTCTTGGTATTTTAGTTATATTAAGGAAAAAGATTTTCTAAGCAGTGAATTATAGTTATTGGTAATGCTCCATAGAATACAATCCATTTATGTGAATTGTGAAGAGAAAAAAGGGGATGGTAAGTTTTTTTTTTGTGAATTTATGCAATTTTCTTCTTTAAAGAATACTGTAGATTCCCATTTTATCCTTTGTCTTCCAGATATCTAAGACTATTTTTATTTGAATTAATAAAGGCATTTTCCATAATCCTCCCCATTTACTGTATGAGGACTATCTTATAACAAAGCCAGGTTGAAAATGTGTGCTAACAAATTCAAAAACTAAAACTGAATTTTACAGTGCTCTGCACCATTCATTCTCACCTCATGAATCCAGCGGTGTCTATGAGCTTGGAAGATTGCTTCTGGTATATGATCTCATCTCCCTTACTTACATAGTCTCTGGTTACATCCCTCCCCCCCCAGCTGCTCTGATACTTGTGCTACAGTGCCAAGCACTCTAGACAGGTGTAAATTACCAATACCTCTCCCTTCCTCTTTCTTCATTTATACTTTTTACTGTGTGACTCACTAAAACTGTGAGTCATGAATGTGCTGAGGGACATTGATTATTTATTACATTTTCTTCGTGTTTGGAACATTTCAGATTTCCCAAATACTGCATTACATTGCAAAACACTAAATTAAATGAATTGTTGGAGGTTAAACAATAGGACTTTAAAATATCCTTCTGTAGGAGGGAAACCTTGGTTTCATAAAGGAGGCAGTAAACTGGACTTTGAATCGCTAACTGAATGAAATGGTTGTAATCTGTAGGAGGGAAAAAATATGAAAAATACTGAAAGGTCAAAGCATACATTTCCTCTTACACAGAGCATTGAGTCTCTCACTGAGTGACATTCAGCCTCTAAAACCACTTAGTTTTACTGGATATTTTTTCCACTGGGGAGAAAGAAAGATGACTATGTCATAAGCTGCCATTCCTTGGTGAAGGGAGGATAGTGTGACCACATCTCTCTCCTGCATAGTTCCTTTGAAATTTATAGGCTCATGTCCATTTGTTAACCAACTCCCTTCCTTCCTGTCTCTTCCTTTCATTTCCTTCCCTAAATAATCCTAAATTTTCTTTCAAGGAAAACATCAGTTTCCTCTTCACTGATCGTATAATATAAGATGATCCTGCCACTCATATATTTTTACCCTTTCCTCTTCACTGATCGTATAATATAAGATGATCCTGCCACTCATATATTTTTACCCTAAAGATGGAAGCTGTGTTGTGCTCTGAAATGCACTGGATGTTAACTAAAAAGGAAAAAAAAAAAAAAAGCAAAGTGGCCAAGAGTGCTAAAATGCCATAATTTCTTTCTTAAGTGGTTTTTACCAAAATTAAGTAGTCAAAGTCTTGATGTTACCCTGAACTGAAAACACTCAAATTAAAGAAGGGAGGAAATGAACATTTAGTTAATGTCTACTACATACCAGCCATTTCCCATACATGATTTATTTTACCCCTTATAACAACACTGCAAGAACTATTTTTCTCTCTAATTTGCTGTTTAACAGCTGAAACTCAAATAGCTTCAACAGCTTGCCCAATATCATACGGCTATTATTTCTGTATGCTTTTCTTAAAGAACAGGCTTTTTTTTAAAAAAAAAAAAAAACCCACATTTTTATTGGGGTGAGTGCTTGTGTATGTATATATGTGCATACAAGTTTCTCTTGCCTCTGCACATGAATGCCAGGCACATGCACCACTTTCACATATGGTTTTATATTGAGTGCTGGGGAACTGAACCTGAACCAATAGGTTTGCAAGCGAACGCCTTTAATGACAGGCCATCTCCCTAGCCCATTTCTGTTTGATTCTAAAGTGCTGAGTCTTGCCTACTTTATTTCATTCTGCTGCCTTAGTTTTGTAAATAACAACCCATGAGGTATAAAGACTAAACTGGTGTGTGAGAGTACAGACTGGAAATCAGTCTTCTGACTGTTTATCTTACTACATGGTTGGAAATACAATCAAAACAGTGGCCAGTTGCCTTGGCCTTAAAATTGAAAGTTGCATTTAAAAATTTGTAAAAAAGAGGGCTGGAGAGATGGCTTAGCGGTTAAGCGCTTGCCTGTGAAGCCTAAGGACCCCGGTTCGAGGCTTGGTTCCCCAGGTCCCACGTTAGCCAGATGCACAAGGGGGCGCACGCGTCTGGAGTTCGTTTGCAGAGGCTGGAAGCCCTGGCGCGCCCATTCTCTCTCTCTCCCTCTATCTGTCTCTCTCTCTGTGTCTGTCGCTCTCAAATAAATAAATAAAAAATTAAAAAAAAATTGTAAAAAAGAAAAAAAAGTGCTTACTCTGCTTGTATTTTAAGAAATGGGCTTCTATTAAGTATTTCCTATTTGTAAACAAAATGCCTAATATGGTTCCTATGTCTCTACTTCTTACTCTCTTTAATGCTATAGTTGATCAATGTCCACCACCAGATGGCTGCTACGCCCAGGGAAATTTGGTATATGATGTAGATAAGACATCTCTCTATTTATCTCCATGAGATTTGTACTTTGGTCAGGTTCAAAATCTATAGCATGGGATCTATGTTTTCTAGATATTAAGGAAAACTAGGGCTAGCTAATAAGTTTGAACAAATGTCCAAAGTGTACTGTATTTTATTCCTAGTTCCTTGTCTCTTCCTCCTCTTCCCATTTCCAAAATTTTCATACAATAAAGATTTGCATTGTAGTGAACATTTTTTGCATATTTATGTTAGTTTCCTCCATTTTCTTTCTACCAGAACAGAAATAGAACAAGAATTCAGTATATTCTACATGGATAGAAATATTTGTACGGTTACTATTAGTCTTATAGATAAAAATAAAATGAATGTTAAGTAAGGCTCAGACTGTATATATTGTATTAAAGTTTCTTGTACACCATGATACAAAAGGTTTGGACTATCAAAAAGCATACAAATGCAGATTGAAACTAAATTGTTTTTCACCTCAGCCAGACAGAATGGCAGTCATTGAGAAAACAAATACAAACAAATGCTGGTGAATATGTGCACAAAAGGGAACCAAATTAGTCCAAACAGGTCCAGTTGCTATAGAAGCCAGAGTGGAGTTTCCTCAGAAAACTGAAAAAGGGATTTTTCCATATGACCCACCTAATATAATTGTCATTGATATTTCCCTGGAGGACTCCAAGTTAGCATGTCATAGATTTCAATGTTTATTGAAGTACTGTTGACCGATAACTAAGTTATGGAACAAACCTAGGTCTCTGTGGTGGTTTGATTCAGGTGTCCCACATAAATTTAGGTGTTCTGAGTGCTAGGTTCCCAGCTGATGGAGATTTGGGAATTAAGCCTCCTGGAGGCAGTGCATTGTTGGAGGCGGGTTTATGGGTGTTATAGCCAATTTCCCCTTGCCAGTGTTAGGCACACTCTCCTGTTCCTGCTGTCCACCTTTTGTTGGCCAGGTGGTTATGTCTACCCTCTGCTCATGTCGTTGTTTCCCTCTGCCATTATGGAGCTTCCCCAGCAGCCTGTAAGCCAAAAGAAACCTCTTATTCCCACAAGCTGCTCTTGGTTGGATGATTTCTACCAGCAATTGGACGTGACTGCAATAGTAAAGTAGGACCGAGGAGTGGGTTGCGTCTAGACACCTGACTGTGTGGCTTTGGCCTTTTACAGCTGATTTTCAAGAGGAACATGGGAGGATTTGAAACTTTTCCCTAAGTGATGCTTTGCAGTAGCAGCTTGATGGACTATTCTGGTCAGAGTTGAAGGATCTGAATATACTAAGAACTATGGACTGTGAGGTTTGGCTTATGAGGGTGAGAAAGAGCTTTGCTTGGACTGGGCTAGCAGTTTGTGTAAAAAGCTTACTGTTATGCCTGTGTCCCGAGAAGTTGTGCAGGGTTGCTTTGCGTAGAAATGAACTGGTGTGAGCATAGGGATATGGCAGAGAAAGAAAAATCTTTGGGTAAAGTGTTGCCCATTCAGCTGCAATTGAGAGATTACAACCATTGAGATTGGGCCAGCTGACCTGCAGTGGGGCAACAGGAAGAATATAGATGCTTTTGAAGGGGACTAAATGCTCAAGGAGTGTCCTGTTCTTCAACGTCTGCTTTATTCCCCACCCCACCCCCAGATTAACAAACTGGCACCCTACCTGGTATTGTGGAATATAAGAAATTCAGGAAAGAAAGGGTCATTGAGTTTGTAACACAGTCTTGTGTTTTGGAAATGGCCATGGGCAATGTGAAGCAGGTTTGCTGGATGCCTGCATGGAGACCTCCATAGGCCCATGAGGATGAACCGTGGGTTGAAGTGAAGACGCAGTGGAGATGCTGGGACCACGAGATGGCTGCTAGGGAAAGCTGCCGGCCCTGATGAATTTTCCCAGGACTGTAAGTAGCCTAGCTGGAGGGGTGGAATTGGAATTGGAATGCCGGAGAATTAATACTGGTTAGAATTATCGAACTTGGACATTTGTTGCTGGCTAGAGTCATTGGACTTGAAGCTACAGAGTCTGATGTTTGCCCTGATTATTTTAAATCTTGTAATAGTTGAATATTTCTTTGCTTTGCGCAAAGTCATCTTTTGCAGTATGAATGTTTTTTCTGTGGTATTATGGCTCCATTAAGAGATCTCGGACTATGGGGCTGTATGAACACCATTGGAATTTATTAAATTAAAAAAAAAACTATGGGTACTTTTAACATTGGAAGAATGTATTGCATTTTACATCATGTATGGTTATTAGTTTGTGGTGGCCACGGGTGGAATGTTGTGATTTTGATGCAGGTGTCCCCCATAAACTTAGGTGTTCTGAATGCTAGGTTCCCAGCTGATAGAGATTTGGGAATTAATACCTCCTGGAGGGAGCTTATTGTTGGGGGTGGACTTATGGGTGTTATAGCCAGTTTCCCCATGCCAGTGTTTGGCATACTCTCCTGTTGCTATTGTCGACCTTATGTTGGCCAGGGGGTGATGTCCACCCTCTGCTCATGCCATCATTTCCCCCTACCATCTTGGAGCATCCCCTCGAGCCTATAAGCCAAAATAAATCTCTTTTCCCCCAGAAGCTGCTCTTGGTTTGGTGATTTCTACCAGCAACGAGACCCTGACTGCAACAGTCTTTAACAACAGAGAGCTAGATAAAGAAAATGTGGTATTTATCCACAATGAGATCTTTTTAGTCCATAAAGAAGACCAAAGCTATATTGTTTGTAGGAAAAATGGATAATTACATTACACAAATTAAGCCAGTCTTAGAAAGACATACTGTAGGTTTTCTCTCATTTGTGGTACAGAGATTATGGATAGATACACAAAACCATCTGTGAATACATAACATGAAAACAGAAGTGAAAATGTCTAAGGGAATGAAGGGTACTGATTGTAGGGGGTGAAAAGAGGAAGGGTAAGGGTCACATGGCCAATATGCTCAGCATGCAATAATATATACTTGCATGAAATATTAAAATGCAAATAACTGGAAAAAAATCACAAAGACAACAGCAGCAAACCTCAACATGTTTTGATCACTGGTATTCTGACATAGAAGTATATAGAAAATCGGCTGTAAATTCATCATACTAAGGCTAGCTGGGACTAGTCACTTCTTTTCAAATATAGTTTGAGTTTTCTCTTCTCTCTTCTTGGTAATATGTTGCCTCCTAATGGCACTCAATTCTTCCTCTTCCCCATGGCTTTCACCAATCTCTCCATATTGGATTCCTATGTCATGTAATCATCCTATGGATGAGTGACAGGAAGCCTATCCTGTGTGTGGCCAAGACACTTGCAAAGATGCAGACAGATATCACTTAATGTATCAAATTAGTAATGATTTTATATAATGTCACTTTGTTTACTTGGTGCTTTATAGTAACAAACTAAGAACCTTACTTTGTTTCATATGTGTGAGTGCATTGTGTATGTGTGTACATATTTGTGGGTATGCCTGTGCACATCCATATTGCATGTGTGTGTAAAGGCCAGAGATTGATGTTGCCCATCTTCCACAGTCACTCTCCACTTTGCTATTTGAACCTAGAATTCACTGATTTGGCTAGACTAGCTAGCAAGTCAATCCAACTTTCCTCCTCTTCTTCAACACTTGGATTATAATCTAGCACCACCACGCTTGACTTTTTTATGTTGGTAATAGGAGTCCAAAGTCACATCCTCATGGTTCTGTTGCAAACACTTTACCCTTTAGCCATCTCTTCAGTCCTATAACTCTCATATTTTTAAATATTTATTTTAGAGAGAGTGAATGAGTGTGTGAATGTGTGTGTGTGTGTGTGTGTGTGTGTGAGAGAGAGAGAGAGAGAGAGAGAGAGAGAATTGGTGCACCAGTGCCTCAGCCACTGAAACCAAACTCCAGATACTTGTACCATGTAGTGGGCATGTGAGACCTTGCACTTCCCTCATCTTTGTGCGTCTTGCTTATGTGGCATCTGGAGAGTTGAACATGGGTCCGTAAGCTTCACAGGCAAGAGCTGTAAATGCTAAGCCATCTCTCCAGTCATAACTCACATTTTATTTCACTTCACTGCCATGATATACATGCCTATTTTTCTCTCTCTCCTTTTCCCTCTTCCTCACTTTCCCTCTTCTTCTCCCTTCCTCCCCTTCTCTTTCCCCCACTTCCCCCTCTTCCTCCCTGTCTCTCCATAGCTTCTACCTTATTTTCCTTATTACATTTTTTCCCCATCAGTCTGGAGTCCCACCATGTAGTAATGTTCAATTTGAGTCTTAATCCAGTCAGTTCCCAGAACAGAAAGTGAATGTCAGGACTGTGTACTGATGATCACTCATGCCTGCATTGATTGCACTGATGAATCTGAAATAGAAATTCATTGCCTAACTTCACTCTTTAGCTCCATATCCCTTTACCTACATGCATGCCAATTCACCTTCTCTTGCTACTTTGCTTGGCATCTCAAATCAATGATCTCCAAAAACAGAAAGCCCAGTTTCCTCCCACAGAAGCCAATTCTTCCTCTTAGATAATGGGTGTACTTTCATACTAACCTTAACAATAACAAGCAATGTTTTACGATAATCATTGATTCATTTTTTTCTGTCATATTGCATGCATGTTCAATATTTCATGAACTTCTCCTGATTTGACCTTGGAAATATGTAAAATTTGACCAAAGTGAAACCTCTCTTAGGGTACTTAGTGACTAATTCCTTGCTTCTACATTCAAATCCTAAAGTATATAATTCAACACACCAAGGATATTGGTTTTGCATGATACTAACACATATCCAGACACTATCTCCTGCACATTTTTTCTCTCCTGACAAAGCTTCATTTCATTCACAGCCCAAAACTAAAGTCATTATTATAGCTTTCAATGGCATATGTAATTTGGCTTCCTGTTACAATTATGAAATTACGTCTTATGACCTCCAGTCTCAGGCATTTATTTATAGCACTGCTGGCCTCCTTTTGTTCTAGGAATCCTTGGCTCCCTATCTCAAGGCCTTTGTTGCCTCTTCTAGGGAGGAACATCTTCCCTCCACAGTCCTTCAATGTTTGTACCTTATTTCCTTAATCCTCTTTTTCATATTTTCCTTATTATTATTTTATTTTCCCAAATGGGCTATTCCCTGGTCATCCTGTATAAAAGTCAAACAACCCCTGGCATTGTATCTTTTTTCTCTTTTGCTTTTTTTTGTTTGTTTGTTTGTTGGCTGATTTTTCATAGCCTACCTTCCAGAGGCAACAAGACAGCCATGTCCATGTACACATTTTAAATTAGATTCTGTGGTTCCTTATGTGTGTATGGTGAGTGCTTGCTATTTTCCTGTTAATCAACAATGTGAAGCTCTAAATCATATTTAACATCAAAATAGGGAATACTGACTTGCTTTTTCCACTTCATGAATTTTTTAAAGTTAACAAGAACTGAAAGTAGTTGTATATCAGAAACAGGTGTGGTTCATCTGTGTAGTAAAACACTGGTTTTCAAAGAATGGAAAATTTTGGTTGGCCATAGCAAAAGGAACTATTGAATCAACAACTGAGACATTGAGCCATTGGCTATATTCTTATATAGACTATGCCACATAACTAGGAAAATGCTCATTGGAAAGCAGTCAGGGCACCTTTGATCATGTTTAATTAAGTGACATATAAAATACACTTTTCACTTAATGTCTTCTTATCCCAACCACAATTGGGATTTTTTTTTTTTTCAAACATAGGAGCTAAGAAAAGATAAGGCATGCTGGTCTTGTACTCCAAATCTCCATAAAGAATTTTATATTCTGAAAACAAAACATTTAAAACAAGAAAAACATTTTTTCTTTAAGTGAAAGGAAAATAAATTTAAGAGCCTTTCACACTGTGAGGAGTGTTGTGTCTTGCTTTCTCTGGATTCTTTGGTTTCCCCTTTAACTTTTCACTGAGCACTCTGTGTCATGAAATTTCATTATAAAGATTTAAAATAGAACTAGGAATCATAGGAAGACTTAAAGCAATTGTATAGAGCAGTCTATTTGGACCTTGTAACTCTTGCCATACATGTATTTTCCTGGGACTTTACAAAAACATACACATCACACAGCAACTCCTTGGGACCAAGACTTGTTTTGCCCTTGCACTGGTCTGCTCCTCCAAAATACCATGTTCCTCCTTGCCCTGGAATAATGGTCCAGTGGAAATAGATAGCAGTTAAATGGGAAGAGTCAATGCATGCTAGACCAAGGAAAACCATTAGCAAATCTCAGAGGTCTTTGACTTTAGAACTGGCGGAGTGAGCAATTCTCATCTTCATTTGTCACATAATTCTGCCGAGGGCTCTAGACACAATTTTGAACTACCTTAGCAATTTCCAGAACCACTAGTGGAGACATAAAGAAGATTTATTGAAAATGGTATGCTGCACATGTATATATTTTTTCAAAGCAGGAGATTGGCAGAGATACCCTGGATGTTTGAGTACAGTCTCCTTTGTGTCTTTCCCTTAACCTCTCCAGACCCCTCCAAGATATATGTGAAAAAGAAGCTCGGACCTGACTGTGTCCATGATGAATGATTTGGGACCAGTCCAAGTAGTAAGAAAGGGATTTTGTCTGGCTTCCTTGACTGCAGCCCCATTTATTTATGAGAGTGTTGTGAGAAGATTTGCAGGGAAAGTGAAAAAAAAATCATAATGTGGCCTTTCATTCAGATTTGTGTTTTGGAGTGATTTTGTTGTCAACGCTGCAGTGTTGGGGGTAGGATAGGGGAGGCTGCTATATCCCATCTCATGAAAAAAAAAATGGCATACAATCAAAACCAGAAAGTCTATAGTTTGATTGTTTCTACCTTCTTTTTTTAAAAATAATTACAGAGGTTTTCATTAAATTCAATCAAACTTATATTTTGTTTTCTCTTCTTGTATGTGTGTGTGTGTGTGTGTGTGTGTGTGTGTGAGAGAGAGAGAGAGAGAGAGAGAGAGAGAGAGAGAGAGAGAGAGGGAGAGAGAGAGAGGGGGAGAGAGAGAGAGAGAGGATGATTGTTAATGCTATCATATTCTTTAAGGACCATCAGGAGTACATGCCAATAATTTGCTTTGGTAAAGGATGGAACCGAGACAATTTCAACAATATCTGTAGGGAATGAGAGCAAATTAGGAAGAGAGAGATCCTAGGCTTCAAAGACTTCTGGTTCTTCACTGTGTCATCTTGCCCCTATACACAGAGGAAGACTGGATGTCATTGGTTGATGGGAAGGGATAAGTCTGGGGGCAGGGGCAGACATCCTTTTGACAGACTCATCATGCAACAGCTGCACAATATCATTTATGAAATTATTTACATTCTTTTCTCTTGTGTGTGTGTCGTATGAAGTGTGTGCATGTGGTGTATGTGTGGACGGGCTCACTGTGTGCACATGTTCTGAGGTCTGTGAAGGACCTTGGGTGTCCCTCCTCTGCTTTATTTCCCTTTGACAGTGTCTGCTAGTGAACATGGAGTTCCCTGGGTTTCAGTTACATTGATTGATCATGGAGCATGAGTTACTCCCATAAGACATGCAAGACTGAGACCAATGTTTGACATGAGTGCTGGGATGGAACTCAGGTTTTCATGCTTACACAGAAAATGTTCTCACCCACTATGCCAACTCATTGGTCCCCCTATCCCATTCATTTTGAGGAGAAAATCCTTCTAGGTAGAAAATCATTGCTGCTGCATTGAATAGCTACAATGATGCTGATTTAAACAAATCAAACATGATAGCCAGGCCTTCTATTGAAATTGGGCAATGGTTATGATTTGAATGTAAAATGCTCTCTGTTTTCTCAGATGCTTGCAAGTTTGGTTCCCTGTGGGTGGCTTCGTTTGGGAAGGTGGTGGAACCCTTAGGAAGTGGACCCTTGCTGGATTACGTAGGTCATGGGCCATTCTTAAGGCTATATGCCCCTATCTATGTCTTGCTCATTCTCTGCTTCAGTGCTGCAGTGTGACAAGCTGGCCCTGCCATGCCTTCCCCAAGCATGAAACTTCCCCTCAAGACTTTAAACCAAAATAAATCCCATCCTTCCTTAAGTTGCTTTTGGTTAGGTATTTTCTCACAGCAATAAGAATGTACCTAAGATAGCTGTTGTATTCAATATCTATTTATTGTCATTTCAAATTATAGTTTTCATGAATAATACTGTCAGAGTTCATATGAATTATATTTTCCTATCATTTTATTATGCTTAACAAATAATCAGAAAAAGTTAAAGGTTTACACAGGGCTCTTGGATGCTATGAAAGTCTTTTCAATTTTCTATTGATCTTTGTACTAATTAATTGATTTTCTTTTTCTTTAAATTATAAAGTTAATCACAGGTATAAATATTTCTTCCCTTAAACATTTATGGTATTATCAATTATAATTAAAAATTTTGATGTGGGCTGGGTAGATGGCTTAGTGGTTAAGGCACTTGCCTGCAAAGCCACAGGACCCAGGTTCGATTCCCCAGGACCCACATAAGCCATATGCACATGACTGCACATGTGTCTCGAGTTTCTTTGCTGGGCTTGAGGCCTAGGTATGCCCATTCTCTCTACTGGCCTGTTTCTCTTTCTCTTTCTCAAATAAATAAAAATAAAATATTTAAAAATCAGTATGAATGAGCACTTCAGGGACTCTAGCCACTGTAAATGAACACCAAGTGCATGCACCATCATTTGCTTCTGGCTTATGTGGGTACTGGGGAGTAGAACTTAGGCTCTTAGGTTTTGCAGGCAAGTGCCTCAATAACTAAGCCATCTCTCCAGCCCCTCAGATTTTTTTTTAAAAATCTCATATTTTGAAGTATATTTAGTGGCATCTTATTGTGGTTTTAGTGTTCATTTTCCTAATGATTGATGATACTGAAAACATTTAGCCAGTTGAATATGTTTCAACTAGGCAATTAAAAACTATTTAGTTTTGTTTCTCAATTTTCAAATGAGAAAGGAATCCTTTTTTCCCTGCTTTGCTTTGAAAATTTAGAACTTCTTAGTACAAGAGAAAGAACTGTTATTTAATTACTTTTCTAAGAATTTGACATATAAAACTATTCAGATAAAGCAGGAAAAGTGATATTAGACATTGCCTACAGTTAAAAAGAAAAAAAAAAAAGTGATGTGATTTCAGAGCAGCTACTCCATGGCTAGTACTGGGCTGTTCTTTCTATAGCAAAACATGACAAGATAAACTATTCAGAGAATACAGCACCATTTGTTCAAGATGCTGTCTTTTCTCCACTGTATGTTGTTGGCACCTTCGTAAAAGATCAAGTAGCTATAGTTACTTGACCTAAGGGCCAGGTTTTTGATTCTGTTCCATTGCTCATCAGGCTCTTTCTACATTTTAGATTAACTCTTAGAATTCTTAAGATGACTGTCTCATTTGGTTATGTTTCTTTGAGTATGTCTTTAAGACCTGCCATTCATTTTCTACCACCCATTATTTCCCTGTAAAACTAAACCAGCTACCTCCGTCATTACACATCCTTACCAACGCCTATGGCCAACTGCTAAGTTCAACAATGGAGGCTCAGCTTGGGAAGGAGTGGAGTGGTGATGAATGCATTCCCCTTATTACCATAAAGTTGGAAAATTATGACCATATGCATAGTCTGAGCCAGAAGAGCAGAGAATTCCCTGTCTCTTTATTATTCACCCATTGTGCTGATCTAAGTTCCTTTAGTGGTCAAGGGTGACAGAAGCAATACATCAGGCTTGTGCCGTAAAATGTTATCTAAAGGCAAAAAGTACACCAGGAGGACAGATAGAATTCTACATGGAGCCGTGGGACTTATGGTAAAATTCTATAACCAAATAAAAAATATCTGCGACTACGTTTATGTGCAGCAGTGGTGCCATTCCTTGGCTGGTTTAGGTAATCACAGGTGCACAGTCTTTGTCATACAAGAGATCTATCCCAGTAGACATTCAGGTCTGTTTCGAATTTAAAGTGGAAGTTTCGAGACAGATTTGGCAATTCTTTTCAAATTCTTTTATAAGGCAAAGTACACATTGTGGAAAAACACCGGAAAAATATGTAATATAGTTCAAAATATTGTTCAAAATGTATAGACATGAAACATACAGTTTTCATTTTGATATAATTTTTGCAATGCATATGTACTGAGCCCATGTGGAAGGAATCATTTAAATAAAAAATTTCTATCAACGTGCCACGGGAAGCTCAGCAATGTGCACACATGGCAGGCAAAGGCCAAGGATCACAGAGATGCCAATTCAATCGCAATATTGTACAAGTTGTACCATGGCAGAATTATCAAAATAATACTTTTCAATATGCCAGTTGATTATCGGCGTAAGATCAGCCATTTGTGTCTCAGAGAGAAACATATTGAGATGTTTTGATTGAAATTGAGAAATGATAATGTTTTCTCACTCTTTACTTTAATTAGCATGCCTGCCTTTCTCTCATGGTAATGTTCCTACTATGCTGTGTGGCAGGTGATGAACCTGTACTGTCTGAATTTATCTATGTATTTTCATTTTAAGAAACCTCTGCAGGGGCTGAGACAATGGCTCAGCAGCTAAGGCACTTTCCTGGGCTCAATTCCCCAGTTCCCACATAGAGCCAAATGAATGAAGTAGTGCATGCATCTGGAGTTTGTTTGCGATGGCTAGAAGCCCTGGTGCACCCATTCTCTCTTTACTCTCTTTCTCTCTCTCTCTCTCTCTCTCTCTCTCTCTCTCTCTCTCTCTCTCTCCTCCCTCTGCTTGCAAATAAAAGTAAATAAATAAATAAATAATACCTCTGCAGAATATAAAGGAAACAAAGGATTTGTGATTTTTTTACATTCTTTGCAAAGAGGATAATACATGAAATTATATATATATATATATATCATGTATTATATATATAATCTCACATATATATAATGATATACATGATATATATATATATATATATATATATATATATATATATATGGTAAATTCAATACTCCTCATAGGAAACCATTCACTTTGCCTTTCTCCTTGCTTCCATTTCTTTCCTTTGGGAAATGTAAAATTATTTTATAAAAGAAAATTTTCACTTTTTCTTTCTGTTACTGTGTGACTAGGTGTAATATGGTCTGGAGTTGATATGCATGCTGTACATTAGTGGGCCTCACAGAGGATGATGTCCTCAACTTCTCTTTCCATATTTAGAATTGCTAGCATTCTTACAACTGACCATTACTGTTCTCTACATCACCTCTGGCTTGAATGCAAGAGCTGAAATGGTTTCAGTGTCCTGAAAGAGATGACTCACTCCTCCAGGAAGCCAGTGATTGACATTAGCTTTTGCTTTGATTTTCTTTAGACTTGTGGCACATATCATACAGTGGCTATTGCATGGCTATTACCTGTTTTTTGAAATAGCCAGATATGATTCTTATTCTTGAAATTTACAGATTATAGTGCTGAAATAAAATGTTCTATAGGTTAAGACTTTGAAAGCTGTTTTAGGAAAAAAAGATATAAAATACTTAAAAAAGTATTTACCCTGTGTGTGTGTGTGTGTATGTGTGTGTGGTGCCTAGAGTCTCTTACTTCTGCAAACAAACTCCAGATGCATATGCCTACGTGGGTACTGAGCCAGCAGGCTTTGTAAGGAAGCACTTTTAACTGTTAAGCCATCTCCCAGCCTGAATAAACTATTTTCCTTAATGATTTTTAAAGTATTGACCACATACTATTGTTAAAATATTTGAAAATTTTGAGTTCAATTACGTATATTATTAAAATTGATTCCATGTGTCACTTTTCACTTTTAAGGAACAGTTATTAGAAACCTCTGAATTTTAAATTATATATGTAGCTTATATTCCTGTTTGGTAGTACTGTTTTGGTGTGATAATTTCTCTCTCTCTCTCTCTCTCTCTCTCTCTCTCTCTCTCTCTCTCCATATATATATATATATATATATATATATATATATATATATGCATACACACACACATATTGCAAATATGAGACTTTTCCACACTCTTTCATTCCTTTGTTCAATGAAATCTTTTTTAAATCTGACGATCAAAATTCAGAATTTTGGATACATTCCTCTGTATTATTCATATACCAATGATACTGTAACTAGATGTAATTGGAGATGACTCAGGCTGAAAGACAAAGGCAGACTACCCCATTCTTCAGGCCTGAATTTAGGAGAAGGTAGAGCTCGCTAAAATAAAAATCCGCTCCCTCACTCTCATATTTTGTGCACATAAATTATACTTTCTGAAGGGAGGCAGAGGGCCCAGGGTAGCCACTGTTCTGTACAGCAGAGCTTTCCAAGTGGCCTGAGGAAGGAGTTGCAGATTTACAGCCCTGTGCCGTCCAGGTGGGTCTGAGATGCCTGACATTTTGGGTTTTGTAAAGAGCAACATTAAGATGATCCCTGGGTGCGTGGTTCCCAAACACCTGGATGTGAGGGGAGAATCAAAGATGCGTGCAGACAGCCGAGAAGCGGGAGAATCTTCCTCCGTGGCGGAGAAAGTGCTCTGCACACGGGCACGGGTTCATGCTTGGATTTAGGCTGTCCCGCTTGTGGGTCTCCAGCAAGCTGCAGGGACACTCAAAGGGCACAGCCCAAGGCTGCAAGGGCAGGACAGTTTTGCAAGACCTCCTACTGGGTCTTACTTCTTTCACACATATGGAACACTTCCATGTATTTATGATATGGGTGTCCTTTCCGTAACATTTTAACTCATCGTATGCCGATTACAATACGTACAATCTTATCTCCTAGCTATATGAATTTTCAATTGAATTAGTCATTTATTCCCTCCCCCCCCCCCCGGCCCCCGGGAATGACATTATGACAATTGTCACTGAAAGACAAGGATGGACTCAAGCCCAAAATCCAGTGAAGTAGTTTGTACATGTACACCACGTCGAATCTCTCGGCAGAAGTTTGAAAGATTTGATTTGGAGGTATGACACAATTCAAAATGTACAAGTTTTGTTAATGCTTTGTGTCTTACAAGACAAAATGTTAAGACAATGTGATCTTCTTCCCCAAAGTTTTATGGATAGGCTTGTCTTGGCTTTCCCTCAGTAAAACATATAAACATAATTGTCTCTGAAAATTTGATAAGGAAATCACAGGGAAACCCTGAAGCACGGTATGCTGGTTACACGCCTTTCACAGAATCAGCTACTGAGAGCTCACAGACAACGCTGTGCATCTTAGTCCCTTTACCAATGAATTAAAGCATTTTTCTTAAAAGAGAAAATAATAAAATAAGGAATTAAGTGGGTACCTACCTGTACTATTAAATGATGGATCAGAGGTTCACAGAGAAATTATACACTACCATCATTTTTTTTTTTTTTTTTGAGGTAGGGTCTTGCTATAGCCCAAGCTGACCTGTAATTCACTATGTAATCTCAGGGTGGCCTCAAACTCAAGGCAATCCTCCTATCTCTGCCTCTGAGTGCTAGGATTAAAGGTATGCACCATTACGCCCAGCTCATCACCAGCATTTGTACATGAGCTTAGGATAACTCCCAGTACCCTGCCTCCCCAATGGCTGCACGTGTAGCATTCTACTCCCTGTTACATAAAGTCCTTCAGCAATCTCTAACCTGCCTACTTTTCTGTTCTGTGTTCATTGATTCTCTTTTTAATTGGTTCCCAACTGCAGAAAATCTCCAGAAACTTTGTAAAATAAAATCATTAAGTACATTTTAGCATACATTATCTTAATTTTTACTAAACAGCCCACAGATATGTTTGCTTTGTAATAATAATAATAATAATAATAAGAAGAAGAAGAAGCAATGCTATGTGAAAGAAGATTCAGAGTCTAAAATTCTTCCTAATCCCATACTCCTGATCCCAGGTAATTCCCCTCTACCCCCCTAATAACAAAACTCAGATTTTTATCAATGGCAGTTTATTGGCCATCAAATATATAATCTAATGGTGTCACAAAGATTTGAAACAACTTCACAAATAAATGTAAAGGTGAGAGAAAGAATATATGTGTTCATAGAAGTGTAAGCTGTATGATAGGGGAGGTTGGGTCTTGTTTCCAACGTATTCTTATGACCAAATGGTTCCATCAAACACGCGATAAACAATAAATGTGTGGAATGGATGGTTAGAAAAATAAAGGCATTCCTTTTTTTCCCTGAATTCTAGATTATTTGAAAATCTATATTTTACTAATTTCAAGGACATACCGGTGGGAGAGACAAATTTTCTAATGGGAAAGTTGGAGATAGAATTTTAGACACTGGGTCAGCTCCACCAGAAGATCGGGCCCCTGAGTCACAAGAACTGAAGGGCTGGAAGAATTCTTGCGAAGTCCTCTGGGCTATGAAGAAGAGCCAGATTGTCTTCGCTTCCCTGTCGCTCCATTGCCCCCACCCTGATATAAACCACTGTTGCGTCAGATTATGCCTGTGGTGTCAACCTGACCTGTTCTTTTCTCGAGGTCATCTGTTCTCCACAGAGTGGCCACTTGGGATGTTCTGCTTTTCATGTTGTGGTTCATGATCCTAAGTCACCGGTTCTTGTCATTCTTTTCCCTGCACATAATGCCCAACCATGGCATCAATTCTTTGTAGCTTTTCTTGGACTCAAGTGCTTTATGTTTGGTATTCTTTCCATCCATCAGTTCCTTCCCGTCTATCTTGATTAAAACAAGCCAGTTCGACCAAGTCCAAGCTCAAACATAGTTGTACCTGTCTTCCTTTTCTGACTATTCCACTTCCAGTACCACCTCTGCTCAAAGGCCTTCTCAGCCTTCTGATGATATTCTTTTTAAAATATTTTATTTAGTTATTTATTGGAGAGAGAGAAGAAAAGAAAGAAAGAAAGAAAGAAAGAGGAAGGGAGGTAAAGAGAGTGAAAATGGTCACGCCAGGGCTCCAGCCACTGCAAACGAACTCCAGATGCATGTGCCAACTTGTGCGTCTGGCTTACGTGGGTACTGGGGAATCCAACCTGGGTCCTTAGGTTTTACAATTAAGTGCCTTAACGCTAAGCCATCTCTCCAGCCCCTGCTTATATTCTTTAAAGCACTCACCATAATCTTGCTTTCATTGTATCCACACGTACATTTATGTGTCTTTCCCTGTGAGTTTAGATTGGTATATCTGCTACATCACTGCTGCATTTTCAATGTTACCATGACGAGTCATATTAATTCATGATTAAGTCTTACTAAAGAAAACTATTCTTACAAAAGGATGACAGAAGACTATACACAAACTACAACCCAGCAGTCAGTGGAGAAAAGGACTTGGTTTGAAACACATTAGTTAACAGGTACAGAAAGTCCAACTATATCTAAAAGACTTTCTTTGGCAATTATCTGTCTCAACTGCTTCTTCCTCTTCTCTTATTTCTAGGAATCAGGGCTATTTTTATTTTAGTGGAAAATCTAACTTGGTAGTACTTCAGCAAAATCTTGACTAAAATGTCTCATGGTCTAGGGTGGGGAAACTGTTCAAGTGGTAAAGTGCTTACTTTGTGAGCATGAAGACTAGAGTCTGATCCCTAGTACTCATGTAAAAGCTGGGTACAGGGTCTTGTATCTATATTCCCAATGCTGGGGAGGTGGAGGCTGGCCAGTGCCTGGAGCTTGTTGGTCAGCCAGGCCAACCTAATTGGTTAGGTCCATGCAATGAGAGATCCTGTTTGAAAGGAATTGGATGGCCATCCTGAAGACAACATCCAAGATTGTTCTCTGATCTTCACATGCATACATATTCCCCAAGCACACATAAACACATGAATGCACATCATACACACACACACACACACACACACACACACACACACACACACACAAGTAAAAATATCTCATGGTCCAAAGATTTTTTTCCCCCAAAATAAGAATTTCTATTAATCAATATTCATACACTTAGGCAAAGAAACAACAGGAAAAATGCATTTAAAATTCACCTATCATAAGTCTTTCACATTTTTAAAAGAACTTAATGATGCTGATACCACACCTAGGTGAAAAAAAAATCTAATGGGATGTTTTTGAACAATTCTGACTCCCACATTTCTGAGTCATGAATTAGAAGAAAAGGATATAGGAGCTTGCTATCCTGTACCTGAATTATTGCCAAAGTCTTGTTGGAATTGTATTGATTTACATTAATAATGCAAAATTTCACCCTTCCTTTTAACTTGCTTGTGCTTGTTTCACCAGTCTTCCTTTTCTGTGAATATTATGTTGCTGTGTGTGATTTGTAAAGTACGTATATTATATTAAATAATCAGTTGACTCAAAGAAACATCAGCTGCATATTAACATTTTGCTCATGTATACTCTGCTAGTGCAACCTTGTTGTATTTGTGTCAAAATTCCATGGATTGCTTTTGATCTCTGAGCTATTAGAGGCCCTGCTTCTACAGATGAAAGGAGTTAGACGTTCTATATCATAATGCAGTGCGATCAGTAATTCACAGAGCAGGTAATTTGCAATGACTTGCCAAGCCTTTGATTGCACCGGGTTTATGGCTATTAGCAGTTTCCCCTTTCAAATTTGTATGGTTCCATACTTCCTTTTTGACCTCTTTTTCATCATTTATGGTCCAATTTGGTAGTGAAAAAACATAACTGCTTGCTTAGTGCGTGGCTGTCATTCAAACCTCAGTGACTTACTGAGCACTTTGACATTTGTGATGATGAAAAAAACATTAAACAGGTGTACAGAACACTAACCAGGTTCCTGAAACAATGCTTTATGGGATGCACAGTGTACCTCTGGGCTATAAACCGATCCACGGTTGATTTTCTCGATCAATTTGATCTCAGCATTCAAATTCCCATTCAAAGGAGGAGGCACAATTTTTGCTAAATTGAAGTTAAATAAAATCCCCAATAATGTTGTTAATACAGGACCGACCTCATAGGAACAATTGGAAGGGCAGAGATTTCTTGGCACTAAAATAATATGAAAGCTGGGCTCACATGTCTACTTTGAAGTCATGCAATTAGAACTAGTACTTGATACTGGACTATATAAAATTTAAGCCCTATAAAATCCTTCAGCAATGAAATCTTGCAGTGAAATGGCATGATTCTGCCCCTTAGCTGCTGTCTCAATTGTATGTATAGCATGTGAAAAAAACATCCTATTATGTTGTGGAAGGTTGGGTGTTTTTTTTTTTTTTTTGCACATTAAAATTGGTCATCTGTTGTACAGGTGTGCAGCACGTCTTGGTGTAAGTTAGTCTGCCCTCATGTGCAGCTTGTCTGGGAGATGGGGAAACCTGCAAAATTCAACATAGTCCAGGTCCCCAATTAGCGTGTGTGGGGAAGCATTCAAAATCTGTTCTACTGAGCACAGGGAATGAGAGTGGTCAGTGATTTCCCCGGTACAAGAATCTAACTCTGGCTACTATTAGATACCACAGAATCCATCATTCAGATCCAGGACCCTTTTCAATTTAAATTGAAAAAATGTCACTTGCATACACAGGCTCATATGTCTTTAATAACAAAATAAAGATTATAGTCAAGGTCATCCATTTCCTGTCATCATACTATCTTCCAAAGGAAAGACTCCCTTTCAATAATACATAGCAAACAAGTATTGTATTTTGATCTTTGAAATATTTAATCATCAGAAACTTTAAAAAAATCTGAATTTAACCTGAACATTTTCAGATAGTTTTACATTTATAAGTGACAGTTTCTGAAAGAAAACATGGAAGCAAAAGTCATGTTTATATAATGCAGGGACAGGTTATTGTCACAGCTCCCCTGGATGAATAGCTAACTATAAGCTATGTAGGGAGAAAAAGGAAACCGCAGGCCAGGCCATATTTGCTTGTGAATGAGGAAGACTAGTCATGTACAATGGATGCATTTAAAGGTCCAAAGAGCTCCCAGCAGTCAATCTATCCATGAATATGGATTCATGTATACAGAGCTTCTCACACAGCAAACTGTCCTTGGCCTGGCTGGTTTCATGGAAGGCAGCAATGTTAGTTGCATCAGCAAATACAAACAAAAGTACACACGACATGCATCCCCTGTCTGCTTAGTGAACTACAGGGATTGGTGACAGCAGCAGCTTCACTTGTCCTTACTAACTTGATTTTTTCTATACATACCCATTTCACCTTCAATAAACCAACTATGGGCTCTTGCCCTACATTCTCCTTCCTGCTGAACATGTTAGGCAGTGATAGGAATATACCCAAGACAGGAAGTTCAATTTAAAAACAAGGCCATGGTGATGCTTTATGAGTTTTACAGAGATGGCAAAAAATTTTATATTTGATCCATCCCTCAGGCTGGCTGCGATTTCAGTGTGGAGTGGAACTGTTCTGAGCAGTCATTGATCTTGGCTTTTACCAGGCCTGCAGTCAAGCAAAAGTAGCAAATAATGTCATGCTAGAAGTTGGTGAAAAGAATATTTGCAGTCATGGCTGGAAGTTGGGACCAAATTTGGAAGCACAAAACCCCAAACCATAAGTATCCTGACTCTTTTCAGTCTCACGTAATATTTTTATCTGTTTTGTTTTATGGATGAAACTTTTAAGTTAGTTAATTAGTACTTCCTGCTTACCTGGCTTGATATTTTGTCAGGTCTTACATGAAAACATACACTCATTTTTCCTGCATATGCTGAAAGCTACTTATACCTATCACCATTTGTTAATGGCAATATTAATGCTGTTATCCTTTTAAAGAGGTTTCAGGGTACTTTTGTGGAGGTTATTAAAAAAGGTGAATTAATTATTGGCATATCCCTATGCAGGGAAAAAATAAGACTCTCACAAAAAGAGTATCAATATAAACCAAAGGAAACTAGGTAAAAATGGTGCATTATATGTCCAAAATTATTCTATATCATCACCTTAAAAGTTTATTCAAACTTGCTTCTAATGATGTATTTGCATTACAATGGGAGATCTGAATAAACTCCTTCCAAACATGGAAAAGAGGAAAATCGTTTCAGTTTATGAAATTACACTTAGCAGGTTTATTTGTTCTCTCTCAACTTGAAACCCACAAGTTTTATTAAGGCTATGGTTCATATTTCAAATGGCAAGAAATCTTCAGGTCTCTCCCTTTTCTTCCCCCTCAAAATAAATCTACAAAGCACCTGGATTTAGAAGAACAGCATAGATATATTGGCCATTAACTCTGAAAACTAGCAAACACTTTCATAATAAAAATAAATAGCATGCACTGTAATCGATGAGGAGGCAACATCCCACATTGTTTATTGATTCATAAGGTTAAGATTAAAGTGGGATTCTTGCCTGTGTTTATCAACAGATTATTATTTTTTTTTAAGCAGTAAGTGAACCTGGAATCCCACAAACCAATCAATAAAGTTTAAAAGCTTCAGTGAGTCTAACCCATAACAGGTCCTTGTTTGGAGAACATGCTCAAGAAACACATGTGTCTTTAAGAGGTCTTGAAAGACTTTACACCCATGGACCATTAGCATTCCCAAACACCCTGCAGCATTACCAGCCCAACATATGCTGACTGTATATCATCGTGACCCTCTCACTAAAGCTCTTTTGACTGGAGTGCTTTTAATACCCACTTTCTCAGCTGAGCTCAGGAGTGATTTGTTTTACATGCCACATTAATCCTTTCCACATTTTCTGGATGAGGCAACCACAATTCCACTTGTGAGGTGTTTCTAAAACACAGCTATAGGAATAAAGCAGCAGGGTCCCAGCCTTCACAACTTCCCTTTAGGCAGCTGACAAAGTGGGCTAGCGTGCCTTGCTGTAACTCTTCAAACAAGCAATTGTGCCCTGCCACTAGGGTGGGCCAGCCTTCTAGGCCAGTTGGAGGCCCTATTTATTGAAGGCAATTTACTCTCAATTAAAACTCGGTTGGAATCTTTAGAGATGTAATACCATATTGATACTAATGCGTATTACTAAAATGAAGACGAAGAAGAAATGAGAGAAGGTAGTGGAACCAAAAATACATAAAACACATCCCAGTCACGACAACAGAAGTTTAGATACCACACCTTCGTGATCACAGGAAAAGAGCTTTCTTTCTTTCTTTCTTTCTTTCTTTCTTTTCTTTTCTTTCTTTCTTCCTTTCCCCTCTCAAATGGGCAATTAGTGTTCAAAGCACAGAGTTTTATTATGTGGTAATTTTACAGTATTAACTTTAAAGGCCGCCTCTCTACCCACCAAATGTATCCTAAGACCAGTGAACTTCTGTTGCATGCATTTATGAACTTTTCTATATTTTAATGCTCATCAAATATAAGTAATGTAGGTTTTTGAAATTTTAAGTTGTCAACGAGGTTAACTGATTGGACCAACCAAGTGCTGTAGAAAGTGTTTTTACATGTCAGCACTGGGCTGATTTTATTAACTTGTTGGTATTATGTTCTCAATTTTATGTGTTAAAATCTTACTGTACACGCATCTTGAGGCCGAAAATGGTGCCTTTATTCAATCCTAATTTACTGTTCTTCCCTCATAAATTTTATTTGCAGCTTCAATGGTCTGAAGAAAGCAAGAAATCAGGGTGAGTTATGTTTTACTTCAGTTCCTTATTTTTGCTTGAAATTAATCCAATCCATTTCTATGGTATTACTATCATGTGACAGATTGTGTCTCCAAGCAAATGATTACTTGAGTCAAGGAGACCTTCTTCTTCTAGTGTTCATTATATGTGTCCACATGCTCAGATGTCAAACCCCTTACATGAGTTATGTACGGGTTGGTATAATGCCCATGAACAATTTGGCGATCTGTAAATGAACATACAATCTTCTAGTCTATCTCTTGTTTCAGATTGTCTTCTTAAATTCAGCAGTTGATTCAAGTTTTTTAAGCAACTTCTTGGAAGAACAATGTGCCAGGGCGTCTTCCTCACTGTGGAAGTCTGTTGCTAATTGGTGCCATAAAATTATATTGATCAATGAATATTTACAAAATGGATGTTGGATTCAATCACACCCTTTTACATTCTAAAAATAAGTCTGGTTGCAAAAGAGCAGAAATCAACATTTATTTCAGTACTAAAATGTCTGCAAAAGTTAAATATTTGACTCAATTATTTAAATGTCTGGCATCTTTTAAAGCAAAGTGAAAAAAAATATTCTCTGATTATTACCTCTCTAGTCTCTCAACAGATAGATGCCACATTTATCAGGGATTGTGTTTTTAAAATTAGTGTATATCCAAATGTAGGGAGTGGAATTAATTGTAGCAGATGATTGGCAGTTGTGAGCCCTAGTACACGTCTAGTCACTAAAATTGAATTCATTTAAAAGTTACAAAGACATCCAAGCCTTTAAAAACTAGAATTTCATGAATTGATACAGAACTTTAAATCTATTTAACTTACCAATTTTTAGAAATGTGCCTTTAAAAATAAATTTTAGATTCAGAGCTTTTATATCAATATCTAGAATCACCTAAATCATAGGGCTCTTTTAAGAAAAAAATGCTTCAATATAAAACTGACTTTGGTCTTGAAGTTCTGAAAAATTTCATTTTCAGTAGCTTTAAAGGAAGTTTTCTAGATTACTTCTTTTCTCTAAATTTATGCTTCTTTAACGCGCTCTAGAATTTCTTGGCCAACTTAGAATTGTAAAAATGTATTTTTTTTTTTTTCTCTGGCTTGGACAATTTGCTCTGCTGAATTTGGGTTCATATGTAGTTTTATCCACTGAAATTGCCCATTTCTGTCTTGCCATTGGGCATTTTTTCAATCTTAACAAAACCAAGTCCATATTATAGGCCTGCTGGCCAACATTCCAGGTAAATGAACGGTTTTAAAGAAAAATGGTGCTATTTTTCAAAAGCCTGACATTTAAAAAAAAAATACAAGTCCAGAATTGAAGCCTTCAATAATTTTTCCATGCCTGTATGCTACACGAAGCAAATAGCTACACAAATGAATACATCTGGGATTGTTTTCCAGCTGTTATTCCCCACCAGGGAGAATATTTAGAAGTGAGGCTCTGTCTTTGTGCTGGGACTACAAAGGACCCAGCCATCTTGAGGACTTTCCCGAGCGTTTAATGATTTTCCTCATATTGAGGGGTGGCTTTACTGCACTGGTGCCTTGGCCTTCCCAGTCACCGTTGGTAACCATTTATGTTGGGTATGTTCCAACTTTCAAATCTGTTTTGTGGCATTTATAGCTTACAGCTAATAAGGCCATTCAGTATTTTTAATATAAATATTAAAAATATATATTTTGCCTTGGAAATCTAGAGGAAATGATTCAAAATTAAAAAACATTCTTATTAAAGTAACTTTAAATTGTTAAGGGAGGGTGAATGAGATTGAGAGAGGGCATTTTGATTCTAGGTTTCAGGTGGTATAGTGACAGGACCATGTGTTCATGTTATATGTATGCACGTAGTTACATTATAGATAAGTGTACAGATACATATATAAGGTAGTATATGAGTGTAAGTTGTCTGTATATATATGTTCATGGACACCAATGTGAAGTTTTATGTTATTAAATAAGTTAAAAAGCAATGATGATTTTGTATTTTTATTTGACTTTATAACACAAAATTCTAAAAGTATGCATAGGTGTATCTTGTTTTTTAATTATCAAATTTAGTTTAAGGTGTTATAACTTTTCCCTTGTGAATTGATGTGAAATAGAAATTACTAAGGGTCTGTAACATGCATGAATAACTCTAAACTAAAAAATAAATAGAAAATATTATAATCAAGTCATTTGTAGTAAACATATAAAAGGATCACATAACATGGTTTTATAGCCCAATTTCAAGTAATTCTGAATTAAGCATTTAAGTTAATGTTCCTAACAGTTGACTTTGATTTATTATCTGGAATATACCTCACCAAATTAAAATTTTTCAACTCAATAGTTTCCTTCAACTTAAAAATTAAAAGCTGCTAGAGGTTTTGATAATGGACAAAGTTTAAAATGATATCAGATTATCCAAAATCACAATAAATTCTCTTTTTAAATATAATCCTAAAAAATTGTGATGTGATAAGCTATGATAACAAATATTCTTATATGAGCTATAAATGCTCCAGTGTTCACAAACTGAATATGGCAGAAGAAGGGTTGACTTGCAGTGACAAATGCCAACTAAGTAAATTTGTCAACTTTCTTTTATGTTGTTGAAAGCCTATATTATTATTGATAAGACTTTTCTCAAATTATGCTATCTCTTTTTGTCTTACAAATGTGTTAAGACACTTTCATTTTTGCTCATATATTTCATGTTATAAAATAAATTTTTGAATTCTACATACATTTAGAAAAGCTACCCTATTTAAGACAAAGGATATTTACAAATGGTTGCTTGTAGTATAATTTTTGGTTTTTCACGTATCTAACACAGTCAAGTTTATTCTGGTGGAATTTTTATTTTACAATATTCTCTTCTTTTTTTCTCCAAATACAAATGAGTTAATTCCATCACATTTGATGAATAAACTAGGCTGTACAGAAGTGACAGGTTGACTGTATGTTGATTCCTCTGTATGCTTAATTCCTTAATCACCTTGACTGCATACTAAAATCTTAGGTTTACAAAGTAGATCACACTCATTGCTTATGTTATATGTAGATGCTTATACTTATTGCTTGTGTTTATTTAATTTTTTTTATTTTTACTCATGTTTAATATCAATTGGAGACAAATACCTTTATTAGGCATTGAGTTCTCGTATCCATTTAGGAAGAATTAATATTTTAAGATGTTTTATCACAATATATTCTCTGGGAAATAAATAAATAAATAACTATATATATATATATATCCCTACTCAATATTGTTTTATTTGTGGTCATATTCATGTGGGCATATAGCTATTTTTCTGAAACTTACTTAAATCTATGATGCATTTTTATGGTTTTATTAATGAAATATATTTTATGTGTACTCATTATTAGAAAAATTATTTATGTTTCAAATAACTATTGAAAATTGTTATAATTTATGAAAACTTATAATTTTCTAGATATTTTCAATCTATATGTCATGAAAATTTTGTTTTATCCTTAGATATTTGTCTTATGCATTTACTGATTTTTTGTGGTAATAATTAATACCATTATCTATAGCCTGACTTTAGTGTGATTTTTAACATTTTATCTTATCATAAATAAATCCCTTATTTTAAAAAAAATTGTTTATTTTTATTTATTTGAGAGTGACAGAGAGAGAAGGAGGCAGAAAGAGACAGAGAGAGAGAGAAAAAAAGAGAGAGAGAGAAAAAGAGAGAGAGAGAATGCAAATGAACTCCAGATGCATGTGCCACTTTATGCATCTGGCTTACATAGATACTGGGGAATTGAGCCTTGAAACTGTGGCTGTAGGCTTCATAGGCAAGTGCTTAACCACTAAGCCATATCTCCAGCCCCTTGTATTTTTTTTTTAATTTGATTTATTGGTTTTCTTTTCATCAAACACAGGCAGTTTGGTACCATTGTTTAGGCTCATCTATGATCTACCCCCTCCCATTAGACCCTCCTTGTTGATGTAAATGGGTCGTGCATTGTGGAGTTAGTCCCCAGTTATTGGTATGCTAAATATCTCTGCAAATCATGATCCAACATGTGACTCTGACATTCTTTCCGTCCTCTCTTCCACAAAATTTCCCTGAGCCATGTTGGGTTCATTTTTGGTCTGCTTCAGTGCTGAAGTGTTGGAGGCCTCTGAGGCTCTGGCTCTCTGATTTGGTAGGAGTTGATTTTTCTCTGTGTTGGTCTCCTTCCCCTGTGTGCTTGTATCCGGTTCACAGGAAAACATCACCCTTGCTTGTTTCACCAATAGTCCTTAGTTTCAGTTGGGCCCCTTTTGAGGTATGTTGGGGCAGCTCTCTCCCTAGGATCTGCATCTCTCTGAAAAAGAGAAGCAGATTCTCCAACGGAGAGTAAGTTAGCACCCAGAAAATTGAAATAACACTTACTTTTTTGGTAGACAGATTGATAGGTGTAGGCCCTCTTGTACCCCATGATTGATGATAGCTTGATATTGTAGAGTGGGCTTGTGTTTGGGTATGGTTCTGACTTGTTTCCCAGCTCCAGCTATGGGTCTAGTACCACTAAGTGGATCAGTTAGCCAAATCAAGAGTAGTTGGTTCCTCACCATGGCTGTGTGCCACTATTGCACTTGTGTGGGCATCACGTCAGGTTATTTGTTGCTAATTAAATTAGACAATGAGTTGCTTGAACAGATATCAGTCATTTCCCCCAGTTGCCCATGTAGCACCTTCTGGCACTAGACACACTGACTGGGGACTGACTCTCTCCTGGCTTCCAGCCATGCTGTTCGATTTTGCGTATCAGCTGCATGTGGAGTCTTCAGCAATAGGGTCTTACCACTGGCCTTTGGTGGGTCATCAAGTACTCTGACAGAAGTCTGTCATTGTTTTGGGAAACCTTGTAGGTTTCTCTGATCAAAAGCTCATTGTGGATGGTAGCCCCAAGCTGGAAGTGGAGGTTACAGGCCAGTGCCCACTAATAAATTGAGGAAAAACATAACTAATATACAATAGTTAGAGAGGAGAGAGATAGAGGGCATCGAAGGGTGGAAAACAGTAATCTGGACCCCTTGTATTTTTTGATGAAAAGAATATTTTAACATTGTTAAATAGCTGTATTTTTGTTTTAATGAAAATTAGATTTTATTATAAGACTATAAATTTATGTTAAGATGAGTGTGTGATTTTCAACTTTTAATCTGTTAATGTATTGAATCTTATTCATACATTTCTCAATATTAAATACATATGCTTTACATGAAAGTGGCTCTTAAGGTATTATATTCTGAAATAGAATTGTAGTCTTCATGCATTATTTTATTATGTTCCTATAGCAAATTATATAGGATCACAATATTTTTTGCATACTATTTTATTAGATTGGGCAACTTTAGTTATATTGAAATGGAAGTTATGTATGCTATTTTTAAAATAACAAGTTTCTTTTGTGCTTTCAGGCTATATAACCATCATGGTCAATATGCTTATGTAATAAGTATATTATATAAAACCATTAGGGAAAATTAGTTCTGCTTAGAGAAATTTTTTAAACAGTTTAACATTTATGTAGAATATTTACTTTGTGTAGGAACTGATGTGTGATCAGTATATGGCTTTCTGTTTCACAACTATTGAGTCAAGTCAAAGATGGGTAAGATGAAATGTGCTGTTCTAGAAATTGGTTGCAAGCAGAAAAACAAAACATAAAAACAACCTTCTGGAATTGAGTGACACGATGTGATGCGAGAGTAGTCAGTAGTCAAGTGGGAGAAAATCATGAAGTACATCCTACCGTGCTCACAACGTGGAACATTGTACAAGAAGTGTAACACCATTTAGTAATTCAATAATATGCAATAGTGAATGGAAAAATGGCTCGGTGATTAATGATGCATGCAAAGCCTAACAGCCCAGATTCAGTTCCCCAACACTCATGTAAAGCCAAATGCAAAAAGTGGTACATGTGTCTAGAGTTTTCTCTCTTTCTCTTTCTCATTGCAAAGAAATAAATAAAGATATAAAAAATATGTAACAGGGCTGGAGAGATGGCTTAGCGGTTAAGGTGCTCACCTGCAAGGCCTAAGGACCCAGGTTCGATGCTCCACATCCCATGTAAGCCAGATGCACATGGTTGCACATGCATCTGGAGTTCATTTGTTGTGGCTGAAGGCCCTGCCATGCCCATTCTCTCTGTCTCTTTCTAATAAATACATTAAAAATATGTAACAAATTAAACAACAGACTTTTTAAAGGTTTATTCAGAAAAATAATGAGTTACATGGGAAGTGATTTTGCAGGTATAGAACCAGGGCAGATTGTAGGAAAAAACAAACAAACAAACAAACAAACAAAAAAACAAAAAACAAACCTTGAGTCATTGATAAGCATGGTGTAAGCTAGTGGCATAGGGAAGAGCTATGAGGTTGAGAAGGCATTGAGAGAGAGAGCTCTGTGTGATGCGATGAAGGACTGAGTGATATTAAAATTAAAGAGAAAGACGAGAGGATGGACCAACTGTGCTTGGGTGATAAGACAGATGTTAGTGCGTTTGTGCAATGGACAGAAATGGAGGGCTGGAGAGATGGCTTAGTGGTTAAACGCTTGCCTGTGAAGCCTAAGGACCCCGGTTCGAGGCTCAGTTCTCCAGGTCCCACGTTAGCCAGATGCACAAGGGGGCGCACGCGTCTGCAGTTCGTTTGCAAAGGCTGGAAGCCCTGGTGCGCCCATTCTCTCTCTCTCCCTCTATCTGTCCTTCTCTCTGTGTCTGTCACTCTCAAATAAATAAATAAATAAAAATTAAAAAAAAAAAGAAATGGAGTATGCAGCAGAAGACTTTGGGGTGGGCTTGGAAAAGTTGAGGAATTCTTTGTGTTGATGTCAGTATGGGTATACATATATGTAGAGACCAGAGGTTGATATCAAGCATTGTTCTCAATCACTCTCTACCTCTGTCTAAATGTGTGAATGGTATATGTGTGTACATGTATATGTTTGTATCTGGCATATATGTGTGTGTTGAGGGGGACAAGTCAGAGGTTGACATCAAGTGTCTTTATCAATCATTCTACACCTTATTTTTTGAGACAGTCTCTCACTGAGGCTGGAGCTCAGTACATTACCCTCTGTAAAACATCATCCTTTTATATGGATAGTGTCATGTGATTTCCTGAAATGTGTATTATGCTAAAATGTATGTGTGGATACAGTATATATGATAAATACTTTCTTTGCTATTTCAGGGAGGTTTTGTTATTTTTTTGTCCTTCCAAGTGATAGTCTATTGCTAATAAAATTGTAGGAGAAAAATATCTTTACTGAGTTCAGAATGACTGCTAAGGATTATGGGCTTATATATCCTTATCTATCATATTTTTTTGATAATGTTTCTACTAGTGGGAGTAGACAAAAAGCCCAGGGAGAAACATGAGATCAGAGAGGAAAGGTTAGTGAACAAAAACTAAGGAAGATTATCATTTAAAGAAGAAAATCCAAAGGAATAAGTCTGAAATATTGGAAAGAGTTATTTTAGATTGAAATGTCAACCAGGACAAGTATGATGCAGTGAACAAACCATCAACTATGTAAACAAGGGGCCGGGATTATAGTTCACTTGCTTAGCACTCACAAGGGCCTGAGTTTGAACCCACATACCACAGCTATGAGGTACTAATATTGTTAAATGAGAAACCAGAATGAGTACTCAGGGAAGATATCTCAAGAGTTGTCATACAGCTAAGTTCTGAATTTCATTAAACATGCTGAAGCAGCAAGAGCGAGACAGGGTTCTGGAACATTTTTATGCCGTGAGCTAGACTTCTGTGGCATCCTGTAGAAGCTTAGGGACCCATTTTTGAGTCAGTCAAAATATAACTCGTATCTTATTATGAGAGCAGTAGTATCAGAGGTACAAATACTAAACACAGATCCTTGAGGCTCTTGAGTAAGGACAAACCATTTTTTTGCAAAGGACTACAAACATAATGAAAGATAGCTTCTGGCATGCGCCTGGTCCCTGATACGGACAGAGTTTTGCTCATGGGATATTAAGCAGCAAGGAGTCAGAGATGGCCCTTGTGAACTGACTTGTCTCAGATTACCTAAGTAAGCAGTAATTTGTCATAAGATAGAAGAGGTATCTAGGTTTAGGCATAAGCAGGAATAATCAGAAAAAAGTAACTTGCATAGGCATGCATCTCAGATCTCGTATTATCTACCATTACTGGACCAGCAGATCTCCTGTACCCAAGTTATGTTTATTTTTATATTTTATTTTTATTTATTATTTGAGAGAGAGGGAGAGAGAGAGACAGAGATAAAAGAGAGAGAGAGAGAGAGAGAAAGAGGAGAGAGAGAATGGGCACACGGGTCTTCAGCCACTGCAAACCAACTCTAGATACATGTGCCGCCTTGTACATCAGGCCTACATGGCTCCTAGGGCATCACACCTTGGTCCTTTTGCTGTGAAGACAAACACCTTAACTGCTAAGCCATCTCTCTAGCCCTAGTTAAGTTTTTAAACACTTTGAGAGAACCTTACAGCAGCTGATGGAGGACAATACCCTCGCTCCCTAGCATGGGTAGGTTCTGTAAATGATTGGCATGTTATATTGACAATAGCTGATGGATGCCTGACTCATTGTACCTCCAATCAAGGTTTTCTTTTTCTTTTTCTTGGATTGCAGTGGTAAAGAAAACCCCTCCCAATAAGTACAGCTGACAATATTGTGTTATACCCACTTTGTAGGAAAATAAATCGTATAAAGAAATATGAATTGACTATTAAACAACCCAACTGTTTGAACAGGGGCATGAACAATGAAAACGGAAAATTGGGGCCAAAGAGGTCTGGAGGTGTAGCACGCATTTAGTCCTATGGAATTGAAACAAAACATGAACATGCTCAGTTCCTATGACCCAGCCTACCAGATGGTGTCCAGGACCTCTGCCAAACATACACAGATCAGCCATGTGGTCAGAACAACCTGGGCAGTAGGCATCACCCAGCCTCCATTCTTGATGACACTAGCGTTGGCACAGTGGTTACAAGAAGATGTATGTGGAGGCAATGCTGGGCTGTCCCATGTGGGTGCTCACACACCAATGGCAGAGAGTGATATCACTTGATGAAGAATGTGATGCCATTGGTCAACATCCAGAGTGCCAGCAGAGACTAACCCTAGGCTGTGGTAAACTCTTTCTTCTGAAGAAATCTAACAACTTCTGGGTTGACTGTATTAGATTTTTACTACATTTCAAAGGGGCAGCCATCATGCTTCCCAACATTCAAAACATGTTCTTGTATGGGATTGACTTTTATGTAGACCCACAGTCTGTTTTATTAATTAGCTCATACTAAATAATTCTGAAAATGGCATTAGGGGAGGTAGGGCAGTGAGCACATGACCTCAGATATCTACTGGTTCTTTCACATATAGAACCAGACAGAAACCACTTCCTTGGGGTAACATACCTTGGTCTCTGAAAGATAGGACTTATTTTTATTCGAATCTTAAATGTCTCTCATGGGCTTATTGTATTGGGCATGTGGATGCCAGCTGATGGTTACTGGGGTAGTGATGAGATCTAGAGAACTCTGGACTAATCAGTGAACTAATCCTTTGACAGATTTATAATATGATGGCCTAGGAGGTGGGCATACGAGGAGGAGAGTAAGGCACTGAGGGAATGCTTTGGGGTGCTATATCCTGCCCTGGCCCCTTTCTATCTCCTTTTACACTACTTGTTAGCTCTCATGATGTGACTTCTTTGGTCTACTACATCTTCCTCACTGTGATCCTCTACCTTACCCCAGGCCTCTGGTGTAGGGCCAAGTGATCGTAGGCTGAAACATCATAAACTGTGGACCAAAATAATTATTCCTCCCTTTAAGTTGTTCTCTCTGCATTTCAGTCATAACATCAAAAAGTTAATTAATACACAGCTTAAAGGTTTGTGTTAGAAGGCATTATCCTGCAAAGCAAGGATGGCCCTTAAGCACCGTGTCATATGTAAGACTGAGGGTGCATTCTGTATCAGGCATGATATTTTGTCTGTAAGCAGCATAGAACTTGCCTGGGATGATCACTGTAGAATTGCTGCCAGTTGCGATTGCTCCCCACAGGTGAGGGAACTTTTGCTTCTCATTGCCATAAATTTAGGTTCTGTGGATTAAAACATTCTGGATTCCACAGGAGAATTACTCTAAGAGTAGAACAAAGTGATACTTCCATTGAACTGCATGCTATGTCTGTTGGACCCACACTTGGGTCTTCAGTTCCTAATGACCATGAGGGAAGCTAACATGGGAGATAGTTGATGTTGTGAGTGATGATAGTTTTCAGGAACAGATGGGCTTCTGCTATACGGAAGGATGAGAATATTAATCTTCTTGGGGTTTTCCAGTGGGATGTCTTTGGAGCTTAATTAACACTCTTTTATTGTCTCTTCTGCCACACATTTAAGATTCCCTTCACCCTTCGGAATGTCTCTTAATTTAGTTGTCTCTCATGATGGAATAAACCAGATTCTAATCCCTGAGATCTAGGAGGGGAACTTGCATTGAGTGAATTTTATATGACTGCCTAGAATATAAACACCCTATCAATTGCCATTTTACCTTTCCCAATCATCATTCACAGCCAAGGAAAAGTAACTGAGAATGCAGCTGTTTAGAGTAAACCAGAGATACAAACTGATAATTGAAAATATCAAGCTCAAGGGGAAAGGACTGAGATTGACAAAGTCTGCGGGCTGGTTTTTGTAGGGAAGAAGGACATATAAATTGAGAATGAACATGTAACAGGAAAAGGTCAATGGAGTAAAAACCAAGGGATGCCTTACCTAATAGGATGTGAGGATAGGATTAAAAGGTATCATCAGAAGATATAATGACATGGGGCAAAGTATAATATTCACATGAGATGATAGTTCACATGGAGAACAGTTAGAATTAGATACCTTGTAATTCTTAATAAAAATAATCAGTGGTACTTACATGTTTATCTTCCATAATAGTGTAAAAAGAGATAAGCTATGGTACCGAAATTAGGTGTAATTTTGGTTTAAATTGTTGTTTAAGCAATCCAAGTCAGGTTAATATACTATGAAGGATATATTTTTGGTTTTGTATACATTTTGTTAAATCAAGCTAATGTGATTTTCAATTTGAATCCATGTCTTAGAGTTTCATTAACCATGATAACATTTGCTTGCCTATGACAGCAGGGTCCTTGATGTAGAATAGTTCAAATTTGGTTTGATAATCTGCAATGTATCCTCGATTTTAGCATATCTTCACATAAGAGAAACACCATTACAATAGATCAAACAGCTAAATAATAGTATCAGAAAACAAATGATATAATGGTGCCATCTGTATTTCAGACCCTACCGCATATTAAATGGTCTCATGGTAGAGAGAGAGGATGTTTATAGAGATAGTTTTCTACCTATGTTCAAAAATAAATGCTTTGAAAAAAATATAAATGCTTTGTTATATATTTACAGCAGATTTTCTTTGGGTATGTTATAACAAACAATTTATTCACCCCTAATGACTTTTAATCTGATGAGATTAATTAAATTAACATGAGTGCATCTCACCATCTGGGAGAATTATTAGGCCAGTCTACATAGTCTCTTAGTATCTAATCCCTAAAACGTGTTTCAGGCTTTGAGGTTTTGCTTCTTATTTTTAAATACATTGATGCTCAGGTGCTTAAACAAGAATCAACAAAGGTGCCTGTCTTCTTTGAAGTGATTTTCTGCGGAAATCACATCCACTGCCCAAATGATGTGAAAAGATTAAATTGTGCTTATTTTATGACATTCTAAAACAGCAGGGTTAAATGCTGGGCCAGCTGCCAGCAGCTCAGCACCCACCCTTTCATGTTCAGCTGCCAGATACAGCCCCAGGAATGACTCTGAAATAGAAATGTGTAATGGTGCCATTCTGGGAGAAGAACTGAGTTTGTGGCATTTTAATGCATCAATGGATGAATATTGAAGAACATTTCATATACATACAAAATAAATTTTAAAACAGAATGAATTCCAATGGCTGGCAAGATTGTTTTTTTTCTTTTTCTTGGAGGAAATCCACACCCTATACTCATTAACAATGACTGAAGAGAACGTGAGAACTTTTCTTTTTCTATCAGAATTTAAGATGTGACTTAGCCATACATAACACAGCTCTCACTTCAAAGGAAGTTAGAGCTTATTTTGGAGCTAAGTATGAGTGACCACAGCACGAGAACTCAGATTCAGGCTGCCCCAAACACCATGTTCCAATGTGACAGCAGTTTCATGAAGTTTCCATAGCAATAGAGCAAAAGAAAGTCATGAAAGAAGACACTCTGTAAATGCACTGTTAGAAGTGTCAGGTAGGTGAGCTCCTACAAAGCAGGGAGAACTCTTATAAGTTTCAGATGGTGTCTGATGATGGTTTTGACTTTTTGTTTGGTGGAAGCTAGCAGCCTGTTAGGACTAAATTTTAAAGATTTTGATAGCCATAGGATGATAGGTCAGACATGAGTGAGCAATGAATGGTTCTCTGAGGGACTAAAAATAGCCCAAGATAATTTGTCTCTAGCTTACATCATGTTAACTTTCCATAATCACAAAATTTAGTCATTTGGCCTTATAGAATCTTTAACATTTCCACACTTTAGTTATTTATTATTGATTTTATTTGATAGGAAATACTTTGAAAATGTATCTATGTATATACATATATACATACTTACATGTAATATATATATATGTATATATATATATGGAACACATTTTTGATGTTGGGTTTCATTTTAATTGTGTGTGTGTTCATTTGTGTGAGATGGGTACATGTGAGCCATGTGCATATGAAAGCCAGAGAACAGCTTTGGGTATTGATCCTCAACTTCCACTTTGTTTAAAAGAGCATCTGGTGCTGGAGGCATGGCTTAGTGGACAAGGCATTGCTTGCAAAGACAAAGGACCCAGGTTCAGTTCCCCAGGACCCACTTTAGCCAGATGCACAAGGGGGCACACACGTCTGGAGTTTGTTTGCAGTGGCTGGAGGCCCTGATGCACCCATTCTCTCTCTTTCTCCCTCTCTCTCCCTCTTTCTCTGTCAAATAAATGAATAAATAAAAAAGAAAAAGAAAAAAACAAACAGCATCTCTTATGGTTCACCACTCTAATCACCAGGATAACTGGTTACTGGGAACTTTCCTGGTGTCTCATCCCATTTTGCCATAGGCATACTTGTATTATGGACACTGCCACTGCAACAACTCATGTGCATTCTGGGATCTGAAATTTTATACTCATACTTGCACAGTGTTTCATCAACAGAGCCTCTTCTCCAGACCATACATAGGTGAAAAAAAAATTGGTGTTTTCCAGGTAGGGTCTCATACTAGCCCAGGTTGATCTGGATCTTATTCTGTTGTCCCCGGCTGCCCTTGAACTCACGGCAATCTTCTTACCTCTGCCTCCTGAGGACTGGGATTAAAGGCATGCACCATAATGCCTGGCTCATATGTGACATGACGATGTTTATATACAGGGGAAGTATAGATTGAGGAGTGGTTTGAATTCATCTCAATAATCTTAATAAGTTTAGACAGTTTACAGGTTTGCAGAAGTTAATATGGGGCCTATAGAGAACCGGAGCCTCACAATTGAAGTTGACAGTGCCACTGGGGAGATACAAAGATTAAACTTCATTAGAAATGTGAATGATAGGCTGGGCATGGTGGTACACACATTTGGTAGGCAGAGGTAGGAGTATCGCCATGAGTTCAAGGCCACCTGAGACTACCTAGTAAATTCCAGGCCAGACTAAGGCTAGAGTAAGACCCTACCTCGAAAAACCAAAAAAAAAAAAAAGAAAGAAAGAAAGAAAAAGGAAAGAAATATGAATGATGTGTGACTCTAAGAATAATGACTAGAAATCAACTAAGTGTGTGGTCAAGATAAACATGAATCATGCAAGAAAGCAAAGCTGGGACAAGACACAATGCTGTCACTGAAAAATAGTGTTGAATCACATTTTTGAAAAGGTAGGTCCTTACCTTGACTTAGAAAAGTAGTTTCTGGGATGGAGAAAGCTGAAGCATGAAGCCCTATGTTATAGGTAAATCCCAGTGTCAGGGAAGCATCACCCCTCTCACACCAGGAAGGTGTTGGTCAGGGAGGCTCATGCAGTTCCCAGAATAATACAGGCCATTGCCAGTGTTCTTGATTACCAACCAAGATGGTAAGACCCTAGTATGGAACACACCACATGCTCAGAGCCCTGAGAAATAAAGCTGTAACTGATCTGGAAGCAGCTTTCCTACTGGCTGGCATTGATTGTGATGGAAAGTGCCATGTAGGCTGTTTGGGGAGAGAAAAAGTCACCAGAAGTCTTAGCCAACAGTGAATCCAGAAAGCTACACAACCACTCAGGCAGGCAATCGTGCAATAGTGGCACATAATTTATGGCAGTAACCAATTGCTCTCTGATTAGATTTGAGACTCATGCTATAGGGAGAATTCATGCCTGTTACTGAAAACTTAATAAAAAGCCTCAGATTGAAATGTAATAGGCCCTAGAGGGAAGCTACCAGTACTCTGGCTAAATGAGTATGTTGATTTCATCAAATTGCTTTTATTGTTTTATGCTCACATATTAATGCTCTTCTCACTTTTGGTTAGGAATCTTAGTTTTGCAGATGGGAGAGACCTAAGACTCAACAAGGTGAAAAGAAGAAGAGGAATCCCAGTGCTTAGCACTGGATCAGTCACTTCCACCATATCCTTCAGGGCTCAGGAAACATTGTGGAGGAAGAAGAGGGAAGAATATTGAGATTTCTCTTACTGCTAGTCAAAGAAGCTTCTCTGTGTAGATGGCATTTGACATTCTGCAGACTCAAAGCTAATCAACGTGCTGAAAGTAAGAGGCTGTTAAGAGCGCAATACCAAAGAGGACATCTCTATCATGACTTCCATGGTAGAGGAAGAGAGAAGGGAAGATTGTAGGGGCCACACGTTCTGAAGGAGCACTATGAGACACTGTTCTCTGGACACAAAGTGATGCATTCATGACCCTACAGTGGTCGTCATAACCCCTGGAAGGCCTGTACAATATTGAGTCCATCAACATTTTGGTACAGGGGACAGAGCTGGACAAAACATAAGAAGGGACTTGGAAAGAGGGGGTACTTGCTTGAAAATTGGAGGTTGAGAGTGGGACAAAAGAGGACGCTAGGAAGGGAATATGATGAATGTGATCAAATTAGAGTATATTCATGTATTAAAGTTTTCAGTTGAAAATATCAAAGCACAAAGAAGCATGCGGTGTGTTCCACAGTAGGGTCTTACTGTCTTGGTGGGTAACCAAGAGCACTGGCAATGGCCTCTATTGTTTTGGGCACTTCATGGGCCTCCTTGACTAGCACTTTCCTGGGGTGGGAGGGGTGATGCTCCCTTGACACTGGGATTTACCTCCAGCATCATATGGCTTCATGTTAAGGCTTGGACTTTGTTAAAAAGATGTGACAAAGGAATAAGACCAGAAAATCGATTTTAGCAGGTGTAAATGCTCAATTGAACCACCAGAATCTTAATCTTATTTGCAACAGGGAAAGAGGCAAGTGTTGAGAAGGACCATGTTGTGTTAGTACTGCATCATATGTAGGCTGCTGGCTTTGTATAGGTTGGATTGAGGAGAATCTAAATGTAGCTGTTCAGGCTCCTCATGTCTCCCATAAACGTCAGGACAGAGCAAAACGTGGACAGCAGCAGAGCGGAGAGGATCTGGTACCTTAGGGGATGAGTGAGGGAGAGTGGCAATGGCAGCATTCAGTCTGTCAAATACTTCTGGAGTTTTGAGTAACAATGAATACAAGATGCACCTGTACCATTTCTCAGGATTTACTTTGGCAGTGCATCTCTATGCAAAAAGTTACAAGAGAGAAGAAAACATTGGATTGGGAGACGTCAGAGAGGGAAGTTTAGTGAGTAAAATGAATTTTAGTGTGAGTTCAAAGAAATGCGGAAAAGGTCGTAGCATGGACTTCATGATTTTCTTGGATAGATTGCTTTGTAGGGAGGAGACAAAGATTATTGCACATGTTAGTTGAAGCAGTATTTAACCCAAAGCTGTGGGTAAACTTTTTAAAAATTTTGACCTTTCTTTAACATAAAATATTTCTGGCCCTCCTTACCTAGTCTTCTCAATCCCTTCATTTTGTGAAGGCAGCAATCTTGTTCTATTCTTTTGCGTTGTTGTTTGTTTGTTAGTTTTTGTTTGGGAAGAAAATATAAGTTGTGTTAGCAGCTAAGCAGAGCAGGTGTCCATATGGACAAATATTTCTATTAATTTACATTTTGTTTCTGTTAAGAAGTTAGAACTTTGGGAAAAAGAAATCGAGACTATCCTCTAATATTTCTATCTATCAAAATGATTATTTGGGTAAGGCAAATATTGTGGTTTGATTCAGGTGTCCACCATAAACTTAGGTTTCTGAATGCTAGGTTCCCAGCTGATGGAGATTTGGGAATTAATGCCTCCTGAGGGCAATGTATTGTTGGGGTGGGCTTATGGGTAAAACAGTAGTTTTCTCTTGCCAGTGTCTAGTACACTCTCCTGCTCCTGTTGTCCACCTGATGTTGGCCAGGGGGAGATGTCCACCCTCTGCTCATGCCATCATTTTCCTCTGTCCTTATGGAGCTTCCCCTTGAGTCTGTAAGCCAAAGTAAACCCTTTTTACCCACAAGCTACTCTTGGTCAGGTGATTTCTGCCAGCCATAAAAACCTGACTGTAAGAGCAAACAATGAGTACTTGCACAGGAGAGCTTTCTGACACTGATCATTGTCTGTTTAAGATGTACGTTATGGAGAATGCTCAGTTTAAAGTCAGAATTCAAGAGTGTTGGTGGGCACACATTTGTGGGCATATGTAGCTCAAGGTCACGGAGCACATGTTTGGAAGGCTAACAGAATGGATAGGAATGCTACTGGTCAGGTATTGGTCCTCACCTTTCACCTGGTTTGACACTGGGTCTTTTGTTCACTGCTGTGTTCCCCATACTAGCTGATCCAGTCTTCTGGGGCATTTACCTGTCTCTGCCTCCCTTCTTGTTATGGTTGTGCTAGAGTCATACAAACTAAACAAAGTGGGCTATGGTGATCTAAACTAGGTAGTTATACTTACAGAGCAAATGCTCTATACAGTGAGCCATCTCCCCCACTACCACTCACGTTTTGAGTGAGATGGTTGAAATCATGCTGAAGTTATGAACAGCATGGTATCAGAAAAAAAAAAATTGAATGTGTCTGTTTTCGAGTCTGATGTCTCATAAGATGATAGCCAACAACGGTTTTCTTTTTCAGCAGAAAACATGCTGTGACATACTGACTTAATGCCAGGCCAAAGTACTTCCAACTCCTCTGCCAAACGAGTCCCAATCACTTATATATAAATTAACATGCTTTGTGTTGGGCTCAGGCTAAGTTATCTCAGGTCATTTTAAAAGATAAATGAAGTATACTTATGTATTATACAATAATTATAACATAAAGTGGTATTTTTCCTTTATATAAAAAGTTAATTGCCTCCTCTTGCATTTACTCCCTGCCTCATTTGATCATTCCTCAGTATTACTAAATGACTAATAAAATTTGAATTGCAGTATAATTGGAATCTTAGCTGCACTGGGAATTTTTGCATGTCATGATGTGTGAAGTGATGCTGAAATCTTGCCATGAATGATTCAAACCAAGCCTTAAATACAATTATTTCTCTTTGTTGACTAATGTCTACGTAGTATGCATTTCTGATAATGTCAGTAAGCCTCATGCTTGTCAAGATTTGCCATATGCATCTACTTTCCCCCCTAAATTATTTTTGACATTTTGGTTTTCACTTAACAAGTAGTAAGTAGCTGCCATCCTTGGAGAAGATATTAATAGATTCCACATGTTCAAAGCCATAAATAAAGAGCATTTATTATAAAATACATTAATAACATAGTGTACTTAAACAGGGTATAGTCCAATATTATGTAAATAAGTGAAAACTATTTTTGTAGCAATTATTGGAACTTTCCAAAAACCAACACAAGTAACAGTGCCTCAGGTGGGAATTCACACAAGCCTACACATCTCCATCTGTGGAGGACGAAGGTACTAGTAACACGCTGTGCCAGTTGCTCACTTTACTATATAGTCAAATGCTGCCAACAGGAGGGAATGCTTAGGAGACCAATTTGAATTAGCACGTTTGGGAAGTTAGTGAAAGTATAAACACGTCTGATGTTTAAAAAAAAAACACAAAAAGGGATTACACATCGAATATCTGGAGCTACACATTGTAGATTTGGCAATTCCATCTAGATCTACTTTCTACATGTGGTTCTCTGCAATGATATTTAATAGATATACCAATTAAAATGGATGATTATAAATAGTGTGCTCACTCTTCCTAAATAAGGTACAGTATTACTCTTGGGAATTATCTTAAATGAGAGTTTCTCGCCGTGTGACTGTTAGCTCAAAAGAAAAACAGAAGGAAGTTATCATATGTTCTGCCTAAGTACAGAGCAACTGCAGATGAGGTCTAGGAAGGGAAGCTTAGGGGAGGGAGATACTTGAGCAAGGGGAAGGGCTTGCATAATAGAAAGGGGCTTAGTTCAGCCACAAAGGCCAGAATTATTAATTTGTACAAAGAAGATATGAAGAGGATTTTATCATGCCACAAATTCCATGCTACTTTTTAAAAAATTTATTTATCTGAGAGGGAAGGAAGGGAAGGAGAGAGACACAGACAGAAAGAGACAGCAGGAGATAATGAGCATGCCAGGGCCTTTTGTCCCAGCTAATAAACTCCAGATGCATGTGCCCCTTTGTGCATCTGGCTTAATATGGGTACTGACTGAGGAATTAAACCTGGGCCAGCAGGCATTGCAAACAAGTGCTTTTAATTGCTGAGATTTCTGCCCAGCCTCATGTTACTTTTGTTAGCTTTGAAAATTAGAACATTAAACATTGTTAGACAATAAGCAACCCCAAAGTGTTTAACTATTTTGGTAGGCTTATCTGGTATAGGACTTCAGAAGAATGCTGTTTTTTTCCCCAGGTCACTTGATCATTTCTATAAACCTGATCACCTTTCCCAGGCCCTTTTCGAGTAGCACGATGTTGGGAATTCAGTCTGTAAACTTGAATCTTGTGCTCTGTGTGATAAATACAGAAGTTTTTTTAAAAAATATTTGATGCAATTTATAATTTTTAAGAAACAAAAATTTGGGTTGGAAATATGGCTCATCTGTTACTAATATAAGATATATCTACCGGTATATAAAATGTACATTTTTTTTTTTTTTTTTTTTATTTTATTTTATTTTATTTTATTTTTTTTAATTTAATTTATTAGTTTTCTTTTCAGTAAATACAGGCAGTTTGGTACCATTATTTAGGCTCATCTGTGATCTACCCCCTCCCATTAGACCCTCCTTATTATTGAAAATGGGTCGTGCATTGTGGAGTTAGCCCCCAGTTATTAGTATGATAAATGTCTCTGAAAATCATGACCCAACATGTAACTCTGACATTCTTTCCGCCCCCTCTTCCGCAAGATTTCCCTGAGCCATATTGGGTTCATTTTTGGTCTGCTTCAGTGCTGAGGTGTTGGGGGCCTCTGAGGCTCTGGATCTCTGATTTGGTAGGAGTTGATTTTTCTCTGAATTGATCTCCTTCCCCTTTGTGCTGGTATCCAGTTCACAGGAAAACATCACCCTTGCTTATTTCGCCAGTTGTCCTTAGTTTCAGTTGGGCACCTTCTGAGGTATGTTGGGGCATCTCTCTTCTTAGGATCTGCATCTATCTGGAAAAGAGAAGCAGATTCTCCAACGGAGAGTGAGTTAGCACCCAGAAAATTGAGATAACACTTACTTTTTTGATAGACAGTTTGATAGGTGTAGGCCCTCTTATACCCCGTGATTGATGGTAGCTTGATATTGTAGAGTGGGCTTGTGTTTGGGTATGGTTCTGACTTGTTTCCCAGCTCCAGCTAAGGGTCTACTACCACTGAGTGGATCAGTTAGCCAAATCAAGAGCAATTGATTCCTCTCCATGGCTGTGTACCACTATTGCACTTGTTGTTGCTACTTAGGTTAAACAATGTGTTGCTTGGACAGATCTTGGTCACTTCCCCCAGTCGCCTATGTAGCACCTTCTGGCACTAGACACACTGACTGTACATTTTTAAAAATTTATTTCTTTGAGAGTGACAGAGAGAGAAAGAGAGAAAGAATGGGCGCGCCAGGGCTTCCAGCCACTGCAAACGAACTCCAGACACGTGCGCCCCCTTGTGCATCTAGCTAATGTGGGTCCTGGAGAATTGAGCCTTGAACCGGGGTTCTTGGGCTTCACAGGCAAGCGCTTAACCGCTGAGCCATCTCTCCAGCCCTAAAATATACATTTTAAACTTTTGAATGTACTTCAATTTAAGAATATCCCACTATCTATCTCTTCTTTTATAAGGATATTTAGTGTATTTAAATTCTTTTTTTAAATTCTTCAAGGTAAGATCATGCTCTAGCTCAGGCTGACCTGAAATTTCCTATGTAGTCTCAGGTTGGCCTCAAACTCCTTATCTCAGCCTACAAGTGCTACAATTAAAGGTGTGTGTCACCATGCCTGGCTCAAATTATTTCTATTAGAAACATTGCCAAATAAACACATACAAATCTCCTTTTGTATCCAAGTAAGAATTTTCTCAATATACTCTTTTCTAATTTAGGAATACATACATACATAATCAGTTTTTGGTCCTATCAGCTTCATTTAGTGTTTACAAAAACAAATTAAGTTACTAGTATTTTATTTTCTTACGTCCTTGCCAACATATAATGGTAAGAGAACTAAACTTTGCTGATATTAAAGGTATAATTAAAATTATATTTCATTTAAAAATTTGCAGTTATGGGCTAGAGAGATGGCTTAGCGGTGAAGAAGCTTGCCTGTGAAGCCTAAGGACTCATGTTCAACTCTCCAGGTCCCATGTAAGCCAGACACAGTGATGTTAGTGCACAATGTCACACATGTGAACAAGGGGGTGCACACATCTGGAATTTGATTTCAGTGGCTAGGGGACTTGGTGTCACAATTCTCTCCCTCCCTCTCCCTTCTATCCCTGTCTCTTTCTCTCACAAAAATGTTTTTTTTTTTTTTAGAACAAACTGATGGATTTGCCTCATTAAAAAAACAAACAACTAACTAATAAGCTTTCTTTACCACAGTACAAATGTACTAATATATTGAACATATTTTGATATGATTGTTGACCATTTACCTTTCTTGAGACTTTCTTGTCCATATTTCTTGTCAATTTTCTATTGCATCAGTTTTCATATATCAAAAATTTCTTTGTAGGAATGATCTCTTTCATCCTGCATTAATATCTTGTTAACTATATGCATCTAAAATATTTTCTTCCAAGACTCTCTTTCTCTCATGCCTTTTCTCTCCCCAATTAGTAATGTTAATATAAAATAACTATGTTACCCATTTTGGGAACTTTAGTAAATATCTTGGATATTGGAATCATAGTGTTGCAGTTCACATTATTTTGTGTAGGTGATATATCATTCCCTATAGCTTTGTTTTAGGTTATTTTTGTGCAATTCCATTATCTGCATGCATTTTATTCCTATGTAGTATTGGTGTTGTAGTTTGTTTTAAAATATAAATAGGCTGAGGATATAGCTGTATTAGAGCAATTTGCATAGCATGTGCCTGCCCTGAGTTAACAAAACTCAGTCTTGATGTTTACTACATTATAATCATTTTAAAATACACTACTTAACTAGAAATAAGGAGGCTGGGTACTATGCAATGTAGATGAGTGAGGCTATGTCTAGAATGTAGATCTCTTAGGGCAGGGCTTATTTTCCTTTATTCACTCAGTTTCACCTGAGAATGTTTTGATTGATTGATTCTTGACAATTTCATACATGTATGTAGTAAATTTTGATCTGAGTGAGGCTATGTCTAGAATGTAGATCTCTTAGAGCAGGGCTTATTTTCCTTTATTCACTCAGTTTCACCTGAGAATGTTTTGATTGATTGATTCTTGACAATTTCATACATGTATGTAGTAAATTTTGATCTCATTCGCTCCCATTATCTTTTCTTGTCACCTTTCCAATCCTGTTAACCCCTTATTCCCAGCAGTTGGAAATCCTATCCTAATCTCAAACCAAAATAATTTTTTTTTTTTTGGAAACTCATATTGTCAACTCAAACAGCAGTTTTCAAAATAAACCATTCTAACATAAAAGAATCCAAAGATAGCCTATGCTACTTTGACACATGCTGAGGAATGACAGCAGGAAAATATTAAATGTCTGGATTTTTTTGGTAATTAAACCATTATGTTTCTGTACAAGCAGGAACCTTTGTATGAACAGTAAAAATATTGCAATTCATAGCATATAATAGTCTCAAATCTGAGTGGAGGTGTTTCTGGTAGCGTTTGGTAGCTTTTAATGGCATTAGGGTTCTCCCTGTGCAAAGTGGGTATGCCTTCCGTTCAGACTCACGGCCACAATGAAGTTGTGCAATGGAATGGAACACTGCTACCAGACGTACTTCAGCATTTCGTGTTAGACTTTGAGTTAGCATTTGGTTTTTGTACAGCAAATGCACTTTAATTTTACTATTGCAATTTTTTTTCATGACCCTCATATTCAGTAATGATATAGGATTGAAAATCACCATTGAAGAAGCTGGGCCTTAGGGCATGTCTTATTACCACCACGTCTTGTGTTTAACACCAGTGGGATGGTTAGTGGCTTAACTCAGTGGTAGGGAACTTGCTTAGCATGTATCAGGCCTTGTATTTGATTCTCAATGCACATGCGTGTGTGCACACACATGGAAACATACACAACATACATGAAACAGAAAATAGCAACAACCAGTCAGTGCAGGCAGAGCCAGTGATGGATTATACATTTCAAGACTGTAGGTCTGGATCACTGAACCACATAAAGACACATTCACAGAGAAGTACTTTGTGGAGGCAGAGAAAGGGACCAAGCGGTTACCTAGACTAGCTGCTGCATGTGAGGAGTTGTAGAACTGAGCACTGTAATAGATACGAACAGTTAGCTTTTATTCTGTCATAGATATGTTAGTGCGCATATGTATATTTTGATTTTGTTTTTCTATTACATCTTTTCTTATAAATTGATACATTGGCTTTACATTGGAGTATACAAGGTTTGTTACCTTTACATTGCAACATTTAAGTGACAGTATATCAAAGGAAAGCTTGACTGTCACTCACCAACTCTGGTGAAAGGGTTTGACTTCTGGCAAAAGGTCAGTGTATTTCCAGCTGTATGAAGCATAGTTGCAACTTAGTAAGAGAAAACGGGACTTTGTTACGTTATGGTCTGTTGATGTTGAATGTGGCATAAAAAAGGTTTGTGTGCATTCAAAGCTGACAAGTGGGGACCTGTGATGCTCATTTTCATGGGTCAGCCTAGCTAGACTACAGTGCCCCGTTGTGGTGGTTTGAATCAGGTGCCCCTCATAATCTCATGTGCTAGTTCCCAGCTGATGGCAATTTGGGGGCGGAGCTTTGTTGGATGAGGTGTGTCACTAGCTGTGGACTTCCAGGTTTATTACCCTCAGTTTGTCAGAGCTGGTTACCATACTCTCTTGCTGCTGTTATCCACCTGATGTTGACCAGGAGGTGATGGACAGCCCCTGCTCATGCCACATGTTCCCTTCCCATCATGGACCTTCCACTTGAGTCCGAAAACCAAAATAAACTTTTCTTTCTTCCCACAAGATCAGGTAGGTGCTCTTGACCTGGTGCTTTGGGACAGTAATGAGAAGTTAACTGCAAAACTAGCTGTTCATATCAGTCAAGATGTCATTGAGAAGCTACTGATCCAAGGCATAGGTAGAATTTGAATAGAGCAGAATATCTTTGATACCATGGGAGGGCTGTTTCCAGTTATGAAATTCTTATGAGCAAAGCAAAGATGTGTTTCCAAAGAAGATGGCATAGAAATTCTATCATTATTTTGTCCACTGACTTTTCCAACCTGTTGGCTCACTTTTACCCACGTGGGTCTTTCCAGTCCTGAAAACTGCATGAGTTGTTTCATTAATAGCTTTTTCTTTCTCCCTCACACACTTGCACATGCATGAAGGACACTGAATCACATCTCTAAGGATTCCCTGGAGAATTTTGTATCCAGCCATCCTGCAATATTCATCATTAATTCCAATAGTTTATAGGTAAATTACTTTGAAACTTCTTACTCTGAAGATAGGCCATTCTATTTCCTTTCTCATCTTATGATAATTGTTAACAAATACAATACAATGTTGAAAACATTGTTGATAATTAGATATTAAGAGGGAAAGTTTTAATATTTTATAACTTATTTTTGTGCATTTTTAAAAAATTTATTTATTTATTTATTTATTTGAGAGCGATAGACACAGAGAGAAAGACAGATAGAGGGAGAAAGAGAGAATGGGCGCGCCAGGGCTTCCAGCCTCTGCAAACGAACTCCAGACGCTTGCGCCCCCTTGTGCATCTGGCTAACGTGGGACCTGGGGAACCGAGCCTCGAACCGGGGTCCTTAGGCTTCACAGGCAAGCGCTTAACCGCTAAGCCATCTCTCCAGCCCTATTTTTGTGCATTTTATAGACACATTTTAAAATGAAGGTCATGCATTGTGGGGGCAGCACTCAGTATGAGGAAGAGGCTATATCTCTGTGCATAATATCCTAACTTGTGGCTTTAATAATCTTTCTGCCCTCTCCTCCACAAAATTCCTTGAGCCATGTTGGATGCATTTTAAGTCTACTTCAGTGATGGGCTCTTGGGAGCCACTGGATTGATAGGAGTTGAGTGTCTTCAGTGTCTATCTCCTTCACCCTTGTGCTGATATCAGGTTCACCAAGGAAGCAGTTCTCTCGCTCATTTCCCAAATTCCTCTGTTGTTTCAGCTGGAATCAGAGTGAAGTGTACTGGGTCATTTATTTCCTGAGGTACCACTACAATGCTAAAAGGAGAAGCAGAATCTCCAAGAGAGAGTGAACTCACCACTGGTTAAACAGGATAGCCATTATTAATTTAGAGAGAATTTAAAGGGTGTAGACCCTCTTATTGCCCAAGATTAGTGGGAGCTTGGTATTTGAAAGCAAAATCATTATCTGGTTATGAATCTAACTTGTTTCCTTGTCCTGGATATGATTTCCTTTCCATTGAGTGGATCACTTAGCCATTCCAAGAGCAGTTTGTTACCCACCATGCCTGTGTGCCACTGTTGCACTTGTATGAGCATCATGTCAGGTTGTTTGCTTCTGAGTAGCTTAAACTTTGAGTTGTTCATATACATGTTGGCCACTTTCCCCCAGTAGCTCACATAGTGCCTTCCAGTACCAGATGCACTGTCTGGGGATTGTCTCTCTTCCAGATTCTGATCAGGTCTCTCCATGGTCTGTGCTGACAGCGTATGGTGTCTTCAGCAGTAGAGTCTTACCATTAACTTCTGGTGGGTAATCAAGTGCTATTACAGAAGTCTGTCTTGTTTGTTTTGGGAAATCTTGTATGTATGCTTAATCAACAGCTCGTTGTGCATGTGAACCATGTCCTAGTATAGGGAATTACAGGCCATCACCAAGGGAAAAGAAAAAGAAAAAGACAGAAAAAAAGAGAAACAAGGAAAGTTTGAGGTTATACTTCATCTCACCCTCTCCAGGGCCCTTCAATTCAGGTATTCTCCCTAACGTTCTGCTGATGGTACAGCCTTTTAGTCTAATGTCCAGGATATAGGTTTCTATAGGACCAGTTCAATTTGGGTTCAGTTTTGTGTAACCTCCACCCTTCCCCTAAGCCCTACCCTCCATATTATCCAAGCTTCAAGATGCCATTCAGGTATGTCAGCAACTCAGGGTGATCCAAATTAGGAATCACAGATGAGTAACGCAATGCAACGATTGTCTTTCTGTGATTGTGTGTTTGCATAGTATGATCTGTTTCAAGTTTGACCATTTTTTATACAAACTTCATTGTGTCATTTTATCTTACTGTTGAGTAGAATTCCATCATGTAGCTATACCACATCTTGGTTATCTATTTGTCCAATGCTGAGCACCTGGGTTTATTCTGGTTCTTAGCTATTGTGAATTGAGCAGATATAAACATTTTTGAGCAAATTATCTCTGAAGTGAGGTGTGGAACTTTTAGGGTAAATGTCCAGTAAGGAAATAACAGGGTCTATTGTTAATTCTATATTCATCCTTTTCAGGAGTCTCCATATTGATTTATATAGTGATTGTACCAGCTTTCATTCCCACCAGTAGTGAATGAGTGTTCCTGTTTCTCTTCATCCTCACCAACATTTCTTTCATTTGATTTTTTAACATTTGCTATCCTTATGGGGTAAGGGTGGAATCTCATGGATGTTTTACGTGCATTTCCCTAATGATTATAGATGTTGATTATTTTCTTAAGTCTGTATCAGCCCTTTGTAATTCTTCCTCTGAAAACTCCCTATTTAGTTCTCTACACCACTTTTGGAATGTGTTGTTTGATTTTTTTTATTGTTTAGTTTTTTGAGTTCTTTGTAGATTCTAGATATTAGGTTGTATAGCTAGTGAAGATTTCCTCCCCACTTAGTTATTAATCTATTGGCTCTGCTTATGGTATGTTTGTCTGTGTGAAAGCTTTTTGCTTCATGAGATCCCAATGGTTGAGTGCTTGTTTAATTTCCTGGGGTACTGGAATTTTGTTCAGGAAGACTTTTCCCAGTCCTATATTGTGGAGCATACCTCCTATTTTTTCTTCCAGGAGTTGAAGAGTTCCAGGTCTTATATTGAGGTTTTTATTCCATTTGGACTTGATTTTTTTGTGTATGTTGAAATGAGTGGGTCTAATTTCATTTTTCTGCACATGCTCATCCAATTTGTCCAACATCATTTGTTGAAGATACTGTCTTTTCCTTAATCTACATTATTGGCACCTTTGTCAAAGATCAAGTAGCTGTAGTTACTTGATCTAAGGTCTGAGTTTTAGATTCTATTTCATTGGTCGATTTTTTCAGTTTTATTCCAGTACCATGCTGTTTTTATTACTATGGCTTTGTAATATAGCTTTAGATAAGGAATGGTGATACCTCCAGAGTGGCATTTTTTTTTCTTCTTTTTTTGCTGAGCATATGTTTGGCTATCCAAGGCCTGATGCCACTCCATATAATTTTTGAGATCTTTTTTACAATCTCTGTGAGGAATGATACTTGTATTTTTATCGGTATTGCATTAAATTTGTGTATTGCTTTTGATAGAATTGCCATTTTCACAATATTAATTCTACCTATCCAGGAGCATGCGAGGTCTTTCCATCTTCTTATGTACTCCTCAGCTTCTTTCTTGAGTCTTAAATTTTTTTTTTAATTATATAGTTCTTTCACGTCTTTGGTTAGTATTACACAAATGTATTTAATTTTTTTGTTGCCATTGAAAAATGAGTCAGCCTCACTGATTTCTTTCTCTATATATTTGTCCTTTGCATATAGAAAAGCTACAGATTTTTGTGCATTGATTTTGTACCCTGCCATTTTACTGAAGGAATTAATCACCTTTAGAAGTTTTGAGATGGAGACTTTTAGGTCACTTATATACATGATCATGTCATCTGCAAATAGGGCTAACTTAACTTCTTCCTTTCCAATTTGAATTACTTTTATTCCTTTCTCCTGTCTTATTGATTGGGTAGTACTTCTAGTACAATGTTGAAGAGCAGTGGTGAGAATGGGCACCGCTGTCTTGTTCCTGATCTCAGTGGGAACTCCTTGAGTCTTTCCCCATTAAGTATTGTTTGGGCTTTATGTGCTGTATATATGGCCTATATTATGTTCACACATAAACCCTCCATGCCTACTCTTTCTGGCATTTTGATCATGAAGTGGTATTGTATATTGTCAAAGGCCTTCTCTGCATTGATTGAGATGATTATGTGATTCTTCTGGTTAAGTTTATTTATGTGGTGTATTACATTGACTAATTTTCATATGTTGGACCATCCCTGAATCCCTGAGATGAAGCTTAATTGGTCAAAGTGGATAATGCTTTTCATGTGTCATTTTAATTCAGTTTGCAAAGATTTTGTTCTGGATCTTTGCATCTAAGTTTATCGGGGATATAGGCCTATAATTTTCTTTTCTTCTTGTATCTCTGTCTGGTTTTGGTATTAGGGTGATGCTAGCTTCATAAAATGAATTGGGGAGGATTTTCTGGTCTCCGATTATGTGAAACAGTTTGTTAATAATTGGTTTCAGTTTTTCAATGAAGGTTTTATAGAATTTGGCTGAGAAGTCATTCAGTCCTAGACTTTGTTTTTGGGGAGGTTTTTGATTACCTTTTCAATCTCCATAGATGTGATTGTTTTATTAAGTGGTGTATGACTAGGAACTCATCCATGTCTTCCAGATTATTCAGTTTTGTGGAGTAGAGGTTTTGGAAGTATGCCCTGATGGTTTTTCTAATTTCATTTATGTCTATTGGTTTTCATTTCTGATTTAATTTGAGACTTCTCTCTCTCTCTTTTTTTTGTTTTTTTTTGCTTGATCACATTGGTCAGGGATTTTTATTTATTTTTTCAAAGAGCCAGCTATTTGCTTCATTGATTTTGTAAATTGTTTTCTTAGCTTCCAATTCATTAATTTCTGCTCTAATCTTGATTATTTCTATCCATCTGGAGCTCTTTGGGTTGGATTTTTCTTTTCTTTTTTTTTTTTTTCAGTGCCCTTAGGTGAATAGTCAGATTAATAATTTGGGATCTCTTTGTCTTTGTAATGAAGGCATTTAAAGCTATGAATTTTCCCCTTATAACTGCTGCCTTCGTTGTATCTCAAGTTTTGGTAGGTTGTGTTTTCATTACTATCATTCAATTCTAGGAATTTTACAATTTCTTGTTTGATTTCTTGCATGACCCATTCATTGTTTAAAAGTGTGTTGTTTATTATCCAGGAGCTGGTGGAGTTCTTGATGTGTCTTTTGTTGTTAATTTCTATCTTTAATGCATTGTGATCTGACATGATGCAGGAAGTTACTTCAATTTTCCTGATTTTATGTAGGTACATTTTATGGCTTAATATATGGTCAATGTTGGAGAACGTTCCATGGCCTGCTGAGAAGAATGTATATTCTGTAGAGGTGGGGGATAAAGTTCTATAGATTTCTGTTAGGTCTAGTTGATCTATGATTATTTCCCTGTTGATTTTCTGCTTGGATAATCTGTCTGTTGATGATAGTGGAATATTGAAGTCTCTGAATATGATGGCTATGATGGTGTTAGTGTTTATTTTGTTTTGTTGTCAAGGAGATTTTGTTTTACAAACTGTGGTATACCTGTCTTTGGCACATATATATTTATGATTGGATCATTGGATATTGGATCATCCCCTTGATAAGTAAGAAATGACCTTCTTTGTATGTTTTGATTACTTTTGGTTTGAAGCCTATTTTATCAGATATTAATATAGCAATACCTTCTTGTTTTGTATTTCCATTTGCTTGGAATATATTTTTCATGCTTGATTGGAATATTATTTTTCATGCTTTCACTCTGAGGAGGTGTCTATTTTTAGGGGAGAGGTGGGTTTCTTGAAGACAACAGATAAAATGGTCCATTTTTTTTGTTCACCCTGATAACTTGTGTGTTTTAATGGGTGAGTTAAGAGCACTGATATTGTAGGTTGTTCTGTGAGGTTGGAATTAATCCCGGCTCTGATGAGGTCTATTAATGGGGTTTGGTGCTTTTGTTTGTGTTTTGTACCATGTTGAGCCTGCTATAATTTGTTTATTGTGATCTTCTTTTTGTTGGACTCTTGAGATTGGTTGTTTGGCTGTTCTGTGTGGAGTATTCCCTGAAGTATTTTCTGTTGGACTGGCTTTGTATTCACATAATCATAGAGTTGACTTTTTTTCATGGAAAGTTTTCCTTTCACCATCTATTATGAGGGATACTTTTGCTGGGTAAAGTAGCTTGTGTTGGAAACCACTGTGTCCAAACTCAGGGACACATGCTGGATTATCTCCCCAACCTGTATTTTTAAATATTGTCTTATAAAGGCTTTTAATAATTAATACATATTGATATTTGGCTAACTTTTTCCTGCATGATTAGTCCTAATCAATGTGTTTTATATTCTATTAATGTAATTAAATAAAATAATCAATTTTCAAATACTGGATCCTCCTAATGCTATTAAATTTATGTCTTCCTGATTGCAATAATTTGCTATTTTTATATTTTGTTCACTTTAGTTTAGATGTCTGTTCTAATTTAATCATAGATAAATTGTACTTCAATAAAGCTACTTTTAAATATAAAAAATACATCATGGATATTGCTATCAGTGATTAGCTTTTTAGCCCAGTGTGTGGTTGAAGTTCAATAAATATACCATATTTACTTTTGTTCTTTACCTTGTACTCTTGCTTTGTAAAGTATTGTAATTCAGTCTCTACATTGGCATGGCATTCTGTGTACTTAGTCTGTATTATGAACTGTTATTGTAGCTTTTTATTGGATTGATTTCTTCTTTTTTCCTTTTTCCCCTTTTTCACTTTTAACACTTTCTGCTGTGTGTTGGGGGGGGGGGTGTTTTCATTTGTGAGTGTAGCCATGCATGAGCCACAGCACATGTGTTAGGTGTTTGTTCTCACCTTCCATCTCAGTTAAGCAAGGGTCTCAGCATGTTCACTACTCTGTTCAGCAGGCTATTTGTTCTGTAAGCTTTCAAGGGAATCTCTGTCTCTCACCCAAGGCATGCTGGATTCACAAGAAGCACATTGTAGCATCTGGCTTCATGAGGGTGCAGGGATTCCAAATCAGGTGCTACCGCTTTCATGGCAAGTGCTTTACCCACTGAGCAAGCTACTTAGCCTCACTTAAAAAAGTGTTTTATTTATTTTCAAGGAGAGAGAGAGAAGACAGACAGAGAATGGGCACATCAGGATCTCCAGCTACTGCAAACAAACTCCAGATGCGTGCACCCCCCTGTGTATCTGGCTTTATGTGGCGACTGGGGAATGGGCCAGGACCATTAGGCTCACAGGCTAAACCACTGAGCATGTCTCCAGTCCTCTAGTTCTACTTTTAACATTTTCTTAGCATTCCTTGTATATGGGTCTGGTAATAAGTTTAAAGTTGTTGCCATTGTGATAAAAGGTAGCCTGAAAAATATTTTTGACTTTCATAAGAAATTGACTCTATTAAATTTTACTAGATTAAATTTTACTTTAATTACTTACATATATCCACGTGAATTTATATTTTATAATTTACTTACAATAATTTTCATCTTTACATATAGAAATCTATCAGAAATGTGCTTGTTTCGGCAGAGATAGCAGTTGTGCAACAATGGAATTGAGGAGGCCACTGTCCCGGTCTCTTCCTTTCAGAGTAGTTCATCACACTGCTGGGCACAATTCAGACAACCATAAAAGGTGCACTGTAGTGGTAATGTTATAAATACCTATTGTTTGAGATTACTCTTGCCTACACAGTGCCTTCTATCATAAATCTAGATGGAATGGGTTGTAACTTTGAAGACAACTCCTTTTTGTAAGGAAAGGTTCTACCTGACCTAAGATGTAAACCACATGCCTGTCTCAAATCTTTTGTTCTTCTTACAACCTTGGATAATTAAATGAAAAGGAAAAATACGGCCAATAGAAAATTCACAATACATGGAATAGACAAAAGATTTGCAACAAGAATATGTATATATCTTACAAGTCAATTAAAAAGCTTCAGAAAGCATAAATAAGCAATTTGAACAAACACCTCACAGAAGATTATACATCTAGGCACGAAAACATAAAAATATGTTAAGTAGCAGAAAAATGAAAGTCAAATGCATAATGAGATACTCCCACAAGCCTGTATGAGTGACTAAAATAAAAGAAACTGTTTATACCAGCATTTGTGAAGACATGGGACACCTGGAACTCATAAAATGCTCAAAGTGGTTCACAGTGGCACACACTTTGGAAAATGGTTTGACAATTGTTTGAAAAGCAGGCAGTGTATGTTCTTAAAACTTAATCATTCCTCTTCTAGGTATATATGCAAGAGACATGAAGCTATATTTCTCTACAAAAACTTGTACCTGCAGGCTTGAAATATTAATTTTAATGGTCTCAAACTGGAAACAACCAAATGTCTATCATCAGATGAATTGCAGCAATAGACAGAAATCAGCTATTGAGACACAAGAAGCAATGAGTCATCTAGCTTCATGGGTAGTTTCATTATTAGAAAGAATATCTATTTAAACACAGGGCAACTCATCTCGAAGGCATGGGCATTTAAGAAGAAACAAACCAACTGCAATGTGGCTGCTGCTCATCATACTCATAGGAAAAGTGATCTGATTTATAGTCATCCATCATAGTGACTCTAGAGGTTACTTACGACGTATTTACAAAAATATATTTATGTACTTATATGCATAAATCTTACTGTGTGTTCATTTCAAATTCAGCTAATTCCTCATTCCCTCCTTTCTTTCACTTTCTATCATCTATCTATCCTCTCTTTCTCTCTCTCTCTATATATGTGTGTGTGTGTATGTATATATATGTGTGTGTGTGTGTGTGTGTGTCTACACACACATTCTATCATCTATCTATCTTCTATCATCTATTACTATCATTATCATAATTTATCTACATATTTATGCACCTATCTTTTCTGATCTTTCTTGCGCCCAGTCTGACTTCAAACTTGTCATCCCTTATGTGCTGGAATTATGGTGTTAATCACCAAGCTTGACTTCAAGTATTTTCAAATAATGCTAAGCAAATGATGAATGATTTGTCCATTTTACTTGTTATACCCTACAAGATGAGTGTATATAACATTTTCATGATAACCTCATGAATATATTTGAACTTGGTATACTATGTAAATATTTTAAAAGCCTCACTTTACAACAATGTAGTTTTAAAAAGATTTGTTTATTTTTATTTATTTATTTGAGAGAGACAGAGAGGGAAAGAGAGAGAGAGAGAGAGAGAGAGAGAGAGAGAGAGAGTGTAGGTGCACCAGGGCCTCCAACCACTGCAAACAAACTCCAGACGCGTGCGCCCCCTTGTGCATCTGGCTAACGTGGGTCCTGGGGAATCAAGCCTCGAACAGGGGTCCTTAGGCTTCAGAGGCAAGCGCTTAGCTGCTAAACCATCTCTCTAGCCCAACAATGTAGTTTTAATCAAACTTTCTATGAGCAAAGTTGCATAGTAATTGGTCTCCCTCCTTTATTTTTGCCTTTCTAGTTAATACCTGGTCCTTGTTATTAAGCAATTAAGACTTCTGTTTGGATTCCATCTCATAAAATATTTATTTTATTTATTTATTTAATTTTATTTTTTTGTTTTTTGAGGCAGGGTATCTCTAGCCTGGCTGACCTGGAATTCACTGTGTAGTCTCAAAGTGGCTTCAAACTCATGGTAATCCTCCTACCTCTGCCTCCCAAGTGCTGGGATTAAAGGCGTGCACCACCATGCCCAGCCTCATGAAACATTTTTATTTAGGTTTGTTCAACTCGCCCATGTTCTTCTACCACTTACCCATCTCCCAAACCAGACATCATCTATTGAGACGCTTGTTCATAGCTATCAGTGCTTGTCTGACCAATGCATTTCAGGTGCAACAACTTGAAGCATGTATTAGATGTGCTCATATGTGCTGGCTGGTTCTTTTATGGTTGTGTGAGTTATATGGCTAGTGCTGGCCAGTAAGTCTAAGGACCCATGTTTTAGTCTCCAAATCCCATGTTAGCTAGATGCACAAAGGTGAGGCAAGTGCAAGGTCGCACATTCCCACTAGGTGGTGCAAGTGTCTGGAGTTTGATTTCAGTGGCTGAGGCCCTGACTTCCCTGTTCTCTATCTCTCCTCTGTCTCTCTCTTTCTCTCTCTCTAAAGTAAAAACAAACAAAACAAAAACCATGCATGCTATTATAAAGGTTCAAGCACATAATTATTACTTCAAGACGAGAATTTCTGGTTGCTTTACGTTTTTAAAAAATGAACCCAACATGGCTCAGGGAAATTTTGCAGAAGAGGGGGGAGGAAAGAATGTCAGAGCCACATGTTGGGTCATGATATGCAGAGACTTTATATTACCAATAACTGTGGGCTAACTCCACAATGCACAACCCATATACCTCAACAAGGAGGGGCCAATGGGGAGGGGGTAGGTCACAGATGAGCCTAATAATGGTACCAAACTGCCTGTACTTGCAGAATAGAAAACTATTAATAAAAAAAAAGAAATAAAAGAATGATGAGAAAAATGATGTCTTTGAGTAATAACAGTGCACTAAAGCCTCTTGCTGCTAAAGATGCACTATAAACCAATAATGAAACCTTTGTTTTTAAGTTGCTTTGACATAAAGGTCACTGTCTATCTTATTATAAGGTTATCTGACCAGGTGGTTCAGTAACATATATTTTTATAGTAATATTCTAAAGACATTGATTTAACCCATGGGGTGACTGTAGTGGTATATTTTTGCCCTGGTTTTAAAAAGGAAACAAGAGTTCCTCTGCTATGGAATTATTAGGACAAATGGAACCTTCATATTCTCCTCAAGCATGCTATGTGCAACTATATCTGGGCCCACTTACGTGGTTGATGGCTGCTGCTGGTTTAGCTAGTTAAGCTTGCTCTAATTATGAATAAAAACACAGGATGGAACTGGAGGATTATATCCGCCACTCTATCTATCTATGTATCTATATCTATATCATCTATCTATCTATCTATCTATCTATCTATCTATCTATCTATCTATCCATCTATCATACTGATTCTCAGACATTACCTAAAATACACAGGCAGCTGATGGAAGCCATTGACTTCAGATTTTACTACTCAAAGCACAAGAGTGTGGGGCATTTTCCCCTCCTTTTTTGCATTAAGAAATGTCATTAGTACAAAGCCAGAGAAATCTACTTCACAATTATCACAAAGTTTACAAAGATGATTGCAGAATTTCTATTGACAACATTGCCCAAATCCTTCTGAAAATACATTTTCTGAACTTTACATGGGAAAACTGCCTCATTAGGGTGATGACAGCAGCTCACCAATATTCTGTAAAATATGACTAATAGTATTGGAACAAGAATAAAGATTTTGGGGGAGGGAACACACACAAACACAATGACTGAGGTTTTTTTTTGGTAGAAACAAATCAGATATAACTTGTTAATATGAAAGTTAGCTACCTGCCAGAAACTTTAAAAAATCATTGTTATTAACAATTTTTCAAAGACACTGTCAAATCTCCCATAAATAAAACATCAAATCAGCAGAGAATTAAAATATATTTATTTGAAAAATGCAAGCAAAAGGGCATGTGATGTTTTACAGACATTCCAACACCTTCAGGAAATTTGAACTCACACCAAAGGGTCTGATAGTCATTTGAGCCTCCATCTGTACTGGAACACATGTGTGTACAATGCACATTGAATCACTGCAGTGGAAAAAATCCCTGGCCTTAAATTTTCGAAGCTTTAGCCGTTCTTCTTAACCACAAAGTTTTTGGCACCATGAAACATCAGTGACTTGGGGTGATCTGGTCACAAATCTCCCATCATTGCTCAGCGACATAGTAAATATAAATCAAATGGTCCACAAGAAATCTGGGACAATGAGACACTTTTTGGGACCAAGTGAGGAAAGATTCTTCACTTGTTCTGATATGTCTTGGACAGGCACTCAGTTACTAAGTGACTTCTAAATATTATCTTTCACTTCCTGTTATCAGTAATTTGAATGCCCTAAAACTGTATTTTACATTTCATGTTGAAACCAAAAACATCTTTATCATTTTCAAACTCTTGGTGGTATATAAAAAACAATATTTTAATATTGTTTAATATTTTAATATGTATTCTGAGAATGAAATAAATGGAATGACTAGATTTCATCAGTGTAAATTCATCAATAGATGTGAGAGAAATGTATATTGAGGTCATTAATTAATTATTACTGCTGATGATACCTTTATTGTGCTGATATGAGTTATCTAATGTGCATTATCCCTTTTAATATCTAGAGTACTCTTGTTAGTATAATCCCCTTATCACAGATGGAAAAACTGAGTCTCAAGGAGTGTGCTACCTCCCAAGGTTATACAGCTGGAAACAGGCAGAAGACAGCCACAACTGTGAGCTACTATGCTGAGTTCTTTCTTCTCTCTCTTCATTTTTTACTTTTGTAAAATGTTGCTTCCTTTCGAAAGGAGACTCTTCCTTATCTATAAACTTATCATGTTTGCTATTGGAAATGAGAAGCAAATGACATTGTACCCGTACGCACAGACCGCAGAGCTGTAGGGCCATTGTTAGATCCCAGGACTAGATATGTCCCATGTCCCACGAACGGATCACACATGCCCCTTGCTTCAGCTTCTGCACTATGTAGCCATGTTAAGATCAGCAAATTAGTATTTACAAACTTCAAGTAATGCCTACTAGATAATACAGAAACATAAGTGTTATGGTTATAAATAAATATATAAATAGCAATTATAAATAATATATAAATATATAAAAATAAATAATATATATAAAAATATATAAATAATTATAAATAGCAATTTCATATATTGAAATAAACCATAGCCTACAAATAAGGTAACCTAGCTCAGCCATCCGAATGACACAGAAAGTCCTTCTCAGAATGTTAGAGAATAAGGAGCCTCACTAGTCCAGAGTAGGACTCAGTGAGAAAGTGGTATGTTAGTATTTATATGACTCAGACCCTGACCTCCTTGTCTACTGCCAAGATGAAATTCATACTTATGATACAGTCATCCTGTTCTGAACTTTATCTTACATTTCAGCAGCTCTTTGGGCCATCTCGGTTGATGCAGTTCAAATTTCCTGCTGGCCAAGTAGCACTAATATCTGCATTTCCCTTTTATTCCCTGCACATCACCTCAGGGCTTTCCTCACTGAAGAGGCACTTTTAGAGTCAGATGAAAATTGAAGCAAGGAGCTGCAGTGGGGCAGAGAGGCCAGGCACATGGGAGGACTCATTAATCAGGGTCTAGAACTGCTGCTGGTGAGGACTTTGGGAAGCGGGCACATTCCTTCTGCAGCCCAAATGTGGAGGGCTTGGCCTCTCTCTTCTCTCTTTCCTGTGGTGCCTCAAAAAATGTGCAAACTCTGGCTCCCAGCCAGCAGTGCGATTTCTTTGTGTAAGGGAAAGTGCAAAGTATTTTCACATTAAATGAAGAACCATAGACATCTCTAGGAATCTGTCCTTTGAGGGCTTGTTAAAATTCAACAAAGACCTATTTATGCTTTCAGAGGGCCTCTTCTTTCTTTGTTGACTTGCCTTAAGGATTCTCATTTTTTTTTCCACAACATCATTTGATTCTTGTCTCGATTCTCCTTTGTAGGCGAATTGTGACCAAATGCATGCTTTTATTATTTTTTAAAATACATCAAGAGTCTCTCATCCTTTATAAATACAGTTTGTATTGTTAGTATTCATATTACAAGAACTAATATATGAGTTGATTTTAATTGCCTTGTCCAAATATCTAGGGTGATGGCTTCTGATTTTCAAAATCAAACAAATCTTCTGGAAGGTGGGTTTCTCTGGTTTTTACCATTTATTTATTCATTCATATTTAAAAAATATTTTTATTTACAACTTCCATAATTATAAGCAATGTACCATGGTAATTCCTTCCTTCCCCCCACTTTCCCCTTTGAAACTCCACTCTCCCTTATATCCCCTCCTCATCTCAATCAGTCTCTCTTTTATTTTGATGTCATAATATTTTCTTCCTATTATGATAGTCTTGTGTAGGTAATGTTAGACACTGTGAGGTCATGGGTATCCAGGCCATTTTGTGTCAGGAGGAGCACATTGTAAGGAGTCCTACCCTTCCTTTGGCTCTTAAATTCTTTCTGCCACCTCTTCCACAATGGACCATTAGTCTTAAAAAGAGTGATAGAGATATTTCAGTGATGAACACTCCTCTGTCACTTCTCAGCACCATGGTGCCTTCTGAGTCATCCCAAGGTCACTGCCATCTGAAAAGAGAAGATTCTCTAGCCAAAAGTGAGAACAGCATTAATATATGGGTATGAACATTAAGAAAAGTGTTTACTGGGCAGTTTGGTGAGCATAGTGTATACTTTTAGCCAGACAGCAGCAGACATTACACTCCTAGGGCTCATGACTAACCCCTGTTTTAGGTTTTCAGTGTCAGGGATATATTCCCTCCCATGACCTCCTGAACACCTTCAGTTTTCACAAATGATTGCTAGGAAATTAAATTTCAAAAGAAACAATGAAATGAGAGTTGGTACTCACCTCTACAGTTATGAGAACATATAGTGATAGCTTCTATTTTGGGTGGTCAAGAAACCATATTCCTCTGAAGAACAAGTAGAATGTGATCAGTAGGTAGGTAGGGCTCTATGCACTACCATGTGTGAAGAGTGAGTCTTGCATAGCAGATGAAAATTCTCACTTGCACAGAAAGCTAATTGAGTCTAAATCTCTTGGGTACGGTGGAGAGAAGACCCAAGCCAAGGATGCAGCATGGGCAGTTAATGTTCTATGGCTGACTGACCTCCTTAGAGTTGTACCAATGGTCATCTCAGAGTTGCATCTAAGTGTCCACTCTATTCTGTAGCTCCTAAGCACATAGAGAGTCGATATTATCAGAGAGTTCCTACTTAATACCAAAATCATGCTTAAGTGAGTTCATATCATACTTATGTTTCTTTTTGATCGATTTATCTGGGATAAAGAAAAAAAAAAACTATATACATGACTGAGTGTACTTTTCTCACTGCCTGCTACAGCACACAACTAATTCCATCCATGTTACCTAAAGGCCCGAAACGTTAGATTGACTCACATGGCATGCCTTCTGTGGGAATTTTTTGTAAAAACTTAAACAATAGGGCTGGAGAGATGGCTTAACGGTTAAGCGCTTGCCTGTGAAGCCTAGGGATCCTGGTTTGAGGCTCGATTCCCCAGGACCCACTTTAGCCAGATGCATCTGGAGTTCGTTTGCAGTGGCTGGAAGCCCTGGCACGCCCATTCTCTCTCTCTGTTTCTCTCAAATAAATAAATCAAAATTTAAAAGAAATTTAAACAATAAAACTAAAAAAAGATATTTATTGAAAACTTAAAAATTTACCATCAGACATCCATCTAGCTAACTAGCTATTATCTATGTAGCCTGGTTATGAGCTAGGCAGTCAAGCTGGCAAAGCCCTCTTGTGATGGATTGATTCTTCTCTGAGAACACAATTTCCCCTGGAAAAATAAGCGGCTCGTTGCTCTGCTATATTCTCCATTCCTGGATCTGGAGAGGCAACACTTGTGCTTTCTCCATTGCCTCTTGTAGGCGGTTCTCCTCCCTGTCTGCACCACCGCAATTTCAGTGCTTGCATTGTGACTGGACATTACCCCTCCTTGCTCTTGTTTACTGACCTCCAGGCCATCCTCCCAGTTTTCATCAAGAATTTACTTCTGACAAAAAAAAAAAAAAAAAAAAAAAAAGCTCTCTGCAAACTATTCCTGACTCGATTCTTGGTTATTTAAAAACCTATGGAGTTGCTCATTTCACTGTGGCTTCATAGTTCCCTTGACTTCCTCGCCTTCTGCCTACATGAGACGACTAACATTAATCAATGGCTTCTTTTGCATCAACTACTACAAATCTCTCCAGACATCTATTTTAGGCATCTTTCTTCATGATACTTTTGTCTTTGTAGCTCATGCCTACTTATATCTCACAAGCAGAAATCAATTGACATAATAACTTTCATTGTCCCTAAAAACATCTTGATGTCCCTTTATTTACTCACATTGAATTTCATGACCCCTTATTATAGTAAGTCTCCTTGCTGTGTGTCTTACAGAATTCCCTTCATGGTTAACTTGGGATTAAATCCATTTTTTTTCCTATAGCACATTGATTTCATATAGCTAAAAGTGTCTGCAGAAAAAAATACAACCATAATGATTATCTTTCTTTAAATTTATGACCCTTAGTCTCAAAGGGGGTCTTACAGCTATTTGGCAGTCATATTATATTTCCCCAGTCCAATCCTTCTCCCATTTGCTCCGAAAAAACATTTCCTACTTTTCTTCTTTCTTCAAACTTCTGGTTTTCCCTCCTCAATCCTAGCATCTAGGTGATAACCCTGCTTCCAGACAAAATAGAAGCAGGAGCTTCTGTGAGTACCTGCCATCAACACTGGCCACCTACCTAATTATATCCTTTGGCCACTGGATGTTTTAACCTGAAGACAAGTTCACAATTCGGCAAGAGAACTCCTTCTTGGGTTTCCCTAAGATATCACTATCTGTTCTTATTATTCCCTCATCTTTTATTGGAACATTTGTATCAGCCAACAAATGTGCTTTTATTTCTCCCATGTGCAAAATGATTTCATTGAATCCATCCTTACTGTCAGTTACTGCTAACTTTCTGATTTTTCCTTCACAGAAAAATCTCTCAAAACATTTTCTAGATTAACTATGCCCAATTCTTCTTCTCCTAAGTTTTTTTTTTTTTCTTAAATCCTGTCCAAGCAAGTCTCTGAACATACCACTCAAATGAAGTTTTAACAAACACACTAATGAACTCCACTCTGCTACATCCAGTGGCTAGTTCATATTCACCATCTTACTTGGACTATCACCAGAATTTGACACACTCCATCACTCTCTTCTTGAATGTTTCCTTATGTGGCTTCCGGGATATCACATTCAGCTGTCTTGTTTCCATTTCTTTTTTCTTTCCTACCTTGCTGGCTAGTCCTTCTTGGTTTCCATGGAGGATCCTGTTAATCTCTTATGAAGAAATCCCTGGAATCTGAACTCTTCTCCCTGCACTCACTACTTTGAAAGTCTCATACTTTTCATTATTTCAGAGGTCATGTTTCCATTGTCAACTCCTAAGTTAATATTTATCTGGGCATATCTTCTCAGGCTCAGCATTCTCCTTTTAGATATCTAGTTGGGCATTTGAAATATAGTCAGTCCTAAGCCATGTTGTAACTTTCTTTCTAATCATGCTCCCCACTGTGGCCCCTTCTTAGTAAATGGCCCTGCATGCTTCCATTTCCTTGAGTCCAAATTTCTGGTGTTACATGTACTCCTCCCCATTTTCTTGACCTGCTTCCAATCTGTCACCAAGGGCTGCTTGCTCTAACTTTCAAATACATTTGAAATCCAACCAATAGGTGCTTTCTCCATTGCTATGAATTTCATCCATTTTCTCCTCATTTTTTTTTTCATCTGAATAAATGCAGAAACTTTCTAGCTAGCATTCTCACCTCTGCTTTTGTCATCCCAACAGGTTGTTAGCAGTCTAGCAGATTTACCAAGCATAAGCATAGTACTCACTCAGCAACATCAACTCTGCAATGTCCTCTCCTCTTACTCAGAGTAAATCCAAAGTGTTGGCATTGATCCACATAATGTGGTCTGGTTACTGTGCTGTGACCATCTCCTACTGGGTACTTTCTTCTGGCCTTACTGGTTACTTTACTTTTCCTCTCATATACTAAATATCATCTGCTTTTGCACTTATTTCTCTGTAGGACAATTTTCCACAATAAACCCATGACTGCATTATGTCTTGTCTTTATAGGTATGTTTATTTCTTCTTCTCAGGGAAGGATTTCCTGGCCATTGTACTTGAAATTCCATTCTTTTTATTCACATATCCCTTCCTTTATCATTTTTTTCCACAATCACTGTCACTATTGATCTCATTCAACATCCAGTGAATTTTTATATACATGAAGCAGGGTGATAGTGCCCCTGATTTCCACAGGGCTACAGTTGTTATTGAGATTTTAGGGAAGAAGAAAAAAGAGAGAATTGCCTCTAAATGTGTTTGAAGAATTTCACTGAAGTAAAAGATTCTACCTGATAATCATGTCAGTATATTCAAATATATATTATGTAAATTGTATGAAATTCATTCCTATATTAATACAAACAGAATTTCCATGACAATCACTATCTGTTAAGGGCATTTGCTTTTAAAAGAGGTCAGTAGAGTTTTGAAGTGAAAGTCAGTGTATCTGCCAGTATTCAATAGGCTCCAATTTGTGAAACCTAGAAATAGACAGAGTGGTACCAACAATAATAAAATTATTTTGAATGTCTAATTTAGGATTTTCAGTAACTTTATGGTGTTATTCCTTTGTGGATTAGAATTAGTTAGCCTAATATTTACCATCAAAATGAAGTACCACATGAATTGGGGGCCTGTGTCCTCTGACATGGATTTGCATAGGAACTTAGAAACTCACTGGACCTTATAAGTTCTGTGTGTTGTTTTGTATTTTTTTTCACTACAATCAGTTATTTATATACCTGTGGAAATTTCATATCCCATTGTTAATCAGCCTGTGTTTCCTCTGTCATTAGTTAACTATTGAGTTACTTCAGAGGCTCAACCTCCCTTCTTTCCAGTAAACGAAAAGCAGCCAGAGACTACTTGAAGAATTCCAAACGCCGTCAAAAATTTCAGACTGAATTAGCAGAGGGAGGAGAAGGGAAGTGGAAAAGAGCAGCACACGAGTTCATGGGCCTGGCTTTTTATCCTGCCTACTCTGGGGGCCACACCAGTGGCCTTGCTTTCATGCCAGAAGCAGTGAGAGTCATAATTAGAATATGGAATACTGCTAAGGAAGGGGGAGCGGCCCCATCTGTACAGGCACTTTAACTACAAGTCCAGAACCTGTTTTACAGCTGAGGCACAAAGACTGTATTAATACATGTGGTTAGTTCCTTTTCTCTACATACTGTAGATTCATTGTGTCTCCTTTGCCTAGGTGGAGCAAACACAGACATACAATATTTCGTTCTCATATTGCTCTTATACTTCCTTTCTCACCAGATGCAGCAAAACCCTTCCTAAGCCATTCTGTCTGTGCTGCTCTGCAGGCTGACACCCACCAGCTTGCTATTGAGCAGGGCTGTCAGCACTGGGTATGTTCTCCTCCATTGTCACTGGTCTAATGACATCCTCTGGTTTATGCACTTTTCTCTCCAACACTACCATAAGCTAGAATAACTCACTCAGTCTGGGTGTTAGACACCACTCCTATAATTCATGCCAACCGAAGGAAATCCCTAGACTTAAGGACAAATACTGTAGCATATGTACAGACTACAGGGCAGCTTCCATGTGTAAACTTTCCATTTTATATAATGAAGCCAAGCATCCCAATGTGCATGGCATTTTTTTTTTGTACACATAGAAGTAATTAGGGAAGGGAGGCCCTGGTATGGTAGGGCCATTATTACTAAAATCACCACGGAAGTAACAATTTGTAGATATTTAGGTTCTAGATAATTAACAGAGTTTAACAATTGATTATTAATCATTACTTAAGGACAATTGTTGACTAAATCACAATGCTTCTAATAGATCTCTTTAGGAGTATCTCTTGGTAGCAATAAGTCATCAGAGTCAATATCATGGTTTTTTTTTTTTTTTTTGCTTGTTTTTGTTTTTCAAGGTAATTCTCACTGTAGCTCAGGCTGACCTGGAATTCATTATGTAGTCACAGGGTGGCCTTGAACTCACAGTGATCCTACTACTTCTGTCTCCAGAGTGCTGGGATTAAAGGCCAGTGCCACCATGCCCAGCTTCATGTTTTAATTAAAAGGTTACACCAGTACCCACAGGAAAATCTCACATAGACTTTTATAGGCCAATATAACTAAGCACATAGTAGGTGTCCAACAATATAATTTGTTTGGTTTTTATAATTTCTCTATTTTTGGAAGCTAGAGTTGACTGGAGTCTCAAAGAAAAGTTGCAAAGCAGCAATGTGCTAAGACTTTTTCAATGGTAGCTGGATTTGGAACTTCCTCTAATTTTTCTTTGCTAAAATGATCCAGGCTATTAGAATCCAAGAACAAATGTTAAGTCATATCAGAGAATTGAGATATCACTAATATATTTTGTAGCTTTTAAAAAACAGTTTTATTGGCAATTTTTATACACATACATAATGTGTTTTTAATTAATGAACTTATGCGTTTATTTATTTACTTGTTGGCAGAAAGAGAGAGAGAGAGAGAGAAAGAGAGAGAGAGAGAGAATGAGAATAAGAAATGGGCATGCCAGAACTTCTTTTTTTGTTTTTTTTTTTGGTTTTCCGGGGTAGGGTCTCACTCTGGCTCAGGCTGACCTGGAATTCACTATGTAGTCTCAGGGTGGGCTCGAACTCACGGCGATCCTCCTACCTCTGCCTCCCGAGTGCTGGGATTAAAGGCGTGCGCCACCATGCCCGGCCAGAACTTCTTATTGTTATGAATGAATCCAGACACATACATCACTTTATGTATCTGGTTTTTACATGGGATCTGGTGAATTGAACCTGGGGTTGGCAGGCTCTGCAAGCAAGTTGTGCTTAAGCACAGAGATATTTCCCAGCCCCATAATGTATCTTGACCATAATTACTTTCTTTTGTCCTTCCTCTCCTACCACCTTTTCCCTGAACCCCTTTTTATTTCCATTTAGCCTTTGTCAATTTTGATATCATTTTTCTAATCATTTAAACTTAGTACATTATTTTAGTTTGCATTTAGTAAAGATAATTTTTAAATTTTGTTTGATTTAAACATATGTAATGTAATATGTAACCCAGGCTAGCCTGGATCTTGCTATGTATTCCAGTATTGTCTGAAACCACAATCCTCCCGCGTTAGACTCTAAAATGCTGGTGTGTGTTACCATATCCAGCTCCATTAATGATAATTTTAAAACTGAAATGTTTGTTTAAACCCAAGAACAGTATATATTAAAGTTGATATAATTCTCTTGATCCTGGTTATGAAGGATTGAGGATATAGAAACAATAAGCCACAAACCATCTCTGAAATGATCACATAGTTTGGTAGGTCTCTATGATCTAATATATAAACCACCATCTAAGAATAGCACAATTTCAGTAATATGGAACCAATGAAAAACAATAGAAGAAAAGTTAGAGTAAAATGAGGTATAAATAAAGTTTAATGAGGAATTTCTATCTACTTATGAATGGGAAAAAAACCTATGAAAAGTAGCATTTTAATTGTATACACTGATTTTGGAATTTAAAGCTTATTTTTTTTCTTAACTTATTTTAGATTTGACACAGAAGACAGGATTCATTATTTTTTGTGCATTTTTAGAGTACTGCTCTGATCATTTGTCTCCTTAGGTTCTTTTAAGGCTAATTTTACTCTTTTAAAAAAGAGAATTTCTTAAGGACTTAATTGTAGTATACATGGAACTGCATTATACATGGAAATGAAATCATTTTGTACCTGCTAATGGGTTACATTTTCGTTCCTTATGTAATAAAAACATCAAAACTAATACTTATCAGGAGCTAGATAAACTTATATGGAGACACTGTGCTAAGAAAGCATGCTCCTTCATTTACATTAATAAATATATAATTTTGAATAATATTTTACTTTAGGATTGATATGTCAAACACAAATTAAGAAAATAATTAGTCTTCTTTTATTTTAAACTGGTTTCCTATGAGTTTGAAATTACCAACATGGCTGTCTAAATCTTAGTACTCATTGTTTTTTTTTGGGATAATCATACCACATTTATTTTACATATGAAACACACACTCATGTTGATTGATATATATATATATTTTTTACCAATAAACATTAAAGGCTGTGACTGAAAAGATGACAAGAGTGGAGTGTAAACTTTGAATATTATTGTAATCAAATGATTGCAACATTTTTCTCTACTTATATTGTACAGCCTAGAAAACAAAACAGACTTAACACTAAGTGACTAATACAAAATTTTCGCTGTGTACAAAGAAAGCACATATATTTGAGCTGCTTCTGAGTTTTGTTTCAAGATGGCATGAATACTATTACCCAAATTTGAAGTATAGTATATGTAAGCAGTATACTCATGAATTCCTTAATGACTTGGGCACACTAAACGTACAGTTTAAGTTGAATACTTACTACATAGATTATGAGTTAATGGACAAAAAGACAATGAGGCCACTGAACACACACATACATTATTTTAAATACGTATATACAAATATAAATACTTAAAGAGAATCATCAAGTAGATTGACTCTTCTACTATGGTAGAAGTAGTTTACATAATTTAGCAAAGGTTGGTACCATATAGGAATAACCTCACAGTTTAGAATAGAACCATATCCAAACCTCTTTCATGAGGGGTACTTAGAAATAAGGTGTTCATTCAGAAGTGGTGGGTAGACATTCCTACAAAAACCTGGCTAATGTACTTTTCAGACACTAGGCTACTTTGTCAGAATCTGATCAGGGTAATGTATTGACACATGCCTGTTCCTTTTGTTTAGATTGTTTCCTGTGTATGGGAATCCCTGGCCCATTGTCCTTCCTTTAGGTGGTTAATCACAGTTGGTTGATGCATGGGGCAGAACACTTTTATAGCTACTTGCCTAAGTCCAGTCAGCTCTGCCAATCTCTGTTCCACTTGTGGTCAGTGAACCCAAACTCTGGAGAGGTTACTTTCCCACCCAAACTGCCCACCCAGGCTTGAAGCTTGAATTTAGCATTTGCTTTCCTTGTCAATTTCATCTTTTTTCCAGTTGATTTTACTCTACTCTGTTTTTCATTCAGTTGAACCCAGCATGGTTTTCCCTGAGCTAACGGCTGTGTTGTTCTAGGCATTAATATCATTGTCAGCACAGTTGTGTGAACAAGTTTTATTGGTTATTTTGGACTTTTTCTGCCAGTGGGAAGACTAAGTCTATAACAGCTATCCAATGCCTCAGAGAACCATTCCTTCCATATTTATCACTTGCCAATTCCATTGAAGAGGATTTCAATGTGCTATTTGCAATATTCACTATTTTTGAACAAAGTGGTAGTAGAGCATTAATGTTCTAGATCTAAGGTAGTAAAAATAAAAGCAAATTTCAGTAGTAATGCCTTTATTCAGAAATAAACACAATTGAATTTTTGGTATTATTTTTAGCTACTTTTTTAATCTGAACAATTATCTATAGTTATACACACAACACATTCCTTCATTCACATTTTTAAAAATGGGAATGGACCATATATCTAATTCTAAACTTAGCTTTTCAATTTGTCATTGTGTTGCAAAAAACTTCTAGTCAATATTCTTACATAGTATGTTTTCTAATGGCCAAAAGCAATTCCCTGTATGGTTTACCTTGTAAATGTAAAAGTCATCAATTTTTGATGCAGATATGGAATCCTTTCCATCTTTTCTTTATGAAAATATCTGCACTGATCTTACATAAATACCAACTTATGTATGTGTAATTATTTACTTAACACAATTTTCTAGAATTGAGTTTTCTGGGCCAAAATAAAAAAAAAATATGATTCTAGATTTGTTATTCCAGATTTTTATTCTAAAATGTTTAACAATTTGTATTCCTACATTTTATATCATTAATAACTAATGCATTTAATCTTCATTAATTATTAAATTTGGTATCTTTGTGGATGTTCCTTATATTTCTTTGAGTAGGTATCAAATCTTTTTTTCTTCTGTTTTTCTGTCTAGGTTAAATTTTTCCCTCAGAGTAATTTGTTCAATATTTTGTCTCTTTTTTTCTTAATATTTTTATATAAATTTAATTTTTCTTTATGAAGTTTTCTAGTTCCTGTATTGTAAGGACATTATATATTTTTCTTATGAGTTGACAATTTTCTCCTCTTCTTCCCACCTTGTCATTTTTCTATATTTTTGTTTATTATTCCTACCATGTAATTTAGGCCTTTTAAAAAGTTATTATCTGAGTCTGCCTTTGCTTGCTTATATGGAAATGAAAAATAAATCAAGAATAGGCCGAACACATTTCCTATTCCTTTGTTTCATAAAAACTTAGAAAACATATTATCATTATAATTTGGTACCAGAGTATTGGTTTGAAAAATAGTCTACATATTTTAATTTATTTTTATGAGTTTTTCTTACTCATTCAAATCTGTTCATTTATATTTTCATCAAAAATATGCATTTCCCTGAGCCATGTTGGGTTCATTTTTGGTCTGCTTCAGTGATGAAGTGTTGGGGGCCTCTGGATCTCTGGATATCTGATTTGGTAGGAGTTGACATTCTCTGTGTCGATCAGGGAAATTTTGAGGAAGAGGGGGCAGAAAGAATGTCAGAGCCACACGTTGGGTCATGATATGCAGAGACATGTCTCCTACCCATAGCTGTGGGCTATCTCCACAATGCATGACCCATATACCTCAACAAGAAGGGTCCAGGAGGAGGGGGTAGAACATGTATGAGCCTAACAATGGTACCAACTTGACTGTATTCACTGTGTACAAAACTAATTGATAAAAAATAACGTTATGTGTTATTATAATATATTAAAATTTTTTTGTTAAAATCCAGCATTACTCATAGTTTAAAAACTTATTTCACCCTGGCAAGATTGCTCAGTGATTAAGGTGCTTGCCTGCCAAGCTTAACAACCAGAGTTCAATTCCTCAGTACCCAAATAAACTAGATGAACCAAAAATGTGTATTTCATCTAGATATTTAATATCAAAGAAACCATTCATTCATTGCAAGTCATATTCTGTATATATAAGTTTGTTTAGATAAAATTTCCAGAACATAAACATTTCTGTCTATTAACAAATACTGCTAGTTTTAAGCATTATGATTCTGGTTATCAGTATGTTTAGTTTCATGCCACAATACAGATGTCATACTGGAAAATTTCATATTTAATTATAAACTAGACTTTGTCAACACATCAGTATCCTCCATTTTATGTTAAAGGTACTTTATCTGAAATAATTATTTATCATTTGTATTTTTTTTGTTCTTATTAGTTTGGCATAATTTGGTAAAATTTTGCCCTTTCTCTTATTTCCTTAAATTAAAAAAAAAAAAGGAACTGGTGAGGTGGCATAGAAGTTATATGTGCTCCTTGCACAAGCATGAGGGTATGAACTGGGCCTGAAATGACCCACATTTGCATCTCAGAACTCATGCATATCAGTAACTCTAGTTGCTTAAAGGGGTGCAGAGACCAGGGAATTGGCCAGGCTGATGAAAAGCAGCAAGTTCCAGTATCAGCAAGAGACCCCAGCTCAAGTAAGAGATGGCAGAAGAGCAATGGGACAGAGCACTGTGTGTGTGCCTCTCTGGCCACTGTAGTTAGAGCATGGAATGCAGCAAGGGCGCGCACACACACACACACACACACACACACACACACACACACACACACCACAATATATCCACACATATACACAAGCAAAACAATTGCATCTCATGCACCAATGAATATGAAATATTATTGATATGAAAATTAAAACTTCAAAACATCAAAGAATGCTATTTTTTGTGAGCCTTTCTGAAGAATAATTTGCAGACTTTACAGAGAAAATTCAAAGTTACCTTTTAAGGCAGCCACAGTGTATGACAAAGAACAGAGCCCCAACCCAAGGATCACCACTGGCAGAGCTACAGGGTGGGACAGATACTAGAAATCCAGTAGGGAAACAATAACAGACATTGGGGCAGATTTATATATTTGTTCAATTATGAGAAATAGATCAAGTAAACTTCTTGTGGCATAGAGAGATCAAGTACTCTAGCAGATGCAAAAGTAGGCAAGGATATGGGCCACGTTTGCCTCACAGGTGGAATTTTCCTGTCACATGAAGTGATCTGTTAGATTCTTCCTATATACTCCCATTCTTCACTGTTACATTTTTGTGTTTTTCTGAATACTCATATCTTCCTTTTTGGGGGGGCTTACTTACTGTTTTGTTGTGTCTGAGGTCTAATCAAAATCTAAGAGGATATAAATAAATCACATGGAAATCTACTTTTTTGAACAATGGAACACTCTGGAGCCATAGATTGTTGCTAGAAAATTTTCAGTGCCAGAGATGGGATACCTTCCAGTGACTTGTTGGTCAGGGAGGTCCCTAATAGCCCCAAAACATTATAGGCCATTGCTGAGGCCCTTGGTTTCCCACCAGGAATAGGTGGTAAGACCTTATTGCTGAAGACTCCACATACTTGGGCTGCAAGACCACTGAGAAATCCTGCTGGAACTGAGCTGATAACCTCTTCCATGTAGAACAACTGGCAGAAAGCTGGAAGAAGCCATTCTGCATGCAGATCAATGGGAGAGAGAGAAATCACCAGTAAAGATACTCAACAGTGGACACTGCAAGTCTTAAATTATGCCAGCCAGGCCAATAAGCCAATGGGTTCAATAGTGGTACATCTGTCATGGTGGAAACTAACTACCCTCTAATTGGACTGAAAGCCCACTCCATGGGAGGGAATACATCCCTAATACTGAAAACTTAAAACAGAGGTAGTCATGAGCCTTAGGGATATAACATCTGCTGCTATCTGGCTAAATGTATATGCTGTGCTTATCAAACTGCCCAGTAAGCACTTCTCTTAATGTTCATACCCATATAATAATGCTACTCTCACTTTTAGTAGATAACCTTCACTTTTCAGATGGCAGTGAGCTTGAGATGACTCAGAAGGCATCAAGGTGCTGGAGAGAAGTGACAGGAGTGCTCAGCACTACAATATCTCTATCACACCTTCCAAGACTCAGGTTCTATTGCCGAAGGGGTGACAGAAAGAATGTAAGAGCCAAAGGAAGGGTAGGACTCTTTACAACATGATACTCCAGACACAAAATAGCCCGGATATCCATGATCTCACAGTGAATGACACTACCTACATAAGACCACCATAGTAGGAGGAAAAGATAATGACATCAAAATAAAAGAGAGACTGAGAGGGGGAGGGAATATGATGGAGAATGGAGCTTCAAAGGGGAAGGTGGAGGGAGGGAGGGCATTACTAAGGCATATTGTTGACAATCATAGAAGTTGTTAAAAAAAAGAATGGGAGGTGAATACTTTGTGACATTTGTTGGTCTGGGATGTCATCAACATCTTCATAGTTGATATGCTAGCTACAAGAGAATTCTGTCACACTGGTAATTTATTTCCTTCTAGAATTCTGAAGGCATCACTTCATATTCTCTGTTCATGATATTTCTGTAGAAAAGGAAGTTGATATTCTCTTTATAGGTCCTGTATTAGTCTTGCAATTGTCCTTTTATGCTAGCTTGAAGAATCTCTTCTTTTATCTATTATGGATTTTGGAAATTCTATGTTTTGTTTCTTAGTATAGTTTACTATTTAGGTTACTATCTTAGGATTAATTTACTATCTTTTAGTGTACAATTCTAAGCTTTCAGTGTTTGGAAATGCTTTTAAATTATATCATCTACGATTTATTTTTTTCTTAGTTTTCTCTGTGTGTAACTTCTTTTATGTATTCTGATGTCTAATCTCTTACTTAGATTTCTAGTTTTCTTGCCTCTTCATTCTTATTTTTGATTAAGATTTTTTTCCACCCAACCAAACTTTTTGTATTTTTTATCATTTTATTATTATTATTATTATTTGTTTTTTGTTTTTTTGAGGTAGGGTCTCATTCTAGCCCATCCTGGCTGACCTGGAATTCACTGTGTAGTCACAGGGTAGTCTTGAACTCAGGGTGATCCTCCTACCTCTGCCTCCTGAGTACTGGAAATAAAGGTGTCTGCCACCACACCTGGTGCATTTTATGAATATTTTTAATTCTCAAGACATTTTTTTCCTTTACATTCTTCTTTGTTTAAAGAATGTACATGTTTGAATTCTAGATTCAACATCACTCTGGTTCCAAATGTTATGTTCTATTTTCTTTTAGTAGATTTCTTTTTAAATAATTTATTTATTTGAGAGAGACAAAGATTCAGATAGATAATTGGGGGATAGGGCCTCCAACCACTGCAAATAAACTCCAGAAACATGTGCCACCATATGCATCTGGTTTACGTGGGTCCTGGGCAATCGAACCTAGGTCCTTTGGCTTTGTAGTCAAGCACCTTAACCAGCCCTATAGATTTCTTTGTATCCAAATTACTTCCTTTTTCTATTTTTCATCAATCCTATGAGGGACTTTCTTAAAACCCAAAGTGATTCTGAGTTCTTTACTGTGTTTGTGAGTGAAGGAGCCTGAAATACCAGTTGCTGTGTATATGTGGAGGCCGGTTGGCTTTGAGATGTAGAGTTGGATTGCTTGAGTGTGACACATGTTGCACCTCTGGCTGTGCCCCCGTCAGAAATCCTCTCCTCCTGGGCTAGGTGGATTGCCCACAGAATAATAGACCTCAAATCTGCCAGTAGACAAAGACCTACCTCTAGAGTTCTGTTGAAATTATATGGAAAATTGAGCAGGAAGTCTCACCATTCAGTTGGCCCAGGTTCTCCTAATCTTCCTGACTCTGCTGTCTTGCCATAGTTCATCTGCTTTTAACATTTCCTGGTGTCCCTCAGCTCAGACAGACACCCTCTCTTTCAGGTTTCCAGTGACTAAACCTGTGCATTTGCGGAGTGAAAGAGAGGCAGGCTCTCAGGGTGCTGGATGGGAGATGTGCAGGCAGACATGTTTTCAGTCAGAACTCATCTCACCTTCATTTTCACAGCCATTGCGTACAGGCATCAATTGCTAAGCCTTTTTAAATTTCTGCAGTGAAAATAGGTGAAGGCTTCTTAGTCATATGCTTTTTTCACTCTGAAACTGTGTTGCTATGGTGCTATTTCCACATTGTATGTGGTGTGAATTTGAGACTTTTTTTAAAATTTTACTTTTATTTATTTGAGAGCAATAGACAGAGAGAGAGAGAGAGAGAGAGAGAGAGAGAGAGAGAGAGAGAGAGAGAGAATGCGTGCACCAGGGTCTCCAGCCACTGCAAATGAACTTCAGATGCATGCACCCCATTGTGCATCTGGCTAACATGGGTCCTGGGGAATTGAACCTCGAACCAGGGTCCTTAGCCTTCACAGGAAATTGCTTAACTGCTAAGCCATCTCGGCAGCCTGTGAATTTTAGTCTTTTAAAGCCTTCTCTGTATTTGTTAATGCTACATTAGAGGTTGAGAGCAGAGTCATATAGACTGGTCCAAAGCCATCTTTACATCCAGGCCCTTCTCTTATGACAGTTTATGAATAGAAACTATAAAACTATAAAAGGAGACTTTCGTAAATTAAGAGGGAATTTAACTCATTGTGATTTTCTAAGGGAAGATAATGATATCTACCTCAGTAATTGTCTTAAACACTATATTTATACTTTCTTTCTTTGTCCTTTATTGTGTTTTTTGACTTAATTTTCTCCTGTGGGGGTGGCTGCAGTATGCGCATGTGTGTATGGTTGCCAAAAGTGTGCCATACAAGTGTCTTCCCCAGTTGCCTTCTGCCTTACTTTGTACGACAAATATCTTACTGAGCCCAGAGCTTACCAAGGCAGCTAGACTGGATGACCAGCAAGACTCACAGGTCCTCCTGTCTCCACTTCCCCAGTGCTGGGATCACAGGTGAATGCCACCTGTTTTACTTGGGTGCTAGTGACTCAAGTTCACGTTCTCCTGTTGTACTTTACGACCTGAACCATCTCCCAAGCTCTTAACTTTATTTTTTTTAATTGAAAATGCATATGGCATTTTCTTCAAATATATTTGACTCTGTTAAAATTAAATATTTAAATAGAAGTTTTGATTCTTTTAGGAAAACTGGAAAACTGAAGCTGTTTTCATTTCTACTTACCATTGCTGTCCTTAAAAATGTATAAATGGTACAGATTATGTTTGAATGGCCATTCTTATTTTAAATACCTTGCTTGAGATAATTTTCTTCTTTTCGATATTTAACTGGTGTTTTATCAGTTTGGGCAGAGAGCATCACATGGTTCCTTGAGTCTAGGTTTAAAGCTGCTTCTGGGTTGCTCCATCTTCAAGGACTGGAGGCATATTTTCCTAGTCTGGAGATAATTCTCTGTGTATTCATAAGTTAATACCCATGAAACTAAAGGATTTTTGGTTAAAATCTTCAAGGTTTTCCTAAGAACTTAAGCATTTGAAAAAAATAAAAAAAAGAAACTCAACAGACTTGTGTTTGGTGCCTTTTCTTCCTTTATTTCCTTGTATCCTTCCTCCTACAACTAAGTATTGAGCTCAAGTACCTCTCTGAAGGGAAAAGAGAAAGAAATGTTAACATCAAGATATGACATCTAGTCATATAGCTTCAGACAGGAAGAAAAAAAAATTCCCCCTTTTTAGCTGGGTGTGGTGATGCACGCCTTTAATCCCAGCATTCGAGAGGCAGAGGTAGGAGGATCGCCGTGAGTTCGAGGCCACCCTGTGACTCCAGGCCAGCCTGAGCTAGAGTGAGACCCTACCTCAAAAAATAAAAATTAAAAAAAAAAAAATTAAAATCCCCTTTTTGTATTCTAGGAGAAATCTGTTGGTATATATTCACATTATTGTTTTTGTTAATTAAAAGTATATTTCAGCAGAATAATAAATATTAGTTTGCTATACAAGTTCAGACGGCTTGTCAGCCCAGCACCAAAGATCTGTTAATCAGCTCCTGCTTTACAATTTAGCTGATGCTCCAAAGCGCTGTGGGGCAAAATAAACGTGAGAGCTGCTCTCTTTGATCATTTTGCCTTCTCTTAGAGCACTGTCCTGGTCTTTGCAGCAACATCAGATTTGCCTTCTTGACAGACTCGTTAGAACACTGACACTTCTGTGTGGGCAGGAAAAAGGGACCAGAGTATTTACTTTGGATCTCAGGGTCTGTAAGCTTTTTATTTAACATTCCGAAGCACGATCACGGACTCTTCTGCGTGTCAAGAGTTCTTCGCTCTGGGCTGCTCTCCTTTCACAGTACTCTGTATGACTGGCTATCCATTTCAAGCGCTCTCTTGCAAACAGCACTGACATGTGGTATCAACTGTGTGAGCGAAACAGTGTGGCCACAGTGGGAGGCTATTAGCCAAAACAAATTGAGGGAAGAGAAGAGAGACTATAAAACTGAAAGGCTCTTGTTTGAACTTGGAGTTGAACAAGGACTGCTTGGGACAAAACCAGAGCTTGAGACAAATTAAGAAAATAAAATATTTGGAAATGCAGTCTTGGAATAATAGGAGACTTTGAGGTCTGGCTTTTAACCAGTGCCTGGAATTGGTGGCCCTCTGGTATAAATGAAAACGTTATTACAAATTTAACAAATATGGCTAAGTCAAGTTCAAAAGGAGAACTTGACTCATTCTTATAGTCCTAATTTTCTGAAAACAGAGAATGCAAATTTCTTTCTGAAAGTGTTTATTTATTTGTTTGTTTTCAAGCAGAGTAGGGGTGAGGAGGATGCATGCCAGAGCCTCTAGCCACTGCAAATGAAGTCTAAACACTGCAATTCTCTGTGTATCTGGCTTTATGTAGGTACTGGGGAATTGAACTCAGGTTGGCCAACTGTGTGAGCAAATAACCTTTAACTGATGAGTTCTCTGTTCAGCCTATGAATACAATTTTCTAATCAGATTTTTAATTACATTCTGGTTAGTGGTCTTATTTTTTAAATTCTCAAAACATTTCCAGCAAACAGAATACTCATAAATAATCTATTAAGAAAATTGATGATGTGTGAGAAAATTAAGTTATATTACTGGATAGTAACCCCTCTGCTTTTAATTTTTTTTATTTTTCAGTTTAGAAATATTGTATTTATTTCACATAATAAGGTGTGTTTAATAAGATCTATTGCCAAGGATAATCTACTACTTAAATTCATCCATCACCATTAATATTCCTAACAGTATTCATATTTCTTTAAAGCAAGTTTATTGGAGTCCATTATGAATAGATGTTAAATTGGAAATGCTGCTTATACTTCTATCAGACTCAATAACCAACCACCAGAATTTTTCACTTTCTCCCATGATAGTAGTCACTATCATCTCCACACTTCGTTACACTTAGAAATCTCAGCTGATATGTGAGGTGATGTGGCCTCAGGCAATTCCTTCTTTATATTTATTTCCCTTCCTCTGTCCACCAGCTCCAACTTGAATATGATGTCAACACATCAAGACAACAAAAATGAAGGTATTAAAAAATATGACAACCTGGCCTGGAGAGACGGCTTAGTGGTTATGGAGCTTGCCTGTGAAGCCTAAGGATCCATATTTGATTCTCCTTATCCAGCTCCCCCCTCTTAGCCAGATGCACCAAAGGTGAGGCATGCACAAGGTTGCACATGCCCACAAGTGTCTGGAGTCAGTGGCTGAGGTCTTGGCACTCCAATCCTCTCTCTTTCTGTCTCTCTGTTAATCTCCATAAAATAAAAATAAATATTTTTTAAAAAAATATGACAAGCTACATCTCTGAGTCACCCTGTGGACCAGAGCTGCCTTTTAATCTTGAAGCTCTATGCTATTTGAGGTGTAGAAAAAAATCATTTTCTTTTTAAACTTCTGAAATTTGGTTCTTGCTCAATATGGTATCTTAGTCAATCTTTCATAATAAAACATTAAACTGGGAATGGAAAGATACCTCAGTGGTTAAGGTGCTTGTCTGCAAAGCCTAATGATCCAGGTTCAAATCCCTAGTACTTATGTATAGCCAGATGCACAAATTGGCACATGCATCTGGAGTTTGCAGTGAATAGAGTGCCCTGGTGTGCCCATTTTCTCTCTCTGTCTCTCTTTCTGTCTATATTTCTGTGTTTGAAAATAAATAAAAAAAAATAAAAATAGTAAAAAAAAAAACAACACATTAAATTGTTGTTGTTTGGAGATATTTCATTATTTCCCCCATGGTCACAGAAACAAAAATGAGAGAATTAGGAGCCATCCTAAGAAACGCTCTCAAATTTATGGAATAAATCCCAGTGATAACCTACTGGTAAAATTTGAATATGGTGTTTGCTTTGGATAATGCACTTCTAGTTTTGCTTCTATAGTAACATACGATACATGACATAAAGAGTAGATAAAACTGTTAATATATTGCAAATATTTTGTAAGGACAAAATTATCACAATGTTAAAAAACATCAAGCACCTTGTTCATTTAACCAGTAGGTTATCACTGGGATTTCACCAGTTCTTCCATCAATGGTCTTTTATTTAAAAAAATTATTTTATTTTTACTTCTTGGTTTTTCAAGGTAGGGTTTTGCTCTAGCCCAGGCTGACCTGGAAATCACTATGTACTCTCAGGCTGACTTAAAATTTACAGTGATTCTCCTACCTCTGCCTCCCGAGTGCTGGGATTAAAGGCGTGCACCACTATGCCCAGCCCCATCAATAATCTTGTTTATACTATCAGATAGAAGTTTTTCCTGTGGAGCAGGCCTCAAACCCATTCAAACTCCGGTGGTCATTTCCATAACATTCATGCCACTATTGTACCACAAAGCATATCTCTCCTGGTTGGCAAATTGTGGAATACACTGGGTTCACAGCTGAGTGCAACTGTTGATGACATTCCCCCAGGAACCTGCAAGCCTTCCTCTGGTATGAATAAACCTAGTGGTTAAGGAAGAAGCTTCCAGGTTAGTTTCAGCTTAGTTCCAACTCAGTTCCATCTTAGTTTCTCTATGTCCTGCAGCCCATATATGTTGTGTCTTCAGCAATAAGGATTTACTGTGTAGTTTTGGTGGGAAACCAAGAGAAATGGCAATAGGCTTCTGTAGCCTTCCCAACCAACAACCACTTCATCCCTATCATTGGAATTTATGACTAATAACCTATGGGTCCGGGGAATAATTTTATCAACCCACAGAGGGGACCTTCACTTAAAAACTTTTAAAAATAATTATATTTTAATTGCTTACCAAGTATGTTGGTTTCCATAGGGCTTATGCTGATATCTTTAATTTTCATTCATTCTCCCCTCACCCCTTCTCTTCCTAATTCCCCACATCCCAGCCTGCTTTAAACATTTCCCTCTCTCTACCAGCCTCCTCTACTTTCATTTCCACACAGAACCTCCTGTCATAATCCCTTTCTAGCTTCTTGGCCTAGAGAAACACATTTAAATTACAGCCACTAATCTAGACATTTTTTTTTAATATCTTATTTTTTTAATTTTTATTTATTTATTTGAGAATGACAGACAGAGAGAGAAAGAGGCAGAGAGAGAGAGAGAGAGGCGAGTGGGCACACCAGGGCTTCCAGCCACTGCAAACGAACTCCAGACGCATGCGCCCCCTTGTGCATCTGGCTAACGTGGGTCCTGGGGAATCGAGCCTTGAACCAGGGTCCTTAGGCTTCACAGGCAAGTGCTCAACCGCTAAGCCATCTCTCCAGCCCAATCTAGACATTTTAAGGTAGGATGTGCATAGGAGAAAGCACATGAGACACTTATGTTACTGAGCCTGTGTCACTTCACTCAGTATGATGTCTTCCTGATCCATTTTTCTGCAAATTTTATATTTCTTTATAGCTGAATAGAACCTCATTTCATGTATATAACGCATTTTCCTATTCCATCTATCAGTAGATGGGACTGTGGTTTGATTCTGTTTACTAGCTGTTGTAAGTAGAACAGTAATCAACATGACTGAGCAGGTGTCTCTGTAGTAAAGGGTAGAGTCTTTAGAATCTATGCTGAGGAGTGGTATAGCTACACCATCAGGTAATTATGTTCTTAGCTTTTTGAGAAATCTCCAGCAACACTACCTTTCATTCCCCATCAAGAATGAATAAGTATCCCTCATTGCTGACAACTTTGTCAGAATTTTTATCATATTTATGTATATATGCTAGCCACTGTAACTAAAACGAGATTGCATCTCTACGTAGTTTTAAGTACATTTTCTTGTTGGATAAGGATGTTGAACACTTTTCAAAATATTCATTAACCATTTTTATCTCTTGTTTTGAGAACTTTGTTCAGTTCCATTGGCCATTTTGTCATTGGGATTTTTGTTTTCTTGATGTTTAGTTTTCTGAGTTCTTTGTATAGTCTGGATTTCAATCCACTGTCAGATATATATCTTTGTATCTAGCAAAGATTTTCTCCCATTCTATTGGCTGCCTCATTGCTCAATTGACCATTTACTGTGATGTACAAAAGCTTTTAAATTCTATGTGACCCCCACTTGTCCGTTGCTGATCTTATTTCCTGAGCAACTAGTGTCCTATTCACGACATCCCTACCTACACCTAAGTAGTATTCCCTACTTTTTGTTCATATCTGTGGCTATTTCATTGAGGTCCATGATCTATTTGGAGTTGATTTTTATATAGGGTGAGAGACAAGGGTCTAGCTTCCTTTATTCACATGGAGGTATCAATTTTCCCCAGCCTATTTGTTGAAGATTCTATCTTCTCCAGTGAATATTTTTGGCATCATTATCAACAGTCAGGTGTCTGTAGTGACATGGATGATATCAAGGTATTCTGTATTATTCTCACCTATGCATATGGTTTTGTGCCAGTAAAATCCTCAATAGTATGACTTGAAATCAGCTATGGTGGTACCTATAATGATATTCCTTTTGCTCAGAGTTATTTGGGGTATCTGAGGTCTTTTGTGTTTCCATATGAATTTTAGGATTATTTTTACTTTTTCATGAAGAATGGGGCTGGGATTTTCATTTGGATTACATTTGATTTGGGAGGATAGCCATTTTCATGGTATTAGTTCTTCCTATACACAAGCATGTGAGAACTTTCCCTCTTCTGGTTCTTCTTCAATTTCCTTTTTCAGTCTTTTAAAGTTTCCTTCTAGAGATCTTTCACTTCCTTGTTTAGGTATATTCCAGTTGTTTAGGCTATTGTAAGTTGGTTTGTTTTGCTAATTTCTTTCTGTGAACATTTTTCATTGGTATGTAAGAAAGATACTGGCTTATGTATGCTTTTTATTTTGTCATTTTTATCTTGTTAAAGTATTTATTTATTTGAGAAAGAAAGAGAAAGAGAGAGTGGGGAGGGAGAGAATGGGCATGCCAGGGTTTTCAGCTGCTGCAGATGAACTCCAGATGCATGTACCACCTTGTACACCTGGCTTATGTGGGAATCTAACCTAGGTCCTTGGGCTTTGCAGGCAAGTGCTGTAAATGCTAAGCCATCTCTCCAGCCCTATTTTGTCACTTTTATTAGACTCTTTATCAATTATAGGGGTTTTCTGGTGGAGTCTTTAAGTCCCTTTTGTATAGATTTGTATTATTGGAAAAAAGATACTTCAACATCATCCTTTTCCACTTCCTTTTTGCTTCTTTCTCTTGTCTTTCTGCTCTAGCTAGGTTGTCATGTACTACGTTGAATAGGATTGGAGGGACTGGACTCCTTTGTCTTGTTCCTGCTCTTAGGAGGGATGCTTCAAGATTTTCTTGATAATATGGCATTGACTATAGGTTTGTCACATAAAACCTATGTTATATCAAAAATTTTTCCTTCTATTTCTAGCCTCTCTGTGACTTTTATCGTCAAAACATGTTGGATTTTGTCAAATGTCTTTAATGCATCAATTGAGATTATTATATGATTTCTCTTCTTGGATCTATTTTTGTTATGTATTACTTTTACTGATTTATGTAGGTTGAAAAACATTCTTGAATCTGTGGTATGAAGCCCACTTGACTATAATTTTCTTGATGTATGTTTTGATTTGATAGTATGTTATTGATAATTTTTGTAACTATGTTCATCAGCAAGATTGGGCAATAATTTTCTTTTTTATTGTGTCTTTATCTAGTTTTAGTATCAGGGTAACATTGGCTTCTCAGAAAGAGTTTGAAAGTATTTATTTTCTTTCCATTTTATGGAATAGTTGGAATTTAGATTTTAATTCTTCTTTAAAGATCTGGTAGAATTCTACAATAAATCCTTCTGGACCAGAGCTTCTAGAGAGGAGAGGGTGATTTTTAGTTATTGTTTCAAGCACATTGTTTGTAGTAGGTCTTTTAAATTATTGATCTCATCTTGATGTAATTTTATTACTTATTTTCTTGTGAAAGTCAGAAAGAGGAAGGTAGATAGAGAGAGAAAGAACATGAAAGAGACTCTGGCTTACATGGGTACTGGGTAATCAAAACTAGGTCCTTAAGCTTTGCAGAAAAGAGTCTTAACTGCTAAGCCATTTCTCCAGCCCTTGATGTAATTTTTGTAGGTCATGTGCATCTTTTAGGAAAAAACAAAACAAAACAAAAACCCAACTATTTCTTTTATGTTACTAATTTGGGGCATTTTATAATTTTTAAAAATATATGTCAACTGCTGAGTAGAATTCCATTATATATATGTACCAGAATCTCATTACCCATTTGTCCAATGGTACCAACACATGATGTATCCAACATGATGTATCCATACAAAATATGTTCTTTTTTTCCTCCTACCTCTGCCTCCCAAGTTCTGGGATTAAAGGTGTGCACCCCCATTGCCCAGCCAAAGTATGTTCTTAATAAAAATAAATAAATAAAAAGAATAGATTAAAGATGTTTATCTAAAAAAGCATGTACCTGTGATTCTCTGAATTTTGATTTTATCTGTTGTAATGACTCCTTTTCTTTTTTTTTTTTTGAGGTAGGGTCTCACTCTATCCTAGGATGACAAGGAATTTACTATATAGCTTCAGGGTAGCCTCTAAATCATGGTGATCCTCCTACCTCTACCTCCTGAGGGCTGGGATTAAAGGTGTGCACCACCATGCATGGCAACTCCATTTTAATCTAATCTGTAATTGTATTAATTTGGGTCTCTCCTATTTTTGGTTAGGCTGGCGGAGGGTTGGTCAATCTTGTATAATTTTTCAAGGAACAAACCTCTTGTTTATGGATCATTTTTCCATTTCTGCTGTGGTCTTATGTTATTTTTTCATGTCTACTATTTTTGAGCGTGGTTTGTTATTGTTTTTCCAAGGCCCTAAAAGTATATTATTAAGTTGTTTATTTGAGATATTTCTGACTTTTTAATGTAGGCCTTTAAATATATAAACTTTCTTCTTAGGAACACCTTCATATTTTCATCATAAATTTTTGTATATGCATTCTTAATTTGATATCTTCCTTTTAATTGTATTTAAAATTCTATTGTTTAATTTATGTGAACTTATCGATTTTCTGCACTTTCTTATGCAACTGATTTTTAGCTTTATTCCATTGTCATGAGATAAAATGCAATAAGTTATTTAAATTTGATTGTATTTGTTAAGACTTTTTTTTTGATCTAATATGTTACCTGTTAGAAAAAGTTCCATAGACTCCTGAGAAGAATATGTATTCACCAGTGTTTTGGTATTATGTGCTATAAATATCTGTTAAATCAATTTGATCTGTGATATCATTTAAAATCAAGGTTTTTTGTTTTGTTTTGTTTTGCTTACTTTTTGTTGATATGACCTATTTCTTGGTCTAAGTGTTATATTGAAGTTACCCACTGTTATTGGGTTGGCATTCAACTCTTTTTTTTTTTTTTTTTTTGGTTTTATGAGGTAGGGTCTCACTTTAGCTCAGGCTGACCTGGTTTTCTCTATGTAGTCTCAGGGTGGCCTCAAACTCATGGCGATCCTCCTACCTCTGCCTCCCAAGTGCTGGGATTAAAGATGTGCGCCACCACGCCCGGCTGGCATTCAACTCTTGATTTATACCTACTAATGTCTGTTTTATGAAATTAGGAGAACTTGTATTTGTTCTATATATGCTTAGAACTATAATGTCCTCTTGATGTATTTTCCCCTCAATCAGTATGAAGTGATCTTCTTTATGTCATGATCAATTTTAATTTAAAGTCCATTTTGTCAAATACTAGAATAGTGATGCCTGCTTTTATTCCTGGTTCTATCTGCTTGGTATATCTTTTCCATCCTTTTATCCCAAGATAGTGTCTGACTTTCATGGTAAGATGGGTTTGTGAGATAGAGCAAAGAATTAAATTCTGTTTTCTAATCTAATCTACTAGCTGGTGTGTTTTGGTTTTGAAAGCACCAAGATTCAGGGTTATTATTGAAAGCTTTGCATTCATTACTATAATTTTTCAGTGATTGGTGGTTTCTAAGTTCTCAAATGTTTGACAACTATATCCTAAATTTATTTGTTTTGTTTATCCCTGTAGCTACTTGTATGTATTTATTCCTCTCTACCCACTGAAGTATTCCTTCCTCTATCCTTTTCAGAACTAGCTTAGTTGTCATCAATTTTTTAGCTTACTCTTATCATGTAAGGTTTTCCTTCCTCTTTCAATTGTGACTATTAGTTTCACTGGGTACACTAGTCTGGATTGTAACTGGTCCTTCAGAACTGGAAATACATCATTTTAAGCCTTCATGACTTTAACATTTCCATTGAAAAATTATCTGTGGGATGGAGGGATGGCTTACCAGTTAAGGTGCTTGCCTGCAAAGCCAACAGACCCAGGTTTGATTCCCTAGGACCCATATAAGCCAGATGCACAAAGTGGCACATGAGTCTAGTTCATTTGCAATGGCTGGATGCTATGGTGTGCCTGATCTCTATCTTTCTCTCTCCCTCTCGCTGCCTCTTTATATCTCTGTAATAAATACATAAAAATAAAATATTTTAAAAGTTACCTGTCATTCTGATGGGCTTGTTTTTACAGGTGACCTAGTATCTCTCTTGCAGCTCTCAATAGCCTTTCTTTGTTCTATACATTTAGTGTTTTAACCATCATGTTGATGTGAGGATTTTCTTTTCTAGTCCTGTTTCTATAGCATTATAAATCCCTTTTATTCCTGGATGGGCATCTCTTTTCCTAGATTTTGGAAATGTTCTTTTATTGTATTGAAAATATTCTACAGACCTTTGGCATAATGTTATTCTCCTACTTCCATGTGCATAATTCATAGATTTGGTCTTTTCATGGTGTCCCAAGGACCTTATATGGTGTGTTGAGTTAGGTTTTCCCATATATTCTTGTTTTCTGAATGCTTGATCTTCAGCTGATGGCAATTTGGGAGGTGGAGACTTGCTGGGAGAGATGTGTTGTTGGGGGTTGACCTCAATGGTTTATTAGCCCTAGCTTGCCAGTGGCAGTTAGGCTAGCCCTTTTACTGCTGTTTGTTACCTGCTCTGGCAGAGATGAAAGAAACCCAGCCTCTGTTCAAGTCAGCCTGTTTTCTGCCATCATGGCACTTCCCCTCAAACATGAAAGACAAGATAAACAACTGTCCTCCCATAAATTGCTTCTTGTTGGTTGCTTTGTGCCTGCCATGAGAAAGCAACTACATCATCTTGTATGCTTTATCTATTTATTTTATAAGTTTTTAATTTTCTTTGAATAAGTGTATGAATTCCTCTACCTGGAGTCCAAGCCCAGATTTTCTGTTATGTTGCATGCTCCATTCTTCTGGTGATACTTTTTGTTTTGATTACTATAATGTAACATCAATTCAGTTAATTTTTATTCAATAGTCTCTGATTTAATTCCACTTTATCTCTTCCATTGACTTTATTGAACTTTTTTTTTTTTTTTTTTTTTTTTGAGGTAGTATCTCACTCTAGCCAAGGATGACCTAGAATTTACTATGTAATCTCAGGGTGGTCTCGAACTCATGATGATCTTCCTCTCCAGTGCTGGGATTAAAGGAGTGCGTCACCACACCTGACTCGATTAAACTTTTTCATTCAGTTGATTATTTCTGTTCACTTGGAATTCTTTCCTTTCTTTACACTTACTCATAATCATTTTTTTTGTTTATTTTTATTTATTTGAGAGTGACAGAGAGAGAAAGAGGGAGATAGAGAGAGGGAGATAGAGAGAGAATGGGCCTGCCAGGGCCTCCAGCCACTTCAAATGAGCTCCAGACATGTGTGCCCCTTATGCATCTGGCTAACGCGGGTCCTGGGGAATTGAGCCTTGAACCGGGGTCCTTAGGCTTCACAGGCAAGCACTTAACCACTAAGCCATATCTCCAGCCCTCATCACCAATTTTTGAATTGTTTGTAATTTCATTTAAGTCTCCCTTATCAGGGGCCATCATTCAGGGATAAGTGGCTTTTTGGGAGGAAGCATGATCTTCCTTTGTATGGTTTTTTTTTGTGTGTGTGTGCTGGTGTGGTGGTTTGAATGGGTATTTCCACCATAGCCTCAGGTATTTTTTGTTCAGTTTCCACAGCCCTGCTAGAGGAGGTTTGTCACTGAGGGGTGGATATTGAGTCCACTAAGCATTCAGGGCCTGCTTGAGCTCACGATGGTTGCTCACTCTCTGCTATGAATGCATGATGAAGGGAACGAGCTTCCTCTGCCACCACAGTGTTTCCCCTGGAAACCATATGAATGAAAACTTCCTCCCACAAGCTGCTTCTGCTTGGGCATTTGTCCCCAGCAAAGGTATGTGCAACAGCTAGGACTTTTGGCTTTTGATTCAGATAATTAGTTAAATTTTTAAGATTCCTTTTTAAATTTAGGTCATCTTCCTGATTTCATTGAAGATGCTGCATTCAGGAGGAACTGGCTTGCATTAGGGTTGAACTGCCATCTTCTGTTAGCCTGGTCTTCAGGACACAAGAATCTCTCGCTAGTCATCCCCTTTGAGTAGACTATTGCTTGTAGCAATAGTCAGTATCTTGGGATATAAAAAAATAGAGATAGTTTATTGTAAAACAATCAATTAAATTCTGGTCATTTTAGGAAATAAGGGAACGTTAGTAACATTGCATATTATTCTTTTAAATTTTTTTGTTCATTTTTATTTATTTATTTGAGTGTGACAGAGAGAGAAAGAGAGAGAGAGAGAATGGGTGCGCCAGGGCTTCCAGCCATTGTTAACGAACTCCGGACGCATGTGCCCCCTTGTGCATCTGGCTAATGTGGGTCCTGGGGAATCGAGCCTCGAACCAGAGTCCTTAGGCTTCACAGGCAAGTGCTTAACTGCTAAGCCATCTCTCCAGCCCATGTTGCATATTCTAACATATTAGTTCTTGTGAGCTTATGAGGGGAGGAAATGATGAAGTAAAAAAGGAAAAAAAAAATCCATAGAACAAGTGATGCAGGAGAAATTTTTGGGGTTAGAGCTCTTACAAGTCTTGAGTTCTTATCCATTTTGACCAAGAATTGGGAACATGGACTTGAGAGAAATGTAAATTGTGAGATTTATTTTAGGGAGAGTTAAGATAAGAGGGAAGTTTGTATCTTTGCTGGGTGAAGCATATCTACTTTGTGTACAATACTTGGTAATTATAAACAAATAATTGGGTAGAGGTTTTTGTGTGAGTGTGTGAATATGCTTTCATTTCTTTTGTTGTAGATACCTAAGTGGCAGCTTGCTGGACCCTATAGTAGATGCATGTTAAATTTCATAAGAAACAGGCAAACTGTTCTTCCGAGTTGGTTGGCATGCTTTCTATAAGTCCTACCAATAGCACTCAGTCTGCTCAACCTCATTTCCTGTTCTCTTTGTATTTTTGAGTACAGAATCTAACAGAGACCTGAACCATGTCTTTCCCTTAACAAGTGTGGAAAGGTACCTTAAAAGATGAGTTCATTTGATTAAGATCTTAATTAATACTCTATTGCTATTCTGAATGCCAACAAAAGAAAATTCTTGCTTGACTCTCAGTTTTCTATAATTTTTTTTCCTTTCAATATTTCAGATAGCTTTTATGCTTTTATATTTGTTTTTGGAGAGAATGCTTGCAATTCTTAAGCCTTGACACCTGCAAGGTAAACAGATATTGGAGTGTCTGTGACCTTTCTCAGCTATGGGAATGGGACTAGGAATGAAGATGGAATATATATGCAAAGGTCTTTTGAGCACTGAGAGTATTCATTTGACAGCTGAGATTGCAAACTGGCAAACAGCTTTCACTGATTTATCTGCTAAATACTATAAAGAATCTAGTCGATATTGGATCCTGAGTCAGGCAATGGGGTGTCCATAACAAACAATATCAAACTTTTCTGTTTAAGTGACCTTTATATTTAATTGATTTAAAATGTGGGCATTATTGGAAGAAAACTTGATAAATCTCTTTTGAAGAGAGCATTGGCATTTCTTCACACAAGCACAAGGCTGCTGTGAGAGTTAGATGACATAGGGCACTTATGACTGGTTTCTTTAAAGAGCAAAAGATAATAATCATTTCTGATTCTCACTTCCTGAGTGAAAAGGTTCAAATATTTTCAGCAAATTGCTGAGATACTTCCTGCTGTAAAGCAGTTCTTAGAGTCTTGGAGGAGTTACTTGCTTACATCAGTTTTTAGGAAGCAATTCATAGAAGAACAATTCAATTGCAAAACCTAATATTGTTCGTCAAGCTACACCCTCTCTCCTTTCTTGTAGAAAAACACTGCACAGACTTCCTATTAAATACAATCTTTTCCTAAAAGAAGGTGAGTGGCATGCGTTTTCAAACAATGGAATGCCATCTGGAATGATAATTTATAGAAGAGAAGCTAGCTTAAAGAATTAGTGTTATCATTAAACCAACTCTTTATGTGGAAAACGAAGAGCATTTCACTAGACTTTAACAACTAATACACATTATAAATCTTATTAAAAACATAGGCTTTGAAATGGAATTTAGGACAGAATATAGAAATATACAGAAAAACATTCTCCAAAATGTATATGTGTGAATAAATGCATATATAAAACATATTCATAATAAATAATGTTTATGAGCTGTTTCTTAGCACTTAAACATAATTCCATATCCCATGCATATGATATGATTGGTTAGGAATAAAAGAGAAAAATAATTTCAAACTCATCAAAACACTTCAGCATTAATTCTTAATTCTTAGCTGGTTTTTCTATAAACTATTAAAATGTAGTTTCTGAATTGACCTGAACAATATTAAGCAAAGGTGACACTTAAAATATTTAACTTCAGATAGTCTCTCCATAGGATTCCTTTTGTAAAATTAAGCTATAAACTAAGGAATATGAGATCTTTGTTTAAATCTCTGTAAAGGAAGCTACCATCCCTCAAAATTGAATCATGCCAAAGGGGACATCTGTAAGCCCTGATACCATACTCCATTTCAAAGGTTTGGCACAGGGCTGGAGAGATGGCTTAGTGGTTAAGCGCTTGCCTGTGAAGCCTAAGGACCCTGGTTCGAGGCTTGGTTCCCCAGGTCCCACGTTAGCCAGATGCACAAGGGGGCGCACGCGTCTGGAGTTCATTTGCAGAAGCTGGAAGCCCTGGCATGCCCATTCTCTCTCTCTCCCTCTATCTGCCTTTCTCTCTGTGTCTGTCGCTCTCAAATAAATAAATAAAAAATCAAAAAAAATAAATAAAAAGGTTTGGCACAAAGCAATAATACCCAGCTAGGTTTATCTCACTCCCTATAAACTGTCAATAAGATAAAGTTAAAAATTTTTTAAGCACTACTTTTTTTCCTTAAGAGTTATATCTCACATCTCATAGTTCAAACTCAATATCTAGCTGTCTGAATCATACTCTGGCTTTGCATGTATATTTGAATGACTCCTTTTATTGACATATTTTTTAGAACAAAAATTCCTTTAAAAACCTGAGCAAAATGTTTGAGAATGAAAAACTGGTTTTCAGTAAACTGATTTGAACTCAAAAGTGGCACTGTGAAGAAAGGAACAACATAATGTTTCCTGGTGGCCATGCACAATGGTTTGATTAGGTTTGATAAGACTAAACAATCCAATCCTTTGATAATCTTGACACCTGGCTTAGAAAAGATGGAATTTTTGAATGGAAATTATTCTTATTGAACTTTGCTGAAGAGTTTTGGCTGGAAAGAACTATCTTTTCCAAAGCCAGTACATTCTCGGAGCTCCTTCAAAACTGGCTGAAAAATGAGGTACTGGATTCTTTGCTTAATGGGAAATCTACTGTTGTTTTAATACATGCTTTTTGGAACCTTTTTGTTAAAAAATTTCTGTCATCACCTTTCCATTGTGGAAATAAATGTGACACCATATGGAAAAAAGGGTTATAGCACCATATGTATAGAATAATATTCGGATACTAAAAATGAACTTATCCTAACCTCCACTTAATATGAAAGGACTGAAAACATGAATATACAAATTTATATATGTCATGGTAGCTATGCACTACACTAAGTTGTACTGGGCTATGTTTATATAAAATCAAAGGAGTTTATAATATGCATAATAAGGTATTTTTATGCAGCTACATTATTTATCTTACTGGCTTGGCTGTGTGATGCACAACAGACCCATTGTTGTACTTCAGTTCTGATATTTATATACCATTCAGTTCAAAGAATGTATTCCTAGCCTTCTACCTACTACTTAAAAAAATGTAAGACAGAGAACTAAATAAAAAGGAGTCATAAATCACAAAAGCATGGATGTTGAGAAAGGAAAGTGAATTTTTGGCCTGTCCATGTATCACATGAATTTTAAGGTTATGAAACCTGTAAAAAATAGTTTCTTGATTGAAAAATAAAGCAGGAACACACAGGCCAATTGCACAGAGATTGTCAGAGTTGTTTCCAATAAATGAGCCACTGAGAGAAGGGGGACCATTTTGAAAGGCACTTAGGAGGTTCAAGCTAATGTGGTACCAACCACAAAAACTTGCATGCCTGAAGAGACTGTCACACAGTTCAGATAATCTAACATATGCATATTTCCTGGCTTTTGTTTCATAATTTATAGAAAATTACAATACTGCTACAGAAAAGATCAAGAGAAACTAGGATTCTTTCCCCACATAGATCAAGCTAAAAATAAATCCATTTCTTTGATCAATTTATTTCCTAGTTTCTGTAAAAATGTGGTGGGTTTAGGAATCTATATGGTCCTGTAACATTACCTATATTATTTGTGATCAGGAAATATTTGTCTGTGATCAATTCTAGTGAATCAATCTTCTTCCCTTTGTGCCAATCTTGAGTGACCAACACTGCCAATCTCTTTGTCACTGTTGATGTGTGTGCACACACAAAGAAAACTGCATGACAACCTAAAACAAAACAGGAGCATAAATATAATTTTGAACTGACCTTGATGGATATTTGATATTCATTGCATTTGGAGGAGGTAGGTGTCAATGTCTGTTATTCATTTGACACTTGAAGTATGCTTGCTTTGCAAATGTGTAGTCATGCAATATTTTATATGGACAGCTATCAGAGCCTTCATCTAAAGTAGACTAAATTTTCAATTTGACCTTTTGTGCTTGTCAGTTTTTAAATTTATTTTAAATTGAGTGTCAAAAATGATAGCAGCATTGTTTTTTTTTTGTTTGTTTGTTTGTTTACGTACTTCTGTATTCTAGCACTTTTTTCACTTTCAAAATTCTGCTGAGATACAGGAGTCAAGCTTGTGTTTTGGGACCTCAGGCAAGTGTTTCAGAATGGCCTTTGTCTTTCTCTTCTGTTAAATAAAAGACTCAGGGCATATTAGTGAGATAAGGCTCTTCTTTTGTGATTTCCCATGGAATTACTGATACTTGTGCACACCGATAAGATTCATTACCCACAGCTGATGGCAAAAGAAAAAAAAAAAGCAAACAAGTAGAGATCAATGACTCTGATTTGTCAAAATATATCTGGGAATAGGCACAGGTTGCTTATGAAGATAATGGATTTTGTTTTGTTAACCTTTACAAAAGTTACAATTTCCCTTTGAGTATCTCGATGTGTTAAAGGAATGTTTCAGTACTACTAAAGATTGATGCCCACCATAAGCACACTGTCAGGGCAATCGACTGCATATACTGCTGCATATACACCTACACACTCAATCCCATTTGTAGACAACCTGTAAAGATCATGAGATATCCCCACGATTCTGTCATCTTTTTTTTTTTTTTGAGGGAGGGCCTCACTCTAGCTCAGCCTAACCTGGAAATCACTCTGTATTCTCAGGGTGGCCTTGAACTCATGGCAATCCTCCCACCTCTGCCTCCCAAGTACTGGGATTAAAGATGTGTACCACCACACCAGGCTTCTACAATTCTTTCATCTTATTTATATTATACGGTCAGCCCATGAGGGAAAAAATATAAGATTGGCCTTATATTTTATACATTCATTCAAATCTAGGAATGGAGGAAAATTTTATCTATTTTTTTTTTCCCCAGAGATTAGAAAGAAAGAAACACCTCAACTCTAGGAGTGTCTGGGTGCCTTCCTCAAAACTGCAAATGCAGTTTTGTTAGCTAACCATGTTGCGGCGATGTTACCATGATAAGCAGGTAGACTCTGTTTCAAATGCACCCTTCAAACAGAGACTGAGATATAAGACTTGTGAATATCCACAATGTATATTCACATAAACTATGGGGGGTGGGGAGGCTACAGTTTCACCAGTCCAAGAAATATGCAAGTAAAAAATAAACCAGGGGCTGAAGGATGGCTAATGCTCTTGGAGAAGATGACTTTGCAGATTCTATAACCTGACCCTGCAGCACTTTTTCAAGCCTGGCAAACAGACTTTCACAAGATAACTTGGGAAGCTAAGATATATGTGTCATTGCAGATCAAGGATTTATCTGGAGTACTATTGGGCAGGGGAAGGCCAATCCAACCCTGGCCCAGTGACTGAAACAGAAGAATGGTGTGGGATTGAAAGCCTCCTTCACTCGTAGAGGTTTTCAGAGCAAAAGATCTATGTACCCTTCTGATCCTTTCAGACACATAGGATAGAGTGTTGGCACAAGATTATCTAAGATGTTATAGAAAAGGAGACCAGATGCCCGGAGAAATTGTGTCCAAGGGAGGCAAGCCATGGTTTAGGTAGACCCTGAAAGGAAAATGCAGAGTATATGATTAGAACCTCAGATGATCAGGGCCTCAGAATGGGAATTTCTAGAGTGGATAATTACTGAAAACCCATTCAAGTATCTTACATGAGAGAGAGAGAGAGAGAGAGAGAGAGAGAGAGGAGAGAGTGTGAGCAGTTTAATTATGTCAAGACCAGGGAGGAAACTGACTTAAAATCTTTGCCTCTTGCCTCTTGTCTCTTAAGAAGCAAGTTATAACAAAGACTAAAGAAGAAGGGTCAATCATATTCACAATTGCAATGAAAATGTCTTATTCTGGACAATAGTACTTGTGACTTAAAGACATCAATTATATAAGAATCAACAACAATTATGGTGCCTAAATTTTCAACCAAGAATGGATAGATGTTCTGCCAATAATTTAAAAAGGGCTAGGGGGAGCAAAAATAAATGTTCATTTGGATTGGTTATCACTAGTGATTTATGTTAGTTTTGAAGACACATGGGAATACAATGATATCAGGGTATCCATGCCAGGAGTGCTAAGTCCTGGCCACTAAGGCTGTGCATCCGAACACAACCCCTCTTCTTATACTTGACAAGGGAGGAGTGGTGACTCTCCCTCAGGAGACTATGCACATATAATTCCTACATATTAAAATTGGAAATTCTGGGCTGGAGAGATTGCTTAGTGGTCAATGCACTTGCCTTCAAAGCCAAGAATCCAGGTTCAGTTCCCCAGGAGCCACATAAGCCAGATGCACAAGGCGGCACATGTATCTGGAGTTTGTTTGTAGGACTAAAAGACCCTGGTGTGTCCATTTTCTCACACTCGCTCTTTCTCTTTCTATCTCTCTCCTTTCTCTCTCTCTCAAACAAACAAATAAATAAATGTAAAATATTAAAAAAGATTGAAATCCAAAACATTCTAGGAGGTCCTTTCAAATATTTTGAGTTACAAACAATCCTTGGAACCTAGGAATTTGTGATATGAAACAGAATTTCTCACAAGCAGCTCACTGTTGGACTTGTTTTGTTTTAGAAATATGCATGTTTTATACCTCAATGTTTTGGATTTATTAAAAAATATAGTACTTTCTTTATTACGAAATAGTCCCTGGAAGAGAAATAAGTGCATAACCGTGGTGGGCCCAGGACACGCACTGAGTGAAAAGTATCTGCATAGGCTGTTGTTGGTGGAAAGGCAGGCTGGGTGTTTTGTGTGTTTTGCTCTATGGTCTGTAAGCTGTACCTTTCAGTCCTCTATGCAGTTATGCACAGTCTGCACCTATAAGGGCAGTTTTGGAGATTTCTAATCTTGTTTTACTTTCCTTCTTGGCAAATTCTCTGTCACTGGTTATTTTTGATCCTTAATAGGTATAGGTTTTATGCCTCAAGTTTTATGACTTTTCTTGATGAGTGAATTTTTCAGCAACCATATGGTGTGGCTGGCTCCAACTCTATCAAAATCTCATAACCTTCCACGTCTGGGGAGCAGCTTGCTTGTTCCTGCCTTTCCTGGGTTTTGCTGTATTGATTACAGTCTTTGATTATTCAAGTTGTTGAGTGTATAGTCTCAGCCAGGAGACTTAAATAAGAAACATTCAAAATCATCCTTTATTTGAGCCTTAGTTATACATTTTAGTTTTCTTTTTCAGTGACAAAGTCACAATAGCTACGTGATAATACTTTTCATATTCCATTTCATTATTTTAGAAAATATTTATTTCTCAAGCCTCCACATGTAAAATGATTGAGTTGCTTTGCATGGTCATATAGTCTCTTTTCATTTGATAAGTATCTGAACTTTTGTTCCCTACCAAAATCTTGTAGTTCATACTTGACAATTTTGAAGTGTGCTTAGTTTCAGAGCTATTTCAGAATTTAGAGAAATAAAATAGTAGACAGTATCATGAGTCTATAAGAAATTAGAGTTCTATATTTTTATCCATGTAATAATAATTCAACTAATATCTACCTACCATACAAAGCTTCTCTGGGAAAACTTCAAGATTTTATTGAAGAAATACTTGCCATACTCCACGATGGAATATAATGACTCTGCTCTAAGTTTACTCTTACATGTTCCCAAATAGATAAAATATTTTTTTTTTTTGGCATTACATGATAGAGAGGTATGAACAACCTTGTGTCTGATCCCATTCAGCTAGTAACTAGCACTGCGTAGCAAACAAGGAATTTACATTCAGACAGCTTTACTCTAGGAATCATATTGCTTTTCTAGATAAGATAGATAAGGACATTGGAAATAACACATTCTGACCTTTGAGAAATGAGTTCATAAATGTTTTGGTGATCTTTGCAATCAAAATATTTCCTTATAATTGAGAGGATTTAAGAGAGGGGTTGACATAATTCAGTAACGTTTCAGAAAACCCTCTGGGGTAGTTATGTCGTAAACTGGAGACGATAGAGGTAGAGTAAAGAAGTTAAATACTGCTCTAATGCTCCTGGTTAGCTGTTCTTGGTGATGCTGTGTGGATCCAGTAATTTCGTGAGGATGAGGCAGGAAGAATATGGACAATGAACTTGCCTTTGGAAATGTGTAGTTGTCATGAGGAGAGTGGAAGACTTGACTGTAGAATAGCAATATTTACTAGTTAAGTCTAGAGTGACTGAGGCCAAGGAACTGAATGGGATTTCCCTTTGAGCATTATGAACTACTGAGAGAAGGAAGCTTATAATTCTAGAAGATCGCTAAACTTCTGGGGAGTTGCATGACACAGAATTGACAAAGCTGCTTGCTAATGATTCTGAGCAGGACGGGGAAACTACAAAGCTAGCAGTGTTACAGAAGGAGCCAAGAAAGAGGGCATTTCTGAGTCCAAGACAAATGTTCTGCATTCTTAAGAAAGGCTTTGTAATCTGATGATGGAAAAGATTCTGTTGGATTTATGAGCAATGATCTGACCAGCAGTGAGAATGATCTCAGCGGTGATGGATTCATCACCGCCAGCTGAAGGCGCCTGACAAGAGTTGTGGAATGAAGAAAGAGAAGTAAGAAATGGAAAGACCCTTTAAGAAGCTCAGATCTGAAAGCCAGGAGTAAAAATGGGTGCAAGTCAAAAAGAAGTGGGCATCTACATATGTGTATACATTTTGCAAATAATTCAGGGATGGAAAGCTGAGATACTCAGCAATGAATGACACAGCAGATTTAGAGATGGGGGTTCTACAGAGCTTACATAAAACTTCCCTCCTTCCTTCCTTCGTTCATCTCTTTCTTTATTTCTTCTTTTTCTTATTCTCTACTCTTTCCTTCCCTCCTCTCCCCTTTCTTCTTTTCTTTCTTCTTATAAAAGGCATCTTTTTAGGGGAACATATATAAGAAAACAATATTGAACATCAAATGAAAGCTACCCATCTTGGCATGATCTGGAAGTTGCTAAGAGTCTCACCAAAGATTCAGTTATCCTGAAGAAGGTCAACACCCTAAGTATCTCTGCTGGGGCTTTTCTGTTGGTGACTGAAGAACCCATCTGAGAAGAAGGTGAATGTAGCACTAGGAAGGCTGAGAACTAGATCATGCTATCCCAGGTCAACAGTGTCAGAAAGAAAATCAAGAGGTATATAATTAGTACCAACTGTGCTTTATATAAGAGGGGATGCAGAGGCAAACAAAAATTGTTACAGGTTTTTCTCTCAATAATACTAGGGGAGATAGAAAATAAATGATGTGAGTATATAATTTCTGTTTACATTAATAATTCTGAAAAGAACTTAACAAATGTGGTGAGAAGTCAGGAGGTCGGTGGGTTTTAGATGGGATATCCTAGGTTCAAATTCCAGCATAAGGGGTCTATAAAAACTATCATATTGGCTGGAGAGATGCCTTAGTGGTTAAGTGCTTGCCTGTGAAGCCTAAGGACCCCAGTTCAAGGCTCGGTTCCCCAGGACCCACGTTAGCCAGATGCACAAGGGGGTGCATGCATCTGAAGTTCGTTTGCAGTGGCTGGAGGCCCTGGTGTGCCCATTCTCTCTCTCTCTCCCTCTCTCTATCTGCCTCTTTCTCTCTCTGTCTGTCGTTCTCAAATAAATAAATAAAAATAAACAAAAATTTAACCAAAAAATGTCATATTGACACTGAGGAGACTCAAAACACATCAAAGCTAAAAATAAGAGCTTGCAGAGAGCTTAACCCTAAATGAGACTTCTAACACACTCTGTGAATCTCAGGGTACCCTGAAGAAGTACAGGAGGGAAGAATGTCTGTGCCACATGCTGAGGAGGTGTGCTGTGAGGCATTGTCCTCTTCATAGGAACTGGCTGGTACATTCATGACCCTACAGTGATTATGGATGCCCTCCACTGAGCAGGACCCTCAGTGTAATGGGTTTGAAGGAGAGTGGACATGAGAGGACCTGATGGGAATACAACCAATTTGCAATATGTTCACATTTTAATGTTCACAATAAAAATATTATATTTCTCCAGTGAAGTTTATTGAACGTCTTCTAGGACACTTAACTACACAACAGAGCTGGGGTGCAAGGAAGTTGATCCACAGCGCTTGCAGTGGAATAACTGTCACCTTCGAAATTCAAGCATTAAAATTTACTGACCTTTAGTGGTGCTAAAAGCTGAGCCTTTAAAATATGATGGGCTGTGAGCTCTCCTCCCTTATGAATGTGGTTATGTCCTTCATAAAGGGGGCTTGCCACAGCATGCAGGAGCTTCTTTCTGTTGTAGGAGAACATAGCCTTTCTTTTCTCTGGAGGAAGGATGAATTGGACTCTCATAAACAACAACAATCCTGCCATTACCTCGATCTTACATTCCTAGCCTCTAATATCATGGAATATATAATTTTATTCTTACCCTGTCAGGTTGTAGATATTTTGTTACAGAAATCCAAATGGACTAAGACAATGTGATTTCACTTGAATCCTCATCTTTGGAAACTCTTGATTGTGAGATTGTCTTTCAGGGAAGTCCCAAATTGAGGAAAGTGGCTCACATTTGCACTGTTGCATTCTTTCATTGCTGGTCACGGGCTGCTTTCTGGGGAGAGAGCACAACCATTGAGTACACAGAGTCTGAGGTTGAGGGGAATTCATAGGGAGCAGTGGGCACTCCCCACCTACTTTCTCAACAGCTTGAGCAACACATCAGCCTTTAAAAGGATATCTGAGAGGAGCAGTACAAGATTATAGTTCACAGATAAGTCATACAACTCTACTGAAGTGTTCTAGTAGGTTCTCCCCATATGGGAACAGCCTCACTATCATTCTTTTTGGCCTTTTCTCAGAAACTAAAAAGAAAATGCATTCTCAGTGCTAACTGCAACTCCAGCTGCCACGTGAGATCTGTAGACAGTTAAAAATGGTCACACCTCCTCCATTGTGAACACCAGGTTTTCTCAATTTCACCTTAGTGGAGGGGCGTGGTCTGTTGGAGTCATCCATGGCACTATAATGAAAGATCTGAGTCCTCAGCACATCCTTCTCAGACAGTGGACAGATGTTCTTTCTTTTTTTTTTAATTTATTTATTTTTTATCAATTAGTTTTGTATTCAGCAAATACAGTCAGTTTAGTCCCATTATTAGGCTCATCCATGACCTAACCCCTCCTCTTTGGCCCCTCCTTGTTGAGATATAAGGGTCGTGCATTGTGGAGTTAGCCCACAGTTACGGGTAAGATAAATGTCTCTGCATATCATGACCCAACGTCAGATGTCCTTTCTTATCATTATTAAGTCTGTTCATGAAATCATTGGAATACCTGACTCTCAGCCTTGAACACTACTATGTTAATCCCAAATTTGACATTGGAAGCCTCACTTCTCCTGGGGATTATGATGCGTTTCTTCTTCAGATGACTACCAGATAGTGATGCCCTGCTTATTCCTGATGTCTTTTTGGCACAAAGAGCCTAAAGTTGCCGAGATCAAGTTGTATGTTTCAAATTCAAAGAGACACTTCCTTTCATTGTGGCAGAACATGGTACTTAAATATCCCCCATGGGTCATTAAGAATGAGGATGGGCTGGAGAGATGGCTTAGCGGTTAAGTGCTTGCCTGTGAAGCCTAAGGACCTCGGTTTGAGGCTCAATTCCCCAGGACCCACGTTAGCCAGATGCACACGGGGGTGCATGCATCTGGAGTTTGTTTGCAGTGGCTGGAAGCCCCGGCGTGCCCATTCTCTCCCTCTCTCTCTCTCTCTCTCTCTCTGCCTCTTTCACTCTTGATCTCTCTTATATAAATAAATAATTTAATTAATTAAAAAAATAAGAATGAGGGTAAGTGAAGCCATTCTTATTCCTGACTATGTGGTTCCTAGTCTCATGTCTGACTATTAAGGTTCTCTGATTTATGATTAGGGTACTATATTTTATAGGATGATAGTCGTATATTAAGTGAACCAATAAACAATAACCAGAGTATAGGAATAAAGAAAGATATATATGCATAATTAAATTTTTATTTAGTAATGAGAAGAATAAATCATGTTACTTTTATGAAAATGCAGCTCAGATCATCTCAGCAAGCAAACTCAGCAAGGCAAGTATCACATGTTTTCTCCCAATGCATGAATCCTTAGGGACACATGATAACCCTATTCAAACCATGCCCTGGCCAGAATCCTATAAGGTTTATGGCCCTGTAAGAATATGACACTTGGGTATAGAGAACTCTTGTGAGAAATCATTGCCAAGCATAATGTGACAAAAAATTTTCACCAATACATCCTTCTAGAAGGTTTTATTTTGCATTAAAACCCCAACATATATACATATGGAACTCTTCGTGAATTTGTGTGTTATCCTTTGCAGGGGCCATGCTAATCTTCTCTGTATTGTTCCGATTTTAGTCTATGTGCTGCCAAAGCGAGCACTTTTTTGGTTTTTTTGAGGTAAGGTCTCACTCTAGCTCAGGCTGACCTGGAATTCACTATGGAGTCTCAGGGTGGCCTCAAACTCATGGCGATTCTCCTACCTCTGCCTCCTGAGTGCTGAGCTTAAAGGCATGCACCACTACACCAGGCTCCTTCTAGAAGTTTTACAATCACTGATCTTATGTGTAAAACTTTAATCTGAGTTTATTTTAGTATTCATTGTTAAGAATCAAATTTCATTCACCAACATGTAGATATCCAGTTTGCCTAACACTCTTTGTTAAAGATATTATTATTTCTTTTACTGTATCATATCTACATATTTACTGCTATCATACCTAAAATGAGTTAAATGCGCGATGTGAGTTTATTGCTGAACTCTGTATTCTGTTCCATTCTGTGTCTGTCTTTGTTAGCATTAAACTGTTTTCATTAATGTAGCTTTATAATACATTCAAAATCAGGAAATATGATGCCTTCAGTTTTAACTTTTATCTAGATTCTTTTTATTGTTCATGTCATTAGTAATTCCAAATGTTTTATTACATTTATTATATTTTATTTGCTTATTTGAGAGAGAGTGAGAGAATGAATGGGTATGTCAGGGCTTCCAGCCACTGCAAACAAACTCCAGACACATGCACCCCCTTGTGCATCTGGTTAACATGGGTCCTGGGGAATTGAACCTGGGTCCTTTGGCTCTGCAGGCAAATGCCTTAACCACTAAGCTATCCCTCCAGCCATCCAAATGTTTTTTTTTTTTTAGGATGATTTTTCTATTTCTATAAATTATGTCAATGAAATTTTAATAATGTGTTGAACCTTTATATCGTATCTGATTCGATGGACATTTTAATATTAGTTTTACTTATACATGAACATGAGATGTCATTTTATTTATTAATATCCTAATTTCTTTCACCCAGTGATTTGTAGAGCACAATTTTTCCTCCTCCCCCTTTTTCAAATTGGATGCTCCCTTTTCCTTTACTGAATTATTTTACCTAGGGTTTCAAGGACTATGATAATTGAAATTTTTTTTTTTTTTTTTTAGATATTGTTAAGGTAAACTCCTCTGTACATTATTTGGTGAAAAATTACTTTGCATTCAAACTTTTAAAAAGCGTAAAATTGTGTTAGGTTTCATGTTTAAAACCAATTCTTCTTTCCAATCTAAAATATTTCAGAAATTTCCTTTTTAAAAAACAATTAAAGCTGCCTCTTTTATGTTATCAGTTTTTGAATTATGCTGAAGTCATGGAAAGATGTTGTTCCCTTTGTTCCAGGCTTCAACAAGTCTCTCTAACCAGGATATGTCTCGGGATGTGTGAGCTATTTAAATGCAGTGGTCATGTGACATTCAACTTGTAATCCCCCTGTTTAGTCCATTGCATGACAGATAAGTTTTGGTCAACAGATGTTTATTAAATAAATAAATGAATAAAGTGGAATAGATGACTAGCAAGTGAATATGAAGCATGAGTCAAATTTTACAACACCAGAAAAAGGAGGCAGTAAGAGTATGTAACCTAAGTTATTAGAAAGTTCTGCTACCAAGACAATCTGCAGTGTAGCCTTAGCCTGTTTTAACTCCAGAAGCGCAGTGGGCATAAAGATGTTGGTATGAATACTATATCTACTAACCTGCTCATTAAATATTTAAAAGTCGGTATGTTTTACACTGCAAATGCATGCATGCTGGGATACTAGCCATTTTTCAAACAGCTGCATGATAAATTTAGATGCACCACTAGGAATGCCTGAGGTTATTTTTTTTTAAAGTTCAGAGGATAAATGAATCATTTGGCATAATATGACTAAGAAAAGAATCAAACATTTTTCTATTAGTCAAATGTCAAAGTATGTACCAAAAAAATCAAAGAACATTAAAAACAACAAAACGAAAACAACCTTTTGCAAGCAAAAAAGAAATATCAAATAAATAATAAAGGTTATTTCAAAGGAATTTCAAGACTTCTCCATATTTGTCGGTAAGCTGTTAGCATCTCAGGTCTCAACAATTTATTTTACCAAAGATGATAAATGTGCAGACATTTTATCAATAGAGGAGGGTGGGATTAAGGAGGAGAGACTAAATTTGGAGGTGTTGGGAGGGTGCTGGTGGAGCCTCCTGTGGAGCTTAAAAACTATGTTTTGGGGGATTTTTTTTTCTTGTAGAAGTATAATTATATTTATTAATACAAAATTAGCCCAAACAGTAATACCTTGATTAAAATGGGGATTTCCTGCACTGCAAACCAGTTGAAATTGTGAAGAAAAATCTCAGTTTATTTTGTTTCTTGCTCAATATTTGTGGGCATTTTGAAGGGTTGTTTTTTCATTATTCCAGAAGGAAGTGCTTTTATTTGCTTCTGCACAATAACAGATGGTATGATGAGTTTGTACTTTATGTCAGGATAGTCTCAAATGGAGAAGAGGACAGTCATTCCTGTGTGTGATGTATGAAAATTTGATTGAACATGAATGAAGTTAGCTACTATAAATTTATGTGATTATTTTGTCTTCCTTGAAGTTACCACAGATGAACTGCACCCAAAATTATATGTTGACAGCTTTATGAAACTATCCATTTATCATCTCTTACAACTCTATTTTTAAGCAATAAAGTAATTTTTGCATTTGCCATTTTGATGCTGAGTGGCACCTAAAATATTCAAATAGACTATTGCTTATAGATAAAATTACTCAATGTTTACAAAACACTTCTCATATTATTTGCTAGCATTTAAAACTATGATTCAAAACATTTACTTTAAAGAAGCCCAAAAGTTATTTTTTCTAAAATATAAGAAATTATACATAAGTTAATATACATGTATGCTATATACTATATATATACTATTTATACTATGTATAATATCATATATATACACATATATATGTATGTATATATACACATATATTTGTATGTATATACATATATATGCATGTATATATATATACATATACGTGTGTGTATATATATTATATATTATATATTATAATATATATTATATATATATATATTATATATATATGTATATATATATATATATAAAATATTATTTCAGATACTTAAGTTTCCTAATTCATACATACTTTTAGGACTAAAACTTTTTAGGAATATCAATGAATTGTATTCACTTACAGAAGGAAGATAGTGAACTTTGGTCTTCTCAGGACTTCTTGACTCACTTTATATTCCTATAGTCATTTAAATTCATTGATGTTATTCAACCATTCATCTGTCTATCTACAAATTCAGTGTAATTTTGTGATCTGTTATATTCTAAGAAAGAGACTCAGGCTACAAAGTTTTTAATTTTCTACATATAACAATTGAGCATTATTTTGCAAGTTAAGAAGCAAGTGTTCATGTCACCAAAAGTAAAGGAGAAACCTTTAAATGTGTACTGCTACATTTTACAGTTGAACAAACAAATTCTAGCACTGCCTGTGTCTCACTATGTCATTTTAGAAAAGGCAGGTGTAAACAGTAGAAACTGAGGGGTTTTCAGAATCTGGGAGAAGAGAGAGGTGAGTAGGTGGAGTCAGGGTATTTCTATAGCACTGAAAACTCTGTATGGAAATGACACAATCGTGGGTCCAGGTATTCATCCTGTTCAAAACCAAAGAAATGTACAACACAGTGTGAGCTATGAGACCCACTGTGGGCCTTTTGAAACAATATGGTGATATTAGTCACTAATGCTGATAAATGTCCATGACTAATGCAAGGTATTCCTAGTAGGGGACCTGGAAAGGAGAAGGAGGTGCATGCTGTGTGATTGCTGCTTTACTTTTCTGTAAGATAACAATCTTAACTAAAGCTCAGCGATTATTGAATTCCAGGATTTCAAGGTGTAGTTGGGGGCAGATAAATAACTACCTGTATGAGTTTCTTAGTGCTGCTTTAACAAATCATTCAAAAGTGGTAGAGTTGAACTGTAGACATATTTTCTCCCACACCTCCAGAATGCAGATGAATGGAGTCAATGACAGGACAGTTTTTGGCAGGCAGAGCCCACCTTGACTTCATGTTTCTAGTGGTTCCAGGATATCCATGGCTTATATCAATCCCATATCGACTTCATCATCAAGTCGTATCTGTCTAGTTCTCTGGCTCTCCTTTTCATAAGGACATTTGTATTAGAGATAAACACCACCTGTATAATCCAGCAAATCCCATTGTCAGATATATAATTATGTCTAAAAAGAACCTTTTCCACAAAAGGGCACATGCAGAGCTTCAGGGGTTATAGCACTGGTGTGCATTATTGTAGGGTGGGTAAAGGACTAGCACTTAGAACTCTGCATCATGTGGTAACACAACGTACTGTATGAGGACAGTGTGAGCGCAGGGTGTGGGAGAGAGCGACAAAAATTCACAGAGAACATGCCAAGGACGAGTACTGGTGGTTGAATTAGAGATGGCTGCATGGCAGAAGGGAGATTGTGGTGTGAGCAGCAATCAAATGCCATCTCCAGGCCAAACTTACATACAAGAAACAGAGCGGTGGGCACCGGAGAGGCATGTTTATGGGATGGTAAGGAAGTTGGTGTCTCGACAAAGAGAATCTAATGAGGGCTAAAGGAAACGACAGCATGTGGCTCTGAGATGTCAGGCTGGGCACAGAATTTAGAAAGACTTTTGAAAATTTTGTTCAAAATTTCTTAAAGACATGATCATCTTTGTGCCAAGGTAGGCCTATATATATCAAAGACTGATGGAAGGCCAACTAACAGGCAAGAGTAGAAATGGAAGGTCAGAATGAGGTGTGATCAGAGAGATGTGTAACCAGAGGTGTGGTGGAAATTGAATTATTACATGGGATGATAACAATCTGGTGATTGGGAAGGATGTGAGGATAACTGTAATCTACGACTTCAACATTCAGTTAAATTGATGCCATTATCTCAATGGTGACTAGAGGAAGAGAGTGCTCTTATATTTAGTATATAAAGTTATGAGTTCACTTTTGCATATGTATAATTTTGTCATATCTTGAACTCAAGTTGACATTTTGAAATATCAATTTTTTCCTTGTATAGTAAAATATCACTTTAAAATAAAAAGAAACAAGTAGACTAAGGAAATGGCTCAGTGGTTAAAGGGGCTTACTGGAAATGACCACTGGCCAGGGTTTGATTTTTCTGTACCACATGAAACCAGATGCACTCAGTGGTGCATGCAACTGGTTTTTTTTTTGGGGGGGGGGGCGTTGTAGAGGCAGGAACTTGGTGTATACACACACATATGCACACACACACTCACATACACTCCCTCTCTTTCTCTCAGATAAATAAATTATTAAAAACAAGAAACACCACCATTTTAGCAGTATAAGTCTTTAAAGTTATTTTCAGGATTTTGCACATAAATCTCCATACATCAGTTCTTGCCACAGATGACAAGCTGCAATAGACCCTATGGCTCTGGAAATAAAAGGCATGAGGGAGATTATCAAGTACTAAGAAACTGTGCTAGTTCACAATGGGGAGAATATGTCTCATTTTTTTTTTTTTTTGGTACAGGATACAAGAAGTCTAAAATTACTATTCCAAAATGGTAGCTCACTATTCTTGCAGGTAGATTGTATTAGAGCAGATCTGTCACGAAGGGCACAGTGTGCAAATACACAGACAGCAACTTTCCTTCCTTTCATTTTCATCTCTCCTGAGCTGCTACAATGAGAGAAGAAATCTATGTTCTAACATAAAAAAAATAAACATAATATCACTGTGACAGGGACTGATTCAGTATGGAAACATTGACTGGAGAGGCATTCTGGCTTACTTCAAAAGACTTTCAATAACTGCCAAAAGAGTTTATTTGGATAGTTTCAGTTTCATGTGTTTAATCAACTAAAAACTCAATCCAGAGTTGAGAGTATGACACGGCATGTGTTCTGAGGCGAGCGTGCACGTGTTCCTATCTGTGGGAAAAGTGTATTTGCACATGTGGATGTTTGAACATGGGCAAAGGTGTGTGTGAATGTGTGTTGTATTAGTCTATTTTATTTCATTACACTTATTTCTCAAATAGGATCCACAGATAACAATCTTCACAGCTGAGCCCCCTCACACATAAATATTCTTAGAGTCTGTAACACTTCACCATGGCCAGTTCTTTCAGTGGTCTTCTGAGGATGAGACTACAAGCTAAAACATAAAAACCATTTTCCATTGGTTCATAGGCTTTATTTAGCTTTAGGTCACAAAACTTTCTTTAAATGCATGTATGCTCTCTTGGTTAGTTTCAATGCACAAAATTTTCTAAAAAATCTAGATTTATCCATTGAATTGTTCAACTATAGCAAAATGATGTGACCTTTTGGAGACTAATCTCAGAATTGTGTGGTTTCAATAAACAAATACTTAGCAGACACACTCACAGAAATGTGGCAATGTCAGTGTGATGACTACCCCTCCTGTACCACTGACATTTTAAAGTGAAGGATGATAAGTTAAGCAATGTCCAGTCATTGTTACCAAGCAACTTGAAATATTGAGTAAAATGATGGATTCCAAGTCTCTATCCTTGTTAGATACAAAGTGCATGGAAGGAGAATTGCCATGCCAGGTAACAGTTTATAAGCCATGTTGAGTAAGTCTAGAAATCAGAATATGACTCCAATTCTTCATTTTGCAAATACTGAAATTGAAGTCAAAAAAATTATTAATACAATGAAGGATGACTTATTTCTACCCAGAACCCCTGTCACTTTCCCCAAACCACTAGTTCTACCAACTTATCTCCTAGGCATGGAGTATATAAGGACATTGTCATTTGAGTTTCTTGGCAAAAGTAAATCTTCTTTGAACCTGTCAGGCCACAGTGAATCTTTCAAATTAGAATACATGTATGGACATGTTTTGGGCTCATTGTACATTGTATGTATTTTAATACATCAAATGGAAAGCCAGCATTGTGCCCATGTTGTATCCAACCATGACTGTAACCAGCTGTTTTGCATATGTTTTCCAGTGATCAAAGGGGGAATCAGGTGACCAAGTGTGTGTGACTCAACCCCAGCATCAACACTTGCAGGGACGTTATTCTAAGTGCGTGTATTGCTGACAGTGTCCCGGTAGCAGCATTTGTGCAGATGGAAATTAATTTATTTTTATAACTAGTTTCATGTTCTCATTCCATGTTAGCTTTGGTGGCACTGGTTAGCAGAAGGACAAAGACACTTTGCTAGATATAAAGACTATGATAGGGAAGAGAGACAAAATATTCCAAGAGACTTTGATACTCTGGGAGATATTCCTTGCTGTGCTATCCAGTGTCAAGACACCAAGGTACAGATGTGGTAATAAGAAAATTATATATCTCTAGGCATATTCTTGAATGCCTGGAGATACATAATTTCCTTATTACCAATGTCCTCATTCATTCATTCATTGGAAAGTAAACAGCATATAACCATATACTCACTAAACCTTAATAAAGCCTGCTGATTGCTAGGTGTGCAACTTTTATCTCACTTTCTATTTCATAAATATATGTGCATCTTTGCATATATATACATAAATATGTCCATGATAAATTTAGATCAGATAATTCATATGATTTAGTTAATGATGGTAATGTTTCATATCAAGAAAAGGGACAATTATTTCAGATATATGATAATGTGGAATCATTTACTTGGCATGGTTTCTTGTTGAAGAATGTGAACTTTAGATGTGGCAGCGCAGTTAATGGTCAGAATGACCCACAGTCACTTAACTTCTTTACTGTAAGGCTTTATATACATATACATTAATCATGTAATCCTCTCATCTATTTTATGATACAGGTTAAAGTTCATTCAAATTCTCTATGAAGCATTAGGGCTCACAGAAGACATGGCTATAAAGTTTAAATCCTGACATTTGAACATTTTTCTCATAAGCTTGCAACCATTATGACTTGCTATCTTCCAAAGAAGAGCTATGGGACAGGAAACATGGAAACATTGGCCCAAATCAAACACCGGACCCCATCTCACAGCTGCCACTGCACTCAGAACTTAATAGCTCCCTCTTTTGCCATCATTCTTTGGGTTTTACCACTGCTGTTGGAGTTTCTATTAAAGCAGATTACCCAGAGATACAAAAAAGTAATTTATAAGGGACAAAATGCTAGTTACTTAGGGAAAGGAAGAAAACAATATATCTGAAGTGAGGCATGGATAGTTTCCCTTGACTTATGACATGTGTATATGACATTCAATACATAAAGTATTTAAATTCTTCAGATTTGACTGGCTCTGTTACTTATGAGACCAAATATACAATAGCATTGCTCATGGTCTTAAGTAATAAGTAGATTAATTATAATGAAGAGGAACATGTATGATTAAAAATGCATATTATAAAGTGCATGTACTAAGGCATTTGATATTGACTCATTCTAAAGCTGTGATTAAAGATAAGGATAGATTGTAAGGATTTTACTAAGTTATTGACTTCTCATCTGTAAAACAGGCCAATTACGTCTAGGTTCAATTTTCACATATATGTTTAAAGTCATTTTTAACTTAAAACTTGTTCAAAGAATCCAAAGAAATCACAAAAATTATATTTTCTGTCTGCCTGGAGAACTTTCTTACCAAATCTCCACAAACATTGCTGAACTTCTGCTTGTTCACAGAGGTGAATAGGTAAAACTTGCACAGACAGTTTTGTGTAGCCCGGGGCAGTAAGTCAGAGCTGGGAGGCGATCTTTACCCCATCCGTCTACTCCAGACGCAAGTTCTTCCTATTGACAGCATGCCAGGAACTTAACCACTTAAGCAATGTATCTGGCACCACAATCCCTGGCTTTTTTATTTTAAATACTCTGCAATAAAACATAACAACACTGCACTTGAGTTTTCAATTGCTGTTTCTCTTTGATTGTCTCTAACAGACACACATTTGATACACAGGATATGCTTAAGTTTACTGTTTTCAAAACCAAAGATAGCTTTTTTTCTGCTATTTTTAAATAAGTATTTTAATAGAAAGCATGGACAACAGTATGAGGCCCGGTAAAGGCTAATGATTCCCCAATATATTCATAAGCTGTTGACTGATTTTGAAAATTCTGAAAACTAAACACTGAAAGAATCCACCCTCCTACACACTATTGAACCAAATATTGGGAAAAACTGTTAAATGTAAGAAAGATAGTTCTATTAGGAGAATGTGTGATTAAATGAATGTCAAAGTCATTCTTACTCGAAGTGATTCACATAACTGTAATCTCAACTGGACACCGTGGAACACGTCTTTAATCCCGGTGCTCAGTAAGCAAAGGTAGGAGGATTTCAGTGATCTTAAGGCCAGGTCTACACTAATTCCAAGTCAGCCTGGGATACAGCAAGACTGTACCTCAAAAACAAAACAAAATATAAAAGAATAAGTAATGATAATCTTAGCACTTGAGGCAAAGGCAGGAAGATGGAAAGTGGCAGGGTCAGCCTGGGCTCAATAGATCCTTTCTCACAAAAAAGTGAATAAATACATACATTATGCTTAAAATGCTATTTCAGATGGTAATACACAGAGATGGACATTGGGACTCGGCAATAACATCATCAATACTAAACACAGTGTACTCTAACTGGTCATGTGGCCTATAACCATAAGGACAATTTGGAGGTAATATGAAAGCATTTTGAGTATCTGTGTTCTTTTATATTTGAAGGAGAAAATGAGGACAACAGAACCTCATCTTAACCTCCATACGTATGATAGAAATTGGCTTTGTTTCACCACAAAATGTGCTATTCTGCCTGCTTTGTCTTATAAAGGCATGTCATAAGACTTTCCTGTCCTTGGTTTCCATGGAGTAAAAGTATCATGTATGCTCTCTCTTGCTTCCAAAGAAAGAAAACTAGGTCATTCTTTCCACTGGCATTACAATTTGCTACTTTCCCCAACATATCACCTCTTTTACAATGTCCAGATTGAGGGGTTTTGAAAATGTAAACCAGTCGTCCTATCTCAAAAACAAGCATAAGAAGCCTTTCTTTAAAAAAAAATAATAAAATAAGTAAACTGTTTTTTTCATATTGGGATCTAGGGCACTGTTAGGAAGGTACTCCAACTGATGGCAGAAAGCCATTATGAGGAAGCAAAGTATGTAAGCATGGGCCACAGCCTTTGTGGCTCTGAAATACCTTACACAAAGAGCTCATATATGAATTTGGCTCACCTCAGCAATGCTTTTCTTTGAATTACACAGAAATCTGAAATACATTGGGTGTGTGTAAGGGCAAACTGTGGCCCTGAGCGAAAAAAAAAAAAAAGTGTATTTAAAAGAGAAATGTGGAAGTAATTATTACCTTGATGTATTTACCAGAGTGCTCAGAATGTACTCAATATGTCTTGTCTGGGCATTAAGGGGTTCTCAGCACACCTCCAACTCTAAAAGCAAGCATTTAATGTCATGGGATGGAATTAACAAGAAACCCCCTTTTTACCTGGGCACTGTTGCTTTGGGCAGCCTCTGTGAGACGGGTTGTGGAGAAGGACTGGAGTGATCATTGTGAATAAGAGAGCTACATTACTGCTGGCTTCAATGAGTTTCTGATTCAAAAATGAACAACTTAGTGTTGCAAGCAGGCACTTTAGAGAAATAAACAGGAACTTTTGCTTCCTTCCATTTATAAACCTAAAAAAAAAAAGCGAGACTTAGGAAGGAATGCTAAGTAACTGAAAAAAAAAAAAAAGAAAGAAAGAAAAGAAAAGAAAAAGACCTGATTTGGTTTCATGATTACTGTTGGGCCTTTAAAACTGTGATCTTGGCTGAGCCAGTGTACATATTTCCTGCTAACTAGACTGAGCAGGAAGCTCAAGTCAGTAGTAAGTGGTGTGATGGATGGGTGGGTGCCAATAGCCTAGTCACAACAGGCATCACCTATAGGGATATTATAAATATTGAACAGTATAGTATAATTGACAAATTCATCAGTTAACATAAGGAAGATCTGGAGGAAGTGTGAAGCTAAATGGATTTATTATATAGTATATGAATAATGAAAAAATAAAGACAATAGACCATAACTCAATTCATCAACACTAGCATCAGTTGGCTTTGTGTAAAGCTCAAGTGGGGAGAGTAGGCAAAGTGAAGCTGACTCAGAGAGGTGGAGCAACTGTCTGAAGCAAGAAACCCATGGCAGCAGTCAAAGCCCTTCATTCGGCAGCCCAGAGATGAGGTGATGGTTGGACCCAAGGAAAGAGCCACGGTGAAAGAGAACATGATCAGCAGCTTGTGATTTTAGTAAGTATAAGCCCCGAGTCAGAGCTTCTATGATAGAATCAGTACTGTGCCATCACAAATATATTAAACCAGATGAGCATCATGGGATTAAGAGGTATAAATCTCAGACTAGAGAGATAGCTCAGCAGTTAAAATGCATGCCTGCAAAGCCCAAGGACCCAGGTTTGATTCCCCAGTACCCGAGCAAACCATACGCACAGGGTGGCACATGAGTCTGGAGTTCATTCACAGTGGTTAGAGGCCCTCTCTCTCTTTCAACTAACTAACTAGCTAAATAAATAAATAAAACATTTTTTTAAAGGTATAAATCTTTACCTTTTCCTTGGATTCTAGGACAACTGATAATTAACATGGTCTCTCTGTAACCAGGTTCTTAGATGCATTTCTACTACCTTCTGTCCATCTATTATCACCTATCTGTGATTCTTTTGGTGAATTTAAGAATAAAGACTGCAAATAAATTGATAAGCAAGAAGCATCATATGCAAACAAGTAAGTCCAAGGAACACAAAAATACTTTATCATGGATGGAGCACAGATGTGGGGGGGGGGTGGTAACAGGAGACCTGGTTAGCAATATTGAGCCTGGGGCAAATAACAAAGATGCTAACCAACTCATGCTAATCAACTTTGAACTTGATGCTTTAGTCAGGGATGTGGACTTGAAAGGGCTAAAGTAGATCCATTGATAAGTATGTTCCCCCCATTGGTAAGTGTGTGCTCCCCACTGATAAGTGTGTGCTCCACATTGATAAGTATGTCCTCTCAATTGGTAAGTGTGCTCTGCAGAAGACTCCTTTTGGCAAAAACATGGAAGGGGGCAAGATGGGAGGGTGCTAAAAACCATTAAAATAGAGGTCGCAGTTTAGTCAAGCATATTGCAATTACAGAGCAGGCAGCAATAGTGGATGGCCAGAGGAGAGAAGAGGTCCAAGACTATCTGGATGGCAACGGGGCAGAATTGAGGTAGACAATCAGGAAATGGTGTTTCTTTGACTAATGTTACAGCATACAAGGAGAGATAAAAGAAAGCTGTCTAACTTTTAATCTGATGTGCCTGGAAGACATCTGGATATGTCGGTCTGGGGTCAGATGGAATTGTTCCTTTCAGAATTAATTGCCCCTGTTCCAGTCATTTTTTTGTTGCAAGTGACACAAACTCAATTTAAACTAGTTTAGCCTAAAACCAAAGGATTTATTGGTCTTGGTAACCAGGCACAGCTGCACTGAAACGTCCACAAAGGGTTGTTAGGACATAATCTTTCTCCCCTTTCTGCTTCTGTTTGACTTCATTTTCAGAGTAACTGCTTTCCCCCAGAAGGCTGGAAGGTGGCAAACTTTTGGCTTCCAAGAAAGGACTTGCCTTGGTCCATGTCCCTCAGAATTTCAAGACACTCACCATAACCTAGTCATGTCACCAAGGAAGGAGATACCCTGTTCAGATTTGTGACATTTTACGAGTCCAGGTGCCAGTGTTCCATGACAGGTCACCCCAAGAGAACTTCAGAGAATGGATATTACTGAATAGATGGAAGATCAGTGAGTAGGAACAAATCTGATTCTTTTCTAAAAATATTTTTATTAATTTATTTGAGAGAGAGAGAGAGTCAGAAAGAGAGAGAGAGTGAGAGATGTGCTCCAGGGAAATTTCATGCTGCAAATGAACTCAGGACGCATGCACTGCTTGTGCATCTGGCTTTACATGGGAACTGAGAATCCTACAGGCTTTACAAGGGATTCTTTTAACTGTTGAACCATCTCCCCAGCCCTAGATCAGATTCTTGATTGAGGGTCACTTTCCAGCTTCTTTATATGGCATATTTTGTAATTGGTCATTTACCTAACCTTCTCATGGGGCCATCTACAGTCCAGCCACAGTGCAACAAGGCGCCCCCCCCCCACCCCAACCTGGAGAAACCAATTTCCTGACATATCTCTTTCTGCTGCAGGATTTGGACCATCTTCCAAAGACTGTTTTTTTTTTTTTTTGTCAAATATTGAAAACGTGAAAGGGCAAAGGTATGCAATCTAGGTCAATATATAATGCTGGTTTTAACAAATTGTATCTCCAGTTTGAGCAAATAAACTTGAGTTGTCCCAATGGATAACAGAGTGATTATGCTAATACAACATGGAGGGAGAGGTGGCCTTGTGATCATGTGGCTCGGCTGGTGTTTGTTTCTAACATGGCAGATTCTGTTTAAGTTTCCAAAGCTATTTGAAGTATGTAGAAGATTCAGTTTTGTAACCTCAAAAACAGATGTCTGAAAAGTCTCATTGTGCTTTTCCACAAGTGGCGTATAGGAAGAGTGTTTGCAGAGCACGGATTACATCGACGCTGATCTGCGAGTCTCTGTCTTCAGTTGTATTGTTTATGATCTGTGCTACATAAACTTTTTATGGAGAGTAGGAGGAGACAGTAGCTAAAGCGAAAAACGGTGTCTTACCATGAGAGAACTTTTATTACAGCCTCCTCCGTGACTAAGCAGAGCACAAAGATGATAGAAAACCTTGGAGGCATCTCTAGCCAATAGAAATACTTAATTTTTATAGCCTCTAGTGAAAAAATAAAAACATTTCATCTAGTAACTATTCCACACATCCTAGTGTACACAAAATCATGGAAGCAGGTTTAAGCTAAAATTGTATCCTCCAGAGAGCTCATCTGTGGTTTAGTGGAGAAATGCTTTTGGAGGAAGAAATATAGCAAATCCTGTAGAGTCTAACATTGAATGAATGACCAACAGTATTTAGTCACACATATGTTTCTATGACTGTGATACAAAAGTATAGGATTTAAGATCTCACTTTAATAGTTGAGCATTAATATATACTATTCTAATCAACCAGATCTGACACATGTGTGCCCTTTTGCAAACTATCCCCCAGTTAATCCAATACATTAGAATAAAAACATAAGTAACAAAATTTGTTTTTATTCTAATGTATATTCTAATGTATATATAACATATAGTATAACATATACATATATATATAATGTTACAGCACACCTATGGAGAATTGGCATGTTTGCATATATATGATAAGAACTAGTATACATGTATGTATATGTAAACACATTCTAGTTCCTCATATACTCACTAGCTATATTGTCTACATTTATTTTTATCTCCTTATCTACCTATATATGTCTGTCTGTGTATGTCAATCTTTATAAATTTTCTTCCATTAATGTGCTAAGATGTTCCAAAGGGACTAAATCATTAGGATGCATTTGTTTGTACATAAGCATGCTCCGACACCCACATATGTGTATATATGTGTATGTATGCATGAATTATATTTATGGGTATATATATCATCTTTATCTATATATGCATACATATGTATATACACGAATGTTATCTGGAAGTAAAATTGAGAAGTTTGTAACTCTGATACTGCCCAAGTTGGAGAACCATGGTCTGGGGTTAATACTTCAAATTTCGTAAAGAGACAAACACATGGAAAAGCATTATGCCAAGTTAGTAAATAATAATAAAGGTACTACAAAATCAAGGGAAGAAGACTTGTTAGAAACATTGAAAGAGCAGTGTGCTTGCTCTTGTGTCAGGATGACATGGTTTTGAAATGCCAGCTCTTCTCTGTTTGCTCAGATACATTCCAAAAAGTTCCACTTATCTTTATTAGACAGAGTCAGATTGTTGGACACACCACATGCCCTTCTGGTTTTCATAGCTCAATAAACAGAAATAGAACGCTAGTTGAGTCTTCTTTGTATGGAGCAGTTTTCTCAGAAAATATCTGTTTTGGGTATAGATTGTAGAGCAACTCTCTGAAAAATTTGAACAGGGATAGGACTGAAGTGTTTCACATGGGGATTCCCATGATACAGGCCAGCTAGAATACTCACACTATGACACGTTCTGTCTTATTCCATTTTCATGCTATACCTTTCAAGTAAGTCAACTTTCATCAGTGGCTAAACAGTAAGAAAAAAAAAAATAACCAATAGCAAAGAAAGCAACAATGACAAAGGAAAGAATTAGGAACCTCGATGAGCCAGGGACAAACTTGGAAACAAACTTCAAGACATCTAAAACTTTTTTCCCCCAGCCAGGGAAACAGTTTACACTTGTGCTTCTCTATTTCTCTCAGGAGGTGCCCCAGAAAGTGAGGAAAGATGTACTGGCATGCTTGAAGCGAGATCCTGTCTCTTAAAATTCAAAACTGTGTTAGAATTGAACTCTTCACCTATCTACTTCATAGACTCTATCAAAGACATTCACTCTGGTTTATAGCCAATGAGATACTTACCCACAGATCCACTGGGCATATCCATAAAATGTTACGGCTTTCAGAGTCCTTTGAACTACAAAACCAATTTTACAGATGTGAAAATTAAGGACCCAAACTCTTACCTGTTTTTTGTCGCTTGTGAGCTGCTGGATGGATAGAGGTTTTCTGACATCAAGTTGCTATATATTCTAGTGTAGGGAGCAAGATCGCAGATGACCATTTCAGGGCTGGAGAGATGGCTTAGCAGTTAAGTGCTTTCCTGTGAAGCCTAAGGACCCCAGTTCGAGGCTCGGTTCCCCAGGTCCCACGTTAGCCAGATGCACAAGGGGGCGCACGCATCTGGAGATCGTTTGCAGAGGCTGGAAGCCCTGGCGCGCCCATTCTCTCTCTCTCCCTCTATCTGTCTTTCTGTCTGTGTCTGTTGCTCTCAAATAAATAAATAAATAAATTGTTTTAAAAAGATATGTCTCTTCTCTCTTCTGGTTAGATTTGATAAGGGTTTATGCATCTTGTTTATCCTTTCATAGAACCTCGTATGTAGTAAACAGAGACCTTCACTGGTTTGACTCTCTGATTTGTTGTTGCTGTTTTTGTTTTTTTTGATTTTTGAGGTAGGGCCTCACTCTGGTCCATGCTGATCTGGAATTCACTATGTAGTCTCAGGGTGGCCTTGAACTCACTGCGATCCTCCTACCTCTGCCTCCCAAGGGCTGGGATTAAAGGCTTGCGTCACCACCTGAGTCTCTGATTTTAACAGATGTTTTAATAGATGATGAGATGGCATTTCCTCTGCTTTCCTAACCACCAGTCCTTGAAAGCTACTGGATGCTCAAAGGTTGTATATGAGACTTTCTCCTCAGATTTTTCTGGTATTTTCAAGATCACTTAAAAAAAAAAAAATGCTTGGTTTGTGAAGACCATAAAGAAAATCATATAACCAGAAGAGTTGATCAACAGATATTCCTTGAATACTGTAGCAATTACTTTTTCATTTCTGGGACAAAACATCCAAATGGAATCATCTTATGGGAGGAACAGTTTTATTTCAGGCTTCTGGCTTGGAGGGGAAGATGTATTAGGTGGAGGAAGAATGGCAGAGCAGAGGCTGGACATTGTATCTTATAATAGCTGAGGGAAGACAGTAGAAAGCTTGAGCAATGCAGAACTCATAAGAAAGAGCTGGGCTCTAACACCCCTCAACCTGCCACCAGCAGCAAACTTCTTCCACCAAATTCCACATTCCAAATCGCCACTGGCTGGTGACCAAAGCATGGGAGGCTGTAGGAACCACTTCATTCAAACCACCAAAAACACCGAATAGCATAAAGGTGGAACATTGTGTGCATGGTTATAACTTAACGTCTTTCTGGTTTTTGCTTAAATGTGCACATATTCCTCTTCCTAGGAGCAGAGAGCGGGTTGTTCCCTTTTAAGAAGAGTTTCCAGTTTTGCTCCCTCTCACATTTAACAAGCACATGCTTAATTCAGTGGCAACTTGGAAACATGTGATGAATGTATAATAAAATGCCGTACCTACACTCACACCAAGGACTCAAAGGGAAAATTAAATCTTCCAAAGTCAGACAGCCCAGGCAGTCATTTTTTCCATACTTTTCCCTATGTGCTCCAAGCTCTGGAATGCACCGAGGAATGCCTATTGAATGATTTGGTGTCGATATTTTTTTCTACAATTCTCTTCTGATTTTATTTCATTCACAGGGAAACATGAAATCACTAGGTTATCTTATCCATAGACTTACAGAAATGATGTGTTTGATACTTAATGGATAGGTTCTTTGTCTAAGAAGCTTTTTAATTCCAGAGAAAAATCAAATACAGTCACAACCAATTTTAAGATACCTTTCGAGCCTCTGATTTGGTTCCAGTTGCAAGACTGGAAATCAAATCACATGTCCCTTGTGTGTCATGGGGTCCATGATGGCTCATATATCAGGTAGTGTGAAAGGATGGGGCATGCCACGTTCAAGAAATGTCCAGATACTTGAATCTTCATCCTTCATGTGTAAGTTAATTTAAAAAAAAAATAAGCATAGTTCTAATATTACATATTCTTTCCTAGGCAATGTATCCTGAGCATAATTTAATCAAACCTGAAACTAGACATATTCACTTATTAGTTATATAACTTTGGCAAGTTACTAAAGTCCAACTCAGTCACTTACTAGTTTTATAATTTCGGCAAATTAGTTAGCCTCTGTTTTCTCATATGTCAAGCAGAGATAATTATACCTATGTCACAGTTTGAATTAGCTAATCTATATAAAACACCTCATAAACCACCTAACACATAGTAGACCTACCAGTTTAGCCTGCTGGCCAGGTTTATGGATTCACCAGCCAGACTGTCTGGCTCTGAATGCTGTCCATGCCACTTCCTGGCAAGAACACTTGAGGCATCTTTTTAACCAAACCACTCTCTGCCTCAGTTTACACTTGCATGCAATGAAAATGATATGGGTATGTGAGTATTAAATAAATACCTCATGCAAAGCCCTCAGAGAATGGCTAGAATAGTGTTTGGAGAAATTAACTATTATGAATAAATGTGTCTCTCCTTTGTATTTATATATTCATTATTTTTAAAAAACATTTTTATTTGACAGAGAGAGAGAGAGAGAGAGAGAAAGAGAGAGAGAGAAAGAGAAAAAGAGAGAGAATGGGCACACCAGAGCCTCCAGTCACTGCAAGCTAATTCCAGATGCACCACCTTGTGCGTATGTTTTACATGGTTCCTGGGGAACCAAACCTGGGTCCTTCAGTCTTGCAGGCAAGTGCCTTAACCACTAAGCCATTTCTCCAGCCCTTATATGTTAATTATTTTTCTGACACGTTGTTTACCATCAATGTTCACTGAGATACACTGCATTCCATTTTGATGCCTTTATAATTTCCACTTTTTCGTGTCCTATTCCTTCCTTATTTCCTAGAAGAAACATTACACTCAGCTAAATACTGGAGAAAGGTGGAGGTGGCTGAGAAAGGAGGGTCCCCTAAGGATCTGCCAGTATTACATCATTGCTGGCCAAGCAAGAAATTGGTATCACTGGTACAAGTAGCGAGGTGAAGCCTAGGTAGTAGTTGGATGTGTCTTTTCACTCTAAACACTCAGATTTGTTTAAGAGAAGTTTCTCCTCTCTCAGAGTAAAGATTGAGGTGGAACTCAAAAGGAATGCCTGTCTGAAGTACACGTTCTGCCCTCTTGGTCATCTTGCCTGTACTTACTTTTTCAGAACCCCTGGGTCAAACTACCTCAGCCTAATTCTGGATGCCCACGTTGAAGTTTACTTCCATGTACGGAAAGGGCAGTTAGAGGAAGCTGTGTGAAAGGCCAAAGAGTGAGCTGAGATGACTGGCCTGGGTGTCCATATAAATGTTCACAGGGCAACCTACTGGCAGACGGGTGGGATCCAGGGTGGGGAACACGATGGATATCAGAGAGCTATAGCCTGGCTTTGGTCTACTTCATTCAGATGTGAGTTATGGATCTACCAACTCATTCTAAAAGATAAGGCAAGAAGATAGCACTTGTACATACAACAGTTTTCTTATTTGAGCTAGAAATTTTAAACACTAGTTAATAATGTGTAGCTAACCATCTGTGCTCTTGGTCTACATAAGAACTATGCATATATTTTATATATATATATACCATATATATGACATATACACACGCACAGTTTTACCTTTGGATATATGAATTGTGCATGTTTGTGTGTGTTCATGTGCGTAAGTGTGGGTGTGGTCTGCACAATAAGCATGTAGAAGTTCGAGGACCACCTCGAGTGTAGATTCTTGCTTTTATATTGCTTGAGGCAGGTCTTCTTGTTGTTTGTACATTAGCTTCTGGAGTTGGTCCTGTATTTCCTATCATGCCAAAGGTGCAGTGGGATTATTGATATGCGCTACCACATCCAGCTTTACATGGATTCTGGGGATCTGAACTCAGGTCTTCATGCTTATGTAGCAAGTTTTTACCCACTGAGAAATCTCCCCAGCTTGGATTTTTTTTTCTTTCTTCCTGAAAAGCATTCTCATGTATCCCTTGAACTCCTAATGCAGCTGAGGATGATCTTAAACTTCTAATTCTCCTCCTCCCATGCTCTGAATGACGTGATTACAAGGATGTGTCATCATGCTTGGATTATACTATATGCATCTTTACCGAGCTCAAACTCTAATTGAGAGTCAGTGGTTATAGGCACTCGATTATAAAGCCTGGTGGCCTGATTTGACCCCTCAGTACACACTAAAAGCCAGACATGCAAAGTGGCACATACATCTGGAGTTCATTTGCAGTGACAAGAGGTCCTGGTGTACCCATACTTTGGCTCTATGTCTCCCTCTTTCTCTCATCACAAACAAATCATTTACAAAAAGAGTTGAAGAGGCCAGTAATGGTTGCTCATGCCTTAAATGCAACGATCAGGAGGTTGAAATAGGAAGAATGTCATGAGTTCAAGGCCAGCCAGGTCTATACAGTGAGTTCTAAGTCAATTTAGGCTAGAGTGACACCTGTGTCTCCTACCCCACAAAAAAATGTGAAGGTTTGTAATGTAGATATATTTGGAGTTTCACCCAAACACACACAGCAGATTATTTCACCATTACTTATGATTATAGTTATTAATAACACTAGATTCAGAAGTATATAGAGATATAGGGCTTTAAAACATAAGGAGATACTATTGTACACTCAAAACAATTGCTAAAGACAAAGGTGGACAATGCTATGTATTATTGGAGATGTGTGCCTTATTTTTAGTGAGAATGTAAAAAGATACGTATACTTAAAAATTGCTAGATTCAGGCTGGAGAGATGGATCAGTGGTTAATGTACTTGCCTAGTGTGCTGTGTTTGATTCTGCACTACCTACATATAGCCAGATGCATGAAGTGGCACATGTATCTGGAGTTTGTCTGCAGCGGCTAGAAACCCTAGTGTACCTATTCTCTCTCTTTTCCAGGCATGGTGGCTCATGCCTTTAACCCAGCTGAGGCTGAGGTAGGATAATAATTCTGAATTTGAGGCCATCCTGAGACTATGTAGTGAATTCCAGGTCAGCCTGGGCTAGAGTGAAACCCTACCTTGAAAACTAATAATAATAATGATAACAATAATAATAGGTAGTTTCTTATAAAACTGAAATATATAAATCTATTGCCAGAAATCATTAGCTAATACATTTAACCAAGAAAAAACTTAAAATTTATTTATAAGTACACATTTTTTTTATTAAGTAGAAACTTTATATGAGCACATTATGTGTTGGTACAATCATCTCCCTCCTCCCTGCTCCCGTTCCACTGAGGGCCTCCTCAGTGGGGTTGCTGGTGTTCACTGTGGTGTTATGTGCTATGTGTTGTGAGAGCAGCAGCCAGTCATTGCAAGGGTGGGATGCAATGCCTCTGGATATTCCGGCCCACTTTGTGGGTGTTACAGTCTTTCTACCCCCTCTTCCACAAAGTTCCCTGAGCCATGGTGCATGTGTTTGAGGTTTACTTTAATGATGAGCTCTCAGCAGCTTCTGGATTTCTGCATTACTATATTTTTAGTATCCTCAGTGTCTGTCTCCATCACCCTCATGCTGGTTGTCAGGCTCACTATGGAGGCAGCACTCTTGCTCATCTCACCAATGCCTCTGTTGTTTCACCTGGGCCCTGTCTGACATGTGACAGTTGGTTTATGTTCTTGGTTCTTGCTGCCTTCTGAAAAAGAAGAATATTTTCTCCAATGGAGATTGAGGTCAGCATAGATTAACGGTGAAAACAGTGTTAATTAAGAGATATTTTATATACTTTTTTGATACACATTTAGTAGCAGTTAAAAGCTGATGAGAACTCAATTGTTCTTCAATAGGAGAATGGTCAAAAATATGATTTATTCTTATAATGAAATACTACTATAGTTGTGCGCAAAGAAATGAATTCCTGACACAAGGAACATGAATCCTAATAACATGTTACTGAGTGAAAGAAGGCTTTGACAAGAACATATTGTGCGGTTCTATTTACACAAATTTTAGAGAAGCAACAAATAATGTATGGCTAAAAATGTCAGAGTATTTTATCTGTGGTGAACAGTTGTGGAGATGGCTGGGCATTGCAGGAGCCAACATTGTGCAATGAAGATCATAGAGCACATGCTTGGGTATAAGGCTAGATTAGTTGGAGGGGGGGGGGCAGAAAAAATATATTTCCATGACAGTGGGGAAAAAAAAAACCTTTATTTGGGATTCTGTCAAGATCAAGTATTCCTAATGTATTCCAGGTAATTGACCAGATGTCTGACTAGAATATTCTGGGACAACTGGAGGCCACACCTTATATGCCAAGACTGTCGACCGTAGTATAGACCCCAGGGTCCTCACTTGCCTAAGAATAACTTTCTTTAAGCAACCAGTTGGTCTTGAATAATGAGTAAATCAAAAGGGACCAATGTGAACTGAAACCCAGAAAGGAATCCCTGAATGGGCAACTTTTGTAATACTCTGGGCTTTACAATGAGTGGAGACGCCAAGCATGCAAGTGCCTGGGTTGAATTGTACACTGTTCTGGTAAGTGGAGGAAAAGCTGAATAGAAAAATTAAGTCATGTTCTGAATCTGCTGGTCTTAAATTTATATTTAAGAATTTAGCCCCTGCTATGGTGGGATTAGATTGTAGACAGGTTATGTGTGTGGCCCGGAAGGAAAACAAAGTACCATGACAAATGTATGAAAGTTTTACAGAAGTTTGTGTCAGCTCAATATAAAGAATATTTCCCAAGGGAACTATAAAACCAAAAGGGGTAATGTGTACATCAGCAGATATGTATGTTCAAGTCCACTTAAAATTTGATATTCTCTTTGCAAATTAATAAATGGCATTCTGAGACATTAACATAAAAATAAGACCTAAATGAGCTGCTGCTATGAATTTACCTAAACTGATTTCAGAATTTTTGGGTTCCTTTGGGTAGATAGCATAGCCTCCTGGACCTTGCGACCATTTAATATGTGAAATAAGAGTGAGCATTAGGCTTAGTTTGGTCACCGATATGTTTATTAGCAAGCACACACCATGTCGGGCACTCAACCTACAAAACTGCTGACATTTTTGGGCACTCTTACAATGAATTCAAATGAAAAAATTTCATGAGGCCAATTTAATACCATACCTGTGGCAGAATAATGCTTGTTTTTTTTACTCAGAATGGGTAATATAACCCTAAATACAGGACACCATTTTGCAAGATTTAACCAAGATTCATAAATCTTAGTCAGACAGAAGCAGGAGTGATAAGTCCACATCACCTAAGACAACTCTGCATCATCGTAGCAAAACCACTGAGACCTTTTCTTAGGCCATTTTGCCTTTCATCCAAGGCTGAGCCAGGAAGAAGATTAACCACATTCCAATTGGTTTTAACCATCATTCTGTGATGTAGGATTTAGCTGAGGGATTTCCAAGTCATATTTAACTTTCTGTATGTTGAATAGTCTCTGTTAGGATTCTTCAAGCTAACTATTTGTCACTAGGCAGCAGGTAAAATATAATGTGTGCACTTATGTAACTTTATGTATGCTGAAGAAATATCAGGTAATGTAAGAAATATAGATACCAACTGCTTCATGAAGTGAAGAGACTTGTTTCAGGTAAGTACAAAACTGAAGGTGTGTGATCAGCCATCAGTCTTCTCTTTTTTCTGTGTTCTTTAAATCCTCATCTCAGGGTATAATTCTTTGTTTCTTTCTTTCTTTCTTTTTTCCCTAAATCTAAGATTTTATACCTAACTAGGGCCAAAATAGGAATGGAATGGAAACTGTCTTCTCTTTAATGTTTTTCAATGAGACTGGTAGCAAGATTTAAAAAATATTCAACATATAAATAATCATTCTTATCAAGGTTATTATTCAAGTTACTAAAAACTTTCCTTAACATTCTAATTTTTCTGATTTTCATGAAAAATTTATACTTGTGGGTTTTTCTCTCTGCAGAATAATTATAATCACATTTTATACAAAATGGACATATATTAATGTATTAGTTGCAAAACTCACCTCTGATGTTTATTAAAGTGTCACTTTTAGTTTTACTACTTACATAGTATATTGGGATATTTATAATCTTATAGAAAAACAACCTAAGATACCAGCATCTTTTATCTAGATTAAAACCATGACTATTGCTATGTCAGGTATGGTTAAAGGATTATTTTATGTATTGTTATAGCGTTTTGTTAACTGAAATAGGCCAAAATTAAGCATGACAATTCTAAATTTTAGGATCCAATGGAAAATGAACATTATGTTTAAAGTATACTCAATAAAGTCACCGTTTCTAAACAGTTCAAAAACTATTTCAATTTTTATGACAACATCAAAGCAATTTCTTTCATTAGCTAAAAGTTACGAAGCAGGAGAAATATTATGCAGTCAGTGGCAGCTTTTCCCTGTGTTCGCTGATGAGTTTTTCTTCGTCAGCACCTTCAGGTTTCAGCAACTGGCTGTGCAAAGCAACAAAAGGCATGGACTGTTCTGTGGTGTCAGGCTCAGCGATTTTATGGAAACTTCACAGGATCCCTTTTTCTCATAGCTTCCCATATATTCTCACTGAGGACAGCTGAGAAAAATGCCAAACCAAATGTTTCCTTTCTGGGGTTTTGAGGCCTGAGCTTCTTGTTGAGAAATAAAGACACATTCAGTGGGCTGGGCTGTTGGGTAAAACTAACTGTTTAAGGGTTGAAGAGTTAGATGAAAGTTTTTTTAAATGAGTGCATTTTGATAAACCGTATACTGATGGTGATGTCTAATTTTGCATACCACATAATGTAGAAAATGCTTTCATGGTTTAATATCCAAACAGTACTTTGAAAATTAATAGCCCAGAGTACTGTGGAGAAAAATCACATTATAGAACATTCTCTGTGACAGTAGAGGATTTGGGATTTACCTTTATAAACTGAGCCTGTAGGAACATCAGTGAAGGAGTTATTCCCTACAAGGTACAGCATCCAAACTATTTACCAAGTAGGTTTCAGTGTTTATTCAGCAGGGTCTAGCTATATTTCTAATTTGAGTGTCACTGACACTAAAATTATGCATGAGCAACAATTATCTCTTTAAATTATTTTTAACTGATGAACCAAATGGTTTTATTATGATATTTCACACATAAATGTCATTGGGCTTTGCTCATATTTACCCCCATAATGTTCTAACCAGTTCATGATCCAAGTGATGCCCTTCCTTCCCCCAAATGGGCCCCTTCTGTTTTCATACATACACCCTATACACACACACACACACACACACACACACACACACACCATTTTAAAAAATTAAATAGAGTTATGGAGAAAGCATGAAATATTTTGTCTTTCTTACACCCTCATTGCCCTTTCCTATTCCTCCTTTCTTTGGACTGCTTCTCACTGTGTTAGTCAGAGTTCTGTAGTTGAACAGAACCGATGGAATAAGTAGTATTAAACAGTAATTTATTGGACTAACTTACAAACAGTCCAACAATAGCAGTTTCCAGGCCCCAGAGGGAAGGAAATCCATAGCTGCTCAGTCCATGAGGCTGGATGCCTCAATAGTCCCATTCCAGAACTGAAGGCCTGGAGGCTTCTGGGAGAGCTGATTGAAAGGACAGGCTATCAAGATTCCTGCAAACTAAGCTGTGAGGAAAAACAGTACCTACAGAGCTTGCCAGCTGAAGAAAATTGTTTCTGGTGGTCAGTATGGACCATTATGGAGAAGAAAGGTTTTTCAAGATCAGTAGCTGCATACCAGGTACCAGGAGATGTGTTAATCTGCTTAAATAAAGAAACCACATCTGGTACAGCAGCTACAATTGGAGTCACCACTTGATTGAGTTTCTGATAATCCACTGTCATTCTCCAGGCTCCCTAGGTCTTCTGAACAGGCAAAATAGGAAAGGTAAAAAGGCATGGTGGGAATCCCTGCATCCTTTAAGTCCTTTATAGTGGCGTTAATTTCTGCAATCCCTCCAGGGATGCCATACTGGTTTTGGTTCACGATTTTCCCCAATAGTAGGATCTTCATAGGCTTTAATTTGGCCTTTCCAACCATAATAGTCCTCACTCTACAAGTCAGAGAACCAATGTGAGGTTTCTGCCAACTCCTAAATGTATCTATCCCAGTTATGCATTCTGGGACTGGGGAAATAACCACAGGGTGAGTTCAGGGACCCACTGGATGCATTATCAGTCTAACATTTGCCAAAACTCCATTGATCATCTGACTTCCTTAGGCACCTACTTTAATTGTATGGCCATGTTGATGTTTGGGGTTTCATGGAATCAATGTCAGTTCAGAGCCAGTATCCAATAGGCTCTGAAAGGTCTGGTTATTTTCTTTTCTCCAGTGAATAATACTGCTATAAAAGGCTGTAAGTCCCTGTGAGGAAAGATAGGATTAAGCTCACTATTGAAACTTTGGGATTGTAGGGGGGTTTCCTTGAGGGGTTTTCAAGATGTTTCCTTGAGGGGGCCTGGTCACCCCTTCAAACAAGGTGCTCAGGATTTGTAAACTGGTTCAAGCCTGGAAACTGGCTAAGAGGCTTTGATTCTCTATTGCCATTATTCAAAGTGGCCTTTTGTTCCTTTACTCTGGAACTTTTCTGCTTATACAGATCAAACAAGAACTTAGTAGGTTCTTATTTGTTTCATTTCGGGGAACATCATGATTAATCAGCCAGTACCAAAGGTCTACATGAGTAATACTGTTATGAGGATTGCTTTGCCTCCACTGTCCATTACAATAACCATGCTCACCTTGCCTTTAGCGATTCAGTGCTGCCATTTGGCCCTTGTCACTCCAAGATCCAGTTAGACACATCACATATAAGTCACCCAATGCAGTAGCTGTGGCTCCTACTGTAAGGTCTTCTTTACATAACAGACCAATGATTCAGCACTTTAAGTATGTTGGTACTCCCTCTCTTACCTGTTTCTTAAAGTCTTACTGGAGAACACATCTTCTGGATGCTTCCATTGTGGGGGCAAAGATAAGTTTATATGGCAAACCCACTCCAGCATTCCAAGTTTTCTGATCCTTTTAATCCCTTCATCAACATTAAGCCAAATGGTATTAGGAAGCTGGAGCTCAAACACAGTAGGCCATCTTTGGATCCATATGTTAGCTAACCAATCAAATGAACTCTTAGCACCTCTTCCAACTGCATGAGCTAAAGTGTTAAATTTAAAATCTTTGCTCCATGGGTCATTTCAATAAATTCCACCAGATATAGCCTTATATTCCCTCCTCCATCATCCCACACCCTTAAAATTTATTCCCCCATGTATTCCCCATGCTTCTGCTTGTATAAATTAGAAAACCCCTGAAGTTCTTTAGGGGTGTACCTCACCTGCTCTTGAGCAAGCTTTCTATCTTACCTTTAGAGTTCTGCATAGCCTTATGCCTTCTTATAGGCCTAGAGGCAAAGATGAAGATGGGTGGATGCTGAGGAGTGTCAGCACCTCCTGCAGGGAGGGTCACTGCTGGTTCCTCAGACAAAGAAAAATTAATTCCCTCAGGCAAGGGTGGAGAGGGCAAGACTTCAGGGAGTGGTGGTGGGTATGCAACTGCTGTTAAGTGAGGGGTGGTCACATTCTCATGCAAAACAACTTCACAATCTGAGAGCTCAGGGTCTTCTCACACATCCTCGCCTTCCCCATCAGTGCTTTCACTTTAATTTCTGATAACCCATGAGGCTTGGATTTGAGCTTTATTGCAAGTTATCCAATCTTAACAATGAGAGCTTTGATTTGTTTCTTTCTACAATTCAAGCCCTGTTCTGCCCAAAGAGGAGACTCTCCTCCAGAACAACCTTAGAAAACGTTAGATCATGTATATGGGTCTTAAGATTGGAAATTTCCTTTCTGAGCTTCTTCTTTCCCTTAATAGTTTATCCAGAGATGCTAGAAGCAACCAACCAGCATCATAATTCATCTTAATTTTCCACAAACATTCAAAAGTTTTAGATACAGAGTCACTAAATTCCTTGCTCTTCAGGAGACGTGACTCAGGATCACCAAATTACAAGTATATCACAAAGTTCACACCATGGATCATCAGTGATCTCCTAATTTCCAGTAAAAGCACTCTCCTTATTAACAGTAGAGCATTTAGTCACACTGAAGTTGGAAAGCCAACCCCAGGTAGTACCAAACCCACTAGAGAAATCCATTCTTAGAATTCTGTTTCTTTAGAACCACTCCTGGCGCTAGAATTTGTATTAGTCAGGGTTTTCTAGAGGAACAGAACCAATAGGGATGAATTGTATTAAAAGAAAATTTATTGGATTAGCTTATGGCCGTCCAACAATAGCAGTTGGCAAGTCTGAGAGTCAAGGAACCTGGAAGGTGCTCTGTCCACAAGGCTGGGTGACTCAGCAGTCTCAATCTGGCACTGAAGGACTGGAGACTTCCTGGAAAGTCGCTGCCCTTCAGTCTCTGCTGACCTTCAGTCCATGCTGGAAGGCAGCAGGCAGCACAGGCAGCCAGGTGGGAGGAAGAGATCCTATTCTTCCAGAGCTTCCTCAGATAAAGGTCCTCCCACCCCTGAAAGAGCAGAGAAAGGCTCACCCTGGGAGAAGGTCTTTCTCCTTCAGTTAATCCCTCCTGGAAGCAACCTGAGAGACCCCCTCAATAGGCATGTCTGTGAATCAAGTTGACACAAAACTTAACCATCACACTCCCCAAACATAGTCACACATACATTTATATTTGACTTTCTGAGTCTGGTCTATTTTGCTTAACTTGGTGATCTCCAGTTTCATCAAATTTTGCATATATATGGCAATTCATCTGTTGAGAGACACCTAGGCTGGCTTCAAAGCTTGATTATTATAAAAAATAGTGCAGTAAATAACTATGTACAAGTATCTCCAGTTATGCTAAGATTCTTATTAACAGATGTACTCAAAACAGCCTTTTAGCTCTCTTTCTATCATGTGAGGATTCAAGAAGTCCACAGCTTGGAAGAGGACCCATTGCAGAATCAGTGATTTCAAACTTTTAGCTTGCAGGACTGTAATAAATAAATTTGCTTTTTTTTTTTTTTTTAAAGTAACAGTCTATGAAACTTCCTTATAAAAATCCAAACCAAGACACACACACACATGCACACAAACACATTATTTATGCTCACTTAGTTTATGAATTGGTGAGGAAGATCATTAAAATCTGTAAAGTCTGACTACACATACAGTTTTGAAAAATTTTCCCTTAGCTTTGGAAAATTTTGTTTTGTACTTGAAAACTTTTTATATTAGCATTTTTACATTGTTATTTCTAGTTGACAAATAAACTCCTTATCATTTTATAACTGGTAATATTTTGTGTTGTTAATCTATTTTGTCTGCTATCAATATAGTTACACTAGCTTTCTGATGATTGCTAAATGCATACTTTAAATTCCAACTTGCATTTAAAAATTTTAAGCATATATTTTGTAAGATTTATATACTTATATATTTCCAAAATTTTAGTTTTACATTCTCCATCTTTAAAAGTATATATACATATACATATATAATTTATGAGGGGGGCACCTTTAACCTGAGCCATATCTTCAACCCTACATTCTCTATCTTCTAATAGAAATGTTAGCCCATTTGCATTTAATGTAATTATTGACACTATTGAACTGAAGTGTACTACTTTGTTTTGATTTTCATTTGTTATATATATGTGCATATATGTTTTTGACCTTACTTTTCTAGATATCTTTGATATAAGAAAGTACTTTAAAATATATCATCAAAATAAAGTTTTTGTGACTGTTTAGCTATACTTATTACTTTGTATTTTTAACTATTACTTTGTAGACTAGAATATGCATTTCAAATAATTGCTATTGTGTTTTGAAATTTTCCTTATATATGAGATCAGGTGAAGAAATTTTAGACTATTTGACAATGATATTATTTGAATTCTAAACTCAGATTATGGACATAGTGAAAGCTAGGCTATTTTCAGAGTTAATGAAAGCAAAGAAAGGAAGATAATTCTTATAGGAGAAGATAAGAATATCTATTGGTAAAGATCAAGTCTTGTTTACATGATTTTGACTCCATACAAATACGCTTCTTTAAACTTAAATTAGATTTCAGGGCTGGGTAAATGGCCTAGCAGATAAGGCATTTGCCTGTGAAGCCTAAGGACCCTGGTTTGATTCCCCAGGACACATGTAAGCTAGATGCACAAGGAAGCACATGCATCTGGAGTTCGTTTGCAGTGGCTAGAGGCTTTGGTGTGCCCATTCTCTCTGCCTCTTCCTCTCTTTCTTTCTCAAACAAGTAAATAAATAATTAAAAATTTTTATATTAGATTTCAGGTGGTGACACAGCATAGCATTATAGTGCATACATGAAGCTGCCATAGCTTGGAAAATATGTGGACTCATATGAATATAAAGTCTATTCGAATGTAACCCATTCAAGAATTTAAATTGACATTCTATAAAGATTAAAGGTAACTTTCTTTGGTTTTATTGGTTCATTTCTTCACTCAAGAATGAGCTCAGGTTTTGGAGCGAGTGTCACCATGGCCACTAGAAAAGTCCTGAGTGATTGCTAGAGGGCCAGGAACAACTAGTGATTTCTTCTTTCCTTCCTTTTCCTTTTATTTTCTTTCTTTCTTTTTGTCTTTCCTTCTCTCTCTTTTGTTCCTTCAAAGCAAACATGAGCCTGGCCTAAATTAAGCTGCAAATGCTTTTTGCAAAGCATACCAAGCTTTATGGGACTTCAAGCTCAGCATTTTCGGCACAATATTTGAGACTAAATCACAAGGAAGAAATTCACCACTATATTACTTCTTCTAAACAATTCAGCATGGTACATATTTTTGCTTTCAAAATGGGATACAGCTGCTTCTTGTATCATTATTATGTTTGAGGATCTGTTTTGGTAAACTGAGTCCTTCCTAATGCGTATCACAATTAAAGTGCATAAAATACACATCTTATTATACTAAGCACTTTCATCTGTAGAAACAATAAATAACGGACTTTTGTAAGGAGGTCAACTTCAATGTTCTATGCATATTCTGATTAGTTTTATGAATTCAGCATCTTGTTTTTGGACCATTAGGAGCAATTGAAATCAGATTTTTATTTTTAAGTGAAAGAACACTCTACTAAATAGTATAATATATGAAGAAACAATTCTATGAACTTCTTCAAGTGCTCAATACAGATGCATTTTATAACCGCATGCTTTGAAATATTTCCTAATTTAAGAGGCACTAAAAATCTTTTAACTAACTCTTTATTTTATAGATTTGTTTACATAACATATATTACCTAATCGTTTCTTTTTTTTTTTTTCTAATTTCATAGGAGGTTGTCATAGAGGTCTTTTCTCTTACTGTAAGAGATATCGACTTTATTTTTTAAAAGGTATAGGAGAGAGCAGGGCATGTGTACACCTTTAATCCCAGCCCTCAGGAGGCATGTGTAGGAGGATTGCCATGAGACTGAGGCCACCCTGAGACTACATAGTGAATTCTAGTTCAGCCTGAACTAGAGTGATAACTTATTTCAAAAATAAATAAATAAATAAATAAAGATATAGAAGAAACACAAAAAACAAGTAACTATTTTAAGACATCATTTGCTTAAAGTAGCCCATTCATATAAATACTATATTTTATTTGAGACATTTTCTATGAATGTATGTAAGCATTCAATATATACATATATAAATGCACATGCATACATATGTCAAATGAGTTTAAACTATGCTTTCATGCTACATTTTCTCTGATATAGGCTATATAAATATTTATCACAAAATCATTAGCTCCATTCCACAGAACCTGGTGTGTGATAAGTTCGCCACAAAGTTCTATTCATTCATTTAGGTCTTGTTACTCATTTAGTTGATCTTTATACGTCACTGTGAGCTCCTCCACCCTTCCCTGTGCCTCACTGTCTGTCTTTTATCTCTTTCTTCACTGTCTTCATTAGTTTTCAGAGTCTCTGTTGCTATTCTTTTTGTTGTTTTATTTTTTTATGTTTTTCATGGAGAGTTGTTTCAGCTGACTGAACATTGGGATAGTTGAGGCACAAAAATTGTTTTCCTACACCTACCCTGATGATGCTCACATGCATAGGATGCACTATAATGCCATTTGTACAACAATAACACATTATATAAATATGTAAAAAATATATATATATGTGTAGATTCATATTCACTTTGGGATCATCTCTGAATTTCTGAAGGGCACCTGCAGCTCACTACTTAACATGTGTGCATGGATGTGTTACATATCTTCCAAACTTATCTTTTAATAGAAGGGAAGCTTTATTTTGGCTCATTGTTTCAGAAATTTCAGTTCAAAGTAACTTGGTTTCCTTGCCTCTGGGGCCTGTGGTAAGGCATTGTACCATGGAGGAGAGCAGTTGGCAGGGGAATTTTCTCTCCTCATGGCAGTCAGCAAGGAGAGAGCGGAGGAGAAGAGAGGATGAAGGAAGGGACAGAGGGAGGGAGGGAAAAAGAGAAAGTGAAAGAGATACTGAGGTCTCAATACCCTTTTCAAGGGCATGCCCTAATGATTTTACTTCCTCCAGCTAAACCCTATCTGCATTCCAATAGTATCATGGGTTTTTACCAAGCATTTATCACATGGGCGTTTGAGGGATTCACCTAAACTATATCTTACTAACTCTGCCCCCAGATGTTCATGTCCATCTCATAATGCAAAATGCATTTAGCTCATGGACAACAATCCCACAGTTTTAACAGTTCCCAACATCACTCAGAAGTCCAAGCTACAATCCATTGGTGTATTTTGTCTTGCAGTGTTTTCAGATGTTACTATCTCTCTCAGCTAATAAGCACATGGTCAGCTTTTTGTTAAAGTAACTCCTGCATGAGGAAATTTATAGTATTTCCTGAAGTCTAATTAATTTTTCACACTCATATGCAATCTTTTCCCCTTTACCAGATGTTGATGTACTATACTCAGTGACTGTCACCGTTGATCATAGTAAGATACAATAACATAACTGACATGAGCTTTTACAGAGAAAAGCAAAACTGGCCTGCCATGGTCTGAATGTTTAAGTCCCTTCAAAATTCACATGTTGAAATATAACCCTTAGATGGCATTAGGACCTAGGATATTTGAGAGGGGATTATGTCATAATCATTTATTATTTAGCTTTAATAACAGCCATTAGGAAAGAGGCCCCAGAAAGATGTCCTGCCTTTTCCTTCTTATGATCAGCAGGTGAGAACTTTGAGCTGGGATGCAACTCTCACCAGACACTGAAACTATTAGTGCCTTGATCTTGGATCTCCCAACTTCCAGGAACTAAGGAAGTGTCTTTATGTATTAGCTTTGCAATCTGTGTGACTTCTGTTACAGCAACTTGAAAAGACCAAGGACACCATCTTAAATAGTCATCTTTGGTAGAAGACGCATGTAGCTCCTCTCTCATTAGAGGATTAGTCAATTTCTAGATAAATTCATGCTTTGCACTTCCCTAGGGAGGCACCGACAGCACGAGGTGTGCCGCTGCTCAGAGGTCCTGCCCAAAGCCTTTTGAACTAAAGGCTGTTTGCTTTGGCGTTCATGCTGACAGGCCTCTTTCCTGTACTCTCGTTAGATTTCTCTGGCTACATTCATAAAACTCAGAAGCCTGTCTCTCGGTGAATATTCAGTTCCACTATGTGATAATTTGTGATTTTAATGAAGGTTTGTTAATCTCTAAAACATGTGCTCTTTGTGTCTAGTCCTTCCCATCATCCTGGGCCTTTTTTTTTTTTTTTTTTTTTTTTTCTCATCTAGACCTTAATATCGTCTCAGCCAGTGTCATTCAGATTTTCTGTGTGTTGTGTAAGTGGATGGCCTACATATAAACTCAACATTATCTTGCAAATGTGTGTTTCTTCCAATGGCTTTAAAATAAAAGTGAGTTACTCTAACAGCTGTGCTCAGCATGGTGAGAGTCCACACAAAGAGGAGCAGGGTAGCGGAGCATTGACTCTGGATGTACTTTTGCTTTGCGAGGAAAAGGAGCAGGATTTTCCAGAAGCAGCTTACTCATGCAACTTGGATCCTGTGAAGCTTGTAACTGTTAGCAGTGGTTGATGATCTTAAAGTGCATCATTTCAGAGGTTAATTGTAATATTAAAATTTATAATATATTTTTAAAACAGTAACTTACTGATTTCTTTTAAATGGGAATGGTGAGTCAATTGCATGTTAGTAGGACATATGTTTAAGATTATTTTTTCAGTGCTGGGAATTGAACACAAGGTCTGACACATGCTACACCAATGCTTTACAACCAATAGACATCCCCAGCCCCAGAGAAAGCTTTCTACTTAAACAAGGTTTTACCTAAAGGAATGGTTTTGCTGCATATTTTTGTCAATGTATTTAATATATGAATTAATACCTGAAACTAGACTCTCTAACTGTTGCTTCATTTAGCTCACTGCAACGTCACACATCATGTAGCATAGAGTTTAGGAAAATTCCAACACACAGTCATGAGAGAATGAGAAGGAAATAGACCAATAACGTGTCAACACTATCGTAAAGATAGTTCTGACCTCACAGGTGTCCTGAGGATTCCCCAGTGGTCCTCAACCATTTGTCCTACAAAAACAGTCTCAGTATGTTTTAGAATGTGCAAAAACTTACTAAAGGAGAAAGCTCAGAAATAGCTTTGATTAACTTTATACTGCCTTTTATAACCTCTGAAGTATATAATATGCTAGGTAACATTGGCTTACTTTTGATGGCTGTCCTCCCTTGGTTTATGTATGACTTATGAAAGACTTTTCTTTTTACTCTCACCCATCTACATATTACAGGCAATATCTCTCCAGCATATATTTTCTGTGTTTTATATTGACTTTACTATGCCTTTGATTATTTCAGAAACACAAAATAAACAAAAAAATAGCACGACATCTCCAATTATGAAATAGTTTCAGCTCTTATAATGATATTGTCTTATAGATATGGTGACAAAGTATGTTATTGTGATTTTTATAAAATAAATAAGTAGGAATTGTTTCTCAGATCTCTGTTATTTTACCTCATTAAGGCTACCAAGTTGACTGCCAATGTGGGATGTTGTAGTTTCTGAACTGAGAAAATAATAAACAGATTTCCAAGGTATGCTTTGTACCTACCTCAAAGTAGTTTTGATATTTTCCATAGGCTCCATGAGAAATCATAAAGATCTGTCATTTTTAAAAAGAAAGAGGTGGGATAAGTTTAAGCTCCATAGGAAAAATGGTCAGGTTAGAAGATGTATAGTCTTTCCCACATAGTACATATGTAGGTAAATTTTCATTGATATAAACATTTCAGAAACATGGAAAGCATGAAAATATATCAGTGATGTCCCTAGGTAACATATTGATCCTCAGAGAGGAAACTGATTAAAACCTTGTGTAAATTACTTATAGTAGTCAGCTTCTGGTTGCTGGGATGAGCTTCTAAACCAATCACAATTTATGAGAGGAAGGGATTTATTGAAGCTTACAGATTAAGAGGAATTTCCATAGTGGCAGAAAAAGCTGGGACCCCTTTCACAGTTCCTCACAAAGAGAAAAACCATGACCATCACCATAAGTAAGCACACTTCAGGAATTCTAGTCAAAGCTCCAGTGCTTTGCTTATCTGAGGTTAGAATTCATATCCACCCCTCGTAACAAATACCTTAGGTTTGGACCCCAGAGTCCATCCACTAATACCTTGTCCAGCCAGGTAACTAGAGATCTAAGTTACAAGATTTAATAAACTCCTGAATGTATTGGGGGGCATGCATTTATACCACATTCCAACCCTGGCCCCCAATTAATTTATAACAATGTCATTGTAAATTGTCAGAATTCAAAGGTCCCCACAGTCTTTACTAACTCAAGATAGTTCTCAAGTCCCCAGCCTCATCTGAGATTTAAGATTGTCTCTTAACTGTAAGTCCTATAATATCAACATATAAAGGCACAGAGTAAGCATTTTCAACTGCTATAAGGCATAGAAAGGAGAGACTGGAACAATGTAAACTCAATAACAATCAAACAAACATCAAACATATGCAGGTTAAGTTGAATATCATAAACAGTGACTGATAGTAATCAGGTTTTCCAATTCTTCTCCAACTTAGCTGAGTAGCTAAGGAAAACTTCCATCCCTATTCAACAGCCTCCATGGTAACCTTTGCACAGTCCTCGTATATCTAAACAACCTTGGGTGTACATTACAAATCATAGTCCATCTTCCAATGGCTTGGCCAGCTTAACAGAGTCATCATGCCTTACCTCATGCCATGTCTTAGCATCTCCTGGAAACATGTGCACTTCACGACATATTCCATGCAATTTTCATGCTTCTGAAACCAATAACAGGTGTGCAGGACCAAGCCATAGACTTAAAACAGGGATAAAATAAATCATAACTGTGAGGATCAGGTCCCTTCTCCTCCAGTCAACTTTTTTCTAAATGAGTTTGCATTTCTATCACAGTGTTTCCTTAGGCATCTTTTCCATTTTTTTTTTTTTTCAAGGTAGGGTCTCACTAGTCCAGGCTGACCTGGAACTCACTATGTAGCCTCATGGTGGCCTTGAACTCATGGCAATCCTCCTACCTCTGCCTCCTGAGAGTGCTGGGATTAAAGATGTGCACCACCACACCCAGCTTCTTTCCATTATTTTAATGTAAAGTAGTTAGGCCATCTTCCTTAAGATTGCTAATATGTTTGACCATAGGAGCTTCAGTAATCTACAACCAGTCTCAGTGCCTGTAATTTTAACTTGCTTGAGTTTGTCCAACTTTAATTCTCATATTTCTCAGTCGCATATCTTTCACAAAGCATACCAGTCCATTACAGATTTAACTTCCATCAAACTATCTGGACATAGGCTGCAGAATGCAGTCAGCCCTTATGCCAGTAGCCCAGTTCCAACAAAGTCCTCTACAGGCATTCCTTACCCTTAGAAAGTTCATAAGCTAAACCTTCACATAAAATTTTCTCTGCACTTAGTATTTTCAAATTCTCATAATAGTCCATAATACTTGGCTTACCACTCCAGAAGGCATCATCAGTTGCAAGCATTAAGTTTCCCATTTCTCTAGTATACAAGATCCAAAAGACCAAACTCCACATGGTTAGAACTAGCTCAGCAGTTAGCCACACTCTTGTACCAATTCTGTTGTAGTCAGCTTCAGGTTGTTTGGAATTAACTTCCAGACCAGGCACAACATATGGGAGGAAGGGATTTATTGAAGCTTACAGATTTAAGGGAAGTTCCATAATGGCAGAAGAAGCTGGGCCCCCTTTCACAGGTCCAGGTAGACTAAAAAACAAACAAACCACAAAATACCACCCTTATCCTTTATCATAAGCAAGAATACTCCCGGAGCTCCAACCAAAGCTCCAGCACTTTGCATATCTTTGGCTAGAATTCAGAATCACCTCCACTCACAAACACCTTAGGGATGGATTCCAGGCATTGATATAAACATTTCAGAAATATAGGAAGTATGGACACGTGCCAGTGCTTTCCCTAGGTAACATATTTTATCTTCAGGGAGAAAACATTCTATAAAGTTTAAAATTAAAACCTTTTATAAAGTAGTTATATGAACTATATCTCAGTGGAACAGTCTACTCCATTTTGTTTGAATATTGTTTATAATAATCAATACAGTTATTAAGTTTCATCATCTTTATATGCCTTTGACTCTTAAGCATAGGGCTTTTTTTTGCATAGCCTGTCAGCCAACAAAGAAAATCTTTAAGCCTCTAAATGAGTGACTCTTCTCAGCCCAGATCCCAGGATATCGACTGCAGAGCTGAGGTTTTAGAGGCAACTTTGAGAACATATCCATGGACAACTGTATAAAACTGATACCACTTCAGGACCCAGTAGAATAAGAGAGAGCTTCTTATGACTGAATAAATGAACAATGTTTTATGATCAGGAAAAGTGTTTGTTAGGAATTTTGGGAGGTGATGAGGGTTGAGGTAGGATCTCACTGTAGTCCAGGCTGACCCCTGCAATTCGCTATGTAGTCTCAGGCCTCTTATTCTTACTCATCGTGATCCTCTTACCTCTGCCTACTGAGTGCTGGGATTAAAGGCATGTACCACACCTGGCTGAGAAAAGTGTCGTTTTGGTTTGAAGTTCTTATTTCTGAATATATATATAAAAAAAAAACCCAGCAAGGTATACTAAGTTGTGGGTATCATAGAACACTTAAGAAGAAAGAAAAATGGCTTCTTCATATATTCAGAAGTAATATTTTTTTCATAAAAATAGAAACAAAGAATTTTAATACAATATTTGAATCTTAATTGCCACCCATATTAATTGCTTATGGTTATGGAAACAAATTGCCAGAAACTGTCTTGAAATAACATAAGCTGATTCCTCTATATACAGGTGGCCAGAAGTCCAAAAGTCAAGTGAGGAGTGAATATAATTGGTTCCTTCTGAAGGATCCAAAGGATAGTCTACACCATACCTCTCTCTTAGTTACTGATACTCTCTGCCAACCAATGGCATTCTAGAATTTATACACATATAACTTCAATCTCTGACCCCTTCTGCTCAATGTGCTTGTGTATCAAATATTTTTCTTCATTCCCTCATAAAGTCAAACATTTTTAAATGCAGGATCTCCTGTATTGAATATGATCTCATCCTGAGCTCTAAATTTCATGGGACAGGGTCTATCTTCAAATAACATTCATTTATAATGTTTATAACTGGAAATGTTTTGTATGGGGGGAGGCACAATTCAATCCACCATTACTTCATTCTCAGATTTCAAAAGCAAAATGTCTTCTTACTATTCTCAGAAATATTTAAATAAATACAGTAAGAATCTGTCCTCTATTCCTTTTCCTGACATATTCTATTTGAAAATAATGATCTTTTAACTTGGTACAGCAAGTCCTATTAAAAGAAAATAATAATGCCTTGACTTATGGAGCCTTTCACTTGCCAGAAACACTGGTCTGATGGCTAGGTTACAGGGGTGACTTTATACTTAGGATAAGGCCAATTATTTGGAAGCAAGGAATCTCAAACCCTTTGAGTAACTTCCACTGATGGTAATTCACCCCATAGCAGTTCCACCATAGTGATTTAGCCCAATGCACGGATACTGACTATGCAATCTGCTACAGAGAGTTTTGGGCTTGGCTTCCTAACCTTATGATAGAAAAACAGAAGATTTTAAACAAGAGCAGTCTGAAGTCTTTTATGAAAACATCCAGGCAGTGGCTTATCCATGAAATCTGCAACTTGGGAATTTTAACATAAATTTGAGGAGCCCACATAGCATATTAACACATCAATGCACATATGTAAATAACCAAGTCAACACTAATAGCTCTTTTCATGACTTGTCTTTCTTCTCTGCAAACATTATGATCAGTAGGAAGATAAAGTGTCAAAAGTAATGTGAAATATTTTGAATAGGCAAAAAGGATTTGTTGGTGTCTTGTGTGATATTCTACTCTTGGTTATATGTACCTTTGATTGACCTTGCACTATTTATAATTCTTCAGTTTGTAAAAAAGTTCATAGCAGGAGTTGAGATGGCTCAGTAAGTGAAGTGTTTGCTGCTCATGAATGGGAACCTGGGTTTGAATGCCTAGCTTAACCTAAACACCTTCTGAATGGAGCATACCTATAATTCCAGTGCTGGAGAGGCACAAACAGGAGGCTCTTAGGTCAAGACTCTAGTCAAATTTATGAGCTCCAGGTTCAGTGAGACACACATTAGGATAATAATAATACTGCGACTAAGAAAGATACATGACATTGACCTCAGACTCCACATAATTGCATACACCCCTTTGTCCACACACACATATCCATATCAATGCACATATAATCATATGTATACACATATATACACAAAAAGAAAATTTATAGGAATGACAATTACCTATGAAAGTATAAGTGAATTTATAATGTTCCTCCAATGACTCAGTTTTGGGTGTATAGATTCATTTTAGCGTTCTTCAACTGCCTGTGTTCTTTGAATTCTCTTTTGAATATATTATGATATTTTCCTGATTCCCTCTTTTATTAATGAGTTAAATATAGCCTGTATAAAATTTTGTAAAAAGTAAAACATTTTCACTTGTTCTACTTCACAAATGCCATCCTGACTAGAGTTAGATGAAATTTCACAGTCATTTTGGTTTGCATTTCTCTGATGACTAAAGATGTTGAACATCTTCTTATATGTGTAATGGAATAGCATGTGTATTTCTTCCTTTGAGAATTTTCAGATATCTGCCCAATTTTTTGATTGAATTGTTTAGTTTTCTATTACTTAGTTTTTGAGTTCTTTGTGGATTGCACATATTGGACCTTTGTTAGAGATATAGCTGGTGAAAATTTTCTCCCATTCTATAGGATGTCTATTAATGATTTGCCTGCATGTTCAGTATCTTTTTATTTTCATGAATTCCCTGAAAAAAATAATATCTCAGGAAACTTTGGGATATTGATATGAGAAAGTTGCACAGCTGGACTTATCTGCCTTTCTCATGCAATCCTCACATAGATACTGATTCTGTCTTGTCTAAAACTATTATCTCCCAAAATTTGAATCATGACTAACACATATATAATAAATACATAGTGAGGGAAAAAGATTAAATGAACACATTCTGAGAAAGCAAGTTATACTTTTCTTATACAATTTGAATCGAGTAGCAGCTGGGCGTGGTGGCACATGCCTTTAATCCCAGCACTCGGGAGGCAGAAGTAGGAGGATTGCCATGAGTTCGAGGCCACCCTGAGACTCCATGGTGAATTCCAGGTCAGCCTGGGCTAGAGTGAGACCCTGCCTTGAAAATCAAAACAAAGAAAAACAAAAACAAAACCAATTTGAATCGAGTAAACATTTCAATTAATATCCATAGAAGAAAACAAGAGATTAGACAGGAATGGGAACTTTGTCATTAGATGATTGAGTTTATAATTTATGTAATCATTCAAAAAATTAAACCAAGATCATTCTATTTTAGCTCAGATATGTGTGGTTCAAAATGAAATATATTTATAACATGAAAATTACAGTTGTGCCAGTCATGGTGGCGCACGCCTTTAATCCCAGCACTCGGGAGGCAGAGGTAGGAGGATTGCCATGAGTTTGAGGACAGCCAGAGAATCACATAGTGAATTCCAGGTCAGCCTGAGATAGAGTGAAACCCTACCTCAAAAAACAAAACAAAACAAAAAAATAAAATAAAATTGCAGTTGCTATAGCATTTTGATAAAAAATCTAATTCAATAAAATTGAAGTATTCTATAAGAGCTATTATGTTATTAAAATATGTAGGCTAAAATAAATAGGAAAACAGTATATCATGTAATTCTATCTTTCTATAGATATGGCAAACAACATTGTTGGGCTATTGGTCTTAAGGTTTCACCTGTAAAGTATTCCCCTTCCTCCCTGTAGGAAAATCTCCCTACTCAAGAACTAATACTGTGGTTCAGCCAGTTGCATGACAAGCATTTGCAATGCCTTGGCTTTCATAGGTGTCTTTCCTGACAATATGTTTGTTGTTGAGTCTTCTTTCCAGCCATTGTATTCACTCTTATTCAGTAAGAGGTATAGATCTAACACCAAACCATATAAGCTTGCCGTTTCAGTATAGAAAACCTTAGGATGTTAAGAGCTAGAACATTAATATTTACTTTTCTAAAAGATGCATGTAAAGACAAATTTATGATTCTATGATGAATAATTACTTATTATAACTTAGAATATAATAGTGATGATTTATATATCTATAATCAAAATATTGGATATTATATTCAAAAGAAAATGCCACCTTTTGAGAATACAAGGGAAAAATTTTAAATATAAATTTCAATTTTTATATATGTGTATTTATCAAAGCTAAGGATGAAAAGAAAGTATAGGTAATGTAAAGACTTTCAAATGTAAAAAAATATTTCACATTAGGATAAGTTTTTATAGGGAAAGTGGGAAAAGAAGTAAGAGTTTAAGGGAGAAAATGAGTTAAACTGAAATTCCTGAATAATAGAGAAGAAAAGAGCTTGTTTGTAATAATGATAAATGTCAAATGCCTTTTTTATTTGTTTGCATCTGACAGTGGGTCTATTGTAAAATAATATGCTGACAATTGCACATGTGAGCATATCTAAGGTGTTACTGTGGTTTATAAAGTTCTCCTAGGGGCTGGAGAGATGGCTTGGCAGTTAAGCCGCTTGCCTGAAAAGCCCAAAAACCCAAGTTCATTTACCCATAATCCACGTAAGCCCGATACACAAGGCGGCACATGTGCCTGCAGTTTGTTTGCAGTGGCTGAAGGCTGTGGTGTGCCAATTCTCATTCTCTCTTTCTCTCTATCTCCTTCTTCTTCAATTTTTCTCTGAAATAAATAAAATAGATGTTTTTTATTAAAAAAAACTCCTTTTAGGGGAACACTAGCAAAATATGCTAGTCCCCACTGAGTGCTATTCTAACTGTCTAGACACACATGCATTTAGCAGCTGGTAATGCATAATGAATCTGTAGTATTGTTTAGCTGGGGGTTGTGTCACCATCAAATAACTTTATAATTTACTACTTAAGAAGCTTTCAGGGAATCTTTAGGAGTTATTCTAAAAACCAATCTGTAAGACTTAGTGTTAGATATCGGAAAACAAACATCCTTGGTTAAATCATTAATGCCAATATAATAGAAAGGTTTCTTTAAGTCATGTATTATAAGATATAATAATAATAACATTGTTGCAAAAAGAGAAAAGATTAGCAGAACTGAAATTCAATAAAATATGGTTAGTTCCACGTGAAATGTTACTATTGTCATATGTAAATAGCCGAGGAGGAACAAAGCTCAAAAGATGGCCAAGAGTTTGTTCTACATTCCATTGGTTTCTTTCAGCCTAAAAATAGGCTTATAATTTACAAAAGCTAAACACTAAGTATTTGCTTTGGATATTTTGACTGCTGAGATTAAGGAATATGTAGGATACCAGCTGATCTGAAGGAAGACAGGTCCATAGTGCACTTAGAAGGGAACCAGCTTCACAACTCCACCTACATGAGAGAAACTAACCTCAAAAATGATAGAGATAGATAGATAGATAGAGAGAGAGAGAGAGAGAGAGAGAGAGAGAGAGGGAGGGAGGGAGGATACTTATTCAAAAGAGTCTTTTCCAATGACAGTGACTACTTAGGAGGGGCTGGAAAGATGGCTCAGCAGTTATACTGCTTGCTTCCAGAGACTAATGCCCTGTGTTCAACTTTCCAGTACCTATTTAAACCAGATGCACAAAATGGTACATGCATCTGGAATTTGTTTGCAGTGGCGGGAAGCCCTGGTGCACCCCTATACCCACTCTCTCTTTGTGTGTCTATATCTTTCTGCTTGCAAATAAATTTTAAAAAATCAATAAAGAGCTGAGAATAAGAAAGCATGGAGTGTTCAGCACAAAGTAAGACATCTGTATCACACCATCCAAGACACAGAGCATTGTGGAAGAGGTGGTGGCCAGAAGATAATAGCCACTGGAAGAGAAAGGATTGCACTGGAAGGTTTACTTCCACACAGAAAGCAGTTAAGTTCATGACCTCATAGTGGCCACCATTAATTACCCAATAACAATATAATATGAGGGCAAAAAAACCCTCCAAAACTCCAAAAGAATGATGACATCAAAATAGAAAAAGAAAGCCGGGTGTGGTGGTGCATGCCTTTAATCCCAGCACTTGGGAGGCAGAGGTAGAAGTATACCCATGAGTTTGAGGCCACCCTGAGACTGCAGAGTGAATTCCAGTTCAGCCTTGGCCAGAGTAAGACCCTACCTTGAAACACACACACACACACACAAAAAAAGAAATAGAAAAAGAACTTGTTGAAAAGAAGGGGTTCATTGAAGAGGACAGGGAAGAGGGGGACAAAGAAGGATGGTGGGAAGAGATTATAATAGGAGTACACTGTGTATATGCATGGAAGCTATAAATAAAAGTTAAGAGAAAAGGAATATGCAGAAGAAAGTATGAATCTGAGATAAATATTCATCTTGGAAGTCAAATTATCATTAAACCAGTTTTAATTTAATTAAATTACAAGCACATAGACTCACAACCTTACATACATCTAGAGGTTTCACAGATGTATAAACATTTTAGTTTGAATGACTTAGTCTATCTTCTTGGCATAGAATCTCTGATAAGTTCATGTAAAAATCCTCTCTAAAGGGTTGCCAAATAATAATATCACATATCAAATTATGTCCATAGAAAAGATGACTCTAGATTCTTCTTGTCCTTTGACTATTGCTAAAACCAATTAAGTTGGTTTTAAACTTATTTCCTGGTGGCTTTAGAGATGTGTACCCTAGTGTCCAATGAGAGATGTAAGGCTGTTATGGGATTTATTTACATATCCTCAAGTGTCTTTTGTATCGAGATTGAATGTCTCTTGAAGTGCTCTTAATCCTCTGGCTGGCAGCTTGGCTCTAAGCACAGAGAGGGAGGTTTTCAGCTTGCTAATCATGCCCCACATTACACCACTTATTGGCGCTCATTTTAAGCTCGGACAAGCAGTCAAATATAATCTGGAAAATAAACAGCCTAATTAGTCTGCATTCCAAATGCTGAGGAAATATGATAAGGTGGTGGTACCTGCAGAAAAGAACAGCCAGGCAGTTTGACTTGGTCCTGTCCTCATAAAATCCTGGGCTTTTCAGTTCTCGTCTTACCCCACTAATCAGCAGTGTAAGCATGCTTATTCATTTCTTCCTCAGTGCAGTGCTATTTTACTTGGCTTTTGAAATGTCCTTTCTTGCTTCTGTGTGTGTGTGTGTTTTCTTTTTAATTCACCAATTTCCTCTTCTCTTCTCCTCTCCTAGATCATGTTTACATTCCGCAGCTGCCCAACGTTCACATACTCAGTGAGCAGCTTCTATCTGCCTATGTTCCCTGATAGATGACTAAGGTTGTGATAACTACTCTTAGAAACAGTGGACGATAATGTTTTTGCTATGATCTATAAAGTTCTATATATAGTCCTTTCCCTTGTCTTCCATATCTTACTTTTAAAAAATATTTAATTTTTTTACTTGAGAGACCGATGGAGAGAGAAAGAGAGAGGAGAGAGAGAAGTGGGGTGCCAGAACCTGCCACTGCAAATGAACTCCGGGAGCATTCACCAGTCTGCATCTGGCTTTACATGGGTTCTTGGGAATCAAACCCAGGCCATTGGGTTTTGTAAGCAAGTACCTTTCACTGCTAAGCCTTCACTTCAGTCCCCTAAGTCTTGCTCATGTCTTCACCCTGTGTGAGGCCAACAGTACTTTGAAACTACACTGATGTGATAGCTCATAGCTTGTGTTACTTCAAAGAATACCTCCATACCCATTTTCTCTTCTCAGAGTTCTGTTCTTGACTCATTGTTGACTTAACCTGTTGGTGCCTACCTGACCCATAGATGCAAAACGCTGGTATTCATTTCAGTAAAGATTTTTACACCTAGCTTTTGAAATCACAGTATTGTCCAACCAATGAAATATAAGCAAAAGAAGACACCAGATCTTGACACAATCTATCCAGGTACAATGGATTTCTCAATGATTTCTTCTCCATATCAAAGGAAAGAGAGACAATGTTAGAAGAACCATGATTCTCTTGGGCACTACCTACTGGCTTTAATTGTCAGGGCAGACAAAGGGAAAATTTTTTCTTAACATTTTTAGGCATCTTAAAAGTTTAGCACTTGTCTTGAACTTTGGTCAGAATCATGAATAGCTTTAAGACAGTAGCCATTTCACAAAAATAATTAATTGCAATTCCAGACCAAATGGGTTAGTCCTGGAGTAGCTGTAGGTCAGCCACGGACTACAACAGAGCGGGACAGAAGGAAGGAAAAAACCAACGAAAAGCAGGAAAGGCCCTGAAGGCAATGGTTTATGGGAAATCCTGTGCAGTGTCTAGTGATTTCTCTGTTGGTGCCTCACTCTTGTCCAGCAACACCAGCCATGCTTTCCTTGGCTTCCTTCACAAACCACTCTGGTCTCGGTGTGAGTTTCCTAGTGGAATCCTGCCTCGCACCCAGTTACCCTTCGGAGGAGCCAAGCTTCTCAATGCCTCAATCGCTTCCACCAGCCAGGGCTCCTCACTGGCTCTCTTCCTTCCCACCAGGGCCACAGCTCTCTGCTGATATGTGCTGACTCCACACGCACTTCTAGTGGCGAGTTGGTATTTGGATCCAGGCAGTGAGATCTGTTCAGACTCTAGGGCCTGTTAAACTTCATCGTCTTGAAGTTCACTGGCAGAGTTATTATTTTCAAGAGCACTTCAAGTATGAAACGTGCATTCTGCGTTTACTAAGTGCGGCTTTCATCACTAGGAGAATGCCCATATTCAAAACTTAAACTTGGGTTGGATCTATATTTCCTGAAAATGAAAAAATAAATCATAATGTCTCCATGTCAATTGAATAAATATCTTTTAATTCATATTTTCCCAAAGCATCAATTATTTTCAAAAAAAAAAAAACACAAAGAAACTTTGATATTCTTCCCCTATGGAGGTAATTTTGAGCCCAGGCACAGGTGAGGTTCGCATTGATGCTGTACAGAAAGACAGACCCCAGCAGTTGTTTGTTTGCATGATTGTGATCATTTTTGTTTTACCTGTTATCACATCTAGAAGAACCAAGTAAAATATGTAAGTAGCTATGATAAATTAAATATTATACTTGTATTATATTTGAAGCATTTCCTTCCCAGTAATTTGTAAACCTTGAGAACTTTGATGATGCTTCCATTACAGATAGGAATCCTGTGATTACACCCCCAGAGCCGACATGCTACCCCAAAGAAGTACAAAAGCTTCTATTCATTGCTATACACAATGCCCTCAGTAGTTCTAGAACAACTGAACAAGTAGGATGGCAAATTCAAAAGTGAACTCTTTAATGGAGTTTATTTCCAGTCTCATGAGCTTATATAATTTTTTTTTATCTCATATCCATTCCTCTCATCTCTGCGCTGTCATATCTATACCTTTTGAGGTTAGAAATATGCTACAAGTAAGAAATGAGAGGAGAAGTTTATACAATCTCTCTAGGGCACATCAGCAAGTGAATGCCATATTTCTCTGAAGAAACACATTAGAAATGAAATAGAAAATAATCTTGTACCAGCAGAGGACCAAGAGGACCTTTACTTAAGCAGTGTCTTTGAGAGAATGTGGTTGTCAAGTACCCTAGGATTAATGACACCTCTTGAGGGAGGCATAGGAAGGTCTATGCTTCAGGGATCCCAGCCTCAGAACAGGAAATGGAACTGTTTCCAAGACAAATGAAGTTGTCTTCCCTGGAGACAACACAACAGAGCATGTGAACAGGTAATTGATCAGCAGGAAGACTGCAAGGTAACACAAGAACTAGAAGTCACAAAAGCCCTTGGCATGCTAGTTTTAGTAACAATGTCTGTCTCCAGTTATGCTCTATGCAATGAATCCTTTGACAAATGTGTTTAAACTTCATCTTTCATAACACAAGTGTTTCCAAATGGATCTAACCCTTTCTTTTCTGGAAATAAAAAAAAAAAGATCCATTTGATCTACTTACTTGATGGTCATACATTAATTTTGTTATGTTTTGACCAGAATGTTTATAGTTCTTACTATCCCAAGTCAGATGTGCTATACTTTTGGGATGTATGATTTTTTAAATAATTATACCCAGAATTAATTTTGAAACCATCAAAATATGGACATACTAATTATTGCTTCTCCTTAGTAAAATTACACTTATTATTTGGGAAAATTTCCAATAGTTACAAGTAAAACATCAAATAATTTAATAAAACATATCTTAAGGTATTAAAATTAATGTTGAACACATTGAAACTTATAATTAGCTCATTTATGCAATTTATTTTGTGAACATTATAGTAAGCTTCGTGAATAAGAAGTATGTCATTATGGAGCAGACCATCATGTGTCCCAGGGTCCTTGCTCTCTCCTCACCATAAGTGTTTGTTCACTGGATGGTACAGTAGTATACTATCTATTATAGTGATATGCAGTTCAAACAGAAGAGTAGAATTAGTTTATAAAGTAATTAATATTGTTAATATCAATTATATAATTTAGTGTCATGCAGGATTACAATATTATTTGAAATTATGATTTCACTATAATTACTGATGGTAAAATATATGTACATATACATACATATCTATGGGTGTGTGTGCATGTGTGTGTACTTGGCCATCCAATAATGAACACTTTGGAAATAAAAGTGAACATACATAGTTATCATATATACACAGAAAAAAAATATTTATATATTCATGAGAGTAGGGGTGGGCAGTGCAATTTAGGATCATCTGAAGTTATAAATGACATGACAAAAATTACTAATACTTATATGCTTAGAATTCCTATGGAATATAATTCAGCAGTAAGTATCTTCCGAACTTACAGTAGGGATTTAAGAATGTGACTACTCCGCCAGAGTCAAAAGTGCTTTTCTGCTTAAATGCAAACTTTTTTTTATTATCCACTGAATGTTAAGCATGCATTGATAAATAGGTTATGTGCTGGTTAAGTAGTTTTCAATGGAATTCAATTTTTATGATTGTTTTCACTTATAACATTTATAACTGCCATTGCCTCCAAGGAAGGTTGGTTTGTTTCCCAGGAAGAAAGTATTAGAAAAGGGTTCCATTTTCTTCCCTTCTTTCTCCCCCCCGCCCAGTTTCTTTCCTTTCATCCTTTGTGCATGATAGAACATAGAATGGAAGTAATAGGATAAATAGATAATGAAAGGTATAATACCGTATGAAAGATCAGGAAAATGCAAACATTCCATCTGGCTGTGGGTGTAATAAGAGAAGCATAGACCAGGGGAGTCAGTCTAGTACCAGAAGGAATTGGCCATGCAGAAGAAGATGAAAATCCATAAATATTCTTCATCTATGTATACACCTCAATCAAAATCTTGACTTTTTATTATTTTATTTTTGAGAGGTAGAGAGAGACAGAAGGAGAGAGAGAGAGAGAGAGAGAGAGGCAGAAGGAGAGAGAGAGAGTGGGCATGCCAGGGTCTTTCAGCCACTGTGAATGAACTCCAGATTCTTGTGCCCCATGTGCGGCATTGCACAGTTGTGTCACTGTGCATATGGCTATATGGGACCTGGAGATTCAAACTTGAGTCCTTGGGCTTCTCAGGCAAGCACCTTAACTGCTAAGCCATCTCTCCAGCCCAAAACTTTGATATTCTTTTTTTTTTTTTATAATGAATATGGAATAGAGGCCAAATTTCAGTAAAGAAACAACAACAACAAAAAAAGTCTATGCAGGAACAGATCCTTCTACATGCATCACTTCTTTTCAAGCGATTCTTTGTTTCTTGAGTATGCTACTGGGGCAGTCGCTTTCAGGACCCTAAATCCACCAAGCTCAGAGCTGTCTTTGAAATGTAAATCCTGCTGTGTCCTCTTGAAGAGTCATTTTAGAATGCTTCAGCATGGTGGAAACATGTTGCATCTTGTTTGGATAGATTAGTGCATACAGAGGTGCTTATACAGTCTACCAAACTGTTCATTTAAAATCAATTCTCTTTATTTAGGTAAACTATACCAGTGGGGGTTTGAATTAGATGCCATGTGTTTGGAATGTTCAGTTCTCAGGACATGAAGATTTTGAGAGAGGAAACTTGCTGGAGGAGGTGTGTTGTTGGAGGCAGGCTTAGAGATGTTATGTCCAGTTTCCCCTCCCCAGAACTCAACTCACTCTCCTGCTGCTCTGTCTGCCTCTGTTCTACCATTTTTATTTTCCTGCTTTCATGAAGCTTCCTCTTGAGACTGTTAGTCAGAATAAGCCCTTTCTGGGTCAATATCTCAGCAATAATGGTTAATAATCAGTTGGGCATGGTATCACCCACCTTTAATTCCAGCATTCAGGAGGCAGAGGTAGGAGGATCACTGTGAGTTTGAAGCCAGCTTGGTATTAGAGTGAACCAGGTCAGCCTTAGCTAGAATAAAACTCCACCTCAAAAAAAAAAAAAAAAAAGGCAAAAGAAGAAGAAAGAGAGAGATGGAATGATGGCTTAGCAGTTAAGGCACTTTCCTGTGAAGCCTAACGACCCAGGTTTGATTCCCCAGTACCCACATAAGTCAGATGCACAGGTGACACATGCATCTGGAGTTCTTTTGCAGTGGCTAGAGGTCCTGGTGTGCCCATTAAAAAATGAGAATATCTAACTCAGTTATGGAACTTCAAATTAAAGTAGGGTTGACCTTGCAATATTTCTTTAACAGCAAACACAAGAACAGATTGCATGTGTTTGTTGGGAAAGTTTCACTTCTTTAGTATCTACAGGCTGATTTCTCTATACATTATACGTAAATAAATGGCCATAAGATTTAGTCTTAGAAAGTGGAATGCAGTGAGGAGCAGATAGTGTGAACTCGGAGTATGTGTTGAATAGAGAATTCAGAAGGGACTTAACACAGACCTCATCTATGATTCTCCTCCAGGAACAAATCCAGACAGCTGGAAACTATGTTGGGGGCCTGTGTAATACAGTTTCAAGAGTCTGTCTTATTTTATAATTTTGTACTTGGTTTGAGTTAAATTTTTACATCAGATCTCAATTGATCATGGCAAACTGGAAGCTAGTCTCCTATAATAGTGAAGTTTGAAGATCAACCTTTAGACTGGTTGAAGAATGCTACTGAAATAAACCTCTTGCCACTTACTTTGTATGCAAGTAAAAGACTTCCTAAAGGAAGTGAGCCAACTTGAAACAAGAAAGCATTTACTACTGATAAGAAACTGTGAAGTAAAAGAAAAATAAAATTACTAATAATTATTTGTCAGGCCACCCCCACACTATATTAGTTATGGCCTTGACCCAAAGGGAAAGGAAGAATCTATGCCATTGGGTCCCTACCCCCCCAGGCTTTGTGACTTATGTAAGGATAATAGTATTTCCCCACCCTTTCCCTGAGGAGCTTTTAAGACTAGCATCTGTGAGGTGCATTTCCTAGATAAATTCACACTGCCCTTTGACTGTCTTCAAGATAAGAAAACACTGACCCTTTCCAGCAAGTTATTTATGACATTCACATAATGTGAACCAGCACTGGACTGGGTGGGAAAGCCCAGGAGGACACATACCAAAGGCACTCATGGTCCCCTCTGCTGCTATCAAGGAGAGAGCGCCACCACACAAGTTGAGCAATGCCCAAGGCTCATTAAAGTGTCTGATGAATTTAATACAATTCAAATTAAACACGATCTCAGGGGAACATGTTTAGAAAAGGAAAGCAGATGGGGCTTCAAAGTGCAGCGTCCAGGGAACGCGAGTGGGTTGCCCTATAATCCCATGGATTCTGGCAACATGAGAAAATGTGAGTTATCTTCTGGTGAGTTAGCATGCAAAATGTGTTGGTGGCATGATGTTGAGTTTCATATTTTATAATGCAATTTCCCACATTTTGAAGGGTAAAAGATGACCGCTAGATCTTGGAAGGAATCTCCTATTCTTCCTATGAGACTTGCCAAAGTAAAGGGGAGCAAAGGAAGAGAAAATAAATACCACATAAGAACACTAGTTGTCAAGCTGAACTCTCAGAATATATTTGCCACCAGACAAATCACAAGTCAGGATGTCAGCTAGGCCACGAGCTGTCCTTTGTCTTCGTATGGGAATAGTAATGCTCTGCTATGCCTTATGGATTTGAATGGAAACTCTGTGATCTTGGGATTCATTTGACAGGAATAGTGTAGGAAAATATATATCAGTGTGTAATTTTAAAAAATAGATAAAAATCAAAAATTCTGAAATCAGAAGTTAGACAAGTTCATTAGCTAAACCAGGAAAGATAGGTAGCATTGTCAATTTTATTTATTCATGGTAGCATCACCATTTATGCAATAAATTCTGGCTGGACTCAGGTTCAAGTGAGACCCACTTATTGTCTGTCTCTTGTCAAATAAGATTTGCTAACTCAGAGGAAATGGTGGAAGGTGTTTGATGTATTATATTTAATTTTATAAAATATCATGGAAATATTCTTACGGTACCATGTTGGTAACTTGTGCCACTAGCATCTTGTTCTGAATGTGTTAGCAAAGCTGGGAGCCAGGGTAAATATTTTTAAGAAAAGAGGGCAAGTATTTTGAATTTCTTATATGCTTTTGCCAAAAAGTCTAAAGTGAAAAAAAAATTATAGTCACTGAAAATTCTAGTGGTCATGAAGAATAAAATATGTTGTAAAACAGTTCAAATTTATCTCTAATCATGCAATTTCACTTTAGTATATGTGACAAATATATTTTCATAGAAAGTTACAGGATTAAATATTTGTTAATGCCTACTTGGTACCTTACCCGCTCACATCATGACTGTTTCACTAAGTATACCATCTAAACTTGTTTGGTTTACTTTCAATTATTTTCAGTGCTTAAAAATAAAATGGCTTTTATTGAGAGGGGGAGGCAATATGATGGAGAATGGAGTTTCAAAGGGGAAAGTGGGGTTGGGGAGGACATTACCATGGGATATTATTTAGAACCATGGAAGTTGTTAATAAAAAAAAATTGAAAAGAAAAAATAAATAAAATGGCTTAAATACATAGACTCAAGGAGCAAATGTCATGTACTTGGATTCTATTTTACAATATCTCAAGAAATCACAAATTGAATGAATTAAAGATAGATCTAACAGTTGTAATTTTATGATATGTATGATCTTATGTATGTAATGTTCTACAATTCTATTTTGTACTCTACTTATGAGCATTAGTTGGTGAAAGGAAACAGGAATCAGAGAGAAGTTAGAGCACAGGAAGCCGGGACTCTCCGACAAGGGCCTTATTAAAAGCCTAAGGAAGAAAATGTGCACCAACTATGAAAACATAACTTAACTGGAGTTCATAATGGCAAGCT